>NC_140582.1:312112385-312849885 GCF_964204655.1 Triturus cristatus
ATAGTCTCTCAATCTACACGAAATTCTTCTGAAACGTGATGATCTTTTTGCCGTTGCCACAGAAAATTCACCAGCCTCCATAGCACTGGGCTGAATTTCAGGAGACAATGGCAAAGGTTCAGGGACAACAGATTGAATAAGTTGACTTCCAGATGGTTCCAAAACACTACTTGAAAGAGGTATAGACAATGCATCACTGTCAGTAACAACGGGTTGAGCAATTTGTGTACCAGATAATACCAAAATACCAACAGAAGAAGGTTTCTCATAGATCAAATCAAACCAGTCACAATGTTCAGACTCTGACTCAGAACAGGTATGTTGTCTAATAACATCAGCTTGAAGGGGAGATACCTTAACAAGAGCTCTCTTGTTCCACCATCCTTTGTTGTCAAGGAGAGCAGAACCTCTACTAACATGAATGACTAAAGTAGGAGAAGAGAATTTTGATTGCCCTTTTGGAATCCTTTTGGGTTTTTTGATGAGCACCCAATCTCCCTTTTCCAAAGGTTGATCTACAAAATGTTTGCCAGCATCAAAACGTGCTTTCATAGCATTTTTCTTTATTCTAACATACTCTTGAATGGAAGCAGGCTTAAGTGAGACACTATCATCTTTGTGAAGCCAAGTGGGATTGAGATGAGTATGCACCCTCCTTTTCCTAAGCAACGTAAAAGGTGCAATGCCAGTGGTGGAATGTGGCGTGGTGTTATATGCCCAGACCTTATCATGTACAAAGGATAAAGGATCTAATCTAGAAGATATAGCAGTCTGAATGCCCTCCTTAATTATCCGATTGCACCTCTCCACCAAACCATTAGAAGAAGGTGAGTACAAAGCAACCTTAAAATGAGAAATGTCATGAATCTTGAGAAAAGAACACATCTTTTGTGACACAAAGTGTGTACCATTATCAGTGACAATGGTTTTAGGAAAACCTTCAACATCAAACACTGTTTGCAAAAAATGTCATAGCATTATCAGTTGACGCTGCATTGCAAAAAGAATAGTATAACCATTTAGTATAGTAATCAATCAAAACAATGAGAAACTTGTTTTCAGTAGGTAAAATATCATAAGGTCCAGAAAAATCTAAACCAACTTTGTCCCATGGGCCTACAGGAAGAGGAACAGGATGCAACGGAGTGGAAAGAGTCTTCCAATGTTTGTCAGAAAGAAGACATTGAGTGCAATTGTCAATCATTCTCTTAACATGTGCATCCATGGAAGGCCACCAATAAAATTGTTTAATGCGTTGACATGTCTTGACAACACCAAGATGACCTTGATGGGCCGAACGAATGATTGAATTTCGTAAGGATTCAGGTGGAACAAACAACTCATGACGCATGATCATATTGTTAACTAAAGAAAGTTCTTCAGAAACATTCGCAAAAGCTTTTAAATCTGGAGATAGATTTCTGCGCTCAGGCCATTTGTTCACAATAAAACTCTTAACCTTGGAAAGTGTGACATCATCATTATAAGCCGAATTCCACTCGGACTCAGAAATAGGTGGACATTCCGCAATAGCATCAATTGCAGCGACAACACATTCGACATCATCATCAACAACAGAATTTTCCTTCAAAGACATTCTTGAAAGACAATCCGCTCTGAAATTTTTTCCCCCAGAAATGTGTTTGATGACAAAGTGAAATTCATGAAGCTTTGACAGGAGTCGAACAAGCCTAACAGAAGCTCTGTTCGAGGTGCTGCTTAAAAGCATGTGCATGAGCGGTTTGTGATCCGTGTAGATTTCAAACTCACGACCCCAAATATATGGTTTACATTTCTGAGGTTTCGTGCATGGTCCGTGGGTGTGGGGGGTTCTGAGCGCTGCAGGCCACCAAAAGTCATCCCAGGCAGAGGGGGAGGAGCCCAGGATGAGGACTTCTGTCTTGTCTGAGTTAAGCTTGAGGCAGCTGTCCTTTATCCAGGTGGCGACTGCCTTCATGCCGTTGTGGAAGTTACTCTTGCCGGCTGTGGGTTTGTCTGTGAGTGAGAGAATCAGCTGGGTGTCATCAGCGTAGAAGACGATGTTGAGGCCGTGGCTTCTGACGATGTTTACAAGCAGGGCCATGTAGATGTTGAAGAGGGTGGGGCTCAGGGAGAATTCCAGAGGCACTATGCAGCTGATCTCTGTGAGTTCTGAGTTGAACCGTGGAAGTCTGACTCTCTGCATTCGGCTGGTGAGGAAGAAGCGAATCCATTTTAGGGCTTTGTCGCAGACGCTGGTGTCGTGGAGTCTTGCGCAGTGTGTGTGTTGTGGGAGATGGTGTTGAAGGTGTCTCCTGCCATATCCCCCTCCTCAGGTCCTTCCTCTCCATCGTCAACAGGCTGTTTGAATAGTTCTAGGAGTGCCACCCATGCCCGGGCCATTTCCTGTGACTTCTCACTTCCATTCCGCCTAGCCATGCACAGCCTATAACTCCCCTCGCTGCCCGCCCACTTCACCACCTCCCTATGCCAACGCGGGAGGTTAGGCCCTTGCCTCGCCTTCCAATGGGAAGTGAGTTCCGGTCTGGCCAGGACCAGTCCCAGGTCAATGAACCGGCTGGTAACCTTAGTCTTGGCAGTGTGCGGGAACCAATGCAACAAACAGACCACTGGCATCGCCTCCAGCTCCCTCTCCGTCACAGCCCTCAGTGCAGTCATCACCTCTCGCCACAAGTCCCCCACCCGTGGACAGTCCCAGAACATGGGGAGGAAGTCCGCCTCATCACGGGCACAGCGGGGGCAAGCAGACGACCCCCCGAAGTACTCAGCTATTTTGCTAGGTGTGAGGTAGGCCCTATGAAAGACATAGAACTGGATGAGCTGGAATCGATCTGCAACATCAATCATATCCCTTTTTTTATTCCACTCTCACCCACTTCTACTTGAACCACCACAGGCACAAACTGGAAGCAGAATCACTCCCTTTTAAGAATTTAAAAGGACTAACTTCTGTTGTGGTATGAGGACTAATGCAATATGTCCACAACCTTTGTCTAAAAGCATTTCTCCAATCCCCTCCTTGTTTGTGTGCCTCTACGACATTCTCTTTCAACACACGGTTAAACCTTTTCACTTGACCATTCTCATGTGGCTCATATAACGCAGTAGTAACATGTTTAATGCTATAGTGCATGAGGAAAGCTACAATTTCATAAGATTTCAATTGCGCTCCATTGTCCGACACCAGCACTGACGGACAACCCTCTCTGGTGAACACTTCTTTGAAAAACTTGATGACTACATTAGTAGAAGTCTGTAATACAAACTTCACTTCTGGCCACTTGGAATGATAGTCTATAATGACTAAAGCAAAACAAGTGTCAATAGGTAGAAAATTAAATGGACCAGAAATATCAAAAGTTTTTGTCAGGGGTGCTACGGCCAATCCACACATCTCATAAGCGAAGAACCGACCTTCAACATCTTCTCACTATTTGTGCACGCCTCACATTCCTGACCTTCCTGTCCACCATTCTGCAACCCCAGGCCACCAAAAATAATTGTGCACAAGACGATTCATGGAAGATTTCTCTGGATGTCCTTTATGGGCTAGCCTTAGAATTATCTCCTGTACCACTCTGGCAATCATTCTTTGACCAACTTATCACCATAACGTCCATCAATGCACAATTCCATCATCACACGACAACACTGGTTCTTTACACGGGGGACTCAAAATGATCCCCAACTTCCACTGATCCCTCCAACCTAGCACATTCATACCTTTCACAGCCACATAAAGTTTAATAAATTCTAACTTCACACATACATAGCCAACCATATCAATGATAGAACCATCTAAACTCTCTGCAATAACACCTGAGGGATGTAAACTTACGAAGACAATTATCCCTTCAAATCTTTCTGTGAAGTACTCCCTGGTGATTATGGTCCAAGGAGATCCTGAATTCGCCATTAGATTAGGTTCCCCACTCTCAACTTTGACCAAGCATCTAGGAGGGTTTTTCACCGTACATTCATTCAAACTCTCCCCAGATTCTTGTAAAGATAACACAATGCACCTGCTAATGTCTGCATTGTTCCCACACTCACACGCAGGTATTTATCCTTTGCTTATTAGTATTAGTACCATTTGCACGAACTTCATCTGAACGTTTAACTGCACAAACATCCTCAACTGGCCCTACACGTATGTTAGTCTCTTTCACAGTCGACATACACTTTTCAGATTGCTCTAAAGCCTTTGCTGGTGTAATGGTGTCTTGTGTTGTGTTGGTGCATTAAGCCTTCAAAAAGATGTCTCCTACTACTCCTCGTCTAGACCATCATTGAACACAACATCTTGTAACTTGGGATCACCCATAACCCATATCAGTTGTTGGGTTTTCTTATTTCTCACATGCACTATAATCTGGTTCCTTATCATGTCGCATGACATAGTACCAAAACTGTATTTCATGGGCAATGCCCGGAACGCTGTCAAAAATTAATCAAAGGACTCTCCTTCCTTTTGTGCTCTAGTATAAAACTTGAATTTAAGCACAATGCTAGTGGTAGGATTAAACCTTAGTTCCATTCTCAGAAGGGCTTCTTTGTACACATCTAACTCACCTTGCCCCCTAGCAGGCATTACCTGGGCAAAGTTCTAAAAACAACCTGTCTTTCCTAGCCAAGGCAGTGTAAAAGAATATTTTTCTTCTGCTCTGAACTATTGCGTTCGCAATCAATGGCTTTCATGTACATGATGGACTCCTCCTTCTGTCTAATCCAGGGAATGGGAGATTCTCCTTTACTTTGAAAAGTTTTCGCTAGTGGATCAAACTGCATAGCGTCAATACCAGCTTATAACAGTATCAAAGCAAAATGGAGAAAGGCGTTCCCAGGCGTTTGCCAACAAGTACAAACTGTTATGAGATGCCAACAATCTGTATTAAGTATTGACCAAATCCTGAAGAGTTCTTGGGAACCTGCACACCCTGCCCCCCAAAACCGCAAATAAATAAGCAAATCTTTCAACATAAAACAATTGACAATACAGACGAATAAAGGCTGTAATCATAATGTTTCAGCTCCCAATGAGCAAGATGTAAAATAAAACATACAATAGTAAATGGGAGTGCGAGTCACCAGTAAACAAACTCACATTGAGAAGGTGTGCGTATCACCGTGCAAGAACTGCATGAGGCGCAAACAAAACAAAGCGTTATGCTCCCACAGTTGATAACTGTTAATAGATGAAAGAATGGTGTGCGTATCACGGTGTGTGGGTCGAATGACCCAAACGCACATGTTCAGGATATGCAATACACATTAGCTGGTGTGCGTATCACCGTTGTAGGCCCAAAGCAAGATGGTGCCCATGTATAAACACGTGATACTTCAGGACGTTGCACGCAGACAGCGGAGTGCGCGTTGCCTGTCTTGCGGCTCTCCCTCGCAGCTCTCCCTTGCGGCCTCCTCTTGTTTTCCTCATGCACCAGGGCACAATGGTAAACAACCATCCATGAGGAACGCAGTATGAAGTACGGCAGGCACGCACTCGTAGTAAATAGAAAGATTGTGAGCAAGCGCCGTTTAGATAAAGAAAAACTCTTTGATCCAGAAAGCTGTGAAAGACTGTAAAATGCTCATCCAACTGGAAACACCCCTACAGGTACAACTGCAGCATGCAATCCCAACCTGGTACTTCAATGAATGTGATCCAATTCAATCAATTTTATAAATAAAAAACAAATTGGGTTCTCAGGAGGACAGCTCAAGATGCTCTGGCTTTGCCTCCTGCATTCCGCGGTCAACATTCTCATGGAATGCAGAACGCAAAACATAACAATGGCATCTGCACATGACATACAGGAAATAGAATACCACAGATGAGCAATGAAGGGGTCTGGGTGGCTGGAGAAATATGCAGCTGAAGAGATAAATCTTCACAAAATCACCACAAGAGCAATCTTGGCTACAAATATGGTGGGACTGAGCCAAGCTTTGTAGACGTTTGCTCTGTTCAGGTGTTTATTCAAGTACACCAGCAGAAGACAACATAATATTGTTGGCAGCCAGGTCCTCATGCACCATCCTCTCAACAAGGCTGAGTGTCAGAAAAATGACCAGTCCCAGAAAAGGCAGGCTTAACACTTCAATGGGAGTTTGAGCTCCAGACCTGAGCTCCCTCCTGATACTCAGATAACAGTGAGATCAGAAGAGGAGTAGACTATGGGATAGCGTCATTCACTTCTCTTCTGAAAGAATTCCATTGGACCACTAGACAACCTGATTTCAAAGTCCAATCCAGAACTAGTCCAGCACCCATTCCCTGTCCATTCCTATCTCTAGGTAAAGCCTAACCCTTTCACTGCAAGGGCATTTGTGCACTTCTGTGTCTGAGAGTTTGTTTGTAAAAAATCATTACACAGACATTGAATGGGAACAGCTCTTGGAGAATATACATAAAGGTACCCGTGAAGCAAGGCTTAAATTCTGTTTATTCAAAATACTTCATGACTGGCACTGGTCACCAGTCAAATTATATAAAGCTGGTCTTCTTCCCCATTTTATCTACTGGAGATGCTCCAATTCTGGCTGCGACACAACCCACATTATCTGCGAATGTCCAAGTATACAACCTTTTTGGAATTATATTGGTACTACTTTGCACTCCATAATGCCACTGCATCTGCCACTCACACCAGCCATTATTCTCCTCCATGATATCAGACACTCCCCAAAACTTTCCAAACCACATCATCTTTTTCACACTGCTTTGGCAACAGCTAAAATTTGTATTCTCCGTCATTGGAAATCATCTTCGCCACCTTCACAGGAAGAGTGGTTAGTAGCTATGATAGAAACGGCTTCACACAAAAGAATAATCTATAATTTTCAAGATCAAGCTGACATATTTCTTCAGACGTGGTCACCCTTTCTAAGAACAAAAGTTGTTGATCCTTCTGTCCCTCTTGTCCTTTCTAACATACCCAATCAAGAAGATTAATTCATTGTTACTTACCCTTGTGTATTCTGTTTTATAATCTCTTTTACTCTTATATTCTTCCCATACTTTTCTCTGTTCTTTTCTTTTCTTTTCTCTCTACTTACTTCTCCTCTCAATTTCTCTCCCTTTCTTCTATGTACCCTGGCTCACCCCCTAGTATTCATTCTCCTGTCTTATTCTCTCTTCATATTTTATATTATGACATTCTTTATCCCCAATCTACTTTATCTTAATCTTTACAAAGTAAGTATTTTCCTGTGACAACACTTATTTATATCATTTGCATATTTATTCATTCTTACTCTTTCCGCATTTTTCCCCCTCCCCTTTGTATATTCAATTATTTAAATATTTATTAGTACTATATTTATTCACATATGGCATGTCTACATGCTTTAGTTAAATAACAAATACCATGTAATTATTGCTACTTTTGATTTTTTACCAATTTTGTCATTTATTTACTACCATTCTTATTGCCTTTCTGTTTTATTCTCATGATGTATTCTTCTTCTAAAATACAATAAAAAATTTCAACACCAAAAAAAATAATCATTAGGTGGTTCAAGCACATGTACCTCTTTGGTACTTTGTGCATCCATATAAACGATATGTTTCTGACACATTCATGGCTAGGTATTGTTGCAAACTATGCATCAATATCTCATTGCAGCCTGAAGATATAATCAAAAATGTGAGCACATTTACATTTTTTAACAAATTTACTGAGTATTTTGTTGCATTTCTCAAATGGACAAACAAACATCCTGCATTGCTAACCAAGGAAATGTTGTCCTGAAAGTCTGGCAATACTAAATAAGTATGGGCTTGTGTAGGAATGTAGTCTGCAGTCAATCAAGTAATATTACCAAAGATCACTAAATAAAGGCCGAATCACTGTTCATTTGGTGACAGATATCAAACGCAGTATTATATGGAAAGTACAAAATCAGTATCTTTTCTATTTCTGTATGACATAAGGAATCTATTGGTGCAAGCCAGGCCATCCTTGCTGTTACTGGCTTGCCAGTAGAACATGATGCACATTATGTATGTCAGATTTTTAGTATTTACTTTCCAGAAAATTGTAAACCCCGTGGGTCTCACTCATGCAAGAACATATCCCTGCCAAGGCTTGATCCCTTCGGTTTTGTCTGGGTCTCCAGAACCTGGGGGTTCCAGTATGGGTTTTCTATGGGGATCATGGTGCCCACAGGTGAGAAACTGTGTTGCAGTTAATTTAGGAAATTTGGAAAACAGCTGAAAGCAAAGCTTCGGTATAAGGTACCTCTTTTGTGTCACAAATATTGCCCCACGGCTCTATGGAAATATACCACAACTATATATTTTACAAATCTACACACCTTAAGGTTACTATCGCTGTGAGCCAGACTACCTTTGCCATAATTGGCTGGCCAGTCGAATGCACCGAACATGACATTTGTTAGATTTAAATATATCCCTACCAATGCATCACTCCAATCTGTGTTCCTCTGGATTTCCTGAGTATGGTAGTACCAGACTTGTATGGTTTATATATTGATTCAGGGTGTCCACAGGTGATAAACAAGGTACAGTATACCTGAGAAAATTGGAAAGAAAAGTGAAATGGCAATTTAGAATGCCTGCCTTTTGGGCCCTGGGCTATGTGGAAATAGTGCACTACCCAATATTTTCAACATATACACATCTAAAGGTTTTTCTATCACTGGGTGCTCGGATTGTCTCACACTGGACATAATATTTGTCAGGTTTTTGGCATTTTTTTTCCAGAACTGGTTTTTATTTATGGCCGGATTAATAAGGAAAGCTAAAGGTCTAAATGGGCTGCTAAAAAAAAGATCGCCCCCTTTGCGTATGTCTGACTCTATTTTTATGTAGGATTACTGGACCTGCACCACTTGCTATTTCTTCTTAAAGAGTGCCATTTTGGGGGCCCATGGGAGTCTCTCGAGACTTGACTATATGCTTATGCCGGCGACCCAAGCTGGAATGATTGGGGAGGTGCGTCATTTAGCCCGAGGTATCTCTGACCATTCCCCTCTATGGTTACAGCTGAGGGTAGTCTCTGGGGCAGAGGGGAGAGTGGCACCCATTAACACCTGGTATCTTCGTAACCCTAAGATCCGCGTGGAGTTGGTCAAGTCCACTGATCACTACTTCACTGATAACGTGGGGTCGGTGTCGTCGGCCGTCTCCCTATGGGAGGCTTATAAGGTAGTGGTCAGGGGGCAGGCCTTGTCCCTTATCTCCCATACTAAGAAGTGCGAGAGAGCGGAGGTGGTCCGCCTGGAAGCGGAAATAGCTGTAATGGAGGACTTGGAGAGTGGGGTTACTGAGGAGAAATTGCATGTTCTCAGCCTCAAACAGTCAGATTACAGAGCGTTAGTCACGGAAGCGGCTAAAGAGATGAGTAGAGAGCAGCAAGGGCAGTTGTATGATGTGGGGGATAAGGCCGGCAAACTGATCGCTTGGTTGGATAGGAAGGAGAGAGCTAGCAGGGTGGTGCCCGTTGTGGAGAGGAGTGATGGAGTGCGTGTGACTGACCCGGTTGAGATCGTTGACTGCTTCGCGGTTCATTTCCGCGGAGTATACTCTCCGGTCTCGTTGCGATCGGAGGAGGATTCCCATAGCCTGCTTAGAGACATCACATTGCCAGCCCTATCGGAGGCAGACGCGGTGTTGATGGAGGCGAAGTTGTCGTCAGATGAGATCGCTTTGGCCATTCTTTCGATTGCTTCGGGTAAAGCGGTGGGTCCCAATGGTCTTCCCATCGAACTCTACAAGTTGCGTCCCGATAAGATAGCACCATATCTTCGAGACATGTTTTTGGCGGCCCGTGTGGCGGGCTTCCTCCCCCCTGACCAACGCCTCGCCAGCATAGTTGCGATACACAAAGAGGGGAAGCCGCGAGATCGCTGCGCCTCCTATAGGCCCATTTCTCTGTTGAACGCAGAACCCAAAATTCTGGCTAAAGTGTTGGCTAACCGACTGGTTCGGGTCGTGGGCGACTTGATCCATCAGGATCAGTCTGATTTTATACCCCATCGGAATACCGCTCTAAATCTGAGGCGGTTACACGGCGTGCTTGCTAGAGCGGAATTCATACGTGAGCCGGCCATCTTGGCATCTTTGGATGCTACTATGGCATTCAACACTTTGGAGTGGCCATATATTTGGGCCGTGTTGGCGAAATTTGGGTTCGGCCCGGAGTTTATTGGTTGGGTAAAATTACTATACGCTGACCCACTGGCTCAGGTGGTAGTGAATGGTAGGGTGTCGGCTCCCTTCGCACTGGGGAGAGGTACGCGGCAGGGGTGTCCGCTATCACCCCTTCTCTTTGCACTTTCTTTGGAGCCTCTTGCCGCCTGGTTGCGTTGGGAGCCGTCGTTGCGAGGCATTAGATGGACGCCGGAATTCGAAGACCGTGTCTCCCTTTACGCGGATGATATCCTTCTGTATCTCACGTCTCCCCAGCAGTCGCTAATTGTATTGGTGGACGTGCTGAATTCTTTTGGCCGCAACTCTGGCCTGGTCATCTACTGGCCCAAGTCGTGCGTCTACGTCCTCTCGGGGGATGCCCCCCTGCTGCCGCGGGGTTGCCCAGCTCAGTTTGTTACCCTGGGGTTCAAATATCTGGGAATCTTTATCTCACTGGACCCCGCGGTTCGCTATGAGCGAAACCTTCTACCTCCCCTCCAGCGATTGAAGGCCGACGTAGCGAGATGGCGACGACTTCCGCTCTCGCCGCTCGGACGGGCGGCATTGTTTAAAATGATGTCGCTGCCTCGTTTCTTGTATGCCTTGCAAAATACTCTTGATGTCGTGCCGGCCCGTTATTTCCGGGAGGTGGAGGGTCTTCAGCGCCAACTGTTTTGGGACGGGCGGCCGCGGATTGCTCTCGCTAAGTTGACGCTCCCTTGGTATGATGGGGGGGTCGCCCTCCCCGATATTAAACGATACTATTGGGCGTCTCAGTTGGCGGCGGTGAACCACGGGATATATGGTCCTGCCTTAAACCCGGCCTTTGAGATGGATAAACTCCTGCTTCCGGGTGGAGACTATAATAGGGCGCTGTACTCGGTGACCCAGGACATGCGGTTGACGGGACCCACGCGGGTGGCGGTGCACGTGTGGCACGCGGCGAATGCTGCGATGGGGTGGAGGGATCGCTTGACTCGGGCGACGCCGTTGTATGCTTCTGGGCGGTTGGGCTGTTTGTGGAGATCGAAAGGCTTTGAGAAATGGGATATGATTGGTATATGTAAGGTGGGTGATCTGTGGGCGAAGGGAGCTTTCAAAACGTTCGAAATGCTTAAAATTGAATATAAATTAAACGATAGAGAGTACTTCCGGTATGCTCAAGTCTACCATGCACTTTGTTCGGTCTTTCCGGATGCTACTGCTATCCCCGAGTATTCCCCACTGGAGGATAGAGTGTTGGATGGCTATGTGCCCGACAGCACTATTTCCCTGATTTATAAGAAACTTGTTAACGATCGTGCGGACTTGCTGCTCCATTTGAGGGAGGCGTGGACGGGCGATGGCTTGGAATTGGATGATGAGGACTGGGTATCGGCGGTGGCCTCCCCGAAAGAGGTGGCGATCCCGGCCCGCCTACGGTTTGTACAGCTGAAGATCCTCCATTGAGTGTATGTCACAGGGCCCGGTTTGCTGCGTATGGGTTATTCGATGGATGGATTGTGTAAGCGTGGATGTGGCCTGCCGGGCACGTTTCTTCATATCTTGTGGGAATGTTCGGAGGTTGTGCGATTCTGGAACGGTATCCACACCGTAATGGAGGGGGTCACACATGTGGCCCTGTTGCCAGAGGCTAGGAGGTGTTTGTTGAATGTCTGGGATCCGAATGATTGTAATGCGGCACAGACGCAGTGGGCGACCTTGGGGTACATGGTGGCGAAGCGTAACATTGCACAGCTATGGGGCTCCCCGAGGCCGCCCACGATTGACGTATGGAAGGAGAATATGGACTGGTGTATGTTTAGGGAAAAGACGGCATATGTGGCGAGAGGTAAGCCAGGGAAATGGACTAGGGTATGGGGTCCGTGGAATCTATATCGGGGACGTATCTGCACCCCGCCTCTGCCATTAGAGGTCGATATTGCTCTGACCCCCTAGCCGCGCGTTCCGCGGGAGGGCTTGAGGTGTGCTTCATGCTTTGTTTTCCCATTGCCCCCCTCTACAGCTTCCGGACAGGAACTGCTTTGGACACTATATGTTATTCCCCGTCCCGGGAAGAGCACGCTGCTACTTCGGACTCTCATTGCCTTGAGTGTGTTTTATATTTAATACAAAATGAAACTGTTGTTTTCAATTGCTCCTGGCCTGCGGCCACGGCCTGTTATATGTGCTTACGAACTGCCGGGCGCCTTGCCTATGGTTCAACGGACTGTGTGGCGTTACATTGCGGGCCCTCGGGCTCTATAGCGGCCGGCCCTGGTGGTTGTAGGCCCTTGTTTGTATTTTATTGTGTGCTAACGGTTTCGAATAAAAAATTTCAAAAAAAAAAAAAGAGTGCCATTTTGTGATTTTATTATTTTTAAAGAGAGTTATGCTATGTTAGGTCTTAAAGTGATGTCTATTGGTCTTAACAATTTTGTAACATTGCATTTGAATCATCCTTTTATTGTGTGTACATTTTTTGTAATTAATCTTCCGAAATAAACTTTTACTCACTACTGCTAATTGAGAGAAGCATGGAAATGCAAAATCTTCTACTACATATGGAATTTTCCCATGTTTTTGGTTTGCTATTGTAATTGAGGGTCCACAAAAACACATTTTCAAAACTCTTCTTTATAGTTACCTGGCATTAAGGGTAATCCAGATTTTGAAGTGCTTTAAATGAATCCCTTTCCATAACTTCTTTAGGGCATTTAAAAAATACATCAGGGCATATTCACAATAACTGGCGGATCCCTGCATATCAGCAGGGATGCGCCAGTTATTGTGCGCCACAGCTCCGCCACCATGGATGCGCCGCATTTACAATGCGGTGCACCATGGGGCAAAAACGGCACAGATGCGTAAAAGTGGCGCATTGCTGGAGTTGCGTCGCAAGTGCGACGCAGCTCCAGCAATGCTCTGGGGAGCCCTATCTTGTTAATGCTGCGTCAATCCTTACGCCTGCTTCAGGCAGGCGCAGCGTTTTGACGCAGCATGGGCCTAAAAGTGACTGAGTGAAATCTTGTAGATTTCACTCTGCCACTTTTAGGAGGCGTTCCTGCGCCGGAACACCCCTCCTACGCAGGAATGCCTACATGTGGCACAGGGCTTTACAACGTGACGCATCTCCCAGATGCATCACGTTGTAAGTACCCCGTACCATGGCGCAGGATTTGCGCCACCGCTGTGTCACAAAAGTGACGCAACGGCGGCGTAAATGAGGCGCAAGGGGCTTGTAAATCTGCCCCATCGTTTTTATTTATTCCCAATTTGTAGTTTTCATTATCAAGTCTGGCTGTGTGGTTGACTGCCACGGTGGATGTAAAATTTTCCCCATGGGACTTTGGCACCAGTGGGTGCCTCGTAGCCCTTCCAAGGGAATTTCTGGGCATAAACGGTGAAGATGTTGGTGATCAGCATCATTTTTTGTTTTTCCTTACAGACGGATGCAAAGGACATGAATTCTATGTCGACGGGATCTATAGGTCCACCACTTTGCAGGTACTTCATGCTCCCCGTCATCAGTGGTTACGGGTCTAGCAGTGTTGCTCAACCTCATTAGCTTGGCAGGCAAGTAAACCCTTATGTGGACAAAGTCAAACGTCTTGTGTATTATTATGTAGAGACTTTAGCACCAGTTCCATCCATTCCTCATATAGGAACAGCTGCTGAAATGTGTGGATGCTGGGCACTAGGCAGTAACTCCTCAGGTGAATGATACCTTGCAATTGTGAACTGTGTAAACCATCAGCCTAACCCACTTGATGTCACATTGACACAGGATCCCTACCCCTTACTCCCCCAAGCTGGCATCTCCATCGAGCAAGCAGACCTTGGAGGAGTCTGGAGGGAAACAAGGAGAGCATTGAGCAATCAGTCAGAGGTGGTAATGCAAAGTCCTGATCATATCTAATGAGCTCTCTGACCTTGTAATGAAAGTGTTCAAGAGGATTGCCCCTTTTTGTATCTTTCTACCTCTTGTTTGGGAGAGTATTCCTGTGTCATTTTAGGAAGAGGGTGGCTCAATGTGGAAAACCATGGCACAAAGCATCTCCAGTGTACTAGGGAGTATAACAAGCCTTTCAGGGTGACCAACGGCCATATGTATCAAGCCTTTTTCCCGTTCGCAGATGGGCGGATTCTCAGATTGCAAATGGGAAAAAGCCTTTTGGGGATGTATCAGCCCAAAAGGCCATTGCAAAATAGAGAATCGCAAAATTAGCGATTCTCTATTTTGTGAATGCAATTAAGGAATTGCAAATTGAGATTCCCTAAATGCAATTCTGGAAGCACCAGAAATTTGCTATTTGGCCTTAAGGAATCGCAAATTACCACCAACTTCAAGTTGGTGGTAATTTGCGATTTTGTAGAAAAAGCACTTTTTTGCTTTTTTCAAAGTGCAATTTGGCACACATACATGCCCTTAGGGCATGTAAGTGCGCAAAATGTGCACACATGCATATTTCAGGGGTGCAACAGGGTGTCCTTTTGGCACCCTTGCAACCTTGAAATTGCATTCTCAATTTGCGATTTTCTAATTGATAATCGCAAATTGAGAATGTCTTCCCATTCATTCCTATGGGCCTCCTAGCCCATAGGAATGAATGGCAAGGTATTCCGTATTTGCGAATCTCAATTTGCGATTCCCAAATAAGGAATATCTAGGATTCGCAACATTTTTAGCAAATCCTACTTACATCGCATTTTGCGATTCTCTAATTGCGATTCGCTAAAAATCGCAATTTGAGAATCGCAAAACTCTTTTTTGATACATACAGCCCCAAGCCCTGAGTGACTCCGCTTTGACTCAAACCATTTCTATCATTTTCTCTGAGACAATGTGGCTCAGGTATTTAATGCTGGAGTGTCAGTACTGGCATTTGTCGGGCCAAATTCAGATCATTTTCTCCCAGTTGACTTCCAGGACTATTCTTCCTTCATAAAATTATACTGTCATTTGGGTAAACTTTAACCATAAGAGAGTTCTGGGGTCGTAGTATGCCTTCCCTTGGTAAGATTTGCCCATTGGCATCATGTACTGGACTGATATGTTTCAGTTATTAAATGTGCAGTAGTTAATGCCTATGCATACTTCATTCGTCTACGTCCAGTCATCTATGATCCATGGACCAGCTGACTTGTGATTCTTTAAACATTTCCTCACAACCAGACGCCTGGACCTTTCCTAAGAAAGAGGTGCTCTCATTGAGATGAATCTAGTGCCTGTTCACTCAGCTCTATGTTCCATTCACAGGCTGAGAAAACATTGACCTTCCGTGCCAACATGTATTCTTTATGATAGTTCTGACATCAAGAAGGCACCAAGGTTCAGGAGATTTGTGTTGTACTTCGGCACCTCATGTACCATTTGGTTCCTCCAGTCAGAATAACAGGATGTTGTGTGAGCTTGATAATGGGGAACGCTGGGGTTGACTGTGCCCTGTTGCCAATGAGGGATCAGGGAACGACTTTCTGACAGGGTTCTTGTTCCTGGAGCTTTCCATCTGAATCGACATTCTGGAGGCGACCTTCAGCATGTAGACAGGTCTGTTGGCCATCTGGTGTACATTTCCTGTAGGTATGGTCACTTCTTGTTCTCTGTAGGGGTGGCTTCACCTAACAGTCCTGGGTTCGACACTTTCCAGGCGTATTCCCTCCAAAGGTAAGCTCACTACCTTAGTGGTGTGTCTTCAAGTTAGAAACATAGGCCCACAATGTTAGCAAGTGCATTGGACATGGCTAAATGTATTCCAGATAGCCATTTAACCATCTCCTCCCTTAGGAAGGGAAAACCTAAAGAGAGTATGGTAATAGTTGTGTGTGCCGATGCAATCTTCTCGGGAGGTTTACGAGGTATTTGCATTCCATGTATGAATAGCATCTCTCCCCCATATGCCAGGACCTAGGATGATCTGCATATGGCTCGGTTCAATCTGAGGAGACATGGTGTGCAAAAATAATTTGGGTTGGAATGCTACCCTGAGAGATTGCCAGTGGATAGGCGATTTGAATGCATTCATTCCATGACTTTTTCTGTGTTTCCTGTAACTCCCTAAGTGAGCAAGGGTATACCCAAACATGGGTCCTGTGCTCACTGTGCCACCTGAACCATACTGAACCTGACCAAAGAGGCCCATATAGGCCGCAACTGGGCTAGGGTTGCTTGTTTTCAAGTTCCAACAGGACCTGTTGTCAGTGGTTAGGCTATTTACAAGTATTCCTCCCATCACATTTTGCGTATTTTATATGCTAATACCAGACTGGTAGGTGCTTGCATTAGGTCCCATTGTACCCTTGATATGCCACAGCAAAGAAACTATAATAAATCTGATATATGAGGCATGTCAGAGGAAGGCTGCATAGTCTGAAGCTAATACTGGTGGTTAAGTCCATGGAAGGTTGCAAGAGATGAGAGAAGCAGTTTCGTTCCCTCACCAGCAATGACGGTATGGCCTGAGTGTGTCAGAGGAGCCAGATATATTGCAGATGGCTGACCAGGCAAGTTCAATGAAGGAATACCGAATGGCTCAAGATGATGGCTAGGCTGACAAAAATAGTGGCAGATCGGAGATAACTTAGAAGTAAGTAGAACCCTTCCAGCAGAGGTGGGATATAGAACAAATTCATAAACTCGCTGGATACATCTGCAAAGAGTTCCTGGGAGCAATGACCATTTAGGAATAGTCACATGGTCCTGTTGAACCAGAGACTGGAATTTCTTGGTCCTCCATGAAGCCAGGGCATTTCTGAGATGTGTAGCACATCCATTAAGCTCTCAGGCATTGGTGTACTGTGTTCTCTATGGATCTGAACTGGAGGGCACTGGACTGTGTGGATTGTTTATCCAATGCAGGAAACAGACTCCTTCAGGCCATCTCAGAACTATCTTTGTTTGGGGGGAAGGAGAGAGGGTGGAAGGAAGTCACAATCCATGGTTAGAGCAGCAGCGCCAACGCTGCTGCAGGAAGCCAGAGTATAACGTCATTTCCAGGGTTTGGAGCTAAATGCAGTACTTTATTGCCCATCTATGGTCGCCACATGCAAATGAGACAGGTCTTTAAAAGAATCACTGACCAACATATTGGTAATTTACCCCAAATACAGAACCCAACAGGAATAGTGATCTAACGCCTCTACCTGGTGGTCTCCAGCCCCCTAAATGTTCTGGAGGTGCCCCAGGGATGGCATACTTTCACACAAAATTTAGAAACATGTTAAAGATTTGTATGGGTTTATATTTTGGAGCATCATTACAAACATGCAGAATGTATTTTCACACACAATTACTCATGTACACAGTGATATAGTATTGTTGCTTTACAAACAAATTCTCTGTGATGCGTAAAAGTGCCTTTTTAGGATACTTGTTAATGAGGTCTCAATTTTGTTTTAAATGTCATCTTGTCCAAAATGGAAATCACCCTTATGACTCATGTCTGACCCCTGCACATCTCACTGTTGCTGTTTCTGCCGCATGTAGTCATGCAGATCGTTATTATTTACGAATTTACATTGATTTCTATGAAATTCCCAGGCTCAGTTATGAAAATGCTACTGTTTTTTTCAAGGATTTTCCACTAGATCACTGTGCCTATTCATTCACAATAACACACTATTGTTCAAGTATATAGTTTGTTCTAGCATCTCAGGATGAAATTTGTACAGAGGGGGCAGAATAATTATTCATAAAATGGGATAGTGCTTAGGGGATAAAGCAATTGAGGTTTGAATTTATTGTGCTCTGGTTTGCTGATTAAATGATGCATTTGCTCACATCACCATGATTCTGCAGTTAATTTCATATGTGAATATAATATATTTAAAAAACCTTGATTTTGGGTGTGAGCCGGAAGACTTTCCTGTTCTATTAAGGATAATGTGCGTTACTCTCCCGATTTAGCTGCCTATTTGGGACTTAGATTAATTTTACATTTCTCTGTATTGCCCAATTCATTGAGAGCCTTTATGGCATTGACTCTGTTTCATCTTATTTTTTAATTCTGTAATAAAACCCTTTAACTTTCTATTGATCTACAAGCCAGTGCTATTGGCTTTGCCAGTGCTTGATAATTGCATTAAATAAATAAGCAACAACTAGGACTTTGTTGTGTAGCATTTTGAAAATGTTTCAGTTCCGAAATGATGAGACTGTGAAAGAACTAAACTGAGTCTCTTAGAAAGGCAGTGAAGTGTGGTACGGCTGCAGAGTTAAGATTGTTTTCCCTGCTAGAGAGAGAGATATTTGATTTTTTGTCTAGCGGCAGTGTGGACGCTATAAAGTAAAGCAGAGGACATGCTGGAAAGAACAGATCTGTATTATATGGATAGCACAGTGGATTAGTAAAGCCAGGCATTGGAAACACTTTGAAACAAATGAATTGTATGTGAGAATGGGGCTATGGAGAGATGAGGGGCACGTTTGCTGGAAGAACTCAGTTATTGAGCAGGCTCATTTACTTAATTGTCTGTATTCTAAGAGTTTGATGCATTGGGGGCTGCCTTAACCCCTTCGCCGCGGGGTAATTCCCCCGCAGCGCGGGGGCGGCAGCGGCGGCACTGTGCTCGTGACGAGCCCAGCTCGTCATGAGGCACAGTGGAGCTGTGCTCATGACGAGCTGAGCTCGTCACGACTCCGCCCACTGATTGATTCTCCCGCACAGGCGGGGAATCAATCGTGCGTGGGCGGAGCGCGACCGTTATGACGAGCCCAGCTCGTCATGAGCACAGCTCCACTGTGCCTCATGATGAGCTGGGCTCGTCATGAGTACACAACGGGCTAATGTGAAGACGCATTACCTCATGAAAGTATTGTTTAAAACCGTCTCCCCGATCAAGTAAAAGTGGGCATTCTGATTGAGGTGGATTTTTATGGAGTCTAAAATTTCAGGGTACCCCGCACACACAAATCTACAGAACCAATGCCATAAAAAAGTGAGGTTCAAAGCGGGTGCGGTAATCAGTGAGCTAGCACTTATTAAGCGACCTGTACTTCATCCACCGGATCTGGGGACACGCTAAAGGGCCAGGATCTGCATCTTGGAGAAAGCTCATACTGCCTTTTGAGAAGAATGCATGGATGACTATCAGCTGGAAGGGCACAGTGGTGATGAGAAAGGGCTGGAGCAACGATCCCAAGAAATATATCCATGTTCATGTGTTTTGCAGGTGGGCCTGGTAACAGCACCAACATGGGACAGTCCTTCATCACTGATGATCTAGATCAGCTAGACCTAGCCACCTGGAGCCCGGAACAGACAGGATATAATGACTTCAGTGAGAAGAAGGAGGATGCATCTAGCAAGCGAGGGCAAAGAATGGGCCCTGGCAGGATTATGGAGGTGGAGGAGGATGCAGAGGTCCTTTTGACCACCTGGGGAGACTTAAGATATAGCCTCTGCTCTCATCTTGTCTCAGGCCAGAAAAACAAAGAGTTTGAAGGCACATTGGAACTTCAGATGTGGCTTGGCGGCGGGAGGAGATATAATGTGGTAATGTGTTTTGTATGTTAGCAATTCCATGGACACGTATCACACGCATCCCACCACCATGCTCTCCGGGCACATCTGCGTCAGAGCAATAGATGAGGCCTGGTGTGCTGTAGCTCTAGTCCATGCTGAGTAGTCTATTCAGTGGTCAGCTGCATCACTGCAGCCTGTGGCCCACAACAAGACCAGATCTGGGAACCTGAGATGCACACCACATTTTACAATCTGCAGCCGTTCATTCACCCAATTTCTCGTAGAATAACTCCATCCTTTAAATGGTACAGACATAGAGAGAATTTACAAAGAATTCATAGAATAAAAGTAAAATTATTGCTTGTGGAATCTGATTATAACAATCATTGGCAGAGCCAACATGTCTTGCCTTTGTGACCTATAAGCTATGTCAATGGATATAGCGATGCTGCCCAGGATCCGCAATGCTTTGCAGCTTGGCTCAAGAAGAATACAAAAAGGCATGTTGGATCAGTACATTTAAAAAAACATACAAAAGTGTTTTTTTAAGTGGTTGGGGGAAGGAACATGAGGGTGGAAGCAATACAGGGGTATGGATGACAGAAGCAACGCTTGGGGAGGGTGGGTCAGGAGAAGCAATAGGAGGGCATGGGCGAAGGGCGGAGAAAAGCAAACTGGTGAGAGAGAGAGAGAGAAATGTGGACCATGGGGGAGGAGAAAAGCAAACAAGCAAGAGAGAAAGCAACGGATATCTGGGAGGGTGAACCACAAAGGCGAGAAAGCAACGCATTGAGAGTAAGCATAAGAATAAGAACATCACATTGGGGGAGGGGAGAAGCAGCTGGGCATGATAGAGCAACACATAACATGAAGGGGAAGAGAAGCACACTAGTGAGACAGTTGGAAAACACATGCATTCTTGAGAAGTGCTTAACTCAACAGAAAAAAGCAGCTTCCTAAAAGTGAGTATTGGAAGGACACAAGTAAATTGGAAATGCTCCAGGGGAAGGATAGACACAAGATGGACAAGGCAAAACATTGAAAAACAAGCAGGCAATTCAGAGTGACAGAAAAACCAAACAATGATAAGCAAAGTGTGGACGTCAAGCCCCACTACCTTCTTGGTCTTGGTAAGCCTAAACTATGTCTTTCGCAATCGGACAGCTGCACTAGCTGGTAGGCTCGACTTAGAAACATGGTATTTCTGCTAAATTGCCAACAGATGGCAGCAAAGACCCACTGTTCGAAAACCATTGATACTGAACCATGAGGCGGGGCTATCACAAATTTGCTATATGCGTTAAGTTTTCTGACTGGCTATCAAATGTCAATATCAAAAGTACATAAATATCTGATAAACATCAGCCACAAGTCCAAGCAGCTTTCTCGAGTCAAATAGCCCCAAATCACCAGGTTTCATGTGCAATATTCGCGTTCCTGCTCTTGACACGCCCCTTTCCAGCCACTATCAGTTTACATAGTATGAAATATAGAACCAAAAATAAATCCCTAACTGATATGTTGCAAGTGTCATTATGGGCTTTAGGCCAGTGAAATGAAAATATAAAAGTGCAGGTACTCAATAACCTAGAGCACATGATCCTGTGTGGGCACTCTCCCATTATAAGTATTGCACAAGTGCTGAGAAGTGCAGGTTGTCTCCCATTAAAAGTATTGCACAAGCGCTGAGAAGTGCAGGTTCTCTCCCATTAAAAGTATTGCACAAGCGCTGAGAAGTGCAAGTTCTCTCCCATTGCAAGTATTGCGCAAGCGCTGAGAAGTGCAGGTTCTCTCCCATTAACTGTATTGCACAAGTTATGAGAAGTGCAGGTTCTCTCCCATTAAAAGTATTGCACAAGCACTGAGAAGTGCAGGTTCTCTCCCATTAAAAGTATTGCATAAGTGCTGAGAAGTGCAGGTTCTCTCCCCATTAAAAAGTATTGCACAAGCGCTGAGAAGTGCAGGTTCTCTCCCATTAATGTATTGCACAAGTTCTGAGAAGTGCAGGTTTCCTCCCATTAAAAGTATTGCACAAGTTCTGAGAAGTGCAGGCACTCTTCCTTTCAAATTAATGAACATGTGCCCAGCACCTGCCCATTTAAAGCACAGCTTTAGCACGGGGCTGCTCTGTGCTGCATGAAATGAGGTACCTCAAGATGGGGTTCAGTGATAATGGAGTTTGAGGATGGATGTTGATCTATAATCTGGAAAAGTTAGTATAAGGAGGTGTGTATCTACAAGGAATGTGGGAATCGCTGATTACTTTGATGATTTACGAGCTCTTGGCAGGATTGTTTTGGTATAATGATGTCACTGAAGGATAGTGCTCACCTTATGAGGCAGAGAATAAGTATCTCTCTCTTTTGGGTTTCTTGGTAGTTGTTTCAGTGTGTGATTTTCCTCGTGTATTGAATGGCGGCTGTATGTGCTCTTGATTTGGTTGGCGGGAACTGCAGGCTGTTTTTGAACTAGGGTTTGCAGGGTGGTTGGGAGAGAAGCTTTTCAAAGATTGGATGGCTCAGTCCGGATCATGTCACCTGAGCTGTCCTCGAGGCGAGGCTTGGGTGACCACCTGGCACGATGGCAAATTCTGGGCAGTGACAGTAAGATTTCGCGGTTAAAGATTCAAAATTCAGGAGATAACTTCAAGGATTAAAGGTCAACTTTATGGACACATCTGAGGAGGTCGCCGAATTCTATAATCGACAGCCAACAGAATTACATATCAAAATAGGTTTATGTTTTTTGGTTAGTGTAATACATAGGAGTACTGAGCAAATATTCACTTGAAGATAGAGGTGGATTTAAATAAAAATGAAATACCTAGCAAACGTACACACTACAAGCAGAATTTGAAAGTCAACATCAGGGACATTTATCACAATTCTACCCTGTACAATGAATGATAGTGCCAGGAGCAGCTCTCTGTCGCTGCACATTGACTTAGAGTCCACAGGCCGCAGCACTACTAGCTTTATTTGGGTGGTGGTGTAGTTTTTACTGTAGTTGGCAGACTTTGCTCTGAAGAGAAATTGTGTAGCAGGGGGTTCAGGTGTAGTGAGAGTTGTCAGTCCAAGAGACTGATGGCATTGTGAAAGTGTTAGGTGTGAGATAGTGCAGTTGTTCCTAAACAAAGAAGGGGGACTTATAGGGCTGTTTAACGGGGTCCAGCATACATGCCCAGGAAATGTATTATAAGAAGAGTATGCTGTTCCCCAAGAATGGACAAGTGGGGAGGCCAAAGGAGGGCGGTCCTCCTTTTATGGAACTAGAGACCTCACACACCCAGCAAGCTAGGTGTCATGCTTCATCATATGGACTCGCTCTTCGTCGGGTCGGTGCTGCAATACCCAACGGGCATCCATAAAGGGGCTCTTTAGCGGAGATCTTCTGTTCCTTGCTGTATGGTGCCATGGGTGTGAGGGCCCTAGGGGACTGTGTAGATGTGACATGAGTGAGTGATGTTTAAAAAAGGTTGGATAATCCAAAATATGTTTTTGGGATTATACAACCTTTTTTAAACATCACTCACTCACTTCACCATACGGCAAGGAACAGAAGATCTCCGCTAAAGAGCCCCTTTATGGGTGCCCGTTGGGTATTTCAGTCACCATCCCAGGGCCCTCAGGAATAATCTACCATTTGGGCAGTTCCTCCGTATTAGGAGAAATTGTAGTACCTTGGCTGACCACAAAACACAGGCCCAGTGCTTACAACACAACCAAAGAGAGGCTACCCGGGACACCAGGTTAGGAATTCCTATAAGAGGGCTATGTACAACCCAAGAGAGGCACTGCTTCAGGTCTCAACTAAAGAACAAATGCAGGTCCTTACTTGTGTCACTTTTTTCACACCCAATTGCTCACTAATTGAAAAAATCATCAATATACATTGGGGTATAGTGAACACAGGGGACCTGAGCCTCCCACAACCGATGTTTGCCTTCAAGCGCACACAAAACCTGAAAGACATTTTAATACGTACTAGGCCCAAAATGAAGGAACAAGAGGTCCTGAGAACTCTGTGGGACCTACCACCGGTCACCATCCTTCTGGGATGTGCTCGGTCTGGGATCAGATCATGCTGACTGGCACTTTCACATGGCGACTCATGAAACACACCAACTGCAATACACCTAGATGTATATATATGATCACATGTCCCTGTGAGAAAAAGTATGTGGGGATGACAATGAGGTCGATAAAGTTACGCATCACTGAACACAAGAGTAACGTGAGATGTATGAGAACCACCACTAAATTATACACACATTGCAAGGACCTCAATCACTTGGCAGATTCTTTGAAATGGGTGATACTTGAGGCACACCCTAAAATCACACACCAGGCCCTTTTCAGAATCGAGCACAGATGGGTACACCGCCTATCTACGGACTTACTTGGCCTTAATGATAACATACCTTGGGCTGCTCTGACTAGGAGATAACTTGTGCCCGTCTTTTAGAATCCTGTGATTCCATACTTTGATTCACGTTGGTATGGTTTGGTTAATCCTCCCCTCTAAACTGACTGGTTACATTACTTATTTACATCGTGGGTTCCATACTGTAACCACCGAGATTATGTGTTCTGATACAATATCTACACATGTACACATAACATACCGCCCTATTATCACTGGGACCCCATTACCCATAATATTAGACTAATGTTGTGCTTTTTCTGTATTACGTTATCTCTAAATGAGTGTGGACATGTTCTATGCTGATTACACCTTACTATTTGTGAGCGCATCCTCTTGTCCTATATGCACCCGCATAAAATTTGAACAATGTCTCCTTTATTTCATGACCACCTGTCTTGTGTCCCACTCACGTGGACTTCACGATTTATCACTTGTCACCGGCAAGTATTAGCGCTTGACACCAAGCTTACTCACTCTAAGATGGCCGCCACATTGCCAGAGCTAATAGGTATTACACGTTTGGGACGACGGAGCCATCATGTGACTCGACGTGACGCTATGCTGGCTCCCCACCCCCGTTGGCCGTAGGTAATGACCTAGCCTTGTATATAACCGTTGTTGTACCGGCACTCCAAAGATCCGGTTTCTTGGCTCAGCGCAGGGTAAATTTCCAGCGCACGTCCTTCCAGGACAGGTGAGTGAGCGGGCTGAGCAACATGTAATGGTGTATTGGCGGTGTTGTTGTGGGGACTGAATGGGTCCTATCGCACTTGGTTTTTCACGCCCGGCACCTTCCTGGGCTCCTGGCACATTTAGTGGCGTGGTCTGCATGACTACGTGGGGAGGCAGCGGCAATGGCTAGTTCTGGATGGGCCACCCCTACAGCGCTGCTGCTCTGGGTGCGCACACCGTCTTGACCATGGGCCGCGTGTTGCTCCACGGGGGCCAGTAGGCACACGCGTTTGTTGCGCTAGAGTATGGGTGCTCTATCGGACCTGTTTTAGCCTTACTCCACCATAGCTGGTCTTCTGGTGACGACAGTCACTACGCTTTGCTTTATCTCCCACTCTGCAGGACACCACCAATTTAGGTGTCCGGAGCGGAGAAAACCTTATGAAGCAAGCGCTATCATCTAGATAGGTGAGTGAAACCACTATGGATACGATTCTCTCCCTTTTTAATGTCGTTTTTATTCAGTCATTCTCTCTTTTAAGCTTTGTTCACTGACCTGATGGACACTTGTGTGGGGCTGTGAGGATGACAATATTCATTTGCTAGACCACTATTTCTAGTCATTTTGTTTTTATGTCATACCTGTTTAGGTTACTACTAGGTTTGGTGGGACTTCATGCTCGCACCCAAGAATAGTGGTAGGTAGGAACTCTTCCACCCACCACCTCGTGTAGATAGTTTTTGTCACATAGGTCCTGATGAAATGCAGTTTATCATTATTTAACGTATTGCGTGAAACATGTCGACCACCCTCTTAGAGCTGAGCATTGCTCCACTGGACCATTGAGCCAGCGGGCAGCCACTCTTCTATTCTTTTAATAAGGTGGATAACCACCCCAATAAATATGTTTTTTGGATTATCCAACCTTTTTTAAACATCACTCACTCACATCACATCTACACAGTCCCCTAGGGCCCTCACACCAGATGCAGCGGAATTGACCAGCTCTACACATTCATACACACTACACTGAGTTGGGCCCATATACATTCATACACACCATGAGCTGGCAAATATCCACTGGTCATCAATTTTATTTACCCTAGGAAACCTTTACACCTGTATTCTTACCAATCCTGTCGACGGATCTAATAGTAGATTAGAATAGGAAGGAAAATTCAACAATACATTTAACTTTTATTCTAAATAACCACATACTCAGAAGGAGTTTTAAAAGTTTATCTGAATTAATAATTTTATGAGTCAAATCAAGTACACATGAATAGACCAGAAATCTCCATCAGGAAAAATAGTACAATTAGCTTATAATTGGTTTGCATTAATAAATTCTTGCAATGACAGCACCTGAGAAGAGAAAGGATAGAGAGCAAGTACAGAGCATTTACCCTACAGATATATTTACCTAGAATGGTGTGAGGACCCCGACATCAAAGAGTCAAGGATTCAGGACAGCTTGGGGACAGGGTAAGGTGACCTCTTCTAGTGCAACGTCAGCGTTATACCCCTCTCTGGTGCTACTCTCTCCGGCTCGGCACGTCCGGACCCCTTCCTAGATGTGCCTCCTTGGTTGTTCCGCAAATTTTCCCTAGTGTAGGATTCTTCAGTCAGATTGCAGCAAAATCGGGCAGCATCTCAGCATAGCATCAGCGTCTCAGCATCAAGTCTCAAGTGTCAAGTGTGTCTAACTATCTATAACTTACCTCTGTTATGCCGAATTCAAGTGTATGATCCACCCCAAATGTTTCAATTCCATGTTCACCCACAATTTGATTGGGCCAAGTAGTGGGGTGAGGACATCACACCATCCCGAGTGCAATATTTTTCTTTAGGCTATTGTCTAATTCTCCTCCCCTTAATTTTAATACCCACAAGCTTTATTCCCACAAGCATTTCATATGTGGATCGGAAAGTCTTTATACATTGTTGCCCCTTTTCCCTCTAGTAGGGTCAAGTGTTTGGGTTCTCATGTCCTTGTCGGCTTAGGGTTTGGCAGTCAGTCAATTTGCATCACTTGTTCCAGGGCAAGCAGTCGGTTTGCGCATGTGTAGAAATCACAAGGGAACAGAGATGTGGTCACCCTCCAAGGCCCAAATACGAACTATTAATAAAGTCAGAAAAGAACATGTTAGAATACAAAAATAATTGAATTCACTGTATACCACTTACTTCTACTCTAACCCCATTTACTTAATAAATCTTTCGCATTAATAGCTTAGTAGTACATGCATAGGTTAGTTTCAACTCGGCATGTGCATTAGTATGTTATTTTTAAGCAGCCATATTAGAAGCTACTGCGCAGCTGCAAAGATTTACCCCCAAGCGACAGAAAAAACGTCACACCACGTGACGTGGTAGATGCATGCGCCGAAGAGTTACCGCGTTTTAGCGGTCATTTTTCGGAAACTCGGGTTACTTATTAAGACGGCACATAGGAAAGCTTCCCCTAGATAGGTTTATGTAAAATGTGGTGCAATTTTAGTACTCACGGACACGTTGGTTACAGTATTACATGTTATTCGAGACGATTGCATACAAGCAAGTTTCTTTAGATGTGAAACCTTGCTCCATCAATCCCCTCTCTGATGGCATTTTATGCCATCACTAAATTCTATTTAAATCAGATGCCAACTTTAGCATTCTACCATTTTGATGTTTTCAAATCTTTCATTCCTTCCCTTATCTTTCTTAAATTGAGATCCTTTCATTCTTTTGTAGATATTTCCCTTAATTTCTTCAAGTCGTATTTCTTCTAATTTTCTTTTCCTACCTTTCTCATTCCCTTCGTACTTTCTTCTTTTCCCACTGCATTTGCAACAACACATTATCATCAGAACTAGCACAGTTATGCCCATGATTGGCAACAATATTTGACCTAAGATACCTTTACCTATATTAGAAAGCCAATTACTTATGGTGGAAAAACTATTTGTTATTTTCTTCCATACACTGTCAACCTCCAGTGGTTACAGTTCTTCTTCCAAGTGTGTAATATTTTTAATATATCTTCCAATTTCTACACTCTTATCAGGTATATATGTGCAGCAATGTTGCGCTTTCAACATTTTACAGACTCCACCCTCTTTTGCAAATAAGATATCAAGGGCAAGTTGATTTTTCAAAACCATAGATCTGACAGCAACTAATTCTGTATTGATCAACAGAAATCCTCCAGCAGTGTCAGTAGATAACCGATCCACTACTGTTGACAATTGACAAATTTTCTGAGAATTTAGCACAACCCTCACTGAAGGTATCAATGCACCAAATATGTCACCTACTATTTCAGAAAAACTCGCTCTTTTATATCTGGTTAGTCCACTACTGTCATTATTGCTTCCAGTGATTCTTTTAACATGATTGACTTTAGGGAATGCTATTCCAAAATAGCAACTCCCATACCAGTGATCAGGTAACCTAAAATAGGCTTTGTTTCCGCAAATATAATAAATTCCAGGAAATACTGGATCAGTTCCTCCCTTTAGTCCCCAACCCCCAATTACTAAGAAATTATGTTCACATTCACTGGAACCAATAAATATATTGTTATATTCTGCTTTAAGTCTGTGGAAACAGATTTTCCCTTTCTTTTCAAAGTCCAGAGACATAGCAGCATGAGTCTAGCCAGTTACTAAAAGGTCTTCCTTTTCAGCCCATTTAGGTATCTGTGGTTTCGGTTCAGAGGCTCTCCTTTTGAAATCCTGTCTCCTATTTTCTACTAGATTCAAAAATATATTTTCTTCTTTGTGCAATTTACAAGTTAAGTTGCGTCTATGTGCATCGGCTATATCTATTGTCTTCATTGTTAGGAAATATTCACCCATGAATTGTGAGTCTCTAGTACTAAGGACTGGGTTCATGCTCTTTCGTATGGGAACTTCTGAAAATATTACATCTACATTTGAATAGTAATACTGCAGCTTTCCAGTTCTATAAAATAAACTAGCTAGTACACTACATGAAATTCCATATGTCAAGGATAAATGATGATAGGTTACCCCTTCAGATACTGAGCTTGACAATTTCATACAAACATAGCAATCACTAACTTCCATAGTTTCTAAATAATGTACTAAGAGATTTGCAAATACTTTTAAATCAGTTTCATTCTGTTCTACAGTGGGATGTAAATTTAGCTCATCTGGTGTTTCTAAGTCTATTCTATCTCTTTTAATGTTTGCAACTTCTGTATGTGTGTTAGTACTATTTTGTTTATCAGTAACCATCAGGTAGGGAATAGCTATGGCTAATATCACCATATTATGAGGACTAATATTAAACTACATATACAGATCCTACAACACTTCTTTATACAGCTTTGTTTTGGTTTTCCGGCAACATTATTATCAGACATCTTGGGCAAGAAGATTATATCTTCTTTAATTCAGAACCTGGCAAGAGATAACACCTTGAGCGTCTTCTCCCTTTCAAGTCGGTCTCAATTCTTCCTCAATTTGCTCAACATCACTTTCTTCATTTAAATCGAGATTTTCAAAGTCTTCAAGAATGACATATGTCCATTCAGGACCCTTGAACTTGTTATTCAATGTCTTTAATCTTTGACTCCTTCTCTTTGGTATTACCTTGGAAGGTCCAGATTGACTAGTTACTTCATTTACTTGATCAGGTTCTTCATTGATTGTTTTAAGTCGATATCTCAGTCTCTTGATAATTCTTGGCCAATTATCACCTTTTCGACTTTTCTTAAACTCCACTGCACTGCCAGGTTCTTCAAGACTCCTTTTATTTTCTTTAGGTCTTTGTACAACTTGATCAGCTTCGTCTTCAGATTTCCTCACTAACTGACCTTGTCCAGGGCTTATTTCGGCCTGTTCTGCCTGGATGGGTTCATCTACCTCAATCTGACCCTGTTCAGGATTAGTGATGTCTGGCTTTTCTTCTGTATCCTGAACTTGCGTTTCTATGCCTATCTGATCCTGTTCAGGTCTTTTTACCTCTTTACCTTCTTCTGCCTGAACGGTATCTTTAATTCCTGACTGTCCCTCCTCAGACCCTGGAACAGTACTTTGAGTCTCTTCTGTCTGAGTATATTGTTCTCTCCGTATCTGTTCCTCCTCAGGCTCCCTAACAGTCGTGTCCTTAATTTCCTGAGCGACTTCTTCTATACCTGTCTGGTCCTCACTGTCTTCCTGTCTATCTAACTGTGTTTGACTTCTAGTTCTTATAAGTACTTCAGGTATGTCCACCACTGGGATCCAGTCGTCCCGATAAGTGCTCGGTTGATCTTGGGCAGCTACTTCAGGATCTTCTATAGGAAGTTCTTCAGCTGCACAACCTTCAGCACCACCGATTTCTTGTTTCACTTGTAACTCTTCTTCTTCAGGAGCTGGCACCCTTTTGGTATGGCTTGCATGAACCCAATTAGGCAACCCTGCACACTTTACAGCTGTTGAGGTAGTCAGAATAACTTGATGCGGTTTATCCCACCTTGGTGCTAGGCACGATTCTCGAGTGTGATTCTTCAGAACTACCCAATCACTGGGATTCAGATCATGCGAGTGGCTCAGCTGTCTGTTGAAAGCGTCTTCCCCAACCTGATGAGAGATAGAACGCACTCTGTCAGCCAACTCTTTGCAATACTCCAAAACCAAGTCATCAGTTATATTGAACAGCTTGTGTCCTGGTACACATGCTTGTCTCATTGCTCTTCCCATGAGTATTTCATGAGGACTCAATCCAGTATTTCTGTCTGGAATACTTCTGAGTCCCATCAGAACAAGGGGCAAAGCATCAGGCCATTCCAGTGGAGTGGATGCACACACCTTTCCGAGTCTTCACTTGATTGTGCCATCCAACTGTTCTACCACTCCAGAAGCCTCTGGCTAGTAAGCGCAGTGCAATTTCTATTCGACTTTGAATGCTTCACAGATTAGTCGAATTATTTCATCATTAAAATAAGACCCTCTATCTGATTCAATCGTTACTGGAAAACCAAATCTAGGAATGAGTTCTCTTAATAAAAGTTTGGCCACTGTCAAGCTGTCATTTCTTCGGGTCGGATATGCTTCCACCCACTTTGAAAATAAACAAACTATGACAAGTACATAGTTCAACCCTCGACAAGCAGGCAGTTGAATTAAATCTAACTCCCGATTTTGATGCGCTATGGTATAATCGCCTTAATGACTGTAGGGGGGGGGGGGTCATCATTTTATTTTAAAAAAGTCTCAAGGTGACACAGGTCGTAGCTGAAAACTGTGACTGTGCGGAGCTCCTGGGGATAAAAATCTCACTCGAATCCTCCTGTATTATGTTGCTGGTAGTGTACCGCCCACCACAGAGCTCGCCAGATTTTAATGACGTCTTCCTGGAGCTCTTGACGGATTTGGGCTCCAGATATAAATCCCTTATGGTGGTAGGGGACTTCAACTACCACTGGGATAAGGTACCTAGAGACCTTACAGAGGCAGAGTTTGAAAATAATCTTTCCTCGCTTAACTTACAGCAACTAGTAGTAGGACCAACGCATGTGAAGGGCCATACACTAGACTTAATTTGGTCTTCCATATCCCAGACAGAAATAACTGAGGTCAGTCCCTGCATATGGTCAGACCATTTTCTGATCATGTGCTGGGTCTCAGGAAACCCCTCACCTGCAGTGTCCAGTCAATTGTGGAGAAAGGTCCGGTCTTGGAAGAAGATAGAGGCAGACTCTCTACTTTCCACACTGCTTTCCACTTCACTTCCTAAGACGAGGGAGACGAACCTAGACTCCAATACTACAGCCCTTTTGGCCTGGATCCGTGCTGCTCTGGACAAACTGGCCCCTGAGCGGCTGGAGAAGACCAGAGCAAAAGGAAAGGGAGCGCCGTGGTTTGATGCCTCACTTAGGGAAAAGAAACAAGCCCTCCGTAAGGTGGAAAGAAGGTGGAGACTCAGCTATAGCCCAGCGGAGTCAGAAACCTATAAAATGTTTCTCTCAAAATACAAGGCGGATATCCTGGTGAGGAAGTCAGCCTTCTATGAGAATAGAATTAGAGGGGCCACGAACAAACAAAGGGAGACCTTTGCGATCCTAAGGGAATTGACGCAGTTGGATGGGAAGATTCCTGCTAGTGACCAACCCGACTGTGACACTTTTCAGAGGTTCTTTCTTCAGAAAGTACAGGACATTATTAGGGACATCACGGAGATCCCAGCTGAACCTCTGCTGTCATCTTGCCCTGCTAGTCAGGAGACGATAGGGACATTGAACAGTTACCCATGTATTGACGAGGAGAGCTTGGCTGAGCTTGTCGGCCAAGTCAAGTCTGGCTCCAGCACGGATCCATGCCCCCCGAGAATCTTTCAAATGGCCCTGCCTGGTATTCAAACTCAGCTGTTGAGCCTACTGAACGATTCATTAGAGGCGGGCTATCTCCCAGTCCAGCTGAAGGAAGCTAGGGTTTCTCCACTCTTAAAGAAAGCAGGAGCAGACACCAAGGCTTTAAAGAACTATAGGCCTATCTCGCAACTGCCATACCTGGGCAAAATCCTGGAAAAACATGTTCTGAACACACTGGCTAGCCACCTGGAGGAACATGGTTTACTCCATGCCAGGCAGGCGGGCTTTCGGCCCCAACACAGCACAGAACTAGTAATGGCCACTGTCACTGATGAGCTGAGAATCAGGGCGGACAATAAACAGCCTTGTGCCCTGATTCTATTGGACTTGTCAGCGGCATTCGATACAGTCAGCCATACCATCTTGCTGGACCGTATCGCAAAGCTGGGAATAACAGGACAAGCGCTCAAGTGGCTTGAATCTTTTCTGACGGGTCGAACCCAGAGGGTGCAGCTGAGAGACCAGTTATCTGAGGCAAGTGATGTGACCTGGGGCATACCCCAGGGGTCCGCACTTTCTCCCTTGCTCTTTAACATTTACCTACAACCCTTGGTGGAGGAGTTAATGCATAGGAATTGTCAAACTTTTAACTATGCTGACGATACCCAGCTATTGGTCCAGCTGGAAGATACAAGGGAAGCACAGGAATCGGTAAGGAATTTGCTCTGATTCACTGTAAATAGGATGACCAATAACCTTCTGAAAGTGAACACTGAAAAAACAGAGGTGCTGGTCATCACAAACCGAGTCAATCCCTGGTCCGATCTGTTCTGGCCCCCAGAACTAGGTATAACACCTATTCCTGTTAGGGTGGTCAAAAGCCAAGGGCTAAAGGTTGACGTAGACCTTTCCATGGCCCCTCAAGTCTCGGCGGTGGTGGGGTCTTGCACGGGGGTGCTGAGGCAACTGCAAAAGTTAGCACCTATTCTATCAGCCCCCACTCTGCAGTCCATCGTGTCCGCCACAGTCATGTCGAGGCTGGATTGTGAAAATGCTTTATATCTTGGCCTGCCGCAGAAGTTCTTGAGGAAACTGCAGGTGGTGCAGAACGAGGCGGCCAGGCTGATCTATTCCCTACCTAGGAACTCGCATGCAACCCCACTTCTCCGGATGCTGCACTGGCTACCTGTTAAGTTTAGAGTGCAGTTTAAGTGTCTTTGCATGGCTCACAAGGCAATTTTCGGCAAAACCCCAGAATACATTAAACAGCGCTTGAGGAAGTACATTCCAGGCAGAACCTTGCGTTCGGGCAAGACCTCCAATCTGATCCAACCCAGATTTAAGTTAAAATCTAAAGGGGGCAGGGCTCTTTCTGTACTTCTCCCGCAATTGTGGAATGAGCTACCGGCCAGCCTGAAGGAAGACTCGCAGCTACTGTCCTTCAGGAAGAACTTGAAGACTCATCTGTTTAAAAAATCAACACCCTCGCCCTAACTGGGGCGGACGGCGGAGTGATCCAGGAGACAGCAGGTTATGTTCCTTTTCTGTGTGAGCGCTTAGAGACCGGCGGTGATATGCGCTATACAAAAACACAATAACATAACATAACATAACTGGAGTCTCACAAAAGGTTCCTCTGCCTTTCCAATCTTTCCCATGCAGACCACAGTTTTCCTGCCAGGGTTCATTTGTTATACTGGGTAGGAAGTGAGCCTGCACACCTACTGTATGCTAGTGGGTATTTTGGAATGTGAAAATCATGAATCCTGATTTTAATGTTCGTAAAAGCGTGCCTTCACGTCTAGGGATGTAGCCCTGTGTCCCTGGTAAACATGAAACTGACAAAAACAATGTTGTGGAAAACCATAACCTGCGTGAAGCACAGCTGAAGACAAAAAAATGTCTTTACAAATGTACACACACTTTCTTAGTATGAATCAAAAAAGAAATTTATGTTGGAGTTAAATTCAACACAATCAAAATCACTGCATATTTGCAATCAATGTTGCTTTTTCAAACACAAACAGTATAAATGTCAAGCACAAGCTTTATCCATCAATACCATGTTGTCAAACGAAAAGTCATAGTTAAATGAGTTTACAATTTGGTAGGTTCCAAAGTTAACATCAGTCCCAATGCATTTCGGGTTAATGTAAACCCTTCATCAGGGAGTAATACATGAGAAAAACATTAAACAGAAGTATTTGGTGGTTGTATCTTGAGATCCCCGTATGGAGCTACAACATAAACAGACAAATGTCTAATGAGATGTTAGTTCAACAAAGTTGTATTTTCTATTAGGATTTGCACTCAGTGAATTAGACGACTGAAATCAACGAATCGAGAAAAAGAAACGTGTAGAAGAACCCCTTCACTGTTCAGCTAGAAAGTTTAAAACGTGCTTCAGTGTGTGTGCCAAGTGCTACAGTGCCACTCGAGTAACCTACAATATCCAAAGTGTCTCCTGAATTTGTGAAACGAAGATGAAAGTAACACCATTGCAACGGTGTCTTACCATGCTACTATGTGAAAGCTGAGTGATATGTCGCTCTGAAAACACGAAAGAAAATGTATATGGCTATAAAATTATGAACAGCGTATAAAGTTCCACACAAGACTGCAATTCACGCCATCGCTTACCAGTCGAAGTGTCCGCACGGTTCAAAGGCAGTCACTCCAATAGTTAAAAAGGCCGTTATCTCCGGAAACGAATTTCAAAGGAAACTGTCCATAAGCTAACACCGTTTACAAAGCACTCATAGTTGTACAACAACGAGTAGCAAGCTCAACCATCGGGGGCTCACCTAGTATACGACGTTCCAATATACTTCCGAATTCAATGGCGCGCTCATTCGAAGACGCGTTTGTGACGTGATACGACGTGACGTAGTTTTCAATGCACCCAACTCATAAACATGAAAAGCAGACCCAAAAAAACCCCCATTTTTTACGTGATATGCCTAAACAATAGGGAATCAGGTCAAAGAAAACAACAATCCGACCTTCTCAGTGTGCGTTGAATCATAAAAACATGATCCTCCTGTGCCTCAGTGACGTGATACGACGTGACGTGGTTTTCAATGCACCTAACTAATGGAAATGAAAAGTAGACCCAAAAAAGAAGGAGCTGCGAAAAAATACGTGATATGCCTAAACAATGGGGAAACAGGTCAAAGAAAACAACTAGTCCGGCCATCTCGAAGACGCGTTCGTGATGTGATACGACGTGACATACTTTTCAATGCACCCAACACATAAACATGAAAAGCAGACCCAAAAAAAAAATTTTTTTTACGTGATACACCTAAACAATAGGGAAGCAGGTCAAAGAAAACAACAATCCGACCTTCTCAGTGTGCGTTGAATCATAAAAACACGATCCTCCTGTGCCTCAGTGTGAAAAAATGGCAAAAGGTGAAACATGTAAAGATTGAAGTTAACTGTGTTATTGAAAGTGACAAAAATAATAAAATGTGAAAATCGAAAATGTATACCTAAAGTGCTCAAAGAACACATTAGAGAAAGATCAGAATTTCGAGTGCAAATCCTGTACATTAATAAGATGGTTTAAAGAGAAGGTAACTATTACACAATTCAGTAAAATTACAAGAAGCACAATAACTCATAATGGTCATTTAGCCCCCCAGGAATAACTGTACCTAGGAACTTGATCCAGTGAGTTTCCCTAAGTGCTAGGGTTGTATTTATGTCAGTCCCTGGTGTCATTTGGATGAGTTCTAAAATGGTGAACCTTAACTGGGGAAAGTGTGTGCTGTGGTGACCCAATGTGCTGCTAAAGAAGAATTAACATTCTTGTTTCGGATCCTGCTTTTATGTTCTACCATGCATGTTTTTATTTTACGGCTTGTTCTGCCTACATACACTAGCCCACAGGGGCATTTGATGGCATAGATTACCCCTTCATGTTGCAATCAGATTTATGATGAAGTTTTATTTTTTGGCCCATCCTCGGGTGTGTGAATGTGTCTCCCTGGATTACATTGCCACATTGTCCACAGTTGTAGCACTTCTTCATCCCTTTGTGAAGCAATTTGGCTGGGCTGTTGCGTTTCTTCAAAAGTTCCCTCAAATTTTTGGATCTGGTATGTGCAAATAATGGTGGATCTTGAAATAATCCCACAAAGTCAACCTCGTGCTCAATGATATCCCATCGTTTCCTTATAAGGGTTTTAATTTGTGACGCTTGAGCAGAGTACTTAAGCACAAAAACCTCTTGTTTTTTGGGATTTTTCGTGGTAGGTAGTAACAGATCCTCACATTTCTTCAAGGCAACAATACGTTCTGCTTCTGTGAGCATGTGTTCAGGATAACCTCTCGCTTTGTACCTTTCCAATTGGTCCTTTATGAAGAAGTGACATTGTTGGTCATCTGAGGTTATTCTCTTAATTCTGGTTATTTGAGAAACAGGCAGATGTTTTTTCAAAGAATATGGGTGTGCACTGGTATAATGAAGTGCGTTATTGACATCTGTGGACTTTCTGTGTACCCTCGTTTCGAGACCTAGTCTGGATTTATGAATCTCGATGTCCAAGAAGTGAATTTTCTCTGATTGGATGTCATTTGTAAATTGTATCCGTGGGTTACAGAGATTTAATTCTGTAATGCATTCCTCCAAAAGATTTTTTGAACCCCTCCAGACTACCAGTATATCATCAATATACCGTAGAAAAATGAGGGCGTTCTCTCTCCATCTAGGGGACTTCGGGAAAGCCCATTGATGTGCCCGTGATCTGTAAATAATGAGTTTCATTCCATACAAAATAACTGTGATATAATGAAAAGTGTAACAGATCCAAGAGAAAAATGCTTTTGTCCTTCGTCATAGATGAATGCAGTAGTCTCCGCTCTACCGCCTCCAGTCCTTCATCATGGGCTATAGATGTATAAAGAGCATCCACATCAATAATGCACAGCAGTATATCTTCATAAAAATTATGTTTTTAAGCTTCTAGTTTTATTAAACAGTCTGTTGTGTCCTTTATGTATGTACCCCAAGACTGTACTAGAGGTTGTAAGTGGTAGTCCAAATAATGTCCTATTGATTAGTGAATAGATCCACAGCCAGCTACTATGGGTCACCGGCTGTCACATAGTCATTTCCTGATTGGTGAGCCGCACACTTAACCACGGCTACCTCTTTTGGTAATTGAATTTCTTCTAGTAATTCTTTCACAAAAATTCCATTTTTAATAGGAGTCCCTGAAGAAGTCAGGAAATCCCTCTGCATCCATAGTTAGCCAAAATCATGCACAACCCCATAACCATATTGACTGTCAGTAAATATGGTTACTCTCCAATTTTTCCCAATTTTGCATGCCTTAATTAAGGCGATCAATTCAGCAATTTGTGCAGATTTGACTTCTGGTAAATAGGATGCTTCGACTATTCCAGTTAATGTACATACAGTATAAGCAGCACTCAATCCTCCTTCCTCGTGTCTCATGCAGGAGCCGTCTACAAACAGCTCATGTTCTGCATTTTTCAAACGTTCTTCTTGTATGTCAGGACGTGGTTTGGTGCTACGTTCACTCACAAGACATTCATGCTCAACCTCATACCTCACTTCTTCGTGGTAAGGATCAGAAAGTAAGGTGGCTGGATTTAGAACTGTACACCTCACAATTGTCACGTTTTCAGCTCCAAGTATTATTCTTTCATATTTTGCCAGCCTACTGGGAGTTAGGTACTGTGTTCGGGTCCTGGTCAGTAAAATCACCACTGCATGAGGAACATACACCTTGACCGGGTGTCCCATCACAATTGACTCACTCTTACGCAAGTTGCAGCCACAGCTTTCAGGCAACCTGGTAATGCACAAGCCACAGGATCCAAGGCAGCAGAAAAATAGGTCACTGGCCTTCTCATTCATCCATGTCTCTGTGTTAGGACTGAAAGTGCACAATTACCCCGCTCAAATCAGAATAATGCAAATTCCTTTGAATAGTCGGGCATTCCTAAAGCAGGAGCTTTACACAAACATTCCCGCAATTTTCTAAAAGCTCCCATGCTTTCATTATCCCACTCTATGGGATCTTTCATTCTTTTTCTGGTCAGCTGTTTCAAAGGTTTAGCTAGTAACGCAAACCCCATGATCCATTGCCTACAGTACCCTACAACTCCAAGGAACATTCTTATTTCTTTTTGAGTTCGTGGCAACTGCATTTGTCTTATTATTCTGATTCTTTTGGCGGTCACCCTTCCAACTCCTCTTTCTATTTGATGTACCAGGTACTTCACTGAATCTTTACAATACTGGAGTGTTTCAGGGGACACTTTATGTCCACCCCTTGCCAAATGATTTAACAATGCAATTGAATCAGTAACACAGTCCTCTTGCGTGTTTGACGCCACCAATAGGTCGTCAATATACTGCACCAGGACTGACTCTCTGGGCAATACAAGAGATTCAAGGCTTCTTTTGAGAATCTGATTACAGATTGAAGGGCTTTCTGTGTACCCTTGAGGCACACGATTCCAAACATAAACATGCTCTTCAAATTTAAACGAAAATAAGACCTTGCTATCTGGATGCAGTGGAATGGAAAAGAATGCATGACATAAATCGATCACGATGAACCATCCTGCTTTCCATGGTATCTGATAAAGAATCACAGCTGGGTTAGGCAATACTGGGCAGCATGGTACAACAATTTTGTTAATTTTCCTGAGGTCTTGAACCACCCTGTATTTTCCATTAGGTTTCTTAATGCCAATTATGGGTGAATTACACGGGCTACTCATTATTTCCTTTAGAATGTCTTGTTCGACCAATCGCTCTACTTTTGCGGCGACTCCTGCCTTTACTTTTGGACTCATTTTGTATTGTCAGGTGTTCGGGTAAACAGCACCTTCTTTCACAGTCACTTTTACGGGATCTACATTTGCCATTAATTCTATCTCTTTTCCAGTAAAATCCCATATTTCTGCATTTACAGTCAGTTTGACTTCTGGAGGTAATTCATTGAATATAATTCATTTACTTCCGTTGCCTGTTTAGCTAACATGAACTTGTAAACTCCATCTTCAACTGGGGTTTCTATTGCAACACCATCCGGAGTGCAAAATATAGTGCAGTTCATTTTGCACAACAGGTCTCTTCCAAGCAAGTTTACAGGGCTTGAATCGCAGACCACGATTTATGCATTTCTTTAAATTTTCCAAATCGCACCTCCATGGGTTCTGTGATTGGAGTGCTAATCTGTTTATTCGAAACGCCTACTACTTGAATCTCTTCTCCCGAGAGGGGCAGGTTAGGAATGTCTGCTGTTCTTACAACAAGAAGGTAATATAATTTCCCTTTACTTTACCCTCTATGTAAGGCCCTGACTGATCTACCGGTAGGGATGCGCCAAGTACGCACTCCCCGTCCTCCCCCCTCGGGCTCCGTCATTCTTGATCATAATCAATCAGTGGGTTCTGCAAAAGAAACTGAGATGTTACAAAAAATTTCTTACCACTTCCTTCTGGAAATCCGGCATCCACACTGTACTTGGCTTGACTCACACAATTTGATTTAGGGGCAGGTGGCAATTGACTCTGAAGATCTATTCCCTGTTGCTGATGACTCATTAACACCTCATTCTCTGTCTGTGGATTTAAATTTTGATTTGGGGCGTTATTAACTTGTATGGCTTTACACTCGTTCTTCCAATGTCCCAACTTCCCGCACCTGTGACAAGGGAATTTTTTTTTTGCCTCTTCCCGATTTAATCTTCCCCGTGGCTTTCCCCCATTATTATGACTCTGACCTTGTGCTCTTCCCTGATTTTCTGATTGTTTATGTAATTGGAGCTCCTGCTGTTGAAGAACCAGAACCTTTTGGACCTGGCGGCGCAGGGTACGCCCTCTGTCTCCGGGGTTCACCTGCTTCGTTACACAGAGACACGGGACACTCTGTCGGCGTTAGAAGATTGGATTTATTTAGCTGCAGCTAGTACAGTTATCCTAGAAGTACACAAAGTAGATTCTCAGGAGACTGCCACTTCACTCTGTGGCGCATCAGATTAAATAGCATACAAGACATGATTATTAACAAGACATACGCCTCAAGCATGGAAGAAAAGAGCCAATAGGGTAAGTGGAAAACAAAGCAGAGCCAGTAGAAAAGGTTCGAAAATAGAAAGAACAGATGACTCGAAGAGACCTCTCCTCCAACTGTGTTTGTCATCCCACCCCCGAACTAATTCATTAACAGATTACAACTAACTTGCAGGTGGCGAGATACGTTTGTGTGTATTGGAGGACAGTCATGACACAATAGAATGCTAGCAGGAGACAGTGAAGGCCAGTCGATAAGATATGATCGGGAAAGAATAGTGTGAGCCTACAGATAGTTGAAACAGGGATTAGGAAAGTCAGACAAGGATTAGTGTACTCGGCTAGTCCAAACACCAGCTTTACAAATAAAGGCCGAGGACGAATTTCGACACCAAGCTACGGGAAAAGCAGAATAGACTTCGTTCGCCGTGCTGCCTGATTGATGGCAACACAAAATGGCGGCGGGTTACAAAATGGCGGGTCTATTCGATCGTGATCGAAAATCGAAGTTCCTCAGACCCTCCTTTTGCCAGAACTCAGGCAAGATAGACTCACATTAATCTGAGTCCACATCAATAGCCATGAGATCATCAAGCTGTTGCTGTAACATCATCCTTATGTTTTTTGTTACTTGAGGTTTGGGTTTTGGGATGCACATAGTAGCACAAAGATCACAGATAGCGGGACCACAGTGCATACAAAGGCAACAAGAAAATACAATAGTCAAGATTATTCCAAGGAATGTCAATGCTTTCCAACCCCATTTGGACAGTAGTCCCCAAAACCATTCCTTTAAAGACCAATCTCCATCGTCCTGATGAATAGACTCAGAGATTATGTGCAACTTGGAGATAGCTTTGTATACTGTCGGAGCGTCATTTGGAATGAAAATACAACAGCTTGACCCGATCAATTTACATACTCCACCACGATCGGCAAGAATAAAGTCTAAGGCAACTCGATTTTGCAAGGTCATAAGACGATCTGCCTGTAGTTCCGCCGTGATATTACTCAAGGCTCCTACAGTGATGTCTATTGTAGTCTCTACGACACGGACCAGTTGCCTTATATTTCTGCTGTTGGCCATTGGACCCCAGAAGGGAAGAAAACCTTTAAGGAAATCTCCTCCTTCTTGTCCCGCGGTGTCTTTTGAGTCAATGATTCCTCGGCTGAGACGGGTTCGGTGATAATTGGCAGAAGCAGTGTAAGTAGGAGGAAGAAGGAAAGCTATGTAGCAGGTACCAGAGAAACCTGTTGGTAACCAGGTATAAGCTCTATCATAGCAAATGAAATAGGTGCCTTGAGACGGTACTAGAGGAGGCGAGTTTTGAGAGGAATAAATGTACGTGTAGGAGCAATTACTCTTTAGTGCAGTGTCAGAAGAGCGATCGTTTATTTTTAAACAGAAATTACCTTGATGTGGTATAGTCCAGATTGGTGAGGATTTCTCTTTTCCCATTTTATTATTAAGACTCGACATATATTGGGTGACGTTCCAATTGGTGTATGCTTTCCTTTCGTCGATGGAAATCTTGCTGTTCTCCATGATTTTAGCCATAACTACCATACCCTTAATCAAGGAACTATGACTAAAATCCGGATAATTAATTTGTGAAGCAACGGACCGTCTAAATTTGCTTTGATATGCATTTGAAAAAATGACAAAGAATGCCCAAGCAGAACCCTCATAAGAGAAAGGAAGAACTAGATATGGTATTCCTTTCTCAGTAGTATGTGGCATAAGACCACATACCCAACAATCAGTTGTGTTAACCACTAATTGATGCTGGTTCAATAGTTGGACAAAAGAATTGTTGTAATACTCAATTCTTCTGACAAGTTCATGTGAAGGGAAAGTATGAAAGAGGTGCGGAGAGATAGTAGAAGAAGGCAAAGAGGAAGAAGGGGAGGTATTTCTTGGCTGCAAAACATAAACTATCCAACCAATAATCGCCAAAGCAATACATAATGATATTAAAACACATAGAGTTACACTGTAACGACTGTACATTATTTTACAAGATGCTTTCTTCATTTCATTTCTTCTCTCTTTATTACTTGGTGTAGTTTCCATTTTCCCTAGTGGATGCTCACGGCAATCTACCTCGATCACTGAAGTCACGATGCTCTACCGTCCTATGACACTGAAAATCCTGCAGACCTATTGTCACTACTCAGGTCGTGACCTAGACTCCTACCGTGACCCTGCAACCTAAACAGAACACTACACAAGGGAGAAGAAGGTTTTAATTGTTCTTTTGTCTGGGCCTGAGGTGATAACGTTCCTTCCCTAGAACACTCTGGTCTCGAAACAATGTTCTTGGTTCAGTCGTATTCAAGCGACGATGCGATGGAATTGCTTTCTGTAAAATGTCGTCGTCCTCTTTTTCAGACAATGTCCCATTTAGGTGTGCATCGCTAAAGGGTACAAATCGTGGAACTGTTTCGCCTTCACAGTCACCAACCCCTCTACGAACCCACTGATCAAAAGGGAAAGGCAAGGGTACTTTCTTGCAATGCACACCGTGAATCCAATTTTTCTTTCCTTCAACTTTAACTGCTGTCCTTGTCGTTAGCAAGACCATTCGGGGCTCCCGACATCTGGGTTCCAAATTCTTCTTCTTCTGAAAGTTTCGGGTACAGACCCAGTCACCTGGTCGGATGGAATGACCTGTATCTGTGGAAGCCTCCGGCAAAGCGCTCTGAACTTGTCGATGAAGGACATGCAATTTAGTTGTAAGGTCATGCAGATAGTCAATCAACATTGGATAGGGCAAGTCGGAAAACTTTTTAGGACGAGGTATTCCCCATACGTTGGCCGGACGGCCAAACACCACTTCGTAAGGGCTAAGTCCCAGACGAGAGTGCACTGCAGTTCTGGTGGATAGCAGAGCTAACGGTAAAGCATCAGGCCAATTAAGTCCCGTACTTGCTTGAATCTTCGCTAATTTCAACTTCAAGGTACCATTGTAACATTCTACTAAACCCGCTGACTGTGGATGGTTTGCCGCGTGGAACTTTTGCTTGATTCCAAGACCTGCACAAACTTTCTGCATAACTTGGCAAACAAATTCGCTCCCATTGTCACTCCAGACAATGCGCGGCAATCCAAACCTGGGAAAGAACTCTTTTAGAAGGATTTTAGCTGTGGATAAAGCTGTGTTATCTTTCAAAGGGTATGCTTCTATCCACCTCGAAAAGGCCCATACTACCACCAAAACATATTTGAGGTTGTTGCATCGATCCATGTGAATGTAATCGATTTGCAACACTTCAAATGGGTATGGCGGAGGAGCAAAGTGACCTGCTGGAGTGGGGGTTCCCTTTCCTGGATTATACATCAGACAAACAATACAATGCTTTACTACGTTGTCTGCACATTTTGGGATATTCTCATTTTGACAAACTGGGGCTAAAAGTTTACAAATGCCTTTTGTGCTTAAGTGAGCTGGACCATGAGCCATAGTAACCACTGGGAGTACATAAGCATCCGGTAACAGCCAACGTTGATGTTCGGATAATTCTATCCAACAACCCATCTCATCTAACATTCCCGTACTTTCTCTCCACTTGCTCAACTCTCTTTCTGAAGACTCTTTCTGTATCGTTTTCACACTTTCCACTGTATTCTCACACATTCCTCTCTCCCTGACCCAATTCGCAGGACCTGCCATATACATTCGACTCGTTGAATCTCTCGCTGTTTTCTTTGCTGTTTCATCAGCAAATGCATTTCCCCGTCCAACATCATCCGTAATCTTCTTGTGTGCGCTACACTTCACTATCGCTATTTGGATGGGTAAAGCAAGTGACTCAAGGAGATCAGTCACTAACTGACCATGCTGTATCTTAGTGCCATGTGAAGTTAAGAAACCCCTCTCTCTCCAGAGACGCCCAAAATTGAATGCGACACCAAAGGCATATTGACTATAAGTGTACACGTTCACTCTTTTCCCTTTTGATAATACACAAGCTCTCGTCAGTGCTATCAACTCTGCTGCTTGCGCTGAATTGTGTCTAATGCGTGCAGTTTCCACAATCGTATGTAAGGTAGTTACAGCATAGGCTGAAACCGTATCTCCATTAGGCATTTTGAAACAAGAACCATCTACCCATAAAGTCCCATCCGGATTCTCTAGCGATGTGTCTCTCAGGTCAATTCTCCCTTTTGTCTCTTCCTCAGTACGAAAGAAACAATCATGCTGATCCTCAACACTCTCCTCATTTGGAAGGGGCAACAAAGTAGCTGGATTCAGGGTATTACATCGTTTAATGTGTACGTGACTAGCCAAAAGCGTCAGCTCGTAACCAGTTAAACGTGCACTCGTAAGATGTTGTGTTTTCGTTCTGTTTAGTAAGGTACCCACTGCATGTGGCACCATGACAATGAGAGTGTTATCTAACACCATTCCAGCAGACTGTCGGATAGAAATTGCTGCGGCTGCTGTGGCTTTGAGACTACTGGGCAATGCTTTAGCTACGGGATCTAATGTAGCCGAAAAATAGGCACATGGCCGCTGTCTATCTCCAAATTGCTGTGTCAAGACTGACAACGCACAACCTTCTCTCTCGTGAACATACAGCGTAAAAGGCTTAGTGTAATCTGGGGTGCCTAGTACAGGAGCAGAACAGAGAGCAGTGCGTAAATCAGTGAAACTCTTTTGGCACTCCTCAGTCCAAGGAAGGGGCTGAGGCGTATCTTTTAAAGTGAGTGCTAACATAGGTTTGGCAATCAAAGAGAAGTTAGGGATCCACTGTCTACAATAGGAAGTGATACCCAGAAAAGCACGTACTTCCCTTTGTGTGGATGGTACAGACATTCGTGCGATCGCTTGAATTCGTTCTGGTGTCAATCGTCGTCCCTCCTTTGATAGGACATGACCCAAGTAGGTAACCTCTCGACAAACATATTGCAGTTTGGAGGGTGAAACCTTGTGATTCAGCTTAAATAAGTGATGTAGCAGTGCAACAGTGACATCTTTGCAGATATCTTCTGAGTCAGCGGCGACTAACAAGTCGTCCATATATTGGATGAGAGCAGCACCAGACGGCAAATGAAAAGTATCAAGATGACATTTCAAAGCTTGACTATAAATGGAGGGACTTTCACAATAGCCTTGAGGTGCGCGCTTAAATCGGAAGCTTCGGCCTCCAAGGGAGAAACCAAAAATGTCCCTACTCTCTTCTGCAATGGGAATACTGAAGAAGGCATTCTTTAGATCAATAACAGAAAACCAAGTCGCTGTGGAAGGTATCATAGTCAACAAGGCAGTAATATCTGGAACAACAGGAAATTGTGGAATCACAATTTTGTTTATTTCTCGCAGATCTTTCACAAACCGGTATACAGGTGGCTGAGAAGGATCAGTACGTTTAAGAACAGGAAGAATAGGACTATTGCATGTGATACCTCTCGTTTCTTCAACCACACCCTTCCGAATTAAGTCATGAATGATTTCCAAAAGCGCTTTTTCACCTTCAGCAGAGATTCTATATTGTGGGATACGTGGTAGTTCAACATTGGGCTTGAGAGTAACAACATAAGGCGGTATCTCAAGACAACCCACATCGTTCGGACCCGTGGCCCAAAGTGCTGTTGGAAGAGAAAGCAACTCAGGAGGAAACTGATCTTTAGACAGATACATTGGGGAGATCAACTTCTGAACTAGAGTAAGATGTACGCCTGAAGGAGAACAATATATTGTAGCATGCATTCTTTTCAATAGGTATAGACCCAACAGATTCTCGCCACAAACATTCGTCAACAAAAGTGGAGCTTCCAAATCATAAGGACCAACTGAAATAGGCAGAGGACAAGAAACCGGATTGCGAACAGGGGCGCCAGAGAATCCTACAGAAACATTCGTTAAGCCAGACAAAGGTGCCCCAGGGAGTTTAGAATGAATGATAGAACTTCTCATTGCTCCAGTATCCAAAAGAAATGGCTCTGATACACCCATTGTAGTGACGTTAACATAAGGACCATTTTGATCTACTGGGATTGGCACAACTCCTCTACTTTGTCCATGGCTGTCCTAGTTAGCATGAAGACTCTCATTCTCGCCTTCAACATAATGGTCTTCATTATAATACTGAGTAGATCTCACATTCTGCTGATCAAAGTAATTCATAGAATTGGGAGAAGGAAGAGCACGCTGTTCTTGAGTTAACATACCTCGACCTCTACCTCTGTTTGCTGACTGAAGGCCAGCACGACCTCGTGGAGCAGATAACGCTCCATTGCGCTGCAATAAAATCGGACAACTACTCTTAAAATGACCTTCCTCCCTACAATAGGCACATTGATTAGGACCTAACAAAGGTCTCGTAATGTATGACTCAGGTTTCTGATACAACCTTTGAAACTGCGGTGGTTGCTGAGTCTGGGGCTGAACATAACGTGGAGGATAAGCTTGCTGCAAGAGAACCTTCGTTTTTAAATCTATTGTCTTTTTCTCTTGCTTTTCTTTTTCTTCTTTATCCCTATTCTCGTAATATTGTGCGGTAACCAATATCTGGGCAGAAGAAGAAACAGCCCAAGAACTTTCTGAATCCTTTAATTTGTGTGACAGCTCGGGAAGCAAATTGAATACAAATTTGTCCACGAATAATCGCTGTCCACCCTCGGTAGCCATGTCCTGACCACTGTGATCGATAAATGTCTCTTCGAAACGAGTAAAGAAATCAGAGACACTTTCTTCTTTCTTTTGTTTGCATGCTGCTAGCTTATCCCAATTCACTCTCAATGCAGGCATCATAGTTTTCATCGACGTAATGATTCTACCAGGAAGCTCTGAGATCAATGCGTCAGGCTTTGCGCCACCCACTTGATCTCTATCTGTATCAGCTATAACATTCCAAGTAGCACCCAGTTCCTGTGCGTGATCCTCTCTACGAATTTTAGCCCATATTGTCTGTGGGACTACATTACCCATTAGCATATCAATATCTGCTAAATTCATAATACAAGCATCGATTGTCTGCGATAATTCTTTGTAATAACCTGCAGGGTTCTTACGAGGATCTGGTAGAGTCTGCTTAAGGGCCAAAACTTCAGATCTCTTCCATGGCACTTGTACCCATATGCGCTGAAAGTGAGCAGGAATAGCTGGATGAACACCTGCTGCCGCAACTTCTTCCTTCCATACTGAAGGAACCTCTCTCATAGGATAATTTTTCAACGTCAGTTTAACCGACGGATCAGAATCAAGAAAAATCTGAGAGAACAATAAGGTTCTATAAGAGATGAGTGTTCTTACAGCTTCCTCGACTTTAGAAGCTACAATAAGTCCTTTTTCAAAATCGGCTTGAACATCTAACAAATCTTGTGAGATCGGACTCGAACTCACATCTTCCCATTCTTTAATGAGAATATCGCACATTACATTAAAAACATATCTCTGCGTAGGCGCATTCCATTGCAAAAAGGTAGGCATAATATCAGACACACTATATTGTGGACCCTTCTTGATCCATCTTCGTGCAAGAGAATCTAGCTTCTCTCGTTCCTCAAAATCTGGAAACTGACTACGAGATTGTCTTCGAACAAAAGCCAGAGACACATTAAAAGCACCAAAGAAAGGAGATAAAATACTAGTGACAGAATCTGTGAGACACTTACGCATAGACGGTGAATTGGACATCAGAACTGGAGACAGAGTATTAGGAGAACTAACAGGAGAAGAACTAGAAATTACAGGAGGAGCAGAAGACAAAGGAGAGCTAAGATCAGGAGATGAAGGCTGAGAAGTTGAAACTAATGGTAAAACCGGCAAGGGCGGTAATACTGGAGGAGGCAAATGCTGAAGAGCCGGAACCGGCGGAGGTACTACCAGCAACTGAGCAGGCTGTAACGGCTGAGGTACATTGGCATTTTGCGCATAGGGCGGAGGCAACCTTAATAAATGAGACATTAGGGGATCCTCTTCTATATCTTTCTTATTATCAGAAGGAGAAACAGGCAACACCGGACAGCATTTATCTATCGCCATACGATGTTGTCTTTCTGAAATTTCATTGTCAATTTCATTATTTTTTAACTGTTGGGCAGCCTGTATAATCGTCATACCCTGTGTTTTCCTATCTCGTTTCGCTTGTTTAATTTCTTTTTGTTTGGCTTCCTTACGCCAAAGGCGGAAAGAGTCAAACATTGCCGGACGGGCTTTTCTTTTGAACAGAACTGCTTCCAAATTATCTAGCACATCAGGGTCAAAACTACCGTTTTCTGGCCATTTAAGAACACCATCTTTCTTCGTGTATCGAGTCCATGTCTCGTTAAAGGCAAAGGGGCCGTTACCATGTTTCGAATAGAGCTCATATGTGGGAGTTCCAACCGAAGGAATCGGACAAGAGTCCTCAAGTCGGGAGTCCCTATTACAACCAAGACAACAAATTCTTCCAAACTTAGTCAGACCAGGCATTTCGCAATGTCTCTGGACTGTTCACAAACTTCAATGGAGTAAAACTCAGTTTACGCAGTACAAATGCACTTACCCTCGGCTTTAGTATTTGCAATGACTAAATCTAAGTAACCTAAGGACATCAAACAAAGCACCAAAATTGTGGGTGCGACCCACAAAAATACTTAACATAACTAAGGACGTCTTCTTCCACCAACAGAGGCCCGTCTATCGTCTCGCTTTACTATACATCACCAAAGGAATGGGCCAAAGCAGGGCGGCAGTCAGGGCAGCGGTCGCCAGTAGCCGTCAGGAAGGAGTAACCACGCTGCAAAAGACCTTCGGACCACTTTCGACATACAGGGGTCGCTTAGTGTTGCTCGCGAACCCTCTGGAATTTTCTTGCGAGGTTCCTCATGACCTTCGAGAAGAACCAGTACCACTGAAGCCGCCCCACGATGGGCGCCAATTGAAGAACCAGAACCTTTTGGACCTGGCGGCGCAGGGTACGCCCTCTGTCTCCGGTGTTCACCTGCTTCGTTACACGGAGACACGGGACACTCTGTCGGCGTTAGAAGATTGGATTTATTTAGCTGCAGCTAGTACAGTTATCCTAGAAGTACACAAAGTAGGTTCTCAGGAGACTGCCACTTCACTCTGTGGCGCATCAGATTAAATAGCATACAATACATGATTACTAACAAGACATACGCCCCAAGCATGGAAGAAAAGAGCCAATAGGGTAAGTGGAAAACAAAGCAGAGCCAGTAGAAAAGGTTCGAAAATAGAAAGATCAGATGACTCGAAGAGACCTCTCCTCCAACTGTGTTTGTCATCCCACCCCCGAACTAATTCATTAACAGATTACAACTAACTTGCAGGTGGCGAGATACGTTTGTGTGTATTGGAGGACAGTCATGACACAAGAGAATGCTAGCAGGAGACAGTGAAGGCCAGTCGATAACATATCATCGGGAAAGAATAGTGTGAGCCTACAGATAGTTGAAACAGGGATTAGGAAAGTCAGACAAGGATTAGTGTACTCGGCTAGTCCAAACACCAGCTTTACAAATAAAGGCCGAGAACGAATTTCAACACCAAGCTACGGGAAAAGCAGAATAGACTTCGTTCGCCGTGCTGCCTGAGTGATGGCAACACAAAATGGCGGCGGGTTACAAAATGGCGGGTCTATTCGATCGTGATCGAAAATCGAAGTTCCTCACTGTTCAGCTAATTTCACTTGAACCCACATTACTTTTTCTTCTAATGCTTTTCGTTTGCTATCAATTTCGTCCCCACAATATTTTGCATATTTTAGAATCTCATCAATGGGCTTTTACTGCCAGCACAGCATGTGCTGCTTAATCATTTGAGATATATCCAATCTCAGCCCAGACACAAATCGGTACACAGAATGAGTCATGTCTTTATTTTCCAAACTTTCAAACCCACTATACTGTTTGAACACCTGTAAAAGACGTTCATAGTAGGCATGTACAGACTGATCCTTCTCTTGAGTTGTTCTGTCTATCTTTACCCAATCGGTTTCTTTCGGGGGAATTTTACTCTTCAGAAAGGTGATTACCTGATTACACTTTTTCATTACATCCTCTGACGGGGCACCTGTTTTAGCATCTCATGGATATTCCTCACTAGGCCAATCCACAGTAATCTTACATTCTGTCCACAAATCTGCAGGTACTACAATGTCAAACAGACCATCCAGATCCGTCTATAAAACTTTTGAAACTTCACAAACCTCTCAACTTGTCTGTACCATTCTGCTGGTTTTTCTCTCAATTTTGGGAAATCTTTCGTAAAAGACAAAATATGCTGTCTAGTCCATGGCACATGTACGTACCCCCCTCCGGGTACTTCTCTCATCGGATACAACCTCTCAGCCTTTTCTGTTTCTCTCATGACATATTCAGAGGTCGTTCAATTTGCCTGTGCTTCTTCCTTTTTCCTTGCCCATCTAACTCTCCATCTTTCAAGATCTCCCCACTTTTGTATCAGAAATAACAATTCCCTGATCTGCAACTTTTTTCCAGACACATTCATATTTTCTAAATCTTTATCAGAGAATTCTGCTCTATATGGTTTCTGCAACACCTTTGATTTCCCTATGTCAATTCCCATTTCCGATGCCAAATTAGTCAGGTTTTCATGGAATACCTTGGTATTTTGTGTAATACTTCTACAGATAAACAGTCATTCTTCTTCACTGTATGTATTTAGCCTGTCCATACCCACATTTCCAGCAACCATTTCTTCCAATTCTACTCTCAATTTAAAAATGTCTAATATTTTTGGCTTTGACTTTGGCTTATCTATTTCTTGAGACCATCTCTTTATATCTTCTAGGGTTACTATTGTGGCACTTCTAGTTCCTGACGATGTCTCTAGTCTAACTTCCTTTGAACAACTAGGCTCATTTCTTTTCGGGGTTTCCATTATTGGCTCTCTTATAGGCAAATCCATCAATGATATTACTGATTCACATTCACTGGTGAAGTACTGGGTATTTTAGACCCAGCGGTGCAGGGGCACACACCCTAAGACTTCGGGGTTTCACCCTGTTCCGGACCTACAGAAACACAGAGTCTTCTGGGTGAAGTCAAAGAATCGTTTATTGGCTGCAGACCAATGACAGATATCCTAGAAGTACAACAGCGTGTATGTTCTCAGGAGACTGCTGAAAATCATAGGAACGGACTTCTCCTTAAGTACAAAATATCATGCTCCAGGCATACATTCCTTGGTTTATGATACGGCAATATGCAAGTGTACATTACAAAGAAAAGGCAGAGTCATGATGACCATCCCACATTCCAGTTCGGCCAGCCCACAATGATTTACACCGGAAGGTTCAGATCCCATGTTTGAAGTAAATAGACCCCCCAATAAACATGAGCATCTCCTGTTTTGGGAAACAAGTAATAAAGCAAGAACAAGCAGGTGTAGAAGAGATTAGCCGGGGGATTGTGTAGAATGAAAGGGTTTTATGACGGGCCAAGCCCTGATACGAATCACAGGTGGACGGAGGAAGGGGAGCTCGTGAGACCGGTTTGACCCGGGGCAGCAGAGCCAGCTGCCCAGGTCACAGAGAAGTCAGAGGGAAAGCTCATGTACTGTGAGGCCCGTATTAACTCCATCATAGCCTATGTGAGGGCAATGACAAGATGGCCACTGCTTCCAAAATGGAACCCGCGTAGTTGAGCAGAATACGTGTACACAGTGCGTTCGTAACTAGAACGACACGCAAAGCACTCGTACGTGCCGCATTTACCATTTGCGGTTCGCTAATATCAAGATAGACAGGGGTAGGGCCCTGTCCCCTACGCGGTTCCCGAATATCAAAGTACGACAGACCCTCCTTTTGCCCTTACATAGGCAATCACTATACTCATCTTAATCCGAGTCTAGATCAATGTTCGCAAAGTCATGGAGATGTTGCTGTAGCATCATCCTATTACTTAGCTCGTCCCTCGATACAGGTTTCCTTACACATAAGGTAGCACAGAGGCCACATATCGCGGGAGCACACTGTATACACAGACAGAACAGGGAAAGAATGGCTAAGATCATTCCAATGACCATCAGAACTTTCCAACCCCAGGCAGATATCAATTCCCAGAACCATCCTATCAGTGACCAATCTCCCTTATCCACGTGTATGGCTTCAGATATTTTATGGAGTTTGGAGATGGCTTGATACACTGTTGGAGCATTATCTGGTATGAAAATGCAGCAACTGGATTGGATGACCTTGCATACCCCACCGCGGTCTGCAAGAATAACGTCTAGGACCATGCGGTTCTGCAAAGTCATAAGGCGATCCGCTTGGAGCTCAGCTGTCAAATTACTAAGGGCACCAGCCGTTACATTGACGGTGGATTCAACCACACGAGTCAGCTGTCTCAGGTTCCTACTATTGACCATAGGTCCCCAAAACGGCAGGAAACCCAAGAAGAAGTCTCCTGCTTCCTGACCGGCAGTGTCCTCCTTACTGATCACACCTCTCACAACTCTGGTCTTGTGATAATCAGAGGCGGCAGTAAATGTCGGCGGTAGCAAGTTCGCAATATAACACGTGCCCGAGAAATCAGGGGGCAACCATGTATAGGCTCGATCATGACAGATGAAATATGTGCCCTTAGCAGCCAAAAACGCAGGGGAAAACTGTGACGGGAAAGTGTACGTTTCAGTACAGTCACTTCTTCCCAGTTGAGCCCTAGGGTTCTGACCATTACCCTGTAAGCAGAACCGACCCATGTGGGGTACGACCCAGATTGGAGATGAGATTTTCCGCTGTCTTTCACCCAGACTAATACTATACCCCGTCGCGTTCCATCCCATATAAGGTCTCAGCTCTTCTTTGGGAATGGATGAGTATGCATTAATATCTCTACTCATATCGGCAACTCCTTTCATCAAAGCCTTATTATTGGTGATGGGTCTAATGGAACGCGGTTGGCGAGGGGAGTATGTATCTAGAGCATAGAGAAACATGGTTTGGAATGCCCATGACGATCCATTGTAACTGTATGGTAGCACCAGGTAGGGAATACCCTTGTTAATGGTATGTGGCATTAACCCACAGACCCAGCAATTGGTCGTATTCATTACCAGTTGGTGCTGGTGCAAGAGTTGGATAAACGAGTTATTTACGAACTCTGATCGTCGGGTCTGTTCGTGCTCAGGCAAAGGGTGAAAAGAATGAGAGGAGGCAGTAGAAAGAAGTATAGGCTGTTGAGTGGGTGCAATGGGTTTTGGAGCAGAGAAAAACACACACCCTACAATAAACATTATGATACTACACAGTGTAAAAAGGCACAAAAAGACGAAACATTTACTTCTTACAATTCTACACATCCTGGTTTGAAAGTTCATTTCTTCAATCGGTCTCTCCATCTTACAAAACTCCATCCTCTACTCGGGCCGCTCGCGGTGGATGAGTTTCTTCTGCTAAGGAGTACGCCTGTCAGTCCAGGGAAACGCCCTAGACCAACCAGAACCGTCGACCTAGCGTCTTCGGCCTGTACCCCAAAGTCTTGGCACCGCGACCCTGCGGCAGAACCCGGATGGTGGTTCGAAAAACAAAAATCAAGAAAGTCCTTCAGATGGGAGAGCAAAAAATGTCAAAAGGGAAATAATGAGGGAATCTTTATTTGTCCATGGGTCTAGGTCTCAAATTATAGCGGAGACGGCCAGGTGTTGTTTGGTCTTGAAAAAGAAGTTCAGGCTCAGTGGTGTCCAGTCGACTCGATGGCGGCACAGCTTCCTGCAGAATATTGTCACTCTCTTGGACTGAAGCTGTGTCTTTTAGGCGTGCGTCACTGAATGGTACAAAACGAGGTACAATGTCTGTCTCTGAGTCGGCGATACCCTCGTTGACCCACTGGTCATATGGCAGAGGCAAGGGGACTACCTTGCAGTGTGTACCATGGATCCAGTGCTTCTTCCCTTTCACTCGCACTGCTGATCTTGTCGAAAGAAGAACAAGATGAGGGCCGATCCAACGAGGCTCGTCGTTGCCCTTACGCTGGAAATTCCGTACTAGGACCCACGAACCAGGGTTGATGGGGTGTCCAGGAGGTTCAGAGGCTTGGGGAAGAGTATCATGTACCTGTTGGTGCAAAACACGCAGTTTAACAGTCAAATCATGCAGGTAATCGAGCAGCACTGGATGCTCAATCTCGCTAAACTTAGTGGGCCTTGGCACACCCCATACATTAGCCGGGCGGCCAAAGACCACCTCGTAGGGACTAAGTCCCACTCGTGAGTGTATCGTCATTCTGGTGGACAAGAGTGCTAGAGGCAGGGCATCAGGCCATTTAAGACCAGTGCTCGCCTGAATTTTGGCCAACTTGAGCTTTAAGGCTCCATTGTAGCGTTCAACCAGTCCAGCTGATTGGGGGTGATTTGCAGCGTGAAATTTCTGCCTTATGCCTAAACCTTCACATACATTCTTCATCACTTTACCCACAAACTCACTCCCGTTATCACACCACACCATTCTCGGCATCCCAAACCTGGGGAAAAACTCCTTCACAAGGGCTTTGGCTGTGGATAGAGCAGTGTTATCTTTCAGAGGATAAGCCTCTACCCATTTGGAAAAAGCACAAACAACCACCAATACATATTTCAGGTTGTTGCATCTTTCCATGTGAATAAAATCCAGCTGCAAAACTTCGAATGGACATGATGGGGGTGCAAAGTGACCAGCCGGAGTTGGGGTTCCCCTACCAGGGTTGTACTTCAAGCATACCATACAATTCCTGACCACATTCTCTGCACATTTGGGAATTCCAACATTCTGCCATACTGGAGCCAACAACTTACAGATACCTTTTGTACTGATATGCGCCATTCCATGCGCCATAGTAACCACTGGAAGCACATATGCATCAGGCAACAACCATCGCCTATGTTCTGTCAGGTCAATCCAACAACCATTCTCATCCAACTTACCCATACTCTCTCTCCACTTGCTTAACTCTTCTTCTGTAGCTTCAGCCTGAAGCGACTTCACACTCTCTATTGTGTTCTCACATATTCCCACATCATTAACCCATCTTGCGGGGCCTGCAACATACATTCTAGTCTTCACATTCTGTGCGGTTTCTCTCGCGGTCTCATCAGCAAACGCATTCCCACGTCCAACATCATCGGTGACTTTCTTGTGCGCACTGCATTTCATGATCGCAACTTGCAACGGTAGGGTCAGTGACTCAAGGAGATCATTCACCAACTTGCCATTCTGAATTTTAGCTCCATGCGACGTCAGGAACCCACGCTCCTTCCACAATCGCCCAAAATTATGAGCCACGCCAAAGGCGTACTGGCTATCTGTGTATATGTTCACTCTCATTCCTTCAGACAACACGCATGCTCTCGTGAGGGCAATTAATTCTGCTGCTTGGGCCGAATTATGTGGCACTCGTGCAGTTTCCACAACCGTATGTAAAGTCGTGATAGCATATGCAGCAGTCGTGTCACCATTAGGGAGCTTGAAACATGAACCATCTACCCATAAGGTGCCATCACACTCAGTCAGGGGAGTATCTTTGAGATCTACTCTCCCTTTCGTCTCTTCTTCTGTTCTGAACAGACAGTCATGTTGCTCAATCTCATCTGAGTCTGCTGGAATCGGCAATAATGTGGCTGGATTCAGTGTATTGCATCTTTTTATGTGTATGTGATTCGCTAACAGTGTTAGTTCATACCCTGATAATCGCGCACTAGTCAGGTGTTGTGTCTTGGTTCTATTCAATAATGTGTCTACAGCGTGGGGAACCATGACAATCAATGTGTTGTCCATTACCAGACCAGCAGATTGTCGGATAGACATCGCTGCAGCAGCTGTCGCTCTCAGACAGCTTGGCAATGCCCTCGCTACAGGGTCCAAGGTGGATGAAAAATATGCGCATGGGCGCGGTCTGTCGCCAAAAGGCTGTGTTAACACTGATAACGCACATCCATCTTTCTCGTGAACATACAATGTAAAAGGCTTGCTATAGTCAGGAGTGCCCAACACAGGTGCTGAACATAATGCATTGCGCAATTCCACAAAACTTTTCTGGCACTCTTCAGACCATGGGATAGGATTCGGTGTGTCTTTGCATGTTAAGGCTAACAAAGGTTTTGCCAACAAAGAAAAACTAGGGATCCAATGCCTACAGTATGAGGTAATGCCCAAGAAAGCACGCACTTCTCTCTGTGTCTTCGGCACACTCAACTGTGCAATGGCTTGAATTCTCTCTGGGGTCAGTTTCCTTCCCTCCTTCGATAAGAGATGACCTAAGTAGGTCACTTCTTGTCGACAATATTGCAGCTTAGAGAGAGACACTTTGTGATGGTAAGCTGATAAATGGCGCAACAGTGACAATGTGGCGTCTTGACAGATCTTCTCGGTATCCGCGGCGATCAGTAAATCGTCCACGTACTGGATCAGAATAGCGCCACTAGGTAAAACAAGTGCATCAAGCTGCGCTTTCAGAGCTTGACTATATATGGATGGACTCTCGCAGTAGCCTTGGGGAGCGCGTTTGAAGCGGAAGCTTCGGCCTCCCAGACTAAAACCAAAAATGTCTCTGCTTTCTTCTGCAATTGGGATACTAAAGAAAGCATTCTTTAAATCGATCACTGAAAACCATGCAGCGGAGGCTGGAATCATCGTTAACAAGGCAGTTATATCGGGGACAACCGGAAACTGAGGCACGACAATCTTATTAACCTCTCTGAGATCAATCACAAATCTGTAAACAGGTGGCTGTGAAGGGTCAGTTCGCTTTAAGACAGGTAAAATCGGGCTATTACAAACGTTACCTCTTGTCTCTTCAATCACACCCTTATTAATCAAGTCGCTGACAATGTCTAACAATGCTTTCTGCCCTTCATTAGAGATCTTGTACTGGGGAATACGTGGCAGTCTAACATTAGCTTTTAGAGTCACCACATATGGTGGTATTTCCAAGAGGCCCACATCATTGGGACCAGTAGCCCAAAGGGCATCCGGAAGGGATGACAATTCAGGTGGCATCGTGTTTTTAGACAAGTACATTGGGGAAACCACTGTCTTGCCTAATGTAAGTTGTACTCCTGAAGGAGAACAATACAGTGTAGCGTGCAATCTTTTCAACAAATCTAATCCCAGCAAATTCTCACCACAACCTGTTGTCAGGATCAGGGGCGCTTTCAGCTCACAAGGTCCAACAGAAAGCGACATGGGACTAGAAATCGGGTTCCTAACTGGGGCGCCAGAAAAACCTACTGAAACATTTATATCGCCAGACAAAGGTGCGCCAGGGAGTTTGGAATGCATGATTGAACTCTTTGCAGCACCAGTGTCTAGCAGAAAAGGCTCCGTTACATTGGCTGTAGTCACCTCAACATACGGTCCACTCTGATCCACTGGCACTGAAACAACTCCCTCTCTCTGTCTATGGCAGTCCTAGTAACCGTTATTTTCTGCATCGCCATCTTCTGCATAATAATCATTATTGTAATACTGAGCCGTATTACCAGTCGCATTGGCCTGCTGATCAAAACTATTAATTGCGCTTTGGGGCGGAAGAGGACGCGCATTTTGGGGAACACTTCCACGCCCTCTGCCTCTAGGAGCTTGCTGACCACCTCTACCTCTTGCGCCATACGTATTACCATTCCGTTGCATTAATTTAGGACAACTATATTTAAAATGACCTTCCTCTTTGCAGTATGAACATTGGTTGGGACCTACAGGGACACGTGGTTGATAATACCCATTCATTTGCTGGTTTGTCTGAAATTGTTGGGGTTGGTGATAGACACCTTGGGGTTGTCTATAATTATTACCACCGCCACGTGGTGGATAGGCCTGCTGTAGAAGAACCTTCGTTTTTAGTTCCTTCGTTTTCTTCTCCGTCCTATCTTTCTCGTCTTTATCTCTGTTTTCATAATACTGTGCAGTAGCCAGTATTTGCGCCGAAGAGGAAACGGCCCAAGAACTCTCTGAATCTTTCAACTTTTTACACAGGTCAGGGAGTAAATTCTGCACAAACTTGTCCACAAACAACCGTTGTCCACCCTCAGTACTCATATCTTGCCCACTGTGATCAATAAACGTTTCCTCAAACCTAGTAAAGAAGTCTGACACTGTCTCATCTTTCTTTTGCTTGCATGCGGATAACTTGTCCCAATTTACGCGCATCGCAGGCATTATTGTCTTCATATACGTAATGATTCTACCAGGCAATTCAGCTACTAAAGGTTCTGGTTTCGCACCACCCGTTTGTCTAGCATCAGCAGCAACAATGTTAGCCCATGTATCCCCTAGTTCTGCATTGTGATCTACATTACGAATTGATCCCCATAGAGGCTGTGGAACAACATTACCGAACAGCATGTCTATGTCGGCCAGATTCATGACACATGACCCTGCCGTCTGTGACAACTCTTTATAATAACCTGCTGGGTTTTTACGGGGATCAGGTAATGACTGCTTAAGTGCTAACACCTCAGAGCGCTTCCATGGAACGTGAACCCAAACACGTTGGAAATGCGCTGGCACAGCGGGGTTAGCACCGACAGCTGCAACCGCTTCCTTCCATACCGGGGGAACTTCTCGCATAGGGTATTGTCGCGCTTTTGCCTTACTCCCCACAAGGACCTCATGTTCAAACAAGGACTGTTGGCAGTCGTCATTCCTTAAGGACAGTACAATCGCAACTGCTTTGTCTACTTCGCGGTCCACAATTATACCAGTTCCAAAATCGCACCTCACTCTACACAATTCCTGCGGATTCGGATTTCTACCACTATCCTCCAATTCTTCACAGAGAATTTCGCACATTTTCTCAAATACGTATCTCTGTTTCGGGGCATCCCATTGATGGAACGTGTTAACAACCGATTCCACATCATACAGTGAAGGAAAAACGATCCATCTGCGCGCCATGTGATCTATTACCTTTTTCTCATCGGGGTTAGGCAATTGGCTGCGCAACTGCTTACGCTGTACACCAGGAGTTGCACCAGATGACCCAAAGAGAGGCGACATTAATGTAGTAACCACATTAGCCAGACGCTGTCGCGCTGAAGGAGAAGCTGAAGCGAGAACAGGGGGAAAAACAGAGGGAAGAAAAGAGGATGTAGAGACAGGTACTGGAGTGGTAGAAGGAAGAGTATTAGGGGAGGCAGTTACTGGATCAAACAAAGTCGCAGGAAGTGCGGGGGCAGTTGGAAGCACTACTAGAGGCGCTTGAGAAGACTGCGCTACAGGAACAGGAACTGGTTGCAAAGCAACTGGCGGTTGCGGCAAGGCCTGCAGTATATGCGCTGGAGGCGGCATATTTACAAGCTGGGGAGGCGCCGTGGCAGTTTGAGCATACGGGGGTGGCGAACTCAACAAATGCGACATCAAGGGATCTTTCTCCTTCTCTTCTGACTCATCCTGCTTAGAATATGGCAAAGCCGGGTAACATTTGTCAATCCCTAACTTACGCTGCCTGTGCAATTGTTCATTCATTTGCTCCTCTTCATTGTCTTTAAATTGTACAGCTGCTTGCATTACTGACATACCTCTCTCTCTCTTATTCTTTTTCGCTAACTTAATTTCCTTCTGTTTGGCTTCTTTTCGCCATAAGCGGAAAGAGTCAAACATCGCCGGCCGGGCTTTCTTCTTAAACAATTTAATTTCCAGATTATCTAGAATATCGGTATCAAAACTACCATTTTGGGGCCATTTTAAAACACCGTCTTTCCTGGTGTAGTGGATCCACACTTCGTTATATGCAATGGGGCCTACGCCATGTTTCACATAGAGCTCATAAGTTGGAGTTCCAACCGGAGGAACCGGACATGATTCTTCTAGCTGGAAATCTTTTCCACAACCCAAACAGAATAACTTACCAAATAGTCTAGAACCAGGCATCTTCGCTCACTAGTCTAGATCCAAACGTCAAAGGATTATCGATTACGATATTCTCGTGAATACACGAGTCCTCTGGCTTTGGGGTTTGCAAACACCAAATCACCAATTACCAAATCAAACCAAACGATCCCGAGGGATACCAAAACAAATGGGAGACGCTCCACTTATACTTAACTGAATATTGCTGATCGATGACGTCACCAGAAGACTCTCTCGATTGTTTCGCTCTCTCAAACTCGTCAAGGGTCCAAAACAGGTCGATTAATCAGGGCAGCAGACCTTCGTAGCCGTCGGGACGCGGAGAACCTCGCAGAAAAGACTTTCGGACCACGTCGACATGCAGGGGTCGATGAAGTGGCGGCCTTCCTCCGGAATTTCCACACGAAGCTCCTCACGAACCTCTGGCTTGGACTGGTACCGCTGAAATCGGCCCGAGTTGGGCGCCAAACTGAAGTACTGGGTATTTTAGACCCAGCGGTGCAGGGGCACACACCCTAAGACTTCGGGGTTTCACCCTGTTCCGGACCTACAGAAACACAGAGTCTTCTGGGTGAAGTCAAAGAATCGTTTATTGGCTGCAGACCAATGACAGATATCCTAGAAGTACAACAGCGTGTATGTTCTCAGGAGACTGCTGAAAATCATAGGAACGGACTTCTCCTTAAGTACAAAATATCATGCTCCAGGCATACATTCCTTGGTTTATGATACGGCAATATGCAAGTGTACATTACAAAGAAAAGGCAGAGTCATGATGACCATCCCACATTCCAGTTCGGCCAGCCCACAATGATTTACACCGGAAGGTTCAGATCCCATGTTTGAAGTAAATAGACCCCCCAATAAACATGAGCATCTCCTGTTTTGGGAAACAAGTAATAAAGCAAGAACAAGCAGGTGTAGAAGAGATTAGCCGGGGGATTGTGTAGAATGAAAGGGTTTTATGACGGGCCAAGCCCTGATACGAATCACAGGTGGACGGAGGAAGGGGAGCTCGTGAGACCGGTTTGACCCGGGGCAGCAGAGCCAGCTGCCCAGGTCACAGAGAAGTCAGAGGGAAAGCTCATGTACTGTGAGGCCCGTATTAACTCCATCATAGCCTATGTGAGGGCAATGACAAGATGGCCACTGCTTCCAAAATGGAACCCGCGTAGTTGAGCAGAATACGTGTACACAGTGCGTTCGTAACTAGAACGACACGCAAAGCACTCGTACGTGCCGCATTTACCATTTGCGGTTCGCTAATATCAAGATAGACAGGGGTAGGGCCCTGTCCCCTACGCGGTTCCCGAATATCAAAGTACGACACTGGCTTGATCATCTATTATTACCTTTTCTTTTCTAGGTTCTATGCTTGGAGTAGGCATTGCAGGAACTTTAGGACAATTTGATTTTTCTCCATATAATGGAACTACCGGACCTATTGTAACTGGTATGGTCAATGCTTCAGGATGTGTGTTTATCTGAGCTATTCTCTGAATCAATTTGTCTCTGTTTTTATTTATTGCTTCCCTTTCTTTTTCTTGAAGTACCCTATCTGCGGTGTCATGTACTATCTGTGGAACCAAGGGTGTTCCTATCATCAGGGCACTAGGGGTCATTCTATTGAATCCATCATTATAGGGTGGAGGACTTTTCATCAATACGTCCTCTAAATACCCTTCTTCTGTTTCTCCGCTATCTATCATGGTTAAGTGCTTAGTCTTCTCTGTACATTTACCTCCCATCTGCTCTTCTGATGTTAACACAGGATATAAACATTCTGCCACCATGGCCTGTCTCCATTGTTTCATTTGACTATCTCTAGTCTCTCAGGGAAATTTCAGGTAATATTTGCTTAAATGTCTGTTACTTCGGGGCCTGTCACATTCAAATGCTTCCATTTCCCATTCTTCTAGAGCCTCAAATTGAGTCAATCTAGGTCTGGGTTCTAACTCATTCATTTGTGTTCTTAAATTGTACAGGATTCTTCCATTAAAGCTTCCATACTCAGGAAATGCTAGTATCCCATCATCTTTTGTGTATTCTATCCAATTTTCTAACCATACACAAGTATGATAACCTCTCTCTACCATCATGTATGATGCAGGTGTATTTGGAGGAGAAATGAGAATCCCCTCTCTACTCTTAATTGGTTTGTCCTTTTTGAAATAATTCTTAACCTTTCGTACATTGCGTGCTTGTGCTGATTAAGGTACTGCTCGTAAGCAAACCCTACAAATCTTCTATCTGGTCGAGTCCCTGTTAAAGTTGTATCATACATACAAACTCCACTATCTATTATTATTCTCGAGATCTCTATTTTGATGACCAATCAAACACTTGCTTTAATTCTAGTAATTCTCCAATACCAGAGCGTTTTCTATTCTGAGTACCAATCAATTTTTACTCTGCTCGCTCGCTCAGCCAATGCTTGCACGGCTTTTCTGTGCCGTCAGTTTCACTCCTTACTACTGAGCCCTCCTTTACAATTTCGCATCAACTACACACCCGCTGTTTCAACCAATCCCAGCGAGGCTCTCGGTGACGTCAGTGCAGCACCCGCAACTGACCCCCTCCTTCACAAGGTAATGCGAAAACGTATTTTCTCACAAACTTTTCACACAATTTTCATTAATTACCAACGTATAAACATTCGCTATTGTGTCTGACCCACTAATTCAAAGAATAGTAAGATTTCTTTCACTGCGAGTAAAACCCTTCCGCTTATTCTTCACACACTACGAGTAAAACCTTACCGCTTACGCTACACACGAGCATCAAAGAACCTGCTACTCCTTCAGTATTACCCTTTCTAGGTGATATAATACCAAACTTTCACCAATGATCTCCTAGCTATCAATTATTCTCACTAGCATACAAGAACGGTTCCCTAACTTAGTGCTTCTAGTCCTGCGTAACTTTCAGCACTTTCTCGATCCAGACCAATAACCTCACTGCAGTGTGGCTTCCATTTACCACCCGCTATCCAATATTCCCGCGAATTTCCAGACAACGTAAAACAATACATAACGGGTTTTAGTTAAAACATAAATCAATAATTAAAATTTTTTTAAACACAATCCTCACCTAACTAACTATACTAACCATCCTCTGCTACCAAGTAAAACTGATGTAGCGGTGTTTACCAGCTCTACACATTCATACACACAACACTCATTTGGGCCCATATACATTCATACACACCATGAGCTGGCAAATATCCACTGGTCATCAATTTTATTTACCCCAGGAAACCTTTACACCAGTATTCTTACCAATCCTGTCTCCTGAGTAAAATGCACAGTCGACAGATCTAGTAGTAAATTAGATTAGAAAGGAAAATTCAACAATGCATTTAACTTTTATTCTAAATAACCACAGACTCAGAAGGAGTTTTAAAAGCTTATCTGAATTAATAATTTTGTGAGTCAAATCAAATACACATGAATAGACCAGAAATTTCCATCAGGAAAAATAGTACAATTACCTTATAATTGGTTTGCATTAATACATTCTTGCAATGACAGCACCTGAGGAGAGAAAGGACAGAGAGCAAGTACGGAGCATTTACCCTACAGATATATTTACCTAGAATGATGTGAGGACCACGACATCAAAGAGTCAAGGATTCAGGACAGGTTTGGGGCAGGGTAAGGTGACCTCTTCTAGTGCAGTGCAGCGTTACACCCCTCTCTGGTGCTACTCTCTCCGGCTTGGGCACATCCGGACCCCTTCCTAGATGTGCCTCCTCGGTTGTTCGGCAAATTTTCCCTAGTGTAGGATTATTCAGTCAGATTGCAGCAAAATCGGGCAGCATCTCAGCATAGCATCAGCGTCTCAGCATCAAGTCTCAAGTGTCAAGTGTGTCTAACTATCTATAACTTACCTCTGTTATACCAAATTCAAGTGTCTGATCCACCCCCAAATGTTTCAATACCATGTTCACCCGCAATTTGATTGGGCCAAGTAGTGGGGTGAGGACATCACACCATACCAAGTGCATATTTTTCTTTAGGCTAGTGTCTAATTCTCCTCCCCTTAATTTTAATACCCACAAGCTTTATTCCCACAAGCATTTCATATGTGGATCGGAAAGTCTTTATACATTGTTGCCCCTTTTTCCTCTAGTAGGGTCAAGAGTTTGGGTTCTCATGTCCTTGTCGGCTTAGGGTTTGGCAGTTAGTCAATTTGCATCACTTGTTTCAGGACAAGCAGTCGGTTTGCGCATGTGTAGAAATCACAAGGGAACAGAGACGCGGTCACCCTCCAAGGCCCAAATACGAACTATTAATAAAGTCAGAAAAGAACATGTTAGAATACAAAAATAATTGAATTCACTGTATTCCACTTACTTCCACTCTACCATTTACTTAATAAATCTTTCGCATTAATAGCTTAGTAGTACGTGCATAGGTTAGTTTCAGCTCGGCATGTGCATTAGTATGTTATTTTTAAGCAGCCATATTAAAAGCTACTGCGCAGCTGCAAAGATTTCCCCCCAAGCGACAGAAAAAAGTCACACCACGTGATGTGGTAGACGCATGCGCAGAAGATTTCCCGCGTTTTAGCGGCCATTTTTAGGACACTCTGGTTACTTATTAAGACGACACATAGGAAAGCTTACCCTAGATAGGATTATGTAAAATGTGGTGCAATTTTAGTAATCACAGACACGTTGGTTACAGTATTAGATGTTATTCGAGAGGATTGCATAGAAGCAAGTTTCTTTAGATGTGAAACCTTGCTCCATCACACCCACGGCACCATACGGCAAGGAACAGAAGATCTCCGCTAAAGAGCCCCTTTATGGGTGCCCGTCGGGTATTGCACCGCCGACCCGACAAGGAGCGAGTCCATATGATGAAGCATGACACCTAGCTTGCTGGGTTTGTGAGGACTCTAGTTCCGTAAAAGGAGGACCTCCCTCCTTTGGCTTCCCCACTTGTCCATCCTTGGGGAACAGCATACTCTTCTTATAATACATAGTGCAGTTGTTGCCAGCGTGTTGAGTGTGAGATATTGCAGTTGTTGCCAGTGTGTTGAGTGTGAGATAGTGCAGGTGTTGCCAGCGTGGTGAGTGGGAGATAGTGCAGGTGTTGTAGAGCGATGGTGTGGCATGACAGTTGGGTGACAGAGTGCTTAATGTTGTGAAAATGTTGTATGCTTGAAATTAGGGTGATCACCCTTCCGTAATTTGCATGGATTGTCCCTAATTTAGTCCTAATGTCGGTTGTCCATGATGAGTGTTTTAACGGATGGCATTTGTCCCTAATTTTAGCCTTTCAGCAAAAGGACAACAATTAATTCCAACAATTCAGATTCCCCAGCTGGAGTGGAAGGGTGGGAGTCTCCTGTGCTGTGATCCAGAGAAAGGGGCAGACAATCAACTTAAAAGCCTTCCTCCCAGGGTATCTGCTTCCTGAAGGAAATGCAAATGTGCGCTGGGAATGTAAAGGCTGCTTAGCGCCGATATAGGCATTAATTGATGGAGTCACTTGAAGCTTCTTGATGGTAAAGATATTTTACTTTGAGAGGTACTGTAAGGGTGTTCCGAACTGAACTGTGGAGTTGTGCTTTTAATGGACAATAATAAAGAATGTTGGCACTAGGTATAATCTGCATATTATTGAAATCTATAGTTTAGAAGCACTCTTTATCTTTAACGTAAATTCATATGGGCATTTTGTGGCACCCTATATTATACTGTGTGTAATGCACGTTTAAAATAACAACTTACACATTCACAGTGCTTTCAGGGACCTTGGAGCACATAAAAAATACACAAGCATTGGCAAAGCTAATAGATCTCGCTTTTAAGACTTATTGTCTCTGCCAGTGCCTTATGTTTACGCTATCAGCATCATAAAAAATATTGATGCTGTACAGCATAAAAAAAAGTGGAAAAAAGGCCAGACGATGCGGCTGCTGACAGCTGCGTCTTTTTGTAAGCGTGCACGTGTCATGACTTGTGGATGCTTTTTGTTTTTATTTACCAATCCGAGATGCTCCAGAAAGTAAAAGAAATATAAAAAGAAAGTAGCACAAAAACACTTTTCTTTATAAAGTGGAAGGACTGAAAGCAATTTGCTGCCTGGCACTCCAAAAAAAGGGATTGTGGGTAGGAACAGGGGGGCAACGGAAATGCAGATTGGGGTAGCAGTGGAGAGGCACTGCCCTCTATCCAACGGGTTCTGTGCCAAATCCTTTGCCACTTGGCCTGTGAATTAGGATGTCTACCATCCCAGTGCAAGTATCTCAGTCTTGTAAACAACCTAGGCTGCACTGGTGGGGCAGGCTGGGAGATTCATGCATTGTATATAAATGCCAATAAATGAAGGTGTGGTGGCTGATACACAACCCCCAACCACCGCTGAAACCCCCTTCCACTCACAGGTACCTGCATAGAAGTGCCAGCTTTATTCTGAGGTTGATGAAGAGTATCATTGATTTGGGAGTCATCCTAATGTCATTGTGAATTCCCAGAAAATGAAAGTCAGGTGCAAATAATTCTCTGTTAATAGCGACACAGTTTACAATTTATAACACACTTTTTCACGTAGCATGAAGACATACATACCCCAGAGGGTGCGCTAAGGAGAGTATAAATGATCTATCATTCTGTGCATAAAAAGTTGTTTCAAACAGCATTCTCGTAATTGAAATAATGTATATTTCTCAAGTTGCATTATACACAAAGTGCTTAGAGGGCACATCAAAGCATTTCATGTTTCACCAAACTAGAGCAGAACAAATTCAGAACAAAGGACCTAGGGCTGCATGACTGAACACCAAGTGTTTGTTTTTTCTGATGTTGATTCACGCTTCCTTCTGTTCTGTCAGTGTGATAATACATATACCTAGGGAGACATAAGGTGAATGGCATCAGATAACACACTCTGTCAATGGGGAGTGTTTATCTCTAATTGTGATGGGTGTGCCCACCCTCAACTCATCTTGACAGAGAGTGCAAGGGATGGACTTTTCGAATCAGAGGAAACTGATTTAGAGCCCACAGGAGCCCATGGGCCGGACCTGCCATACGGCTTTCACTGGTGGAAACAGAATGGCAAGAAAGAAAACACTCATTCCTGAGTGTTTCCTAGGTGAACTGAATGCTCAGATTATCCTCTTAATGAAATGCCCAACACAAAGATGCGTCCGCTCATACCCGCCATTAAAACGTGCCCGTTGGTTTTGAAGAAATTCTTCATAGCAGAGATGCCAACGGGAAGTCGCAAGGGGCTCTTACATATAACAAAACATTGCTCTGTTTACTGGAAGATTTAAAGGGAGTTAGCATTTAATCAAACAATCTCTTAACAGTGCAAACCATTTGGCTACACAATAAGAACCAGAAATCAGTGACTATAGTTAAGAAGGTTTATTACAAGTTAGCAGTCAAGTTAAGGTACACAAATCTCAGCACCGTGCTATAAAGATACAGGACAACAACTGGATAATCCAACCTCCTCAAGAAGTTCAGGCAAACCAGAATAAGGCAGACAAGACGTTCAGTCACATCAATACAAAAGATCAATAACAGAATTCGATGCTCAGAGAAGAGTTTCTGGTTCTCTCTTCTATAGATGGGTAAAATCTAAAATCATCTAAATTAAGCCCAAAATAAAAAGGATAGTTTAAAACCAAAAAGGATCTCTAAATGTAGAGAAATGCAGAAAAATAAGAAAATGCAGGAAAGAACGGGAAGGTGTTAGCATTTCAGAAGCTCGGTTAAGAGTCTTCCTGGGACAGGGAAATGAGTGTTATCCTGAGCCACACTCAGCAAGAGTCAAAGGTGATAAGCATAGAGGTCTAAAGCTCTCAATGTCCAATGCAACAGTGGCATATCCTCAGACAGTCTGAACACCAGTTATAACTGCGAAAGTCTCCAAAGCAACACCCCTCTGTTTACATCATCGGGGGGCTAAATTGTTCTTTCCTTTCTCACACTGTGAGCTGCAACAATCACCAAATATCTCAGGCCAAACCTGGGAATGATATTGTCCTTGATTACTTGCTATTCCTTGTAACATTAATAAATGGAAACTTTCAGTAGACCCTCTTGCTCTCCATGTTCCTTGTAAAGGTCTTCTCAGGCTCTCTCTAGTTCTAGTACAGTGTTACATCTATTCTCAAAGTAACAAACCATGAGAATGTACCCGCAGAAAATGGAAAACAGCATTTCATGCAGTAAGAAATACGGGCCTAGTTATGGCAATTTTAAAGTAGTAAATCAATGGTGCACATTTAATATACTTGTAAACATTAAATCCACAAAGGAATGGAAAATGTCAGTACATTAGATCCATGTTACACATTTCACACAGATGAAATAACTTGAGTACACGTATATAGATGTGAATAAAAACGACATTATAAATGCAAATATTTAACATTAGTGCACACATTACATAATTTTGTTTTTAAGGTAACTACATTCTTATGGTGTGGGGATGATTCCCTTACTCACCTAAACAATAAATGTAATTTAATACAGTTAAGGCACACAATATATACATGTGGGTCTCTAATCCTACAGTGAATGCACTATAATAGTGATGTGAAGTGCAACACTTTACATTAGTATCATTAGGACACACACAGAATACATGTGCTAAGTGCACAAATATAGTGCGTATTTCTAACGTGTAAGAATGGAGCCAAAATTACCCTGCTCCAATGCCTTCCGCTAAAGCATTATCTGAGAGCAAAAACGCTGGCAGCTTGCCAATATTCTTGAGCAGCGCAATGCCTGATGTTGCACACGCAACAAGTCTCCCCTTGGAGAAGGGCTGATGTGTGCATTGTGGTCTGCTCCCCGTGCCTAAGCCATGAGACGAGAGAGGGTACATCTGAAGTGCGGGCATCTCTTAGGGGCCAGCAGTTAAGACCATGCCCCTTGCACTATCCCTGAAGCTCCACATATATTGTCTCATTTGGAAACTAGGGGGCATATTATAAGGCACGGCGTTAAAATTATCGCCGCTTTAGCGGCAGAAAACTGCAGCTAAAGCGGCGAGAATGGGCTTGATAATATGCCCTTGTGAATTCCAATAGAAGCCCATGTTGACACCAGAACATGGGCTTCTATGGGAATTCTCAAGGGCATATTATCAAGCCCATTATCGCCGCTTTAGCAGCAGTTTTCTGGCGCTAAAGCGGCGATAATTGTAACCCCGTTTCTTGATAATATGCCCCTAGGTTATGAGAGGCTTAACAGGTGGGTGGGGTGGTCGGATAGAGACTTTGAAAAAAGCAACATCTCTTCCTCAGCACCAGAGAATGCCACAGTTTTTTATTCAGCATCATCCATTTTATTGCTAAAAATACTCTGCGCACTTTCTCACACGACTCTTACATACCAGGGGAATGGATGTGATGCACAGTCCACTATGAGCAAGCAAACATTTGATGCTTGACTATTACCACATTATTCATGAACTTATAGCGTTATTCACCATGCCTGCATAGAGATTGTTCGGGTTATTATGAGATTGCAATCTCGCTGGAATGAGGCTGAAATGAATGTGGAACATTCTTTATTTTTTTTTTTTTGTATCGCACTTCAGCCCAATTAAAACAATATCGGAAACACAATATGCTTCGAACGGAGAGACGCACACACTTCCTCTTTGAAAAGTAACACAATGCTTTCTGTTTTTTAAGCATTGCTCCCCAGACAGCCCCAGCCAATCGGAAAGAGCAAAACGACAAGGCAAGCAAAATAAAAATAGAAAAGAAGAAGAGCAAAACTGTGAACAAGCAATGACTGGGGCAAAAAACAAACCAAAAAAAAGCCATGCTGTGATGCGGCCAAGTTTCACAATGTTGCCTTTTGTGGGGATTGGAGGGTTTTGAGTCAAACAAAAGAGGGAGGGGGGCAGAGTTGTGCCTGTGGAGTAGGAGTATCCTTAGAAGGAACTCTAACACAGAGAGACCGGAGGTCAAACAACAGCAATGGGTTATGGGCGGTTTCAAGCATGGACAAGGAGGAAGCAATGATATGGGAAACTAGAAGAAACCAGCAACAACGGGGAAGGAGCAACAGGCGGGGTAATGGGAGGCGGGAAGAAATAGTACCTCAATCATGTCTGGAGCAGCAGACAGGCACTGATTAATATGAAGCAATTTGTACTTGGTCCCTGCTCCATAGAAAAGAACGGAAGTGGCATTTGGCCTGCGCTTGCTAATTAAGGAGGCTGCAAAGAAAAGTGACACAGAAGCCAACAAATGATAAGTAACGGGTGGGCTCCAAGCCCGTTGTTGTATACAATAGTGTCTCACAAGCGAGACGCAGGTGCTAGCACATGCTCTCACAATCTTGACCCTAACAAGTCACTTCTCCTGTTGCACCAAACCGTGTTTAATTCTATGGGCCTCTCATTGCACACATAGGTGCCGATTACGATCCGGTAAAAACCGGGTACGAACCGTCGGTCGGAGCGTATTCTCCGTCTGACTCGTACCCGGTTGTAAAACATTACAAACATGGAATTACGATTCGCACGGAAACACCATTTCCGTACGAATCGTAAAAAACACCGACCGGCGAAAATATGCATACGAATGTGATCCGGGAATGCTGCGACGTGACGTCGGGACGCTTCTAGGCAGCGTTTCACGACCCAGGAATTACGATTCGAACCGACAGCAGTCCGGACGGCAATATTTTCACGGCACCCAAAAAGTGCCGCAAATGCGAAGTACGGCGCGAAACGACCAGAGTAGGTGGCCCGGTAAGCGCCGTACCCCCCCAGCCCCCGCATGTACGCGCCGTACCCCCCCCAGCCCCCGCATGTACGCGCCGTACCCCCCCCAGCCCCCGCATGTACGTGTCGAACCCCCCGTGTATGTACACCCGAGTACGTGTCGAACCCCCCCGTGTATGTACACCCGAGTACGTGTCGAACCCCCCCGTGTATGTACACCCGAGTACGTTCGAGTCGTACTGGGGGTACGCACTGTACATACACGGGTGGGGGTACGACTCGAACGTACTCGGGTGTACATACACGGGGGGGTTCGACACATACTCGGGTGTACATACACGGGGGGGTTCGACACGTACTCGGGTGTACATACACGGGTGGGGGTACGACTCGAACGTACTCGGGTGTACATACACGGGTGGGGGTACGACTCGAACGTACTCGGGTGTACATACACGGGGGAGCTCGACACGTACTCCGGTGTACATACACGGGGGGTTCGACACGTACTCGGGTGTACATACACGGGGGGTTTGACACGTACATGTGGGGGCTGGGGGGGTACGGCGCGTACATGCGGGGGCTGGGGGGGTACGGTGCGTACATGCGGGGGCTGGGGGGGTACGGCGCGTACATGCGGGGGCTGGGGGAGTACGGCGCGTACATGCGGGGGCTGGGGGGGTACGGCGCGTACATGCGGGGGCTGGGGGGGGTACGGCACGTACCGGGCACCTGTTTGGACGTCTCCATGGTTGTTATAGGAGTTCGGTGCGGACGGTCTTTTAACCATACGGTTGTACATTCGGACGCCCGGGACGGATCGTGATTCCCCGGTCGGACTTCGCTTTTCACGTTTGTACGGTAAATCGTACGAGGACGTGTCGGACACTTTTTCCGACCCGAGGACGTGTGGGGAATTATTCCCAATGTGATTCGTATGGTCTTTTTCCCATGCGAATCGTGATTGCCAGTTCGTACGGCACTTGTACGATTCGTACGGTAAAAAGACCGGATACGAGTCGCACGGGGAATTTTTTTACCGGATCGTGATCGGCACCATAGACATCAGAAGTGATCACATTAACAAATGGAGGTTTGAAAACTAGTGCATTTCCCACTGATTAATTTTCATTTCTTGTTCATTTAAGGTGTGTGTTATTTTATATGCAGTTACTTGATGTTAAAAGATCAACAAAATGGTTACAGAATATTTAGTTTTTTTATCAACGACCCACTGACTGTCCCCACTGCAGTATCCATTCATTTTGTAATGCACTTCAACCACTGCACTGGATAGCTATGTAATGTCTGAAACAGCCAGTGATATTACCATGTCTCCTGCCTTCCCTTACCTTCATTATGCACCTTTTTCTTTTTTAGTTATTGTGTCAGATTAAACTGTGATCTGAATGTATTTAAATCAGTGTACTATTCATCCTACAGATTTGTACAAAAACACTGTCTTCTGGTTTTAAAAGGGACTGAGAAAAATAAATTAGCCTAGTCAGTGGCTTAAGTGCACGATGTGTGACCGGAAGTCTGGGATGAAATACCGGGTCTCCTGCATGACTAAATTGGGTGATCTATGTCAAATCAATTTATTGTATGGGTCTAATTTACTTGAAAGTGACATTCAAGAGCATTTTCAAGTAACTCTGTTTAAGATAGACTGTGAACAAAAAACTAATTTGTATTTTTTATTAGCCTGTAATGTTACACCATCCATAACAATAATATTTGCCATAATGTAAGGAACACCAGACAATGGGGTCACTTTGTTCACTTGTGGTGTTGTCAAGAGAGAGGGATAATGAATGTTTTAAGTTCATGTTTAGAAACTTTCATATCATATAAATGCAGCGGTGGCTGGAGACAGTTTATTGTGGTGCGGTGTGGTGCGGTAAGCAAGCTGGCATTGAGTGACACCCACAATGCCTTTTGGCTCAGTGGCAAAGCTCTCAATCATGGCTTGTTATATACAATGTTTATAATGAGCCATGACTAAGAGCTCTGGTGTTGAGGCTGAAGGCAGTGCACACTTCTCATCAGTGTGCCAAACAGGTGCCGACCCGAACAAAACTAAATAAAACGCATACAATAAACAGGAAAGGAACTAAATTGCTAACATGCATTATATTAATGTTTTAAAGTTAAAGTGTTTAACTGTAAAACGTTAATGTAATGCACATCAGCAAATCAATTGCTTTTTAGATTGTTTAAATATGTAAAATAAATGCAATATTTACTTACCCACTGCCTGCATGTCCAGCGGTCCTGGTCTTCTTCTCTAGTCATGCGGGGCCCTGAGCCAACTCCCCATACCAATCCAGACGCTGCTCCCAGCATGATAGAAGTGCCGGGATTGGTTGGAGAGACTGGTTCGGCACTTTTTCAGGGACTGGGTGCCTGTGCCTTCTCTCCACCCAGCTGTCTAAGACAACTCGGGTTGGGTTGGAGAGATTTAAAGTGCGCATGTCAGGCTGGCAGTCGCAAGACAGCCGGCCAAAGTGATATACACACTTTAAACTGCTGTAGCCAGCCACCACGCCTCCCAGATGCCAATCTGCAACAATGGCCCTGTCTCACCCCCACAATGAGCTTGGGCTGGCAGAGGGAAAACAATGGTTATAAAGTCATTTTATTACCATTTTATTTTTTACTTTGCTGCGCCTGCAGCGGGGGCAGGGCGACGCTCCTCCGCCCATAAGGAGAAGCCGCCGCTGTATAAATGTCAATGCAATGTTGTGATCTAATGAATTAATTGAAACATTACCATATGTTTTTTTAAAGATTTTATTGTTGTATGACAAAAGAGGTTACAGTAGGATAGTAGCCAGGTATGCAGCAACACATTCCATCGTACATTTACATAAGAACAATGCTAGGCTATATATATTTATGAAGAGTTAGCACACAATTTCTAAATCTTTCTGTGTAATGAACTGACCCATAATAAACCATCCCTCCACACCCCCTGCCCAGTTGCCACTGCTTTACCTATTAGCATACGGAAGGAGAGCAATGAACCCTGGGGTGATTAGTGGGGAAATAATGACAATGTGTCAGAGATAGGCACCCTTAGACCGCTGTCTTGTGTAGTTGTCTAGATATAGCAAGAACAACTAGTACATAGAAACCAAGACTGTATGTGTCTGGGTGGTTTACAGGGAGGAGAGTATCATTCTTGTTGTAGTCTTTAAAGCCCTCCACCAAAATATCCTATGTCTGTTTAATTAAAAAATGTCTGCGACCTGCTCATTCCTCTATCTGTAACAGGGTCTCTTGGATCAAAACCAAGAGAGCGAAACCTTGGTCCAACTTAAGATATTTAGATGAAGTAACTCCTTCCAGTTTAGTGGGATAATGCATTTTGCTAGAAAAGGAACCAGGTCGGGGAACTTAGTGGAGGGTTTCTCACACAAAGGGCGGGGAATACGCCCAATAGAGAACCTTTTGGGGAATTCATTAGTACACAGCCCATTGTGGTTGACAGCACCTCCAGAACTCTCTGCCAGTATGAAAGCTGTGTGGGGCAAAACCAAAGCATATGAAGCAAATCGGCGTATAATTGCATTCAGCAAGAACAGACAGCTGAGGCTCCCCGATATATTTTGTTAATTCGGACAGGTTCAGTTCAGAATATTAAATTGAATATACTTAAATTGACCGTGTCAGTATGGAAGGAGAATATGGACTGGTGTATGTTTAGGGAGAAGACAGTGTATGTGGCCCGTGGCAAGCCGGGGGCATGGGGTAGAATTTGGGGGCAATGGAATGCGTATCGCGGAGGTATCTGTACGCCCCCCCTGGTAGACACTGATATCGCCATGTCCCCCTGACCCTTGATGGCTCCTGGCACCTTTTGGAATAACTACATATGGACGTTCATCTCCCTTGACCCCCCCCCCCCCTCCGTCCCCGGCCTCCCGGTACTCCTCCCTTTTGCCGATTGCTCAATTGTCCTGACTGGAGTTCCCCGGGGGGAGCCTGACCTGCACTGTTTTCCCTCATACCTCGCTTTTTGTTTTTTATTGTTTTTCTTTTTGTTTTTGTGATTGCTGGACTTAAGCCTCCTGTTTCTCGAGAACTATCCGGAGCCACTGCGGGGCAGTGCCCTGGGAACTGACTGTAGCCTTGATATATGTAGATTTCCTTCTGTACCTAGCGGCCGGCCCGGGTGGTTGTAGGCCCGTACTTGTAACCGAATTATTGTTCAATAAAAACTTTTAAAAAAACAAACAAAAAAAAAAAAGAATATACTTAAATTCGCAGCCACAGATACTTTATGGGAATAGTCCAATATTTTAGTATTGTCCTTATCATGCAGAGGTTTGGCCATGTCAGTCTACCAGGTAGTACGGAGAGAAGCCCTGGAGTGGTCTCCATGTTGTAGAAAAGCTCTGTATGCCCATCTTATCACTTTGCCACCAGTCCTATGGTGTAGAGCACTTGGCACACGTCATGTGGGGTTGCTGCTAGGTGACAAATATGAAATAGGGCATTTGATGATTGTTTAAGGTTTTCATAAGTGAGAAATTGACCCAGGTGAAAATTGTAGTATGACATAAGGGTTTGTAATTCTAGTAGCTCAATGTCAACAAACATATTCCCCAATTTTGAGAGTCCTGCAGCATGCCACTGATGGAGTTGCCCTGAGCATAGCCATCCTGTGTGAATGGGAAGGCCTAGCATTGGTAGTGCAGGAGTGTAGGGGTTTTTGTGTTAGTGAGTTTACAGGTTCAAGCAAGGCAAGAGAAAGCTGTACGGGATAACCCAGGGTGGCATTCGGTGGAATGGTCAGTAGGAAACAATGAATAGTGTAGTAAGCCGTCCTCAAAGTCTTTATGGGCATGTCCTAGGGATGGAAAAGCTAGCGCTCACCTTGGCAGGGGAGGGAACTAAGTATGAGGAGTTGTGGCAACCATTCCTGTCACTGTTAGCTGCTGAATTTCAAGAAGTCACATGCCCCAGATATTTACGGTTGCTGCGGCTCGCAGAGGTGAGGCAGGCGGACTGCTAAAGGGGTAGTCGGAGAGTTCATATAGCTTAAGTGGTGGACGTGGAGCATGATAAAGGGAGGGGGGTAGAGGGGAACGGTTAAAGGCCCGGGAGGGGTTTCTTTTCTTGGGTTCCCCCTTTTTTTTCTTGTCTTATTGTTTCCCCTTTTTTGTTTTTTTTGCATTTTATTGTTCAAATTTATAGGTATAATTTCGCAGTAGGGCACAGACAGCTGAGAAATGTGTTATAGTCACTGAGCGCAGTGGTATCATTTTCGCAATCTATGAAGATAACTGTTTGTATGCGGTTGTGTCTTCTGCCTTGCAAATTAATAAAAACATTTAAACCATAAAGTCTTTATGGGTAAACCCCATCTCATGCAGAGGGCAGCCAGACAGCCAGGGAGCCACCCGTTGGAGCTGTGCAGCTAAATAATAGCTTTCTAAGCCAGAAAGGGCTAATCCACCCCCGTCACAGGTAGCTTTACAGTGGAAAGAAACCCAGCAGCATCCCAAGGTAACAAATCAGATGTGGGACGTGTCTGAAAAGGGAACAAGGGATGAACAGGGGAAGGTTTCCAAAATAATACAATAGCCGGTGTAGCACCACCATCTTTACTAGTGCCACGAGGTCTACTACTGAAAGCAGATGAGAAGAACGAAAAGCAAACTGGGCTCGGCTGGACCATGTTGCTCTCCCCAGATTTCCATCTTGAAAAACAGTGGGGGAATAGAAGATATTAATGTCTAGTTATCAAAAAGTAAATTATTTCCAGTTCAATCTGGGATATAATTGTATATAAAGGGGACAACACTACCATATGTTACAGAAACACTTCTTACATTTTAAAATCTTTATCATGTTCTCACATTTTGTTTGCGTAATTTAAATCCAAAATATTTTGAAGATTATACATGTATGGTGGCATTTAGGGATGAGCTAGATCATTGGTTTGGCCTTGGCTCGACTACAAAACCTTTTCAATATATGGGCAGAGTGGGCAATTGCTCAGAACAACCATACAAGGGGTCTGGCACCTGCTCAACCTTCACAAGCATGCCCAGTGGACCATTGCCCCAGAATACTTTGCCAGGGTGGGTGGGTGCTGCTTGTTCAACCACTTTACAGTGCCTTTTCTGTTTCTCTTTTCTTTGCTGACACACCTCTCCAGGTACGCAATACTTTCCGAAACTCATGGCGGACCCATCTTGTCTGATTTTAGGAATTGGCCCACCTTGTTCTTCTATTCCTTATTTATCCAGTTTTTAGCAACAGCCCTTTCAACCAGTTGCTGTGGATCTCTCATCTGATCTCAATTGCATCCTCCTCTTTAATTCTCTTCGATTGGTAGTCCGAGTTCCCATTTTGTTTTTAGGTTTAAAGTCCGCTGGAGGTTTAGGTGAGCCAGATGTTGTTGTTCAACTTGTTTAAACTAGCAGAAAGCCACTTACCTTGATGTTTCTGAAATTGTTTTGTCATTGGTTTTAAAATGACTAAACCATAATCAAAATGTTGCTGTTGCTTTCTCTCCAAGAAAGATTGGGTAAATTTGGGTTGGGGTGATGGCCTTGACACCATGCTCAAGGGCATTAATTTACTATTGAATAAGGACATAATATACCACCTGAATGTAGTATACCTATAGGGAATAACAGAAAGACCATAGTGAATAAATAGTCCTATGTAGAAAATAGTAAATAAATACACTGATATAGTAGTGGGATATCCCAGTTGGTAGACTCTGTATACATACAAAGCATTGTGGTGCTTTTCAATTTCTTTAAACATTAAATGTTTTAGTGATAATTGTTTAGCAGTAAGTTAATTCTTCACTAAACATGGAGTAAATGAATTATATTTTCGATCAATTTCTATAGTACTCTGTTGCTGCCATCTAGTGGCTACTTGTCAGAATTGTCTTGAATGAATTTTCATGTTCCAGGAATCAAATCGCTGCAATGAAATTAAATACACCACCCTCACACAAATTCCCTTTCAGCAAGCAACTCTCTTGCCTACACTACTTCACTGAAAATACCAGCAACCTCATGCAAGATGGATCCCCAGGACTTTTAAACCTTAGCGACCAAAGTGTGCTACTCGGTACAAATCGCATCCACGCCTTGTCTGGGGCAGTAAGCGCTATATACATGCCATTTACAAATACAATTCCAAACATCACACAGCTCCCATAACGAAGCATTATTCCACAACTACACATTTAAATCCCTAAATCCTCCCCTGATAACAAACCGCTGGGAAGGGAATGTCCCTGCATGATATACAATTGTGTTCCTCTGCCAGGAGTGCCCCACTGTGTGTAACTGGTATCCTGGTTTGTGATTTTTGGCATTAGCCGCACGCAAATCTAGTGTGTGCAGAGGCCTAAGCCTTTTGTCTTCCCCTGACCACTCCTTCAGCTTGGCAGATGACAGCCAACTGCAGAAAGCTCACACCTCTTTGTGTCTCAGATGTGGGTTCTATAGGCTGAGAAGCATCACTCTACACAAAGGCCATGGCTGGACAGCTGCCTGGAAAGGACATGTGAAAGAAGAGCCACCTCAATAAAGTTCTGAAAGTGCAGACAATGGATACACATCCCCTATCTGCTTTTACTGCATAAACATGGAACCCAACCCACTTATAGTTCCAGTTCCAGGTTCTCTATGACCAAGGAAGGGATTGCCCTGCAGAATATTTACACAACTGTTATGCAGCCAGAGCAGGTTACTCCTGACAGGTAACTTCTGTGAGGTTAGGAAATATCACCTTAGTCTACCCCTTCAGAGCTGCTTACCTTTCCTGAAGCACCAAGAAGTCAGCTTGCCTCCTGAGAGAGTGAAGGGAACTGCCAACCCTGCAGGAGGAGTGTCAGTCTAGGAGGTGCAGCATAACCCCAGTGCGGTGGATCTTCAGAAGACGAAGACTGCAGAGAGCGATCTGCATGCTCCTGTACCGGCAGGTTGCAGACTCTCCATTGCCATTCCTGATGGGAAACAAGAAGCCACAGCATGCCCTGCGCTGCTGCCCTAAATCGTGAAGCTGCAATGTGTACTGAGCCACCCCGCCCTGACTGTGAAAGTGCAAAGTGACCCAATCAACCCGAGCAGGGTGACAAGAGCCCCCACAGGGCCATCTGTCAAAGACCCAGCAATTTCCAGAGCAGCCATTGCCGACCGCCACCTCCGCCACATCATCACCACCACAACTACTGGTGAAGCTGAGAGTTATTGTTGGCTCACTCTCCGCGCAGAAGAGGGACAACGAACAAGCAGAGTAGGAGCAGAGCGGCCGTCTGAGAGACCTGACCGGTCACAGACTGAGAGACTAGGGTGAGAAAGAATGAACTGAAAAAAAAGACTTTGAGCAATAACAAGTGTAATTAATGTTTTAACTGCACCTGAGACTAATCATGCTAGGAATTGAATCGGGGAGGATGCCCCCTGGACCATAATAGAGGGACCGGGCTAATAGCGGTAAGAGAGGAAGACATGCTCACAAGCATTTTCATAAATTGCATCATCTAGGGTTTCATATGTGTAGTATTTTGTTCTAGTGTGCATTTCTTGCCTTCCAGAAAGTCAAGCAATGGGTTGGAGAGTCATTCATTCTACTAATGTGTCCCTGTTTAGTGCTGGGCTCGGGCACCCAGACACTGTGTCCCCGAGAAGAATGTGACTGCTCGCCATCACTATCACTGAGAGTCAAATGCTGAAGGAGTTGTACTTGCCCAGTTTGTAGAGCCACAGTAGGATGGACCAAGAGACAGTGCAATCAAACAATCTCAACCACCACCGTTGAGGCATTGTAGTCACTGCTTGCCCCTCGGCCCTCCAAACAGGGTCTGATACAAGGTAAACTATCAACCATATCAAAAGAAGTATTACAAAAAGAATGCATCTTCAAAAAGCAAAAAATCCACAATATCCCCTCCTCAGTTAACACAATATTGTGCCTAACAATATATCCCCTTCTCCATATCCCCAAAACATGCTTATCACTGTCCCTACAAATTCCCCAATCATCACAAAAATGACAATGAAAAAGGCCTTGTTACCTCTTGACACACCACCTCTCTCTGCACCTACCCCAATACTAAATCCTCACGCACATCATATTACATTTCATAAAAACATTGGTTGTATAATCAATCCAAAACATTTGTAACCGTTTTATGAGGGATAAATACTTTTCTAAAGGAGTTTATAAAAGTTATAGAATTACATGTTTTATTAACTGCAAAGAGTTTTTATGTTCAGTTTATTGTGACTTATCAAACAAGTTCACTAAACTTGACTAACAACAGGATTAAAACTACATTGCTGGCTAGTACAATGAAATAGCATAATATATCCCATTCGTCATCTTGTGGACATTTGAGAAATACAATTTTCTTTTCTTGTGTCGGATGAACGAATGAAACGGGACAATTTGCAAGGGTAGGCGCAGGAAGTAGGGGTGCTGTGGGTGCTGCAGCACCCCCAAAATATAATCATGTTGATGTTGGAGTCCAGGAGGTGAATGAGTAATAAAGACGCATTTTAATTTAGTTTTTATCTTGTGACATTTGCTGTGCGTTCAAAAACCGAGGTCAAATGTCGAGCTATGTCTTCTGAGAAATTGCTGCTTATTCTTTTAACATGCAGACTTTTGTCTACTTTTCTTTGACAGCAGCGTCAACGTGTTTGGTAAAATCAACCATGTGAACTGTGGGAAATCTTGCTGGCATGCCGGAAGTGTGGAAAGGAAAGGCTATAGGGCTCTGTGTTGCATAACAAAATGTTAATAACTGTAAAGGAGCTGTAAAAATATTTCAAAATATATCGTGAATAAGGAAAGCACAAATGAATTGCATTTTTTGTGATTTTGAAGTGTGATGGAAACAAAAAATGTAATACGATTCAAAGAAATCAAGACACTTTACTTGTTTCATGCGCACATTATAAGTATTTGTTGAAACGACACGCATTATCTATCATTTGTGGCCTAAACATTTTTTATCAATAAAACTGCATGTCTCTGAAATTTTAGAGGCAATTTCAATAGAAAATGTGCTGTCTGTAAATGGCAGTGCACTGCCTCGCTTCAGCAATATGTTTGAGACAGAGTACTCCAGAATGAACCATTGCCTACAAACTACACCCTTACCACTCTCCTGCTAAACAAATGTGGCTCATTTGCCACAGTTGTTGTTTGTGAGACACTTAGATTTTTCACAATTGGTATTATAACTTGTGAAGTAACAATAATGGCAGCACCAGCACTCTAAAATGGTTTCAGCACCACTGTTTACATGAGACTGCTTTTGTTCCAGGAGATAGAGAAAACAATGCAAAAAGAACTACAATATGGGGACTGGGCAACTCTCTCTAGGCAATGTTGGGTGAGTGGATCAAAACAGGAGGGGAAAAAAGCAGTATGATGCTGCCACCGTTGAATGCATCATAGCACTTTTTGTTTACATTGGGGTGGGCTGGGTAAGAAGCAACATGGACAAGGTTGGGTGGGGGGATGAAGCAATGAGGGGAATATCATTTTAAAAATAGTAGGTAGATCAGTGTGATCAGTGGAAGAACAGCAATCAAGCTATATTAGTCCAAGCTCCAGTTGAAGAAGAGGAGGTGGCAGCGGCAGGCGCTACACCAGGGGTCTCCAAGGAGTAGCTCGGGAGCTACTGGTAGCTCACCAGCACCCTCAGAGTAGCTCTCAGAGGTGTAGTCAAGCATCTCATTCAGAGAGTCTGTGCATATTAAAGAAGGCAATACTGCTAATCTCAAGACCCTTAGAGTGACAGCCAGGCAAACCAAAGACACATCTCATGATAATCAGATAGACACTCTGCCAGCATATGGGGTCTGCAAATTCACCATATGTCTCCAGTCTCAATATAGCTAAGTACCAAGAAGATTGGACATGTTTTATACCCTGCTCTATGAGTCCACCCTGTGTGTGAATAATGGGCCATGAAAGAAGAGTGACAGCAGTAGCGTGAGCAGTAACCGGTGCTGACCCACCAAGGTTTTGGACGACAGGATCCAGAGTGAAAAACATTGTTATTTAGGTGCATGATCAGTCAAAGAACGGAGAAGAACAGGGTATGGATACAGAGCTGAGACCATTAAGATCCCCATCAGTGCACATTTATGTGTGTCTGTGTGCATGACATTGTGTCCCTTCATAATAAACAGTATCGCTCACTGAAAGCTTTTCCTGGTGTAAAGGACAACAGAAGTATAAGCTGCCCCCCTCCCATCATAACAGGTTATACTCTGGCACAGTTGTGTGTATTCATGTCATAATATTGTGTATGGCATAATAAGGGTTTTCCTTGGCCTTTTTTGTCATTCTTGGTCTAGCTGTGGCATTCTCGAAGCCATCTCTGACATATTAAGAGCAAAACTGGCCAACTTGTAGCTATCCCTGACAAAGGGGGCTGCCCCTCTCATAAAAATGGCAATGCCTGATAGTTGAAAGATAATTCAATCTTAGTAAGCTTAGTTGGGGCGACCTATTGCTGTGGTTATGTCCTTTGGGTTCAAGGGCATGTGATGCTGTGGGTGTTATTTCATTAATCAGGGAGAGGCATTTAATACCGATGACATTTATCCTGTGGTTTCTTGTGGTAACCTCACCTTTATTGCTTGGGTGGTCACTAGTGATAATCTTGCTTAGGTTGTGTCATATCTGATCACTATTTTACACAGTGATAAAATACGCTAGTAGCTCGTGAGGACTTTACTTGAGCAGAAGTAGCTCTCACTACAGAAAAGGTTGGAGACCCCTGGTGTATACAATACATCCCAGAAGCGAGAGCACATGCACAAGTTGTGGATGAGATGTCGCAGGCGAGACCTAAAAAAGGCAGCCTTGTGATAGCAGAGTGTTAGAGACTAGGAATGTTTATGCATTTGTTATGACAAAGTCTTGTTGCTCTGTGTTTCACTAAAGCAGGATTTTAGATCCAAGAGTTTATCACAGTAACAGTATGCCATGAACTAAAATAAAAAAGAGAATCCACTCAACAAAACTTTGCATCAGTTGTAGTGAACACTCTATCCCAGTAACTGTGGAGAAAGAAGGGTTTTAACAGAATGCTCTAATTACTTACCAGTAATTGCATTACTCTGAATCCTGTTCCTTCGCTTCCAATCGTTCCAAAATGAGCACATTCTGCCTCATGTATGATAGTGAATACCACTATTACACCATAGTGGATATCTTAGAACCAAAAATGTCATTGGGTTCTACCTCTTTTTATAGAGAGAAGCAAAAGTCAACTGAGAAGACCAAGTAGCCACCCTACAGATTTCAACAATGGAGCCCCCTTGATGTTCAGCACATGAAGTAGAAATACTCCTTGTAGACCTGCCTTGTACCACTAAAGGAGAAGTTTGTTCTACCGCCTCATAAGCCAAGTAAATCAAAGACCTACCCTACCTACTCAAAGAAGAAGTAGAAGGGTTAAACCCCTTTTTACCTTACCCAAAATTGACAAATAATGAGTCTGAGAGTGAGAAAGGAGCTACTCTGTCCAAATAAAGCAAACGTACTATCTGAACATCAAGATGGTTTAGTCTGAACACTTCCTCTGCAGTAAGAGAATCGGAAAATGATGGCAAAATTAGCTCCTGCTCCTCATGAAAACTAGTATTAATTTTGGGAACAACACACAGCAAAAAGGATGCTTAAACGACAAAGCTCCCAGCTCCCCCAAACGCCTATCTGAAGTTATTGCTTCCAAAAAGAAAGACTTAAGAGTCAAGGTTGAGATACCTACAATGTATAAAGGTTCAAAAGGAGGATCCATGAGCCTCAAAAACCAAAGAAAGATTCCAGGTAGGGAACTGCTTTCCAGGAGAAGCAAAAATGTTGCTCAAACCCTAAAAGAGACGAGATATCAAGCTTTACTCATCAGAGATGTTCTTCCAAGAACTTCAGAAAGCTTTAGTTGCTGCCCACTGCAGTTTCAATGTAAACACCTTCAACCCTAGGGAAGCTCCATCCTGAAGGAAAGACATTACTGAAAATAAGCCTTAGGTAGTAAGAGCTAACTCCTTAGATTGACGCCATTTGCTACAGGAATGGAATGGCAGTGCTTTAAATATGACCTCATAGATTATTGAAGATCGCCCAGAAGCCTGAAGAGTATTAGTAAGAGCTACTGGTACTCCTATATTCAGTAAACCAAGCCTCTCAACCTCCATGTCACTAGATTCAACATTGATAGGACCTCTTGTTGGAAGACTGGGGAAAGAAGCGGGGAGAGATTCAGATGTAGCCTCCATTCCTCTGACTGCCTCATCGCTACTAGAGGAAGAAAGCAAGAAAAGTGGGGACATACTGGAGTTATCATTATCACAGATTCCCTCTCCTTTCTTAAGCTGAGCATGAACCTGGGAATCAGCGGAAAGGGAGGAAAAGTATACAGATGTCCCCAAGGCCATCTGCATGAAAGAGCATCCACAGCCCAGGCATGCTCCTCCTTGGTCCTGGAACAAAATCTATTCGCCTTTGCATTGAGAAAAGAAGCCCGCCCCAATCTTGGAAGGAGACCAACATTGTCATCTTTCAGAAAAAGGGAAAATCTGCTGAGGACCCAGCCTCGTATGAACCCATCTCCCTTATAAATGCGGATGAGAAACTTTATTACAAAAATTATAGCGCTTAGATTGGCAAAAATAATTGCCTCCTTGGTTAGTTCGTGGCAGCACGGATTTATCCCAGGCCGAGGAACGACAGACCACGTCTGACGCGTAATTTCATTATTTGACATAGTGGAAGCGGCAGGGGGTAGATGTCTCTTATACTATTGGACGCTCAAAAAGCCTTTGACCAGGTCGAGTGGGCATACCTGTGGCATAACTTAAGAACTAATGGCTTCGGCCCTCGCATATTGACTGCTTTAAGGGCTATGTATGTGCAATCCCATGCAAAAATTCAATTGATGCGGAGGGAGCCGGGAAGGATCAAGATCTCACGTGGCACAAGACAGGGCTGTCCATGCTCCCCAATTCTTTTTGCGGTCCAGATTGACCCTTTAATCAGATCAATGCTAAATGACCAGGCTATCAAACCAGTAGTGGTCAGGGGATGTAACACTAAAGTGCTATCCTACGCTGACGACATTGCAGTTGTCACCCCTGACCCACTGGAAGCTTTAGGTAGGATCGAGGTCCTGGCGTATGAATTTGGGAGGCAGTTGGGGTATAGACTAAACACTGACAGAGATCGTCTGTTCTAAAGCCACTCTGTTTCAAGATCCACAGAGGACGGAGTTGGCTACATATCCAGGGATAAACATAAATGCGGAGGTAGGGACTGTCTGGGATATTAACTCGGCACTTCTTATAAATAAGATAGGCAATTACCTAAAAAGAACGGACAATCTACATCTTTCCATTATAGGAAGAGGAAATGTCATAAACATGACAATGTTTCCCAAAATATTTTCTCTGTTTAGATGTATACTGTTGGAACCAGTAAATGGGTTTTTCCAAAAAATAGAAGGGATGTTCTCACAATTTATCTGGGGATATAAAAATATTAGGAGATCACTAAAGCTGATGACTTTACCACAAAGCCGTGGGGGTTTGGCCGCCCCCCATATGTTTTATTACTACTGGGCTATAACTTTACAGCAAATGACCAGCCTCCTTAGACCTAAAAAATGGTCAGAATTAACGCTGGGAGATCAAGATAGGGAGATTCCCCCCTCCAGGCAGCTGGAGGGGAGATATTATAAGAAAACGCACTTCAAATCCCTAAGAGCAGCCTGGAATGTTTGGAGCAAGGCTAGAAAGTTGATGAAAATACCAAAGGTTCAGAGATACCTATTATTATGGCGATCGGCAATCTTTCCGCCTTCACTTAATGACATGTTAGGCAGAAATTGGGAACAGGCTGGAATAAACAATTTAGGAGATATCCTTATTTAGAATGAGGTAATGTCATTCAGAGAACTCCAGGAACAACATGGTGTGGACCCTAGGACACATTTTAGGTATTTGCAAATCAGGGAGATAATTAAACCAGTTATGGTACAGCTTACTAGCTTGGATAGAATTCCTTTGTTAGAATGTCTAGTGTATAGGCAGCCCTGTGTTAAAGATATGTATTCAATATTGATGAATGCCAATCAAGATGACATAGCTAGGTCAGAAAGTTTATGGGCAGTGAAGCTGCAGGATCAGGATGTTGATATGTGTAGATCCTAAAATTTGTCTAAAAAGATATTCCTGGCTGCTAACCTCAAAGCTCAACATTTTAAAACAATATCCAGGCTATATTATACGCCGGCAAAACTGTTCGCCTGGGGGAAAAGGGAAACCAATTGCTGCCCAAGATGCGGAAAAGGCCCGGCTGACATAGTTCATATGTTTTCTGGATGCAGCAAATGTATTGTTTTGAAACAGGGGATAGAAAACCTTTTGAACCAAACTATAGGGCGACCAGTCCCATTAGCTTCAACAATGGTACTATTTGGTTTTCACGAAAGCTTACAGATGGAATTGACCCAAGTATACTTCTGTTTTATGGTAACAGCCATTCTTCGTATAATAATTGCATCAAAATGGAAGGATGTAGATCCACCGACATTTCAGGAGTGGTATGCTAGGCTTCACCATGTGTATAATCTGGAGAAGGCATTGTATAAATGCAAAGGAAGGAGAGCGAAAAAAAGAGGCCGCCAAGTATGGGGGCCTCTGATGGAGCAAGAGGGGAATTAAGAAAATAGATTCAATAAGTTTAACAAAAGGATATCTTTGTATTCCTTCTCTCCTTCCTGCTAAGCTGGTCTCATTCTTGAAATATTTGTATGCTCAGTATGTTATTTTATTGTATGTCTTTTCTTATTTATCTATTTTCTTTTCCTTGTTTTGTTTGTTTTTGTTAGTTTTCTTTCCCTCTTTCTCTTGCCTCCACCCTGCGTGTAAAATAAGCAGGACATATTAGAAGGAAGCAAAATATGGTTGGAATAATCACATACGATCATGCTGTATAGATGAATTAATTGATGAATTTTACTATGTGTAAATCTTTGGAATAATTAAATTTACTGTTTTTCTGAATTATAAAATAAAAATCATTTTTAAAAATGAGAAAAGAAGCAAAAAGGTCTATCACCAGATGACCCCATGTGAGAGGGAGTTCCACAAAAACCCTCTGATGGAGACAAAAAGTCACAAAAGTTGGAATGTCTCTGCTGAGATTGTCCGCCAAAGTGTTGTATGTTCCTTGAATGTGAATTGCTGAGATAGAAATCAGTCTAGGCTAGAAAAACAGCCTCCAGTTCTCTCCAACTGGATGACATTTTGCTCTGGTAGAGACACAAGAAACCCTTGGTGTTGGTGCTGCATTTTCTGCAGGGTCACCCCCTAACTTTTTGACCTCCTGTTTTTGCTGACTTCATTTTTACTGGCCTTAGGACTCTGCACATTTCACCACTGCTAACCAGTGCTAAAGTGCCTATTCTCTCTCCTTAAAACATGTTGGATTTGCTTATCCCCAATTGGCATATTTAATTTATATGTAAGTCCCTGGTAAAGTGACACTACACGTTCCCAGGGCCTTTAAATTAAATACTACTAATGGGCCTGCAGTACTGCTTGTGCCACCCACTTAAGTAACACTTTAAACATGTCTCATGCCTGCCATTGGAGATGTCAGTGTGCAGTTTAAAACTGGCATTTGGACCTGGCAAAGTAAACCTTTTGCCAGGCCAAACCTGCCTTTTTAATGCATATAAGTCCCCCGGTGACAGCCTAGAGGGCAGGGTGCAACGTATTTGAAAGGTGGGACATGTACTCTTATGTTTTACATGTACTGGTAGTTAAAATCTCTTAAGTTCAGTTTACTGCAAGGCCTACCTTCCCCATAGAATAACATTGGAGTTACCTTACTACATTTTATAAGTGTAATTTCCAAATGGGAGCAGGTAACCCCCTTCATGTTTGGTGTCTCTGGGATTGTAATTTCAAATCCTAACTTATGGTGAAGTCATATTTAAAATAACAATTTTGTAAAATGCCACTTTTAAAAAGTTGGCATTTTCTTGCCTTAGCAATTTGATGCCTGCTGCCTGTCTCTGGGTCACATGTCTGGGTGTGGGTGACAGTTGGGCAATGTATATTCCTCCTAGAAAGCCACATGCAATGGGGAACTTAGGTATAACGGATGGGCCATCACTGGCAGGATGGGAGGGAGGAGCTGGGTCCAGTCCCACTTACACTTGAATAGGCTATGTCCTGTCCCACCACAAAGGTGTACATACCCCGTGTAGTTAGTCTGGAGCCAGGGCCAGGAAGGCAGGGCATCTGTACACTTCAAAGGCATGCCTCTAGAAGCTTCTCCCCACTTCAAAGGCACAACTGTTTATAAATACTCGATCTCAGACACCAACTCTTCAATACATTTCTGGACATGTTGATACTTTGCCAGGAAGAAGGACTGCTGTGCTGCTGAAAGGACAGCCACTCTGCTGGACTGCTGTTCTGAAGGAACTGTTGCCCTGCTGTGCTGACCTACTGCCTGCTGCCCTCTTGCTTGGGTGAGAAGGAATAGGCCTGCATCTCTTGTACTCAGAACCCAAAGTGACTCCTAGGGCTAGTTGGCTGGCCTCCTGATCTGAAGCCTCAAGGACACATCCGGCTTCCAACAACCTTTCATCTGCACCTGGACTCTGCCATCTGCAGGTCTACTCTGCCAAGTGGTGCCACCCCAGTCCTGGACCCTTGGAAGTAGGCCAAAGGGCTCTGCCTGCCTCTGTGGATCCAGCAGAATCAACACATCTCCTCTGCTGCTCATTCCTGAGCAGAAATAACGTATTTCCGCTGCTGCGAGGATTGAACCTGTTGCACAGCCAGCATCGCCTATGCAGCCCACAATTCCTTTGGAACTTCCACTGCGCTACGCATCTTTGGCACAGCCCCTAACATCCCTCGTCACCGGCAGCCTCAGCCACGACCCCGGACTCTGCACCGCAACCACACAGCTCTTCGGAACCGATGAATCACCTGGCCTGTGTGCCTCATCCTCGATGCTTGACTTCGCATCGCAAGCCCCATCAGCGGTATCCTCAACCACAATGCAGGCCCTTGTATCGCAGCCTTGACACATCTTGGAACCGACGCATTGCTTCGTTGTGCGACACATCTTTGACGCGGATCCTCGCAATACTCCGCTAACCAGGATCTAAGGTACTTTGTTTAGTAGGCCTAACTGGGTCCCTGTGGCCAGTCCATGTTCCATCACAGTCAGCCTAAATGTATGACTTTGTCCTGGTCCGGTGCAACCAGATATTCACAGCTGGTGCTTTGTGGATTTTGATGCTTTTTTCACTAACACCTTTAAAATGTAATATCTCTGGTTCAATTAATTCGAGTTTTCTTGTTTTGGTCTTATTTTAGTTATTAAAAATAACTCTATTTTTCTAACGTGGTGTGGGATCCTTTGTCTGGTGTTTTCACTTTATTACTGTTTGAAGTGTTGCACAAATACTTTACACATTGCCTCTAAGTTAAATCTGACTACAATGTGCCAAGCTACCAGAGGGATGAGCATCAGTTAATTTAGGGATGGCTTGTGCTTCACACCTCAGGTATTGTGGCTGGTGGACCCTTTTTCCTCGGAAATCATCTAGCAGAGCTATTGTTTGTGACCTTGAGTCCTCTCATCAGGTCAGGAGGCCCCTCATAAGCTCTCTCTATTCTTCTGCCTGGTGTTAAGGGTTTGTGGCTAGTCTCAGCTCTACAGCCTGTAGGTACACTCTCTGGGACAAAGGGCAGGTCTTCCTTCAGCAAGGTAGCTACCAGGTCACAAGGAGTGCTAACTTTACTGGCTCCATCAGCTTTCCTTGCTACCAACTCATCGTGAGTGCCTCTGCCCCCTGCACCCTCCGCTGACCTCGGTTCGAGGCCGGTGTCTCGCTCAGCCTCGGATCCAGCCTGCTTTCCAGCCCCTCCTTGGCCTCTCTGGTGCCTTTACTTTTTTGCCCATTCCTACCTATTTCCTTTTTATTTATTTCTATTTTTTATCACTCCTTTAGTTCCCTTTTGTCCCCTTTTCTTTTCTCCTTTTCCCCTTGCCTCCTTCCTGCCGCTGCGGCACCCGCTGCCCCTCCCCCTCCCAGTGTTCCCGCTCCCACCTTCTAGCTGACCTACCCTCCGCCCGACCCCTACTTAATGGTGGCCGCGCCACTGGCATACCGAAGGCGCGCCAAAGGCAAGCCCATCTGCCCCTGTCCGTAATCAGCACCAGGAACCCTGGCCCTGACTTGCCAGTGCTACAGCTCCTCTGATCTCAATGCATTCAACGTCAGTAAGAACAACAACTGCAAACTCTCCTCACCTCTCAACACCCACGGACCCCTCACCGGCCGACACTGCCACCACTGCTTCACCTTCGCCAAGACCCAGGAGCCTCCTCCACCCTCCAGCAACAACTCAATTGCACCCCAAACCCTGCAGTGCATCCTCCTCAACGTCCGCTCCTTCCACAAACACGCCATGGAAATCTGGGACCTCCTCCACAGCACCACCCCTGACGTTGCCTTCCTCACCGAAACTTGGACAAACGCCTTTTGGGACCTGACACCGCGATCACCATCCCTGAAGGCTACATGGTCACATGAAAGGACCACCCCAACCGCCTCGGGGGAGGCATCGCCATCGCCCACAAGTCTAACCTGCATCTGAGCAACTACACCGACGGGCCCACAGACCTGATGGAACACGTCCATTTCAAGATACAGATCAACCAATCCACCTCCCTCCGAGGCACCCTCATCTTCAGACCCCCCGGTCCACGCGCACCTTTCTCCGACTCCATCACCGACATCCTCACCCCGCAAGTCATCACCTCCACCGACTCCACACGGACACAACCTCGTGTTGTACAGCGGCAACACCCAACTCATCCTCTTCCTATCCAACAAACCCAACACCTCCAAACACAACTTTCAAGAAGGAATGGAAGCAGTCGTAAAGTGGATGAAGAATTGCTGCCTACAACTAAACTCGAGCAAAACTGAAGTACTTATCATTGGCCCACACCCTGACGCCTGGAACGACACCAGTTGGCCCCCCGTCCTCAGGAACCCACCCTCCCCCATGGACCACACACGCAACCTCGGACTCATCCTGGACTCCGAACTCAGAATGGACCGCCAGATCAACGCACTCACCTCTTCCTGCTACCACTCCCTCTGCTTCCTCCGAAATACCTTCAAATGATTCCCCTCAAACACAGGAAAACAGTCACCCACGCCCTCATCAGCAGCAGACTGGACTACGGCAATGCACTCTATGCCGGGATCAACAAGAATCTCACCCACAAACTCCTGAAAGTCCGAAATGCTGCGACCAGACTAATCCTCAATCTACCATTCAACTGCCCCATCACCTACGGACACTACACTGGCCTTCCATCGAGAAGAGAATCCCCTTCAAGCTCCTCTGCCACGCCCACAAAGCCCTCCACAACACCGGGCCAGCCTACATGAAGCACCGCCTCGAGTTTCATGCACCCCAAAGATTCCTCCGCTCAGCCCAGCTCTCTCTTGACCAGAACAGGAGGACACTCCTTCTCCTTCCTTGAGACCAAGGCATGGAATACCCATCCCGCTCCACTCTGACAGACACCTTCACATGCCAAGTTCTTGAAGGGACTCAAGACCTCGCTCTTCGATGAAGCACCGTAACATCCCGGAGCCGTGCACCCCCCACCCCACCACCAGCACCTTGAGACCTTTTTTTCAGGTGAGCAGTCACGCTTTAAAAACTCGTGATTTTGAACTCACACACTAGGAGCGACAGCCACGCACCACAATCGTCCTTATCCCGTGGCTGCTGAAAATTCCTGACATAAAAGAGGAACTGTGCACACAAACGGGTAACTACTTCAAAGAAAATCTGGGCTCGGTTGACTCGGCGCAAACCATATGGGAGGCCTATAAAGTGATCCTGAAGGGGCAAGCCTTGTCCTTAAAGACTGGGTATATTCAAAAGAAGCGCTGAGCATTGTTTCAGATGGAAGAAGAACTCCAACAACTGGAGTCTGCCCACGCGAGTAGCCCATCAGATGACACTCAACATCGATTGGCGTTTAAACAAGATGAGTATAGAATAAAGAATAGAGAACATATGATGGATAAACACCGCAGTACCAAACACAGATTGTACGAATTGGGGGATAGGGCAGGTAGAACCCTAGCGTGGTTGGAGAAGAGAGAACAATGCACAAGATTGGTGTCTAGATTGACGCTCCCAAGTGGCGAGACACGTACTCACCCCAGGGACATAGCAGAGGCATTCGCAGACCACTTCGAAAAGATATACTCTCCCTCTACCACATACACGGCAGACAACTCGGGTCAACTCCTCTCAGACAGTGACTTGCCGACCCTCTCAGAATTGGATAGAGGCACCCTCGATAAAGACCTGACAGATGAGGAGATCCAAAGGGCAATTGGTCAAATCAACTCGGGAAAAGCGATGGGGCCGAATGGTACGTCCATTGAGCTTCTAAAAGTCACAGCCTCTCAAGTAGCACCACTTTTACGAGCCATGTACAATGAAAGCTAAGAAAAGGGACAACTGCCTGCAGACCAGCGTCTAGCTACCATACCAGTTATCCATAAACCGGAGAAGCCAGAGGACAGTTGTGGCTTGTACAGGCCTATCTCGTTGATCAACGTAGAGGCTAAGATCCTAGCGAAAGTCCTGGCCATAAGACTTGTTGCAGTGATTTCCTCATTAGTGCACCCTGATCAATCGGGATTTATGCCTGGGAGAAATACAGCACTTAACATCCATCGTCTTCACAATGTGTTAGCGCGCAGAGAATTACTGGAGGAAGATGCAGTAGTGCTGTCGTTGGTTGCCTCTATGGCATTCGACTCGATAGAATGGCCATACTTATTTGAGGTTCTAGAAAGGGTGGGACTGGGTCCCAAATTTCTGGGAAGGGTTAAACTGCTCAAGACCTCGCTATACACTGATATACAGGGGCAAGTGAGAGTCAACAATTACACATCCCGTGCGTTCACGCTATGGAGGGGCACCAGACAGGGATGTCCTCTGTCTCCGCTAATATTCTCCCTTATGTTAGAACCCCTGTCCGCGTGGATACGTCGAGACGTAATGGTACAGGGGCTGAAATGGGCAGGGGGACAGGAATACCAAATATCCCTGTATGCAGATGACATACTATTATATCTTGCCTCCCCCTATAAATCTATACATGCGGTTCTAAACATATTCACGAACTTTGGGAAATATTCCGGGTATGCAATCAATTGGAGCAAGTCGGTATTGTTCGTGCTTCGGGGTCAGATCCCTCGTCTTCCAGTGAATTGTACGATAGACGTGGCCAGAGAAGGGTTCCGGTATTTGGGAATATTCGTCACGTCAGATCCGGTTCTTTTCCACAATTATAACTTAGCGCCCCCGCTAGCTAGGCTACGAACAGATGTGAAGCACTGGCGGTCCCTGCCTCTATCCCTAGTGGGCCACACCACCCTCTTCAAGATTCTGGCCTTTCAGCGCTTTATATATATTCTTCAGAATTGCCCAAACCGTGTCCCGGATGCCTATTTCGCTGCAGTGGAGGGCGATGTCCGTACGCTGCTGTGGGATGGGAAGGCCCCTAGAGTGGCGATGAAAAAGCTGACAAAAAGTTGGTATGACGGGGGCATAGCATTGCCGGACCTTAAGCTCTACTATTGGGCCTCACAACTGGTAGCAGTAAACCACTGGATATATCACCCCCACACCCCCACTGATCCGGCCTATGCTTTGGACAGATACCAAACTGACCGTTTGGATTATTTAGGCGCCCTATACTCACGCACCAGGAAAGGTAGATTTTTTGGACCCACTGCACACACAATAGGGTTTTGGCACCAAGTGAATTCTAAACTGGGCTGGGCTAACACCCTTACCAAGGCAATGCCACTGTGGTACGCACAGAAGCTAGGCATGCTGTGTTACCAACCAGGGTTCGACAAATGGGACATGATTGGTATTTCAGCGGTAGGGGATTTGGTTATAAAGGGCTCTATCATCCGATTTGAGGAACTCAGGGGACAATACCAAATGGCCCAAGGGGAACTATTTCGATACCTGCTAATACGCCACTCCCTACAGACGGCCTTTCTAAGCTTCAAAGACATACCAGCCTCATCACCATTAGAAGATCGCTTGCTAGATGGAGCACTGCACTCTAAAGCCATATCTCTAATATATAAAAAACTTTGTAATAACATGCCCGCTACCTTCAGAAAACTTAGAGAGCAGTGGCAAGGTGACCTGGGACTGATTGATGATGAGGATTGGCAGTCGGCCCTTATGTCCCCTAGAGAAGCAGCCATCACACTTCACTTTAGATTGATACAGTTTAGGATTCTACACCAGTCATGTATGACAGGGATTACCTTGGCCAAAATAGGCGCAAGACCAGATGACCTCTCCCTGAAGGGCTGCCAACTACCGGCCACCTTCTATCATACTATCTGGATTTGCCCTGCTATGCATCATATATGGGAAGAAGCAACAAATCACTTACAGACCGCACTGGTAAAGGAGGTAGCACTCACACCACAGCTGGGACTGTTAAATATCTGGGCAGCAACTGACCTCACTGACATCGAACAACAACTGGTGACGTTAGGATACACACTGGTCAAGCGGGAACTGGCGAGAGGGTGGGGAGGGGCAACTCCGCCATCCACTACTACATGGGCAAAGGAATTAGACAAGTGCATGATAGCAGAGAAAGAAGTATTTATAAATCGGGGTGCCCCAAAAAGTGGGACAGGAAATGGTCCAAGTGGAATGTCTATCGTGGAGACATATGTATATCCCCAATGGTGGAGCTTGAAATGCGCAGAACTGCAGACAGAGATGTGATTAATTAACAAATATGCTTGGCTGACCCCTGTGTATTGTACGTATGTATAAGTAACATTGATATCTGCTAATTGGTACTGTATGTATGATGGTCATCGAATTCAATAACATTTTCCAAAAAGAAACTTGTGATTGATTCCATGCTACTCTAAATTTAGAGGGTGAGGAGAACTATTCCCGCATGTGTGCAATGTTTAGAGATGGACAATAATCGAATATAATGTAGAATGTATACATTGAGATATGAATATGCACTTGTTTAGTAGCCACAAAATAGCATATTTATATGAGTTGATTGAAACATATATGTAGTAACAAGTCCATAAGTTAAGTCATATTAATTTAGGTAAAGCATAATAGTGCCTGAACATGTTGTTGGACTGAGAATGTTCCCTTCAGAGTGTGGAGTCATGTTGCCATGTTCTGAGTGCTTGACTGTGGCTTCCTTATATCCCAGTTTTTGATTTTGACTCTAGGCTCACGCTAATATAACATGTGCAGAGGCCTACCCCTGTCCCTGACACAAATGAATTGCTGCAAAGGTCCTGTGACTTGGAGGGGTGCACCAATAGTGCTCTAATTATGCTGACAGTGGACTATTGCCCCTATCAAGGGTTCAGCATGTACAGAGGTGGTAGCAGCATACTGTGTTTTGTGAATCCACAGTCGTGATCAGACCTATCTGTGCAGCTGGCCTCACTTGTGTAAAGTTCTGCATCAATCTGTAACCTAGATCCTAGTACTAACATCCAAGTGGGTTGTGTGTGTTTCTGGCTTGTGTAGTACATGCAGTATGTGCATGAGTGAGACAGAGTAACGGAGGCCTGCAGGTCCCATTTTGGAAGCCCCTAGCCTCCTCCTCTACAAAAGATGTAGGAGAGATTATTTTCACAGATAGTGGAAGATGATTGCTGTAGTTGCTGAAAATAGAGGGAGGCGGCACTGCTCCTTTAAAATTCACTTAAGCAGCTCCTGCTGAGTGGAGCTGCTGCTAAGTTTTCCTGTGGTACTGTCATTTGGTAGGTGTTTGAGTGAGACTCATCTTTGTTGTTCAGAGTGAGAGAGATATTTTAAGGGAAGTTAGCATTTTGTTTTCATCCTGATCATTGTTCCGTGTGGCTGGTGAATAGCCTGTTACAGAAATTTCACATCTCTTTGGGCCTCTGTTACGAGTACCCTGGGCTTAAGAGTATCCTGCTGTGAAGAGTATCACGCTAGACAAAGGCTCTGCCTGGAGAATAGCCTAGAGATGACACTTGATAGAAGAACCGCCGCAAACTTGTTTTGAGATTGCAGACAGAGAATAAACATTCATTATCTGCTTTGCTTCATTAAAGTGGGAGCTACTTGCATCTTTGTTGCTCCAGTTCCAAGTCCTTTCACCAAGGAAGGGAGTACTCTGCAGCATAATTTGAGAACTACTGTACAACAGCCAGAACTGGTGTTTGTTTGACAGCCAGCTTCCCAGAGGAAAGGGGACATAAACTGGAGTCTTTACTTGGTGGAAGGGCTGTACCCCTGACCTGCCTGCTGCTGAGAGAGTGAAAGAGCATTGCAGGCCGCAGGAGGTGTAACTGTCCAGGTAATGCCAGAAACTGCCAGACTCTAGTGTGGAAGGTCTAGCAGGAGAAAGAAGACTGCAAAAAGCGATCTGCGAGTCCGAACAGAATGGCTGCAGTCTCCCCAGAAGTGTATTTCAAGAGAGAATCACGGGTTGGCTGTCGTCCTTGCAATAGGAACAATCATGGTTGACCTTACTGCTGAAATCAAGAGCTGTGCCCATGCCCTGCGGCTGCTATTGCCACAGAAGTAAAAAACGATGTCCATGGTGGACGTCACCATAGTAGCCAAGACTTGTGCACATGACGGTCACCACTTTATTATTTTCAAAGTGCATCCTGTGGCTGCTAGTGTGCTGTTGTGACACCTGTGTAGTTGGTGGCCCATGTGCAGGCCAGTGATGCAAAAGCAGGTTTGATGCCTGCCATAAGCCCTCACTGACTCTCATTACCTGCATTCACCGAATGAATCATGGCTGCAGCTCTGGCTGCCCCATCCTGCAGTGGCCTACCCAGACAGAGAGCCACTCCGGCAACCATACATAGATACTTGCATTGTTGTAAGACTGTGTCTTGGAGACTGAACTGAACTGAGCACAACCATAATTAAACTTGGGTACCTGCACCTGAGCCTTGATTAATGTCTCACAAAACGCTGTAGCCAGACTAGTTTGCAACAAAAGCAGACTAAGCTCTGCATCGATTTGCATGAAAAATCTGCACTGGTTACCTATGCGTCAAAGAGCAGTATTTAAACTGCTCAGTCATGCACACAAAGTACTGTATCAAAGTGGCCCCAAAATACTTCAGGGGAAAATAGAGTTCTATGTCCCCACAAGGAGCCTACGGTCACTACATCAAGCAATGGCCAGAACAAAGCGCATCAAGAAAGTGAAGACTGGAGGGCGCTCCTTCTCATATCTGGCAGCTAGGAAATGGAATGGACTCCCCTTAGACTTACACTCACATCCAACTACTTGATGTTCCGGAAAAAACTGAAAACCCACCTGTTCCCTAAAAACTAATATCCACTTGTTCTCCCTTCACCAGTAGCTCAGCCCTCTTTTTCGCTTTCAGCGCCTTGATATCCCTTGGGATGAATGCTGCGCTCTATAAATAAATAAATAAATAAAACTAGCCTAATGGGGACCTGCCTAGATTCACAAGAGGAGGGACTTGTGAAAGAGAGAAGAGGAAGAGAGTAAAGGGAGTATCCCAATGTGCAGTAGCCTAAGTGCCAGTGCATATTATTGTACCTGCTGCAGTACACCATTTTAAGGGAGTCTATTAAAGTACGATTCTTATCCAAATAAAGCGCTGGGTTGGACAAACAGATATTGTTCTGCTGGGGGATCTGAGTTCTGAATTTCCATACTCCTACACTACCTCCCTGAGAAGTGTGGGAATGCTCCAAAGGTCTACCAACGAGAGTAAAATGCTGAAGGGATTGTACGTGGCCCCATTTGTGAAGCCAAAGTAGTACAGACTCTGGGACATCCAAGGTAAACCACCACTGCCCCCGTGGCTGAGGCTCAGTAGCTCGTACTTGCCTCATATGCCCCCAGAACTGAATCTGACATATGCCCTCTGCCAGAAAGGATATGCCTTCAAAGTGACCAACTAAACACTCTATGACAATTAAGTCCATATCGTCCGTGTCATTCAGTGTCATTCACTTACTACTAAGATTTCAATGGGAGCCAAGGGCACATTGGCCTCAGGTAGGAATGGTACAAGAGGCACTAAAGACATTGAAGGAAAAGAATGAAAACAAAGATTTTTGAATAAAACTAACATTGCTTTAAAAAACACTTCACAGCTTTTGGATAAGCACCAGTACTCCATCACGCGTCATAAGCCCTTGTGTTATTTTTAAAGTGTTGATGTTATTAAGTTAATGTATAGTGCTATGATGTGAGTTTTTAAGCACCATATTTATTGTGTTTCGATACTTCTGAAATGTACTTTTAGGTCTGGCTATCGCCATAGCTTGTGTGATCAACAGAAAAAGCTTTAAGAAACACAACTGTCACAGAGACTTTGTCTCCTCGCACAGGTTTATCTTGATTACAGCATTTAATTGGGCAGAACTTGTGTGATGCTGCCGAGAAAGAGTGCAGTGTTTTTTGCAATTCTATTGACTCCTGAGGAGTGTTTCCTCACCTAACATGGCTACTTAATTAGAATGCATTATTGTGACAAAGTGCAAGAAGAAAACCCCTCCACAATGATGTGATGGTTTTAGCTGAGAATATTACTCTGTGAGCCAACAGAAGTATAACTGGTAGAACTATTGGTGAATAGAGCTTCCCATCAAGGGATTTCCCCCATCCAAAATGGTTGCTATGTCCAGCGTGATGGCACAGTGGCATCTGAGCCTGTTTGCCCTTTCTTACCCATTTGCATTAGTGACATTCAAAACAAAAAGGTTTGCTTTGCTCAACCTTCCTTGCACTCCAGAAGTGCTGCTCACTTCAGCCTTAGCCTGCGGTCCTGCATCTCAATAGCTTCATCCCAGTCCCTCCAACCTACAACCTCACTTCACTCTCCTCAACTTCACTGGCTCCTCCATGGACTGCTTCCATCTCACACATCATCTGTAGCCTCTGTCCACTCTCCCCATTCTGATACCAGCCCCTGCAGAGCTATGTTGCTATGCAGGCCAACAGGACCCAGATGTTGATCTACATAATGACTTCAGAAGCAGCAATAACAGCATCTCTGGCCACTGGTGACCCTCACCTTTATTCACAGCTGTTGTGAAGGCTAATGGGGCTCAGAGCAAGGCCAACAAGTACCTCTTGGCCTGTAAATGTTCCCCCACCTACACCACACCCTTAGCCTGCAGTCCCAGTCAACTCCCACACAAGCTCTAAGCCTCAGTTACAGTGCCTAATCCTTAGCCTATTGTGCTGCTCCCCCTCCTGCTGCCTTCTCCTGCTTTCACAACTCCCTCTTAGCTGATCCCCACAACCTAAGGCTGATCCCAGCTGCCACACCAGCCCCCACAGCCTCAGCTCAAACTCCTTTCCCATAGCATTCCACAGTTTTAGTACACTTTCCCCTCATGCACTGGACTTGTAGTTATGGATGGAACTGAATAGACATCACTAATGCAGGAAGAAGAGATATTCTTAGACAGCATTTGTAGACATGTGTGCGTGTTCACAAGTGTTCGGTAGGTTAATGTGTGCTATGTTACAGGGGTGGTTTGGAAGTGCTGAGTGATGGTGAGTGGTGTACGTGCAGGGTGAGCAGTGTGAGTGCAGAGTTAAAGGAAGTACAGTGTGAGAGGTGTGAGTGCAGGGTGAGTGCTGTGCCCCTGTGAGAATGTGGTGACCAGCGTGCTCTTGCGAGTGGATGGGGAGAGTAAAAGGTGAGACCTTGTGAGAAGAGGATGATCCATGAACCTGTGTGAGTGTAGTGTGAGCTGTGCGAATGGAGGATGATGTGTCCCTAGACACTCCAAGTAATTCATTGTATCCTTGGCAGTTAGCAACAGGGGATTCAGGTGTAATTTGAACTATGGTTATCAAAGCTGATCCTGCAACAAAATGTCAGCGTTTTGGACATGCTGAAAGTTACTTTTCTAGAGGTGAGAGAGTCATTGAAGGTCAGACCCAGATGCCTAGCTATTGCTCTGGAATAAGTCCTCTTCGAACTTCAGGCCAAAACTTCATGTGAATTCTGCCACCCCTGCCTTATATGAGTCACAAAGCCATTTCCCCTTCATCTCATGGCTAAATTTTGCACTGTAAAAACCAGAAATCCTGATTTCAAACACGGTTTACCTGCTAGACAAAATCTGTTTTACCGTAGAAACTTACCTTACATCACTGGGCTCCATGTTTTCTATCGTCCCTTTTAAGAGTATCTTTAAAAAAAACTCCATTTAGCATGTGCCTACTACAAAAAGCTCACTTTTATATGTTTTAGTAGACTTTAATGTTGCTTCATATGTTCTCAAAATCTAAGCGAGGTTCACATGACAACTGATTTGCCTCTTGGTTCACTACTATCCAGGGCCACTGGAATTATGAGGCACAGGAGGACCAAATTATGCAGCAGTGTTGACTAAATTATGTGTCAAGAAAAGGTAAATTATGCTGTGTAATGCGCCACATTTTGTGATAGTATTACCTCCTTATTTTGTCATTTTTACACTTCTCTGAAAGATTTCACCTTGTTAATACCAATTTGACATCTATATAGCAACGGAAATATGACCATTCAACCTTTGCGAAGGGCCTTCCAGAGCGTAGGGACACATATCAAATTGAGCTAAAAACTATTTTTTTGTCAAAATCTACAGATTATCCAGCAGACAAAGGATTATGTGGCAAATGCAGCAAATCCAATATTTCTCGAAAAACACTTGAATTGATTGCATAATTTCAGTGACCCTATTAATAGCATTGTTAACGCAGGCATCAATGTTTCAAAGTTTGGAAACTCTGAATTCTGATAAATGTCAGTCAATGCAGAAAATCATTTTAGTGTACTTAAGTGAAAAGCTTCCAAGTTAAAGAAATATACTTTTTGAAATGTGAGCCTTGGGTAGATTTTTAAATTATGAATTATATACCACATAGAGGGATCAGTTCCTGTTTTGGAGCTTAGAGGTAAACCAGGCCAACGGCTGTGCACTTTATAATAATGTGCTATATGCTCACGTTTGTATTGTAAATGATTTCCTTTCATTCTTTCCCCCACTCAGGCAGCAACAGTCCATAACAAGAGTGGGGACAGCAGGTGGGCCGGTAGCAATTAAAACACACAAAGATCTGTGAACTGATAAATAGTCTTTTGAAGACCTGCAAAGTAAGTTGGATGAGGCCGAGTATGAGTCGTCAGTCCCTGCCTAACCCCAGCCATCGACAGCTGACAAACTGTGCACATCTGGAGACAAGGGGGGAGGGCTAAAGCCCTTTCAGCCTAATGGGCGTTGCGCGCCTGGTAGTGGGTATGTGCTAATTGTGCATGTGTCTACTCTTTAGCTTGATTGACAGTAGAAATAATAATAGCAATAACAATTTCACTACCAATAATAAAACATTTCTTATATCGCACTTCCTGCAACTGGCTTGTGGCTTCAAAGCACCCTGAAAACCACTATGCTGAAGACTTGAGTCCTCCAGGTCTGCGTTGAAATGTCTACAGCCATTTTAAGTGGCAGGTAATCCACATTGTGTATACTTCAATTCGATATTTTCACCTTTTCAAAATATTGAACTGCACTTTACTTCAAGCTTTGCTTTCCGTTGAAATAAAAAAAATGTGAATTAAGTAGTTCTGATAAATGAGGTGATTTTATAAGTGTTTTTATAATTTAATGACCTGGTTGTTTGTTTTTGCAGCCCATACATTGTGAACAGGGCAATCTTGAATGGACTCAATAACGTATAAAGTATAAAGAACATTGTAACTGGAAGATCTACTCAAAATTAAGAAAAGAAATCCACCACCTTTAAAGCAAACAAAAATAGGAACTTAATTTTGTACTCTGCACCTAGCCTGCTGTGCAGAAGAATGCTGTAAGATAGCCGAGTCTGTAAACATACATACTACCGAGAACTCATAACCAAGAAGGTAGGGTTTACAGTCTGTGCAAGACTGTCTCAAACACAGTCTTTCAATATTCCAATCAGAATAAAATGAGAAGCACTGAGTTGGGTAATAGAAAGCTCCAAATGTTGTGTGCTGTGTGCTCTACTGGTTTTATAAAAGAGCATTAATGTGGAAGTGTGACTGTATGTTTCAAGTGAACAAAACTAGGTCTAAGTCAGTGCTTAATTTGGGCCAGTGGTTTCCCGAGCTTGGCACCGGAACTTAATTGCCAACATTGGCACTTATGACTGTCTGCCACATGGTGGCACTGTGGTTCTAATTTAGAGATTAGCATAAAAACAGGTTTTTATGAATTCAATATGCATAAAAAATGACTAATACTTGCAGCCCAAGCCATTCTTATAGCTTTGGGGGCCAGGATTAGTCTCAGTTGTCACACTTGTTGGTGTGTGATGGCAGTAGTTGTATTAGTACTGTCATTGGCAGCGCTGGCAGTGGCAATGAGTGGTGGAAGCTGCAGTGACCGCTTAACGAGGGCCATGGCACTTACATTTTTTACAAATTAAGTACTGGTAAAAAATCCAAGAGCAGCAAGTGCAGGGATGCGTGTCTGCAGCTACAAGGGACTCTGGAAGTAGTGCCTGCTCCACACTGCTTCTGGTGTGTTTGAGGGAGGAGCTTCGGTGCTATACAGCTAGGGTTGCCACCTGGCCAGTTTTCTACAGGCCCCACTGGTATTTTAATGTCCCTAGTGGTACAAAAATAAGCAAAATCACCTAAAGCCAGTATTTTTAACCCTTATCTGTACATACTTCAAACAGCAAATATAAGTAGAAAACACTTTTAAATGCGTTTTAGAGCTGCTTTAATGCTCCCTGACCAATTACATAAAAAAAGTAAGCATAGACAGAAAAGTCATGTTACAAATTAATACATTTGATATTGTTTATAGTCCTATATATTATCATGTCCAGGCTCTTAAACCTACAACAAAGGGCCGGTATTTTACTGGCAATCTTATATACAGCATGTGCCATTCTCCTGCTACTCAGTTGCTTGTCTTCAGCTACAGGTAGAGGTGGGGGGACTCTGGTAGGACTACCTGCCCCACACTGTCCCTGGCGTGTTTGAAGAACGAGCCTCGTCGCTTTTGGGTCTTTGCCATCTAAAAAGAAGAGAGCCGCTCTGCGCTCAGTGCACCAAAAAGGCAATTTGACCCCGACTGAGAAAGGCTCTTGTACGAGTAAAGGCAGTGGGTAACACAGACCCCCGCATCCCCCACGGTGTGCGGAGGGGCCCCGAGCTTCAGGGGGCCCCTTCAGAACAATAGTCAGTCCTGAGAGCTCCGGATTTAATCCAGAATGGGGGCCCCTCCATGTACCTTGCGGGGAGGGGGCTCTCAACTTTCGTTATGCCAGTGAGTAAACAGTGGCTCTGGCCTGGGTCTATGTGGAGAAAGTGCTGTGGTGGAAAAGGCTATGCTGGACACTGTACGGGAGCTAGAATCCAGTCTCTGGATGCATATGGATTTTGTCAATGATTTGATAACGTCTTGACATTAATGGGTCAACGATCAACTCAGAGTTGACATCTATTGGGCAAATTAATATGATTTCAGCAAACTTTGTGTCACAGGAGAGATAGTCCAGGGGATCAGGGGTTTCTAGGCCTAATAGGCCGATTGATATTATGGGCCTGGCCTAGAACCTCCCACTTTCATGAACTTCAAGACCAGTGACTTTGGGAAGTGAGCCACCAGTGGAGGGCTCACTTTTCTCAGGCCCACCTATTACCTTGGATTTATCCCTAGAGCTGATGCCTTATGTAGTTGTTCTTAAAAATGTGCCCCCTTTGCGGGAGAATCAATCAGAGAACTGGTTCTAGTTGAAGAATAAGGTTCTGCATTAGTTGGACAAGTGGGTGGGCAATCTACAGCACTTGTGTAATTACATCATTATTGTAAGAAGAATGAAATGAGTGGGCCCAGTCCAAGGTCCTGCCCAGGCGACTCCGTAGGGATGAACTTTAAATCTTTCATCTCTGCGGATAATTTACTGAAGAATGTCAAACTATCTATTCCAGTATCAAGTAAGACTATAGCATTACCTTGGGATATTTCAACAGACCAGCAATTGTATATTAACCACTTTTACCTCACTCAAGTACAAGGCCCCAGGGGGAACGTGCAACCGTTTACAGTGATATCACTCGTAACAACTTTGCCCCTCTTGACTTACTCAATGATATGGACTGACTTTCCACAGCACATAGTGACTCTTCTCTATCTAGACATGAGTCAACTTCCAGAAAATTCTCAATGTTGCACCCTAGTTACTTAACATTTCTTGACTACAAACAAAAACGTGAAGGCTGATGTTTTGAGTGAGCTCCCTGGGCCTTAACCCAATGAATTTGATCTCATGGAATGTTGCAGGGATCACAGCTAAGTTAGACGATCCAGATTGGCTTTTATTCATTAAAGAATTGAATTTCCTTTGCTTCAAAGATACTTGTGCTTTGCAAACCTTTCATGTAGAGGCTATTTAACCTTGTTATCACCTCCATTGCATTCTAAAGCTGGGCAGGCTAAGCATGGTATGGCTATGTTAGCCTTACTTGTTTTCTCTGGGAAGTACAGAAGCATTGGACAAGTTCCCTGCACTATCATCTGTTTGGTGTTGTGACGGACATGGACCTTTAAGGGAATATTCATTCTAAGCATCCTAGATCATTTTAGAATGACCACATGTAAAGTATTCTGGAACGGACAGTTGAAGTGGGAGAGCTGACGGGTGAGGCTGCTTTCCATGGTCGGTGTCATTATTGGAATAAAGTTCTTCAACTACCTTGGATATGACTTGGCTATCGTTGAAGATCTTAAAACTGGCGACGAACGCCTGAGAGGAGACAGACGTCTCTTGGCACCAACCTCTCCTAAACCCATTGCGTAGAGATCTCACCACAAGGAGTAAGACTGATTTTGTGTATTTTTGGCAAGAATACTCCACTGTTTATGTAGATATGGTTGTGAGCACATTTCGGGACTGTCCACGCATTGTGGTGACTTTTGCAGTCATTGGAGAGGACATACATATTTGAAACATTCATCTACCAAAGGTTGCTGTGGCTCATGCGAGTGCGGCAAAGGCAGCTTGTGATTCCTCGTGCTGAGCAGCTTTGGCACATGTTGGAAGCAGGATCAGGCACAATTGCCTGAAAACAACTGTGCCAAGCGACGCATGCCATGTTGGGAGAACAAACTCAATTTCCCACAGAAAACAATGTGGAACAACGCATCAACGGTCATCTTGAAGGATTGGGCACAATATTGTTTGTATCTAAGGGGAATGCAATGTATCTGCGACACTGTGCTGAAGTTTGCGATTGTTGTGCCTGAGCATTTTGGTCAGTTCCTTGGTCTCAGGTTTGGAGTTTCAATGGCGGTGGCATTTTGAGTGGTTACCGTTCCTGAAGAAGGGATATTATGGTGATTGGCACACCTTTATTGTGCCCAACTGGTCGTAATTACCATGGAGATTACACAAGTTATAGATGCACAGTGATAGGCACACCTGAGAACACAGTTCCTTACACACAGTGACATACTAAGCAAATGTTGTTCTTTATACGGTGATAGGCACACCTTTGAATTGTGTGTGTCTATTGCTGCACTGGGGACACTTCCAACATGGTGATAGGCACGCCTGGAGGCATGTTGCCTTACTGTGCATGTCCCCCATGCAGTGATAGGCACACTTTGGTGTAGAGTCAGATTCTGAGCATCACATGTACTTAACACGGTGCTAGGCACATCTCGAACTGTTTTTAAGACATCCCTGCTGTTGTGTCTTTTATAATTAAAATGGTTCAACTGTCAACACGGCTTCTATGAACATTCCCTCTGCCCTAGTTTGCCTGTCAGATAAGGGAGAACCGATTATACAGTGAAAGAGGTAGAAGAACCTTTCTGATTCCTACATGATTGCCATGGGGGGGGGGTATTGCCAGCTATGAAACAGATGATGTTGCTCCACAATTTGGACGTGGAGGTCCGCAGTATTTATGATAATCTGGAAACCATTCCCGTAGGCAATGCAGAGAGGGACGCAAGGGGTGTGTTTGATATGTCAGTCCTGATATTAGAGAAGCATTTTGAATCAAGAATTATTGTAGTATTGGAGTGCCTTAATTCATTTTCCAGAACACAAGGGAAGAGTGAAAGTGTAGGAAATGTTATAGCTTGCTTACATGCACTAGCACATACCTGCAAATGTGATCCCTTGACTGACTCTCTCACTAGAGACTAATTGGTAAGATGCACAAACAATGTAAGGGTCCAAGAGAAATTGTTGGTCAAGAACCCGGATCAAAGGGAGCCTACTGAAATTGTGGAGGTGGTAGAGAGTACCAACACATGGGTACGGGAGATGCAGGCTGTACCTTCCACATCACTCAGTGATGCAAAAGACTCTGGTGTGTGTGAGATTGTAGGAGAAGCTGAAGCAAAAAACAAGCATGAAGGAGAGAAAATTAAGGGTGAAAGAAAACAGAATGGTGACAGCAAAGATGTCAAGTTTACCGAAAATTAGTTGCTATCGCTGCAGTAACCCTGGTCATTTAGCAAACAGTACACAATGTTATGCCAGGAATTTGGTGTCAAGACAATGTGGTACAAAGGGCCAATATGCCAGAGTGTGTAAAGGTGAGATGGGGCAATCCCAAATTGTGAACCAAGTCTTTGAGGATGTGGGGAAAATGGTGTTGATTATAAAACCTGAACCAAGTGAAGTTGATGTAGGTCCCTTAAGATGACAGAGAGTCATATCAGATTGGATGATAAAGATGTGGTGGTTTTGGCAGATTTGGGTTCACCTTATACAATGGTGGGTGACAAGAATTGGGAAAAGGAATTTGGTAGATGAGAAGAAACCCTGGGTCTTCCTGATATAAACCTTACGAGCTATGGTGGGCAAAATGGATGTTCTGGATAATGCCGTCATGAGGATCACCTTTCAAGACAAAGAAACACTTGGAAAAGTGTATATTGCAAAACATGGGGATAACTTGCTGGGGTGGCACCACCAGCTTGACACGGGGATAACACTTAATCCTAATGCTGTGGATCCAGTTACGTCTGTGTCATTGGAACAAGGTCGTAAAGACATAGTTGTGAAGTTTCCCGATGTGTTTCATGACAAATTGGGTCTTCTTAAGAACTTCCAACACAAGATCATTCTGATGAAGAATGTGGTCCAATGTGCTCCCAAAGTGAGGAAGGTCCCTAATCTTGTGCTGAGACCACTGAAGCTTGCAAATGACAGGTTGGTGAGAGAAGGGATAATTGAGGAGATCAAATACTTCCATGCGGGTTCCTCCGATCGTGCTAGCACCTGAGGATGGGGGGAAAGCAAATTTGTATGTGTGTTGATCTTTCAACCTGAACAAACATATGGGTCAATCGTCAGCTGCTTCCTAATATTTCAGAGGCTTTGACCATGCTAGGTGATGCTAAGATTTATTAGTGTGGTAGATTTTTCATTCGCCTATCATCTGGTGATATTGCACAAAGAGTCCAGGCACTTGACTTCATTTCTAGCACCTCTGGGCTTCCTGTACAAGTCCTATGCTAGACTGCAAACATTCACTTCTGCACTTTGGTGTGAGGCTGTACTCAATGCAGAGCAGTCACTTTGTGCGCCAGCAGAGAGTATGACACCATCAGCAGTTAAATCTTAGTAGACATGACTTTACACTGTGTTTTGCCCCATGTGCAACTCAGTGCAGCATATTTGTTGCTCCTCTGCTTTGTAGGAAAAATTAGTAAATTTGGCCCTAATTCTCCCTTTTTTTTTTAATTGCATGCAATGGAGGGGTGAATCTTACAAAACCAACTGCACAACATATCTTCCTGCTCAAAACTTGAAACCTTTTCCCGAAACAACAAACTGGGCTGTTGTAGTTGCAATGTGTGTTACATTCATCTCAGCCTTTTGTACAAGATATTTGTTAAATAGGTACATGGTAGGGTTGCCACCTTTCCCAGAGAAAAATACTGGACAAGATTCTTGGACGTCAATTTACCAAAATGCAATGGGTAGTGGAAGTGACATTCCACACCCTTTGATCTTCGCTTTGACTAACACACACATGCTTACATATACACACACATTCACGCATACACACACTCTCTCTCACATGCACACACCCACAAGCACACACAAAACATACATTTCAAAATAATTTCTTACTTACCTCAGCAGCCTGAGAAGGTCATTTTCCAACTAATTGTACTACATTATTACACTGATAATGTAATACTATTCACTATTAGCATAATAAAAGAAATGAAAAAAACATGGACAATGGAGCCCCAGTCGATTTTCGTAAGGACAAGCTGCTGCTGTGTTCCTAGCACTGATTTTGCCACCTCAGATGCCAGGGGTCGCAAAGGCAGTGTCAGGGGTCACAAGTGGCATGCCAGGGGTCCCAGCTGCAACCCTTAGGAACCCCATAAATGGTCCATGGCAAGATTCTGGAAAGGCCAGGATATGATTATTAAATAGAACTTTATATGAAATTGTCTGTATTCATTTTTAGGTCTCGCCTGAGCCAGTGCAAGCGCTGCTCTGCAAGACATTTAGTATACGGGTCTTCAAAGTGCTACCAGACACCTAACGCTTGCGTTCACGCAAGCGTGCACGCGCGCAGCCGCCATCTGCCTCCCTTCTAGCATGATCACTGCTGCGCGCGCACCACTCGCGTGCTTCGCAATCACTTTCGCTTTGATCTGTGTGCATTCCTCGCAGCAACCTTTCCTTGCTCTCCCTAGCGCCTTGCTCCGCCCGTCCCCCACCACAGAGCACGTCCCTGCGATCGCGATCACTTTCGCTTGATCGCGATCACTTCCGCGTTACTTTTTTTTTTCTAGTTCTTAGTACTGCCGCCTGGTATACGAGATGGGTCATGGGTGGGCCTATCCCTGACAATACCCTCTTGAACAGTGTTCAAACTTGCAAATTGCCATTGCCGTTTGCTGGCAAGCACGAGTAGAGTGCAGCAGGCACCCCCTCCCATGAGCGATCCCGCTGCCTCCGCTGTTTCAACAAACCCTCCTTCAACAAACCCAACGTGCATTGAGTGCAGCAGGCACCCCCTCCCATGAGCGATCCCGCTGCCTCCGCTGTTTGTTTACCTTCCAGAGCATGGCCAATGCTTGTTTACTTCGCAATCACAACTTCATTAGTCACTCGTGTAATCACAGCACGAGCTATCTCTTTTAAATCCTCGCAACCAAAGAGGATGTTAAACACGTTCACGTCACTTCCTTTGGTAACATCGGCACCGCAATTTTGAGATTATGGCCGACGGGTCGCTGGTAAGCATTCTGCATGATCGTTGAGCCCGGCACGCTTTCTTTTGATACTGAGCACATTGGTACACGGTTATCTGCATTTGTATTTAGATGCCGTCTTCGAGTGCACAGCGTTTTGATGTTTGAGCCTTGGTACGTAACTGAGTAAGCAGTTTGTACGCTTTACAAACCAAGCACATTTCCATATAACATCATGTGAGCACCTATGCTGTGCGCTGAGTTTCATGGCCTCAGCGGTTTTATATTTTTTCCCAAGTCCCAGTTTGCATGCTTCATACTCGCACAGAGCATTCATTTTTAGCGGTTCGACTCTTTTTTAATCCGTACAACCTCCGCATTATTTTTTTAATAACTTTTAGCGTGAGACGCGCGCTCTTGTTCTCTCTAATATCACTCCGTTTATGGGCACTTTAAAAAGTAATAACTTATTGTGTGCGAAATCCACATATCAGCCAACTGTTAAGCCATTTTGTACCAGGAGTTTATTTTTTTAAAGTATTTTTATTGAATGTTGACTTACATCGACAGATTTACAATACAATGTTGGATAATCAGTGGCATACATTAAGAATCTGGGCACTATTAAACATGGCATAATTTCACATTTTAGAACACAACTCTATCAACCCCCCCGCATCCCCTGGGTATAGTCCAACGCAGCCGGTTGTATCTTCGATTTGCTTAGATTAGTCACTATCGTCCGAAACATGCTCTTGTGGGGGAGGTTCGCAGATGTCGCCTCGATAATGGTTCCATTTGCCCCAGATTTGTGTCCATTTTTTAGGGCATCCTCTGTGGGCGTAGACAGATTTCTCCGCCACCATTGTGTAATCCATGTCTTGACACCACTGCTGAGACGTTGGGGACTGATCCAAACTCCACCGCTGTGCTATGTTTTGTTTAGCTAATGCCATCCCCAACGTTACCCAGTCCTGATCTGTGTGAGTCAAGTCTGTGGGCTCCCAGATATTGAGTAAACAACATTTTGGAGCGAGCGGAATAACCACGTTAGTGACCTGTGACATAGTGCGTATGACCAAGGTCCAGTATGAAGCGATCCGTGGCCTTTCCCAGAGAGTGTGCCAAAAAGTACCCTCCGCACCACATTGTCGGAGGCAGAATGGAGTGTTTGCCCTGCCTATTCTGTGTAGCAGGGGCCTTGTGTAATAGATGCGGTGCAGGATTTTTAATTGGAGTAATCGGAGGGTGGAGGGAATTGCTACTTCCCGCGGGGACATCAAGGGTGGCGGCCAGTCACTCTCGTCTAGGTCGCCCAGCTCTGTCTCCCACTTACTTTTAAGGGCTACTGTAGGATCCTGTTGATTGTTAATTATTTTACGATAAGTCAATGAAATGGTCCAGCATATGCTGTGGTCCTGCCCGAACCTGACTGCATTTTGGGACAACGTGATTGTGGCGTTGGAACTGGCAACAGAGCGTACACTTAATAAAGATATGGCGGTGAGCTTGTTGCATTGGTTCCCGCGCACGAAGCGCAACAAGTTGACCAGCAAATTCATAGAACTGGGACTGATACTAGCTAAACGAGAAATAACCAGCCACTGGAAGGATAGTCAGGGTCCTAGAGTGCAGAGGTGGAAACACGAATTCCTTAAGTGGGCAGCGAGTGAAAGTGTGATTAAGCTACGACTGGCGCATAGGCAACAGAAAGAGACGATGTTGGAAGGGGCGCGAGCCTTGGAGGCGCTAGTCGAGGCAATGCGGGGGTCTGGCGAAGACCAAGAGGATGAGCCGTCCCACCACTAGATCACGGGTAATAGAAGGCACAGGGGAAAACGCAGGGACTGCAAATACAGCTGAAGGAGAGACCACGGGGTAGCAAGAGGGGAGAGGCCGAGCAACAGCGAAGGCGCAAAGTGGGCATACACCTAAAGATCAAGACACATTGAGATTGAGGGCTGCTGGGGGAGCACATTGGTGGGGAGGGTACAGTTGGGGGAGGGAAGGGATAGTAGTTTTGGGGTTGGGAAATTTAGGGGACGGGGATATTAGGGTGTGCTGAAGGGCTAGAGCTTGCGGAAGGTCGGTAACGAAAGAAAGGGAATAATGTAAACCTTATGATTGCACAATATGACACCTATGTGCGGGGGACGGGGAGAGCAAATTGTATCTGTGTATGGCAGGCAACTAATGTGATGAAGAAGATGTAGAGATGTGAATGGCGAATAATAAAAAAATTTATAAAAAAAAAAATAAGTCAATGAAATGGCTTTCGCTTGGAGGTGGTCAGTAAGTAATCTGTCTTCTAGTGGGGAGGACCTAGGTAATTGCGTGTCCATTGGGATCACTGCCCTCAAGGCATGACTGACTTGGGCATATCTATATGTTTCGGTTTGCGGCAATTTGTATGTGTTTTGCAACTGAGTGAATGATACCACCTTCCCTTTCTGCCACAGGTCCCCCACCCTGGAGATTCCAATAAGATCCCACTGTCGGAAACCTTTGGTGTTTTTCAATTTCCCTAGTTGCCGAATATCCCATAATGGTGTCGCCTGTGTGAGCTTCCCTTCCCACCCCAACGCCCTCTGCGCCTCGTGCCAGATTTGTAGTGTGTGGGCCATAGGGTCTGTGTATTGTGATTTCTTTATGTTATTATACAATGCTCCCATTATCCCTTCTGTGCCCAAAAGATACCGATCCATTCGAAATGCTGGTTCCTCCTGAGGCGTGTGTAGCCATTGGTTTATTGCAGTGAGTTGCGCTGCCCAGTAATAGGTCTGTATATGCGGTAGGGCAATTCCACCATCGTACCACCCCATGGTTAGTTTTTTCATAGCGATCCGGGATGTCCCGCCGTCCCAAAGGAGTTTGGTGACTTCAGTATTTATCTGGGCAAAAAAGGAGGCGGGAATGTGAAAGGGGGTATTTTGCAGGACGTATCAAAATCTGTTCAGTACTATCATTTTGAAAAGCGCTGCTCTACCCAGCAACGTCAGCGGGAGAGAGCACCAGTGCTTAACGTCACGGCGGAAGCGGCCCAATAGCCGCATGAGATTTTCTTCTACAAAGTGAGCTGTCTGGGGGGTGATATAAATACTGAGGTATTTAAAATCCCGTTCCGCTATCTGTATCTCACAGTTCCGAGGTAGTTTCGGGGGGGGGGCATGGAGGATGTATAGCAGTGATTTCGACCAATTGATGGTGTAGCCCGAGGCTCTGCCATAGGCCGCACAGATATCTAAGAGACAATTTAGTGATCTGGCGGGAGATGTCATATACAGTAGAATGTCGTCTGCATAAAGTAATATTCGGTCCTCCCACCCCATTGTCCACCTGAGTCCCGCTATAACTGGGTCCTGGCGAATCCCCGGCGCGAGTGGTTCCAATACTATCGCGAACAGGAGAGAGGAGAGTGAACATCCCTGCCTCGTACCTTTAACTAGGGGGAAATTCTGTGAGATGCGGCCATTCACCGTGACATGTGCCATGGGCTTAGTGTATAAAAGCCGTACCCAGGCGCAAAATTTGGGGTCAAATCCCATGTGTTGGAGAACAGCGAAAAGAAAAGGCCATTCCACCATATCGAACGCCATACGGGCGTCAAGCGAAAGGATGACTGCATCTTCCGCGATTATGGAACTACGAGCTATGACTCCCTGGAGCCTACGAAGGTTCAGGGCCGTATTCCGGTGGGGCATGAAGCCCGATTGATCGGGGTGGATCAATGTGACAAGATATGGCTGGAGGCGAAGCGCCAGGGTTTTGGCCAGAATCTTAGCTTCGGCATTTATAAGGGAAATTGGCCTGTAGGAAGTACAGTCTTGCGGCGGCTTTCCTGTCTTATGAATCGCGACTATAGTCGCTAGTCGCTGGTCCTCGGGGAGTTCACCCTTCTCTAAGCTAGCCTTGTACATCTCAAGCAAAAAGGGCATGAGGTGTGTAGCCATCTTTTTATAGAGTTCCACTGGTATGCCATTTGGGCCCAGTGCTTTCCCTGGTTGGAGTGCCGCAATAGCAGAGGTTAATTCGTCCCCGGTTAATTCAGCCTCGAGCGCCAAGACGGCCTCATCAGACAATGAGGGCATGCAAAGGCGAGGTTGTCTTCCAGGGTGTTGGTGGCTGTCGGCGTGTATATCTTCTCATAATAAGAGGCGAGGGAGTCCGCTATTTGCTGCGGGTCTCTTGTCATCTCGCCGGTCCCCAGACGGAGTTGAGCTATCCACCTACTGGCTCTGTCTTTTTTGGTAAGCCAGGCCAGGAGTTTGCCTGCCTTATCGCCTGCTTCATAAATAGTGTGCCAAATCGCCATGAGTTTGGCTTTCGCCGTCTCCCATGCATACGCTTTGTATTCCTGCTGTGTCATGCTCAGCGCATGTGAAATGGCAAGAGTCAGCTCACGTGCATGGTTCGCCTCGGCGGCTGCCACTTCCTGTTCAAGGCTCTCCAGCTGTTGTCTCTGGGATTTTTTGTGCCCGGCAATCAGTGAAATTGCCTGGCCGCGTAGCACTTTCTTATATGCCTCCCAGAGTGTTACTGGGGAGGACACTGAGTGTGCATTGTCAGTGAAGTAATGTTTTGTGATTGTGCGTAGTTTCTTGCTTATTGTGTGGTTTTGGAGATATCCTGGGTATATGGGAACACTCTCCGGCGTACCACATCATAGGAGGAGAGTGACATGTATATTGGTGAGTGATCTGATATGCCACGGGGTAGGTGCTGGATCTCCGTTATGCGATCCAGTCCCGCCGCCAGCGTAAATATGTAATCAATTCTGGAGAGGCTGCTATGAACACCCGAGTGATATGTGTATTGCCTATCCTCAGGGTGGATCTTCCTCCACACGTCCAACAAGCCCACGGCCTCAACAAAGTCTGATAATTTAACGTGGGCGCTTCGGGGGCCCTGGGAGGTTGTTAGTCCAGAGAGCCATCCATTACCGTATTAAAGTCTCCCCCTATGATAGTGTCGCCCGCTTGTAGGGATAAGAGGAATGTGCTAAGAGCCGGGAAGGCCATTTGGTGCAACGCAGGGGTCATATACACCGAGACTTAGTTATATGGCCTCCCTTCCCATTGGCATGTAAGTGCTGCAAAGCACCCTTGGTCGTCTGTTTTTGAGTCAATGAGTATAAGCGGGAAGCGTTTATTTATTAAAACCCCAACACCTCGGGAGCCCAAGGTGAATTCTGAGTGAAGCACCATAGTATAACCTCATCTGTCTAGGGCTTTGATGGCCGAGCCCGTTAAGTGCGTCTCGTGTACAAAGACTATGGCTGGACCCTTACGCTTGATAAATTGAAGGACTAGCCCCCTTTTAATCTTATGTCCCAGTCCGTTCACGTTCCATGAAAGCACTGTTAGGTGGGGCCAGGCCAATGGGGTTGCAGAGTGGGCTATCGGAGTTTCTGTCAGTGAATCGATGTGTCTTTCACATATCTACCTGTGGTGGTGACCCTGATTACGTGTATTGCTACCCTTATCTTGTCGATGTAAATGTCCTCGTAAATACAAATAAGAACCAAAACTTGAAACCAAAAACTGTTCCCCTTCATCCCCACCCCCCTCCCTGCCTCCCTGCCCAGCGGAACCCAACTAACCCACCTCCCCAACTGAACAGAGTGCTTGGATCCCTGAATAGTACTTGCGTGGGGGGGGCATCTGTCCGACAGCGTCCGATGCCCCCCTAGCATATGATACAGCAACGGCTTCTGTCTTGTTCCGGAGGCGGCCTTCACCTACGGGTTCAAGGTTCTTTCACACCGGCAACACATGTGCTGGTCCCAGGTCAGTGGGAAGGTTTGTGCGCCCCCCGGAAGAGCGGGTTATAGCTGTCAGTAGAGCTCTGGGAAGTCCCGGATCATAGTAGCAGGGTGTTTAGTCCCCTTGCCACTAGCATCAGTCCGACGTCTCACAGTTCTCTCTGTAAGTATACCATCAGGGTGGAGGGTGGGTACATCGAATGTCCAGCGTGCGCCACGGGGCGGTCCTCAGGGTCTATCTTGTTGTTCGGAGTTACTCACTCTACCGTGTCCCCTGGTTCTGTAGATCTTGGTTTTTGCCACTTTTAAATTTATTGCGGTGCTTCGTTTTGTAGTATGTTTTGCTTTGTCGCAGAAATATTGGGCCTCGCTCAGTAACAGATACCTTTTCCTCATTCACAGCTTAGTTTATAAATGCGCCGGCCACGCACCTTAAACCAACATATAAACACACTTATGAGCACAGCTCAAACTACAAAGATTGGACAAGGAAAAGGCAGCGCGCACAGGTTCAGATACATGCAAGGTCGCTCAGCTCAATAGCTTCCTAATGTCGGGAAATCCACAGCAATTTATCAAACCGGCTTTTGTGCATCCTTTATAATTGTAGCGCGAGAAGAGTTGGATTGCACTTTTAGCCCAAAGTGTCCAAAGCTGCAGAATTGTGTCTTGCAGCTTCGCGTATTTAAAAAAATTATTACCAGGTTTGTGAGCTGCAAACGCTGGTCAGATCAGGTTTTAAGAACAGGTAGAGAAGGGATCGCATTCATTAGCCCTGGATGGTAGTAAGATACCACTTTCACTCTGGTCCATGAGTGGCAGTGGTTAAACCACGGCTTCTCAGCAACCACACACTGCTACTCACCACAGGCAGAACCTCCAACCTGTAGGGGGCTTGACTTCCTATGGTAGGAAATCAACAGTGCATGGCTTTCAAGCACTGGATCTTTCTCCATGTACTCACTGGTTATCTTCATAACGCTTAGTTTCACTCTTTCTTGTTCCATTTTTTCCTCAACTGGTGGCTTCCACCTCGGAACAGGAAAAAACTTCAGAAGTTTGCTGAAAACTGTAGAAACTATCCGCCACTAGCTTGAATGTAACACATAAGCGGAGTCTACGTGTAATGAGGATTACCACAAGTACCAGACATTTTCTGTCTCTATATCTTTTAAATAACACACCAATCTGACCATTCCATAAAGCAAGAATGCAAAACCTCATTCTCAAATCACTCCATTTGTGCCATCAGCCAACCACTGCATGCAATCCAGTTACAGAACCTCAACTATACCCACCGAAACCTGCAAAAGAGATCTGTGCTCTACCAATCCTGTATGTTATTTTGTAACAGATTAACATTACTTACAAAATGGCATTTAGCCTTCTCAGCATAGGCTTTAAAACTCCTTGACCCTTATTGATTGCTTCGACTTGAAACCCCAAGCTCTTCACAAATACTAGGTCTGTGGAATGTGTAGGCGGGGTCTACCACGAATCATAGCAAATCCAAACTGTTTAGGCTGGATTTTTATTTGCAATTTGTAGAGCTTGGCTGTCCCAATCTGTGAATATCAGACCCTGCCTGACTGAACTCACATTACCCTGGTCACTGGCATCATTTTGTCCATGTGCTAAACCCATTACGACTCAATTGTAAGCTAATACTTAGTGCTTTATAAAACTTCTAAATAAGCACACCATTCTGCCTTTCTATGCCATGTACTTTCTTTCTTCTCTTTAGTTTATCCATGTACTCATTACTTCCGTTCTAAAATAGGTGCTACTTCCTTTATTTTGTATTTAATACATTTATCTTACAGTGGAAAAATGTTTGCATTTTGGTGCATTGCATCACAATGCTCCTGAGTACAGCATGTATGCCGTCTCACTGCCTCCCGTTATCTTCTGCCATCGCTTTCTTTCTTTCGCTCTCTCTCCATAAGCCGCTGGCGCTCTCTTTTTGCTGTGCTCCCGTGGCCCTCCTGGCACGGACTGCTTTGCGGCCATCGCACTGACACTGCACTCCCTCCCCCGCACCCGCACCATCATAGCAGCAAATGGCAGGAATATCATCACAGGCCTGAACACGCGCAGCGCCTGTCAACCCGCATCCCATTCACACTCTGTCACAGGGCCGTCACTCCCAGCCCCTGTCAGCCCTTCTCCCAGTCGCTGCCATCATCATCTCTCTCTCTCTCTGTTCCTACACTTCGCAACTGTCTTTCTCAGCTTCAACTATCTCTAACATTGAGGAGGAGCCTAGCGCGCATCCAAGATGGTCGCGTGAGCACAGGGCTCCCCGGACCCTCTCTGCTCCTCGGAATCTATCCTGAGAATATCCTGACGTGGCTTATGGAATCTGGGAGATAAAGACCAGCTGAGCATATATCTCTTTTCAAAACTCAAATCGGACCTGGGAATCCTGAGTTGTCGCCGTCGGAACTTTTGGGACCCACCCGACGGAGGTGACCGGGGTGAAGGTGACCCGAGGGGCCGGGCTGCAATTGAACAACAGCGGCTTCAGCGCGGTGCCAGCTGCCGATCCACCACTTTCGGTTTCGGTTTTGCACTTCAGGAGACCGGCAGGGGGGTGCGCTCGGGGTGGCGAGGTGCTTCCTGGGCCTCTGAATGAGGTTTTCTTTCACCTGCCACTAGAGTGCCTATCGCCTCGGACCCCCTATACCGACATTTTGTGGTCTTCTTGCTGGTGCCCTTACACCTCTTGATTGGAGGTCCCCTTGAGTGACCGTGTTCACATGGGGGGCAAAGGGGGTCCCGAGGGCCGCAAGACCAAGGCTTCCCTCCGCGGGGGAGCAGTCCAGAGCAATAACATGGACCGATACACCCAGGGCAGGGGGCCCTCTGGCGCTGCTGGCCCCCCCTCGGATACTGCGGAGGGAGGCGCGACCGTCTCTACGGAACTATCCCTGCAGGACATTATGGGCGCCATTGATGGCATTAGGGAAACCATCGCGACGCAATATGAGGCCCTGGCCCGTAAGATTGACACTGTCGCGATTGATGTCACCCTGATCCGGGCCGACCTCTCCAAAACTAACGAGAGGGTCCAGGCTCTCGACACACGGACCTCCACCCTCGGTGCGGAGGTGTCGGATCTGCGGGCCGCGCTTGGAGACATCGGGGTGGTCAACGATCATATGGCCCGGCGGCTTGAGGACTTCGAGGGACGGGCCCGACGCAACAACATCCGCGTCATAGGTGTACCGGAGTCCTCCGACGGCCGCCCGGTTGACCTCGTGGTCGAGGAACTTATCCTGAAACAGTTGTCCCCGGCTGGCCTAAGTAAGTTCTTTGCCGTGGAGCGGGCCCATCGAGTTCCGGGCGGTCGGCCACGGCCGGGGGCCCCCCCGAGGCCTATCGTGGCCAAACTGTTCTACTACAGGGACCGCGACGCTATTCTGCAGGCCTCACGGACCCACGGCCCGGTTCGTCATGAGAACTCGACCATCAATTTTTATCCGGACTTCACGCAACTGGTCCAGAAACAACGGATGGGATTCCAAGGGGTGAAGCGTCGTCTTCGCGAGCTGGGCCTAAAGTATTCGATGCGCTACCCTGCAAAACTCCGAGTGGAACATGGGGATCGGACAGCCTTTTTTGACTCTCCTGTGGCTGCAAGTGACTGGCTGGACTCTCTGCCGGACGGAGGTGGCCGTCCCGGACCCTCTGCGGGCACCGCGGGTGACGGGTCCCCTTTAGAATGACTTTTGGTCCTTGATTTTGCCGTTTTGCACTGTACAGTTGGGTCTTATTTCATTTGCATATTGTGTTTAACCAGGACCAGTGAGGGGGGCGGGCGGGGACGGGTCCCTTACCTCCTCTGGGGTCTTTTCGTAGAATGGGGTTAGAGGGGCGACAGGCACACTGCAAGTTGGGGGGGTTTTTTGGCCCGCAGGGGTGCAGGGTGGGGGAGTTGGTCCTGGGGTGGGGTTGGGGGGGAGGAGGGGTTGTTTTGCTGTGTGTTTTTTGTTTACAGGGCGAGGTACTGATTTTTGTCCACATTTGGGAACTGTGCTGCAGGCTGGGGGACCCTTGATCTATTGGGGGGGATGGGGGGGACGGGTTGAGGCTTATGTCATGGAACGTCAATGGGTTGGGGGACCGTATCAAGCGGGGTGTAGTACTGCAATATTTGCGTCGTTTGACTCCTGATGTGGTGTTTCTCCAGGAGACGCATCTGGTTGGCAATGTTTGTCATGCGATGAACAGGGGGGGATACCGCCTCGTGGCCCATTCTGGTTTCACAACTGGTTCCAGGGGGGTGGGCATTCTCCTGCGAACCTCACTTCCGGTGGAGATCACTAAGATAGTCTCGGATGACAGAGGGCGCTATGCGTGCTTGATTGGGAGGTGGGAGGGGCAGCCCCTTGCCCTGGTTTCAGTTTACGTCCCCCCGGGCCTCCAGAACTCCACCTTCACTGACTTGGGTCGAATGCTGCTTGACCTTCCGGACAGCCTCCTGCTCATGGGCGGGGACTTTAATTCTGTGGTTTCGGGTGAACTGGATCGTCACCCACCAAGGACCCTCCCCGCTGCCCAGGCATGGCTGGGTGGGATGCTGGAGACCTTCGGCCTGGTGGATAGTTGGAGATTAATGCATCCGACCCAATGCCAATTCACCTTTCACTCGGGGGCGCATGGGAGTCTCTCTAGGTTAGACTACTTCCTTATGCCCGCGGCGCAGACTGGTCGGATTCGTGAGGTCAGGCACCTGGCGCGGGGTATCTCCGACCATTCTCCGCTGTGGCTTCTTTTTGACACCGGGCCGCGGTCTGCAGGGCGGATCGCTCCCATTAACCCATGGTACCTGCGAGACCCTACTACTCGTGACAGCCTGGTCAAGGCTATGGACCAATACTTCCTGGATAACGAGGGGTCGGTGTCGTCTGCAATGTCCCTGTGGGAAGCCTTTAAAACCGTGATCCGCGGACACGCCCTTTCCCAGATAGTGGTGGCTAAGAGGGTCAAGAGTGAGGCAGTGGTGAGGCTGGAGACTGACATCTTGGGGCTGGAGTCGGCCTTGGAGGCGAATGTCACTCCGGACGGGCTCCATGCCCTCAGCCTGAAACAGTTTGAATATAGGTCCCTGGTCACTGACGCGGCCAAAACTATGTATAGGGAGCAGCAGGGTCGACTGTACGATGCCGGGGACAAGGCGGGAAAGTTGATCGCGTGGCTGGACAGGAAGGAGAGAGTGAATCGTGTGGTCCCGGAGTTGCGTGCTGCGGATGGTGTGTGTGTGACGGAGCCTGACGAGATTGTGGAATGTTTTGCCGACCACCTCCGGGCTGTGTACTCCCCAGTGACTGACAGGGATGAGGACGACTCTCGCCTTCTACTGAGGGATATCGCCTTGCCCGGCCTGTCCGTTGAGGACCGTGAGCGGCTGGACGCCCCCTTGTCGGCGGATGAAATAGCGACCGCGATCCGCTCCCTTCGCTCGGGCAAGGCTATGGGTCCCAACGGTCTGCCCATTGAGCTATATAAATTGCGCCCTGACAAGCTTGCGCCCTTCCTCAGTCGCATGTTCCGTGAGTCTCTGGCGGCGGGTTCCCTCCCGGCCGACCAGCGTTTGGCCACGATAGTCGTTATCCCCAAGGAGGACAAGCCGCGAGACCGCTGTACTTCTTACCGGCCTATTTCACTGCTAAATGCGGAGCCTAAGATCCTGGCGAAAGTCCTTGCCAATCGTCTGTTGAGCGTCGTGTGCGATCTTATTCATCCGGACCAATGCGGATTCATCCCGCATCGTAACACCGCTCTTAACTTGCGGCGTCTTCACGGCGCCCTTGCCAGGGCGGAGCTCCTCTCCGAACCGGCCGTGCTGGTTTCTTTGGATGCCACGATGGCTTTTGACACCATCGAGTGGCCATTCCTCTGGGCTGTCTTGGCTAAATTTGGCTTTGGGGAAGGATTTATTGGCTGGGTGAAGCTTCTTTACACGGGACCCATGGCTCAGGTGGTGGTGAATGGGCGGGTCTCTCGGCCCTTTGCCCTCGGCAGGGGCACGAGGCAGGGATGCCCGTTGTCCCCTTTGCTCTTTGCTCTCGCCCTGGAGCCACTCGCGGCTTGGCTCCGCTGGGAGCCCTCGCTTAGAGGGATCCGGTGGGCCCCGGGCTCTGAAGATCGGGTTTCGCTGTATGCGGACGATATTCTCCTATATCTCACCTCACCGCGGCAGTCGCTCAACATCCTCTTTGACGTTCTGACTTCCTTTGGGAATAATTCGGGTCTCACGATCAATTGGTCTAAATCCTGCGTCTATCCGATCTCCGGTGGTCCTCCTCTCCTGCCGCCTCGGCTTCCGATCCAGGTATCTCTGAGCGGCTTTAAGTACCTGGGGATATACGTTTCGCTGGACCCGGTGGCTCGCTATGAGCAGAATCTCCTGCGTCCGCTTCGGCGATTGCGAGAGGACACGGCCCGGTGGTGCAGGCTGCCCCTGTCCCCGCTGGGTCGGGCCGCGCTGTTCAAAATGATGTCCCTTCCCAGGTTCCTCTATGCACTCCAGAATTCCTTCGACGTCATCCCAGTGGCCTACTTTCGGGAGGTGGAGAGCCTGCAGAGGAGACTGGTGTGGGACGGGCGGGCGCGTATTGCTCTTGCTAAGCTTACTCTCCCCTGGTACGACGGGGGCATCGCGCTTCCCGACATTCGCAGGTATTATTGGGCCGCGCAGCTTTCGGCCATCAACCATGCCACGTATGCGCCTGGCCTGAATCCGGCGTATGAGATGGACAAGTTCCTGCTTCCCGGCGGGGACTATAACAGGGCGCTTTACTCCCGCTCGGCTGGCCGGACCCTTACGGGTCCTACTAAGATTGCGGTGCGGACCTGGAGGGCGGCCACTGCGGCCACGGGCTGGAGTGAGCGACTGACATGTGCTACTCCTTTGTTTGCCTCCGATCGCCTGGGGAGCCTCTGGACTACGAAGGGGTTTGACCAGTGGGATACGATTGGTATCAGCAAAGTGGGAGACCTGTGGCATAAGGGCGCGGTTAAGACTTTCGCGGCTCTTCAGGCCGAATATGAGCTTACGGACAGGGAGTTCTTCCGCTATGCCCAGGTTCGACACGCCCTGCTTTCGGTCTTTGGAGAGGGGACCAAGATCCCGGTTTCCTCGCCCCTCGAGGACCGCATACTTGACGGACATGTCCCTGACAGTACTATTTCTTTAATTTATAAGAAACTGATTAATCATCGGGCTGACCTCTTGGTGCGCCTTCGGGTGGCTTGGACGGGGGATGGGGTGGAATTGGACGACGAGGACTGGCAGTCTGCACTGTCGTCCCCCAAGGAGGTCGCCATTCCAGCCCGTCTCCGGTTGGTACAGCTTAAGATTCTTCACCGGGTGTATGTGACGGGTCCTCGCTTGGTCTCGATGGGATATTCCGACGATGGGCTCTGTAGGCGGGGTTGTGGGCTCAGCGCCACCTTTCTCCATATCCTGTGGGAGTGCCGCGAGGTGGCGGACTACTGGCGCCGGGTACATACGGTTATGGGACAGGTCACTGGGGTTGTGCTGCTGCCGGAGGTGCGTCGCTGTGTCCTGAATGTGTGGGAGCCCAATGATTATAGCGCGGCTCAGACTCGGTGGGCGGCCCTGGGGAACATGATTGCCAAGAGAGATATAGCGCAGCTTTGGGGTGCCCAGCGGCCGCCCACCGTGTCAGTATGGAAGGAGAATATGGACTGGTGTATGTTCAGGGAGAAGACTGTGTATGTTGCCCGTGGTAAGCCGGGGGCATGGGGCAGAATCTGGGGGCAATGGAATGCATATCGCGGGGGTATCTGTACGCCCCCCCTGGTGGACACCGATATCGCCATGTCCCCCTGACCCTTGACGGTTCCGGGCACCTTTTGGAATGACTACATATGGACGTTCATTTCCCTTGGCCCCCCCCCCGTCCCCAGCCTCCCGGTACTCCTTCCTTTCGCGTGCTGCTTAATGGTCTGAACTGGAGTTCCCCGGAGGAAGCCTGACCTGCACTGTTTGTCTTTATGCCTCGCCTTTTGTTTTTCTTTTAGTTTTTTGTGTTTGTTGGATTTAAGTCTCCTGTTCCTTTAGAACTATCCGGAGTCACTACGGGGCCGAGCCCCGGGAACCGACTGCAGCTTTGATAAATGTATATTTCATTCTGTACTTAGCGGCCGGCCCTGGTGGTTGTAGGCCCGTGCTTGTAATCGAATTATTGTTCAATAAAAACTTTAAAAAAAAAAAAACTATCTCTAACATTGTCTCTCTTTCTCTCACTTTCCTCTCAAAGTCTGTCTTTCTCTCTGAAGTTCTCACTGCCTCTTCCAGTCTCTCGGTTCAAGGCACTTTTCATTCAGTGACTCTCTCTTCCTTTGCCGTCACCCCAGCTCCTCTCCCTCCCTCTCTCGCCAGGCTGGAGCTAGACTCGCGGCTGTGGCTCAGCTCGTGGGCTTCTGGGGGCCTCACGCCAAAAACGAGCCGAGCTTTCAGGGAGGTGATGTTATCTGGTGCTACATCTGCCACCCGTGTACCATCTGGTTTGAATCCTGGCCTCGGCTGAACATCATTGTCTGTTCAGACTTAAATTGGCTTTAAATGCTGCTTTTTATAACAAGCATTGGCATAGCCAATAGGTCTCGCATTTGGGACCTTATAAGTGTTTAGCCACGCAACACTTGATGTTGTTGCACCAAGGGTATTGTGCTGGATAACTAAATACGTATAAGGTCCCAAAAGTGAGGCCTATTGGCTATGCCAATGCTTGTTAAATTGGCCTCTCTGTCTTTGCTTACTTTAATTATCAGGCTGGGATCACTAAGGTAGTCCTAGAACATATTTAAAGTGATTTCTTCTTACATCTACTGTTTAAAGTATGTAGTGATGAGGGCAAAAATAGAGCCTTTAGGTGATTTTCCTAATACCAGGCCCTGCTCCAGGGTTCCCAGCTCTGGAAGGACAATGAAGAAGCATGGACAGGCCCTGATGATTAATGGATTTGCATAGCAGCTCCAGGGGTCTGAGCATGGTGGATGGAACTTTGGGGGGGATGCGCTGCATACTCTACCTACTGTGGGGGTAGTTCTTGCTAGTTTTAACTCTATTTCTAAGGGTTTGTTTTGTACCTAGGTTCTTTAGCTCTTTTGCTCCCTCTGTATCTCTGTCCTTTCTCTCTGTCTCACCCTCCTTTCTCTTCACCACAGCCTCCTTAGTATCTGCTTCATTGTCGTCTCTCTCCACCTCACCCTCCTCTGTCTCTACCTCACCATACTCTTCCCACCCTCTACACCATCCTGCCTCACCCACCTCATTCTCTGCTTCACCCTTCTTTTGCCATCTCCTGTCTCCTTGCAGTGGCGTCCCCTTTCTACCTTTCCATCTCACTTTCCTCTCTTTCTGCCTCAATCTCATATCTCTCTTTAACTCACTATCCTCTCACTGTGCTTCCAACTCCACCTTATTCTTCCGTTTCCACCTTCTCTTTACCTTGACACCCTCACACTCTCTTCCTCACTATCCTTCCGCTCTTTGCCTCACCTTCCTATCTCCCTCTCACACTCCTACCTCTCTCTTGGCTTTTCTCCCCCTCACCCTCTTCTGACAGCCTTGCCTTCACTGCTGTTGCTTTTGGAGTAATAATTATTTGCATGTAAAGGAAGCTTGAACTGCCTCCGTATAAGCAGTTGTGCTTATGTGGGTGTGTGTAAATGGACCTTGCAATTCTGATGCCCTGTACCTGTTCTCCACTGGCAGTTCTCAGCATTTTAAACAGCTGCAGCACCAAGGCCTGGATTATACAGTATGTGTTTGCAGAAAATCTACAAAGACTTGTGGGATGGGCACATTTTAGAGAGATTGTAAAGGGCTGTGCAACTTTATGAAGTTTTTGATATTGCCTTCTGCTGTCCATTTACTTCAAATGAGTGTATTAACAATTGAAAGAGCAACCAAAGTTGGCAACTGCCCAAACATCCAAATGTGTGCCTCTTTCTTCCATTAGCTGCCCATTGTGCCAAGAGCGTAGGTTCTGAGGATGACGACTGACATTGTAATTTGGTGGCTATCTTTTTAATCAATATTCGACTGTTAGTCCTTTTAGTAGAATGTATTTTAAGGGGAACAAAGTTCAAATGTGTAGCTCAAACGACTGGACGGTCTTTTCGAAATTGTGCAGGCATGTTCCCTCCTCTTCTTCCCGTCTCTCTCTAGTCTCTTCTATTCCATTAGCCTTTGTCTCCACTACCCTCCCCACTCGTCACTCTCCTCTACCTTCTGTTCAACCACTCTCTTCTTAACTCTCCTTCTCTGCCCCAAAACAATTTTGCATTTGCCGGAGCGCATCTTGCTGCGCGACAAGATGGCCACTTGAATCAGGAGCGCTGTGTCGTGAGGAGCCCCAGAAGGCGGCAAGTGCCTCCCGAGGACCTGACAACAGCTGAAAATTGGCTATCTGAGTCACAGAGAACCTGAGTGACACATTTTATGATTAAGGGGGACTCTAGTCAAAGATTTTACCGAGTGCTGAAGGAATTCCCATGATGTGAAGAGAGACACTCCAGGAAGCGCAGGAACAGCGCTCATAAACAGCCTTGCAGATTCGAGTAATACCAGTTGGTCTTGGCTCTTCTAACAATCTTGAGGCAGTGGCGTAACGAAAGTTGAGGGGGCCCCCCTGCAAAGTACACGGAGGGGGCCACCACCTACCATTTTTGCAGAGGAGGCCGCCTGGAGCTTGAGGGCCCACCCTGCACCGATGGGGCTGCGGGGGCTTATCTTACGCCACTGTGAAGATGCCAGAAATGCCTCTTATTTCAGTTATGGACCTATCTCATTAGAAAAACAACAGACCTACAACTTCGGGCCATAAGACATCCACTGTAACACCAGGTAAAAAACAGAACAAATTCATTTTGCACTGACATAGCAACAATAATTAGCCCATAGTAAGCTTATTCTATTTTGGCCACAGCACAAAAATAGAAAAACGTTCTCATATGTAAGGGTGGGCGTAGTTCGCGAAGTAGCACTTCGCGAAGCTACGCAAAGTGAAGTTCGCACTACGCGAGCTACGCGTAGCACTTCGCGAACTGCGAAGTAACATGTTCGCACTGTGCAAGATGTTGTTTTCAATGATTGCACAGTGCGGACAAGCAACCGGCACTGTGCAATCATTGAAAATGGCATCTTGCACAGTGCGAGCTGTAGTTTTCTGCTGCTCGAGTAGATTTTTACTCGAGCTGCAGCTTTCTCAACGCGAACTGGTAGTTTCTCATCGCGAGCGGTCGCGAGCATGCGCGACCCCTCGCAATGAGAAACCTGACCTTCTCGCGTTGGGAATCTCGCCGGGAGGTTTATTTTCCATGCTCGCGATCGCGAACAAGGAAAAAGTCTCGCCAGGATGTCATTTTGCTTGCTCGCGGTCGCCAACTTGACGTTGAGGACCGCGAGCAAGCAAAAAATGACCGCAGCACTACGCAACACTACGCTACGCGTGTTCGCACTGTGCTACGTGCAGTTCGCGTAGCGCGAAGTAGCGCGAACTTCGCAAACTACGCGAGCGTAGCGTAGTGCTTCGCCCAGGCCTACTCATATGCCCCGGCGGTGAGGTCTGTGGGACTGGCAGGTTTCTGTGCCCGGGGAGGTCTGTGGGACTGGCAGGTTTCTCTGCCTGGGGAGGTCTTTGGGACTGGCAGGTTTCTGTGCCCAGAGAGGTCTGTGGGACTGGCATGTTTCTGTGCCAGGGGAGGTCTGTGGGACTGGCAGGTATCTGTGCCCAGAGAGGTCTGTGGGACTGGCAGGTTTCTGTGCCTGGGGAGGTCTGTGGGACTGGCAGGTTTCTCTGCCTGGGGAGGTCTGTGGGGCTGGCAGGTTTCTCTGCCTGGGGAGGTCTGTGGGACTGGCCGGGTTCTGTGCTTGGGGAGGTCTGTGGGGCTGGCAGGCTTCTGTGCCTGGGGAGGTCTGTGGGGCTGGCAGGTTTCTCTGCCTGGGGAGGTCTGTGGGACTGGCAGGATTCTGTGCCTGGGGAGGTCTGTGTGGCTGGCAGGTTTCTCTGCCTGTGGAGGTCTGTGGGACTGGCAGGTTTCTCTGCCTGGGGAGGTCTGTGGGGCTGGCAAGAATCTGTTCTTGGGGAGGTCTGTGGGGCTGGCAGGATTCTATGCCTGGAGTGGTCTGTGGAGATGGCAGATTCTGTGCCTGTGGAGGTCTGTGGGACTGGCAGGTTTCTGTGCTCGGGGAGGTCTCTGGGGCTAGCAGGTTTCTGTGCTTGGGGAGGTCTGTGGGGATGGCAGGTTTCTGTGCCTGGGGAGGTCTGGGGGACTGGCAGGTTTCTGTGCCCGGGGAGTTCTGTGGGACTGGCAGGTTTCTGTGCCTGGGGAGGTCTGTGGTACTGGCTGGTTTCTGTGCCTGGGGAGGTCTGTGGGACTGGCAGGATCCTGTGCTTGGGGAGGTCTGTGGGGCTGGCAGGTTTCTCTGCCTGGAGAGGTCTGTGGGGCTGGCAGGTTTCTGTGCTAGGTGAGATCTGTGGGGCTGGCAGGTTTCTGTGCTTGGTGAGGTCTGTGGGGCTGGCAGGTTCTGTGCCTGTGGAGGTGTTGGAACCAGCCCACTCCCACTCCGCAGGGTGGTGGTGGACTCCCCGAACACACTGTGGTAGCTTGGCTCGAGTGGTCAGGAAACAGGCACCGTGCTAAGCATACAATATACCCATACAATAACCATGCGTGCATCCGTTCCAAAAACGACTCTACACCGTAAAAATTATGAAAATATTCTTTCTTTATCTTTTTCTCTTAGTTGCTGATTGGGAAAATAAATAAGTCAATCACAATATACAATTTTAAATAGTGCAGGTCAAATAAATATTATCTGAAGATTCAATAAATAGGGGTGATCATAAATACAAGGGACATAAATATCAGTGCAGGTAATACAGGCAATTAAATATTTTGAGGCAATAAATACTGTACCAATAAATATTGTACACCATCAAGTCCTGTGGACCTATAAATATAGTGAAGCAATAAATAGGTAAAAACTCAATAAATACAGTGCCCCCAATAAATAATTAAAAGTATACAGCAACACTCATGTAATCAGATGACTTTTCAATTCCTAAGGGCTGATTTGGCCCAGGCACAGCTTGTAGGGTTGTGGAAGGCTTGAGGGGTTCTACTCCCTGGCTGGGACAAGGCTAAGGCCTAAACTGAGGTAGATCAAGGGGGGGAATACCAGTGCCCTGGCTTTCTCTCTCCACACAACCTCTCTAGGTTAGTCCCAATTCTCCCCTGGCACAGTCAGGTTGGTTCCAGCACCTCCCTAGCCCCTTAGAGCAGTCTCTCAGGTCTCCACAGGGCCTTAGGCGCCCTCTACTCCACTTACTGCCCTTTTTCTGATGTTCCGACGCCGCTGGAGTCGTGTCGACGCCGTGAGGCGGTTCCGGTTCGGTCTCGGCGGCCTCGGCACAATGTCAGTTCTTTGACGACGCCGGTAGGCGGTTCCGGTCCGATGTCGGCGGCCTCGGTTCGATCTCGACCTCCGATTCGACGGCGTCGGGCAGTCTCTACTCGATGTCGACTTCGGGCGGCTCCGGTCCGATGGCGCTCTCGGCTCCGATGACGTCGGCCGGCCTGGCCTCGATGTCGACTTCCGGCGACTCCGGGGTGCGATCCTCACCCCCGACCTCCGGTGCTCCTCCTCTCAGGTTCCGGGCGATTCCGGAGTGCGATCCTCACTCCCGACCTCCGGTGCTCCTCTACCTCGGTCCCCAACGACTCCGGAGGGCGGACTTCACTCCTCCGATGACGCCGCTCACTCGACCTCGGTTAACTTCCTCCTCGACCTTTGGTATTCCTCACGACCTCCGTCGGCGCCCTCTCACGACCTCAGGCGGCTCCGGGTACGACGTCTGCTTCTTCAGTCAGCGCCGCTTCTCCACCTCGGGCTCCAGGTCTCAGGCTACTCGACGCCGGACTCCAGGGAAACCAGTTTCCAGGTCAGGATCTTGCTGCTTTCTGCTTCTAAGGCCTGTTCCTGCTGTCCAGGTCCTTAGGATGAGTTTTTCTGTCTTCTTCCCACACAGGGCTATAGGCTGGGATCCATCAGTAGGGACTAGTATCAAGGGTGGGTTTATGGACCCCACTCCAGGCACAAGTTTCCACCCCTGCTGCTTCACTCCTTCCTCCTTCACTGTTGTGCTGCTCTCTCTTCACCAGTCAGGTGCCAACTGCCAGCTCCAACTGCCAACACTCTGTCTTAACCTCCCAACATTCCAAACCGCCTCCAACGGTCACAGGGTTCTGGAATGTTCTGGAAGGTGCTGGTAGGTTCCAGTGGATGCTGGTGATGTCACAGGTGGCCACCATTTTGTGCTTCAGGCCCTCAGACAGAAGTTTCAGGGGTAGGTAAAATGGCTCCCTGAATCTGCAGCAACACTAAAAAGTCTGGTGGTTCCCAAAAAGGAAAAATTCAAACAGGGTTTGAGGCAAAAGTGGGACAAAATAAATAATGATGAGGAGGGACCACCCAAAGGGCTGACAGGTCTAACACGCGTCCCCCCCAGCTGAAAGTGGGGAGAGCTACCCAACCCCTTGGGAGTTCTCATCACTAAGGCGGAAATACCTTGAGAGACCGTCTGCATTGGCGTGGTCCACTCCAGGCCGATGTTCCACCTGAAAGTCCATCCCCTGTAGGGAAATAGACCACCTCAACAACTTGGGATTCTCCCCCTTCATTTGCATCAGCCAACGAAGGGGTCTGTGGTCGGTCTGAACTAGGAAGTGTGAGCCAAACAGGTATGGCCGCAACTTCTTCAGAGCCCATACCACTGCAAAGGCTTCACGCTCTATTGCACTCCACTTCTGTTCCCTGGGAAGTAGTCTCCGGGATAGGAAGACCACGGGTTGATCCAGACCCTCTTCGTTGAGTTGCGATAACACTGCCCCAATGCCATGTTCTGATGCATCTGTCTGGACAATGAACTCCTTGGAAAAGTCTGGGGCCCTTAAGACCGGGGCCTCGCACATGGCTTTCTTCAATCTCACAAAGGCCTGCTGACAGGCCTCCGTCCAGACTACCCGTCGAGGTTGTTTCTTGGACGTGAGCTCCGTGAGGGGGGCTACGATGGTACCGTACCCCTTCACGAAGCGGCGATAATATCCCGTGAGGCCCAAAAATGCTCGGACCTCAGTCTGGGTCTTGGGGGGTTCCCAGGCCATGATGGCCTCGATCTTCGCCTGGAGGGGTTGCACCGCTCCCCTACCCACCAAGTGTCCAAGGTACACTACCGACCCCTGCCCGATCTGGCACTTGCTGGCCTTGATCGTCAATCCAGCTTGTCTCAGGGCCTGGAGAACAGCTTGCAGGTGACGCAAGTGATCCTCCCAGCTGTTACTGAAGACGGCTATGTCATCCAGATAAGCAGCAGAGAAACTCTCCATTCCGGTGAGGATCTGGTTTACCAGGCGCTGAAACGTGGCAGGTGCGTTCTTGAGCCCAAAGGGCATCACACAGAACTGGTAGTGGCCATTGGGCGTGGAGAAGGCTGACCTTTCCCTTGCTCCATCAGTCAACGAGATCTGCCAGTACCCTGAAGTAAGGTCAAAGGTACTTAGATATTGGGCAGCTCCCAGCCGGTCAATCAATTCATCCGCCCTAGGGATCGGATGAGCATCAGTTTTTGTCACTGAATTCAGCCCCCGATAGTCCACACAGAACCTCAGTTCTGGTTGGGCACCCGGTGGTGCAGCTTTTGGTACTAACACCACCGGACTGGACCAGGGGCTGCTAGAAGGTTCAATCACTCCTAGCTCCAGCATCTTAGTGACTTCACTATGAATGCTGGCCTTCACCTTGTCTGACATCCGGTAGATCTTGGACTTCACAGGTGGGCTGTCTCCTGTGTCCACGTCATGGACGCACAGGTGAGTCCTACCCGGGACAAGGGAGAACAACGAAGAGTACTGCCCCAGGACCTGGCGACAGTTCTCCTGCTGTTCAGGAGTTAGAGATGGGGAGAGAATCACTCCCTCCACCGACCCATCCTTTTCTTGAGACGCAAACAGATCAGGGAGAGGCTCGCTTTCCACGTCCTCTCCTCCGTCAGTCACCATCATCAAGATGACTTCGGGCCTCTCGTGGTGGGGTTTGAGGCGGTTGGCATGCAGCACCCGCAGGGGCTGACGAGGGGTCTTCAGGTCCACCAAGTAGGTAGCCTTACCCTTCTTCTCCAACACCTCAAAGGGTCCTGACCAGCGATCCTGGAGGGCACTAAGCTCTCCTGGTTCGATCACCCACACCTTCTGGCCAGGCTCCAACTCCACCGGGTGAGCATTGTGGTCATACCACGCCTTCATCACTGCTTGGCTGGCTTCCAAGTTGTCAGAAGCTTGCTTCCACAACTTAGCCATTTGGCTCCGGAAGGCCAGCATGTAGCTCACCACATCCTGGGGGAGCTTTCTGGGAGTTCTTTCCCATCCGTCTCTCACCAGGTTGAGAGGTCCACGTACAGGGTGCCCATACAGAAGCTCGAAGGGGCTGAAGCCCACTCCCTTCTGTGGCACTTCCCTGTAGGAAAAAAGTAAACAGGGTAGGAGGACGTCCCATTTCCTCCGCAGGCTTTCAGGCAGACTTCTGATCATGCCTTTCAAGGTTTTATTAAACCTCTCCACCAGACCATTGGTCTGGGGGTGGTAAGGAGTTGTGAACCGGTAGGTCACTCCACACTCCTTCCACATCGCCCGCATATACGCTGACATGAAGTTGGTCCCCCTGTCGGACACAACTTCCTTGGGAAAACCCACTCGGGTAAAGATTCCCATCAGGGCCCTAGCCACAACAGGTGCTGTTATGGTCCTCAGAGGTATTGCCTCTGGGTACCGTGTGGCATGATCCACCAGGACCAGGATAAACCTGTGACCAGCTGATGTTGGCGGATCTAACGGACCCACAATGTCGATGCCCACCCTTTCAAAGGGGGTGCTAACGACAGGAAGTGGTTCCAGGGGAGCTTTCAGCTTCACCCCTGTTTTCCCACTGGCTTGGCAAGACACACATGTCCGGCAGTAGGTATCGGACGACACTTTCATCTGAGGCCAATAAAAGTGTGGGACAAGACGGGCGAAGGTCTTGTCTTGCCCCAGGTGTCCTGCCAATGGTATCTCGTGAGCCAACTCCAGAAGGAAGGCTCGATAACGTTGAGGGACTACCAAGGCTCGTGACGATCCGTGTAGGGGTGCCTTGGGTTCACTGTAGAGGAGGCCATCCTCCCAGTAAACACTGTAGTTCCCTTCAACGTTCCCTGCTGCCTGGGCTTCGGCCTGTCGCCTCAGCCCCTCAAGGGTAGGGCACTCCCTCTGGCCCTGGCAGAATTCCTCCCTGGACGGGCCTCCCTCCACGTGCCACTCGGCCGGGATGGGTAGGTCCTCCAGGTTGGTAACGTCCCCCTCCGCAGACTCCTGGTCCACCACCTCCGGTGGCCTATCCGTCCTACGGGGTGGAGACGCCGAGGCAGGCTCCTCCTGTCCTCGGTTCTTCCCTTGACTGGCAGCTGGCTGGGCCTTTGTTCCAGGCTCCAGCCGAAATGAACTCCCTCTTCGGGTAGTCGCGGACCTTGTGCTAACACAGGCCCAATCAGGTGTACCCAGCATCTCGGTGTGAGTCCGGTATTCCACCTCCTTCCAAGCGTTGTGCTCCATGTCATTCCCCAGCAGACAATCGACTGGCACGGCAGGGCTTACGGCAACTCGAAGTGAACCTGCAACCCCCCCCCATTCAAAGGGAACCTCGGCCACTGGATAGTGGCCTGTTCTGCCGTCAGCCATCGCGGCTGGGTGGAGTACATCGGGAATTACCTGCTCTGGAGACACCAGTTGGCTACGCACCATAGTCATACTGGCTCCTGTGTCTCTCAGAGCCTCCCCTCTTTGGCCGTTGATGGTGACCCATTGCCCATACTTTGCGGTATTTGCGGGCACCTGGATCTTAGGAACCATCTCCCGTTCTCCCAGGGACACTAAAGTGACACCCGCCCACTCCCTTCCCTTAGTTAAGGGCATCTCCTCCCCGAGCACTGCACTAGCTACTCCGGGGGTCTTTCCTCCAGTGGGAGGGGGTGGTCGTTTCTGGCACTTCGGATCTCCTTTATAGTGTCCAACGCCACCGCACTCGTAGCAATGGACAACCCTTGGCTGCTGACTCTGGCCAGGATTAGGGTTTCTGGGTGGGTTAGCCTTAGAGGTGAATCCTGTTCCCTTCCCTTGGAAGTTATTTTGGGGGCCTTTGGAGAACTCCTTTTTCTTTTCCCCTCCCTCTTTCTTCTGGGGGGCGCCCTGTCCGGCCTTTTGAGTATCCCCTCCAGTCCCCCTTGTGGACACCCGGGTACTAGCCCAAATGTCCGCCTCCTCAGCAAGCTTCCGGGGACTGGTCAGCTTGCTATCCACCAGGTGTTGCCGCAGTTCAGGGAAACATTTCTCGAGCAGGTGTTCCTTCAGTACTAGGTCAAACAACTCCTCGTAGTTCCTCACTTCACTGCCCTGAATCCAACCTTCCATTGCCTTCTTCGCATAGTCCAGGAAGTCCACCCAATTCTGCGTGCCCAGCTTGTGACTACCCCTGAACTTCTGTCTGTACTTTTCAGGTGTTAGTCCAAACTTTCTGATGAGCGCCAGTTTCATGGTGGGGTAGTGGGTCTGCTCATCCTCTTCGAGGGCCAATAAAGCATCCCTACCAGCTGGAGGCATGTACTTGTACAATCCCCCTCCCCAGTACTTCTCTGGAACCCCATGGGCCCTCAGTGAGACCTCATAGGCCGCTAGCCACTTGGCGATATCGTCGCCCACTCCATAGCTAGCTACTATGTCCTTTGGCAGGTATGGTTTGGGTTCCCTGGTGACCTCTTGGATTTGGCTGCCACCATTAGGAACAGGTTGTGCCCCGATTCTCAAGATCTGAAGATCTATTTCTTTCAGTCGCAATTCATGGGCCATCCTCTGCTCCTCCTTCTCCTTTTCCAGCCTTGCTAAGTCCCATGTGAGCTGTCTTTTCTCCCTCCGGTCCGTTAGCTCCACTTCAGACAAGCCACCGCTAGAGGCACTGCTGCCCTTCCTAGAAATGGTTCTGGGCCCTGCTGACAGGTTCCCCACCTCAGGTTGGTACATCTCAGCCCCCTCGGGGTCAGGCTCTCCATCCCTGTCTTCCTCCTCAGCCTTGCTTTCCCTGCGTGCCTCCCCCCAAGCCCTTAAGCTGGTTTGGAGTGCACCCTTCTTTGCTCCTGGGGGACAGTACACCCCCTCCCGCTGGCAAAACTCCCTGAGTTGGGCCACAGTGTACGTTTCTAGATTTTCTAGTACAAACTCCATCTTGCCCACTCAGGTTAGAGGACAGGTTTTGTGCAGTAACTATGCAGGGGGGTACCTTTAATAATACCTCCTCCCACCACCAGAGTAAATTTGGAAAAAACAAAAACCCACAATTAGGAAGGCCGCAATTGAGAAAACTCCCGGTGTAGGCCTATGGACTACCCACAGTTATTGTTGAGTATACGTAGGCACAGCTCTATCCCACCACTGAACACCAATTTATGTTGGAACCAGCCCACTCCCACTCCGCAGGGTGGTGGTGGACTCCCCGAACACACTGTGGTAGCTTGGCTCGAGTGGTCAGGAAACAGGCACCGTGCTAAGCATACAATATACCCATACAATAACCATGCGTGCATCCGTTCCAAAAACGACTCTACACCGTAAAAATTATGAAAATATTCTTTCTTTATCTTTTTCTCTTAGTTGCTGATTGGGAAAATAAATAAGTCAATCACAATATACAATTTTAAATAGTGCAGGTCAAATAAATATTATCTGAAGATTCAATAAATAGGGGTGATCATAAATACAAGGGACATAAATATCAGTGCAGGTAATACAGGCAATTAAATATTTTGAGGCAATAAATACTGTACCAATAAATATTGTACACCATCAAGTCCTGTGGACCTATAAATATAGTGAAGCAATAAATAGGTAAAAACTCAATAAATACAGTGCCCCCAATAAATAATTAAAAGTATACAGCAACACTCATGTAATCAGATGACTTTTCAATTCCTAAGGGCTGATTTGGCCCAGGCACAGCTTGTAGGGTTGTGGAAGGCTTGAGGGGTTCTACTCCCTGGCTGGGACAAGGCTAAGGCCTAAACTGAGGTAGATCAAGGGGGGGAATACCAGTGCCCTGGCTTTCTCTCTCCACACAACCTCTCTAGGTTAGTCCCAATTCTCCCCTGGCACAGTCAGGTTGGTTCCAGCACCTCCCTAGCCCCTTAGAGCAGTCTCTCAGGTCTCCACAGGGCCTTAGGCGCCCTCTACTCCACTTACTGCCCTTTTTCTGATGTTCCGACGCCGCTGGAGTCGTGTCGACGCCGTGAGGCGGTTCCGGTTTGGTCTCGGCGGCCTCGGCACAATGTCAGTTCTTTGACGACGCCGGTAGGCGGTTCCGGTCCGATGTCGGCGGCCTCGGTTCGATCTCGACCTCCGATTCGACGGCGTCGGGCAGTCTCTACTCGATGTCGACTTCGGGCGGCTCCGGTCCGATGGCGCTCTCGGCTCCGATGACGTCGGCCGGCCTGGCCTCGATGTCGACTTCCGGCGACTCCGGGGTGCGATCCTCACCCCCGACCTCCGGTGCTCCTCCTCTCAGGTTCCGGGCGACTCCGGAGTGCGATCCTCACTCCCGACCTCCGGTGCTCCTCTACCTCAGTCCCCGACGACTCCGGAGGGCGGACTTCACTCCTCCGATGACGCCGCTCACTCGACCTCGGTTAACTTCCTCCTCGACCTTTGGTATTCCTCACGACCTCCGTCGGCGCCCTCTCACGACCTCAGGCGGCTCCGGGTACGACGTCTGCTTCTTCAGTCAGCGCCGCTTCTCCACCTCGGGCTCCAGGTCTCAGGCTACTCGACGCCGGACTCCAGGGAAACCAGTTTCCAGGTCAGGATCTTGCTGCTTTCTGCTTCTAAGGCCTGTTCCTGCTGTCCAGGTCCTTAGGATGAGTTTTTCTGTCTTCTTCCCACACAGGGCTATAGGCTGGGATCCATCAGTAGGGACTAGTATCAAGGGTGGGTTTATGGACCCCACTCCAGGCACAAGTTTCCACCCCTGCTGCTTCACTCCTTCCTCCTTCACTGTTGTGCTGCTCTCTCTTCACCAGTCAGGTGCCAACTGCCAGCTCCAACTGCCAACACTCTGTCTTAACCTCCCAACATTCCAAACCGCCTCCAACGGTCACAGGGTTCTGGAATGTTCTGGAAGGTGCTGGTAGGTTCCAGTGGATGCTGGTGATGTCACAGGTGGCCACCATTTTGTGCTTCAGGCCCTCAGACAGAAGTTTCAGGGGTAGGTAAAATGGCTCCCTGAATCTGCAGCAACACTAAAAAGTCTGGTGGTTCCCAAAAAGGAAAAATTCAAACAGGGTTTGAGGCAAAAGTGGGACAAAATAAATAATGATGAGGAGGGACCACCCAAAGGGCTGACAGGTCTAACAGGAGGTCTGTGGGACTGCCAGGTTTCTGTGCTTGGGGAGGTCTGTGGGGCTGGAAAATTCTGTTCCTGTGGAGGTCTGTGGGACTGGCTGGTTTCTGTGCCTGAGGAGGTCTGTGGGTCTGGCAGGTTTCTCTGCTTGGTGAGGTCTGTGGGGCTGGCAGGTTTCTGTGCCCGGGGAGGTCTGTGGGACTGGCAGGTTTCTGTGCCCTGGGAGGTCTGTGGGGCTAACAGGTTTCTGTGCCTGGGGAGGTCAGTGGGACTGGCAGGTCTCTGTGCCCTGGGAGGGCTGTGGGGCTAACAGGTTTCTCTGCCTGGAGAGGTCAGTGGGACTGGCTGGTTTCTGTGCCCGGGGAGGTCTGTTGGACTGGCAGGTTTCTGTGCCCAGAGAGGTCTATGGGACTGGCAGGGTTCTCTGCCTGGGGAGGTCTGTGGGACTGGCAGGATTCTCTGCCTGGAGAGGTCTGTGGGACTGGCAGGTTTCTGTGCCCAGAGAGGTCTGTGGACTGTAAGTTTCTCTGCCTGGGGAGGTCTGTGGGACTGGCAGGATTCTCTGCCTGGAGAGGTCTGTGGGTCTGGCAGGTTTCTCTGCCTGGGGAGGTCTGTGGGACGGGCAGGTTTCTCTGCCTGGGGAGGTCTGTGGGACTGGCAGGTTTCTCTGCCTGGGGAGGTCTGTGGGGCTGGGAGGATTCTGTGCTTGGGGAGTTCTGTGGGGCTGGCAGGTTTCTCTCCCTGGAGAGGTCTGTGGGGATGGCAGATTCTGTGCCTGTGGAGGTCTGTGGGACTGGCAGGTTTCTGTGCTTGGGGAGGTCTGTGGGTCTGGCAGGTTTCTGTGCCCGTGGAGGTCTGTGGGACTGGCAGGTTTCTGTGCCCTAGGAGGTCTGTTGGGCTAACAGGTTTCTGTGCCTGGGGAGGTCAGTGGGACTGGCTGATTTCTCTGCCTGTAGAGGTCTGTGAGACTGGCAGGATTCTCTGCTTGGAGAGGTCTGTGGGACTGGCAGGTTTCTCTGCCTTGGGAGGTTTGTGGGATTGGCAGCTTTCTCTGCCTGGGGAGGCCTGTGGGGCTGACAGGTTTCTCTACCAGGGGAGGTCTGTGGGGATGGCAGGTTTCTGTGCCTGTATAGGTCTGTGGGACTGGCAGGTTTCTGTGCTTGGGGAGGTCTGTGGGGCTGGCAGGTTTCTATGCGCGGGAGGTCTGTGGGGCTAGCAAGTTTCTATGCCTGGGGAGATCTGTGGGACTGGCTGGATTCTCTGCCCGAGGATGTCTGTGGGACTGGCATGTTTCTGTCTCCGGGGTGGTCTGTGGGGCTGGCAGGTTTCTCTGCTTGGATAGGTCTGTGGAGATGGCAGATTCTGTGCCTGGAGAGGTCAGTGGGGCTGGCAGGTTTCTCTGCCCGGTGAGGTTTGTGGGTCTGGCAGGATTCTCTGCCTGGAGCGGTATGTGGGACTGGCAGGTTTCTCTGCCTGGGGAGGTCTGTGGGACTGGCATGTTTCTCTGCTTGAGTTCTGTGGGACTGGCAGGTTTCTGTGCTTGGGGAGGTCTGTGGAGCTGGCAGGTTTCTGTGCTTGGGGAGGTCTGTGGGGCTGGCAGGTTTCTGTGCCTGGGGAGGTCTGTGGGGCTGGCTGGTTTCTGTGCCCGGAGAGGTCTGTGGGACTGGCAGGTTTCTGTGCCTGGGGAGGTCTGTTGGGCGGGCTGGTTGCTCTGCTTGGGGAGGTCTGTGAGTCTGGCAGGTTTCTGTGCCCGGAGAGGTCTGTGGGGCTGGCAGGTTTATGTGACCGGAGAGGTCTGTGGGGCTGGCAGGTTTCTCTGCCTGGAGAGGTCTGTGGGGATGGCAGGTTTCTGGGGCAGGATGCTGGGTGATCTTGTCACACCCACAGAGTCAGGGATTTGGAGCCATTTGTAGACCAGAAACATTGATCCTTTTACTGCTACTGAGTGGAGTATGATGGCTTCAGGGCGGAAAAGTGCATGGAGCGCCCCACAGTTCAAAGGTCGCAAGATAGGTAGGTTGTGCTGGTGTTAAAAAAAAAGTTGAGAAAGAGAAGAGAGTTACACACGCTGGTGCCTGTTTCCACGGAAGTCACGTGCAACCTCTTGTAGAACATGCTTCGTAACGCAGAAAGGCTGTAAATGGTATTTTTTTCCTTTCATATCAATGGGGTAGGATTGGTGGCTCTTTGCGACAGCAGTAAACAGAGGGGAAGTACATGGTATGCAGTGCCATGAGAATTATGCTGCAGGTACTCAATTATGCAGCAGGAAAAGGCACATTATGCGGTCTAATGACGCACATTTTGTGATACTTATACTTAATTTTTGGTAATTTTTGCACCTTTTAATACTGTTCTGGCAAATGTTTCACCTTAGTCTAAGTTTAACAACCAAACAGCAAAGAGTGACTGAAAGGTGGCCTGTCAATTTTAGCGAAGGGCATTCGACTGTGCAGCAATGCATGTTGCTGTATTTTAGTAACTTTTATCTGTTTCAGCTAGAAGCCATTTTTTCTGCAAGCTGCAATTTATGTAGCACCACTGCCACCACAGCCCCAATCCTCCCCCTCTCTGCCCCTACCCTCCCCCCACTCCACCCACTCACACCCTGATGTCCAGTTCAGCTGGACCCGCCCCTTCAGAACCGACATCACTCGACAACTAGAAATCAGCAACAAGAAATCGGGTTAGTTTTGGGGGGAAGTGTGTACCACTTTGCCTTGACAAAGTCGGACGAAACCGGGAAACTTCTTCCAAAGTCACAGACGAAGGTGTAAATTCATAGGTGAAGGGTACATTTTCTTGCACCCACAAACTTCAATGACGATTTTTGTGTTTTCTGTAAAATCCGCAAATCAACTTAAATCGCAGGTGAAACTGATGACACACACTTTTAATCTTTAATGTGTAACATAACGCCCCCCCCCTCTTTTCCAAACAACCTTCATGTACCAAAGGCACCTTTCTTTTACTAAATGCCTTCACTCTAAACTGGAGACCTTATGCACACAAGTGGTCGTCGCAAAGAATTTTGGGTTGGGTGCCCTTGTTTGCGGGGGTGGCATAGACTGGGCGAACAGACAGACTCACCTGCGCGGGCCGCAGAAGACAGGGCAAACAAGGCTAGCCAGAGAAATAATTAAATTATGGCAGGTAGTCGCCGTCGCACTTTACCTCTCAATTGTCTCCACTCTGGCCTCTGGGATGCCTCCTCGCTTCACCAGTCAGCAATGCGCATGACAATTGGTCACCAGTCCCACCCTAAGGGTGAAGAGTAAGACCGCGCAGACGCAGCGGCGGAGACATCTGCACGCTGCGCAGTGTGCACCATTACCAATTTGTACATTTTACCATTTGATTTATAAAGAAAAGTCTAGAGCAAGCGTAAGTTACATAACCTACCTATATATACCTATATATACCTATCCCAGACAGTCACGGATGTGTAGTGCTTGCTGGCACAGTTGAGGGAGCCTCTGGAGCGCTGGGGCCCCCCCGCAACGCGGGAGCTGCGGGGGCCTTTGTTACGCCCCTGGGGCCTGTGTTACGCCCCTGCTTATAATTCCAAACCACACAATTCAACTATAAATAATTTAACCCTACAACATTCCATACCACATAATTACAATCCTAAAAATACACATATTTCCACTTCACTCCATACCACATAATTCCACATCACAGAATAACATCCCACACATTTTAATACCACTCCCAACCACATAATTACACTCCACACAACTCAACCACACATAATTCCACTTCAACCTATATAATTACACTTCACACAACATATTTACACTCAACTCTAAAACACATAATTACCCTCCACAAAATACAACTCTGCAACATGTTGCATAATTCCACTCCGCATAATTATACACCACACCATGCCACATAATTCCACATGTCACACAATTCCACAATTCATCCCCACACAATTTATCACACAGCATAATAACACTCCACATAATACCACTCAGTTCCACATAACTAACCTCCACATAATTATGCTCTACTCCATACTGCATACATACACTCCACATAAATCCAGTCTATGCCACGTAGCAACACTCCACATAGCTACACTTCACACCATGCCTCATAATACCACTCAACATAATTTCACTCAACACCGCAACCTCCACGTCACACAATTCAACTCTACACATTTCCATTCCACACCACATAATTCACAACAAACTACATAATTCAGACTAACACCACAAATGCACAGCACACCACATACATCCAATCTGCACCACAAAATTCCACATCATGCTACAATATTTAACAGCACACCACATAAGGAAACTCCACTACATACCACTCCACAACACAAAATACCATTCCAGATAATCCCACTCCAAGACACACAATCCCACTCCACTCAATACCAAATAATTACACTGCACACCATGCCACATTATTTCACTACACAGATCCAATCCACGCAACACAATTCCACAAGCAACAATTCCAATCCAAACCATATATGTCCACTTGACACCACACACATTCCCTCCACTCCAAACAGAAAACGCATAGGTAAAATACATTGTCCATTACAACATCAATAGCTCTAACTCTCACTTTCTAATGTGTCACAGCAGATCCTGTTACTGGAGCTGCAAACTTTCTGGCTGAAGTCAGCTCTGTGCTGCCTCAGAGGAGCAGTGTCCTGTGGTGAATGCTGCCTCTGGGGCCCCCACCCCCATCCTTTCCCCTGTCAGCTCTCCTATGTGCTGCCTCCTGCTGTCTCTGGGGCCCCCACCCCCATCCTTGTCCTCTCCCTTCTCAGAGGCAGTTCCCTGTGGGGAATGCTGTGCTGCCTCCTGCTCTCTCTGGGGCCCCAACCCCCATCCTTGTTCTGGCAGGCTCTGACTGAAGAGAAACAATGTAACTTGTTACTTTGTTTCTCTTCAGTCCTGGGTCAGCCCTGAGGAGCTCAGTGCAGGCTGCTTTCGAGGCTGCTTTAGAGGGAGAGAGGCTTGATTTAGAGCAGGCCTCTCTCTCACAGCTCTCTACCGAAGAGCTGAGGGGGCCCCCTTCATTTATTGAAGAGTGCCCCCCCCCCAGCACCGCGGGGGCTGCAGGGGTGTTTGTTACGCCCCTGTCTTGAGGCAAATTCATTCACCTACCAACCGGGAGACGTTGTACTGTGGTGACTAGAATTCCTCTCATCAGACAGGTTTGATTTAACTTGTGTTTCTGTCAGCTCTGAGGAGAAAACACGCATTACCGGCTACATTGTTGCAAATAGCCCAGAATGCTCCAAAGCGATGCCTCTGCTTGTCCTCTTGCTATTTTTACCAGCACAATAATGTATTGACTTCTCAACTCTGGTTTGATAAGACGTGTGGGACACACACTGTGATATTGGTTTTTATTGAATAAGTACTGACATATTATATAGCCTTATAGCCCGCCGTAGCGGGCTATACCGGCTGTTAAAGGCCCGCTGCATCGTTAAAGGCCCGAGCCGAAGGCGAGGGACTTTAACAAAGCAGAGGGACTTTAAAAGCCGGTATAGCCCTGCTACGAATGGCTATAAGGCTATTAGAACATTCTACCACTAGAGGGCAGAATGTTCTAGCAAAACAAAGCCTTCAGGGAGCGCAAGGGGATTCAAATCCCCTCAGGCTCCCTGAAGTCTTTGTTCACAGTCAGAGCTGTGAACAAAGACCCATTGGAATGTTGGTGCTCCGGGCTTATACCAGCCATTATAAGCCTGGAGCACTCCATTGTTTTCAATGGAGCTTCCAGCACTCCAATGTTCTAATAACTATTAATTTACTACGCTGGAGAACAGGAGATAGCCTATCTAATTTAAACAACTATATACTGCCTCATATGGATATTTTTACTTAACTATTGTATAATACTACAAAACTATCTGCAGTAAGGATTTTATATTATTAAGCACATATATTGCAGGAGACCTTCTTGACTTCTGTTCCACTGCAGAAAGATATTGAATCTACACTACATTGTTCCTGACTCAATATAGTTACTGAGATTAACAACTACTAATTATCTTCTATATATACAGTTTATAACCAACTAAGATCTCTGACAAGTACGTTTTGCTGAATTCTGGACTGAGATTGTCTGATTGATATACTAGCAGTTAACGTAGTACTTTGTACCCTGCATGCCTACCGCTCTACTAATGTGTTTAGGTTTGGACTGACCCTATATGAGAAACATATTAGATGAATAAGAAGGTCTCACCACAGTTCCCTAAAATATAAAGATGACGCAGAAGTATACACTTGAACTTATTTCCTGAAGCATAAAATAAGCTAATATTTACTGCTTTTCAATAATAACCCTTTGGCACATAAACTAACTCTTCAGCCTGAGTGAAGAATTTTTCAAAGGAAAAATGGCATTTACAGTTCTATATCAAAGGATTGACGCTAAGAAGTCAAAGATGCCCTCTGGTAACAAAAAATGGAAAACCCGCAAAACAACTCCTTTTCTCAGAAGCTCAAAGCCAAGGTCGTTCTACATCAGATGTAAAGGGTGCCTTGACATCAAACCATCCTAACCCTACGATTTCATCATCATCGGACTCCACTATGGTGCGTATCTTCCAAGAAATATCTGCTGTTGGCCGAAGATTGGAGGGTATGGAAACGTCCATATCTACAACTGAAACCAAATGTATTCGCAAGGATAGCTCTAGATTCCAAAGTGGATGGACGGTTTATCTGCATGAATGAAAATAGTGGAGAACCGACCAAGACCACGACCAAGAACTTCTCTTCCTCAGGAGTAAAATAGAGGACCCGACAGACAGAAATCGTCGCAATAATGTTTGCTTTTTTGTCTTCCCGGAAAGAATAGAAGGGTTGGATGCCAAAGCCTTCCTCACAGAAACCTTGCCAAGACTTACAGGTCTCACTTTTGAACCACCATTAGAGATACAGAAAGCACATCGTATTTGTCCACCCAATGCAGGCAAAAATATATGACCACGTACACTTATCGGCTGCTTCTTATGACATAAACAAGCCCGTCAATTGATCACAGCGGCTTGTACTCAAGGCTTATTTGTATTTCAAGGTCATGAAGTCAGGATGGCTGAAGATTTTCTAAAGAAACTAATGACCGTCGCAAAGCTTTTCTTTCTCTTAAACCCCGTCTTCATCAGCTTGATATCAAGTATAGCCTTTTAGAGCCCGCGCACTTACGTATCACCAAAGATGGGATTTCCAAAGAGTTCTAGGAGCTTTGTTACTTTCTAGACAATCTCTCTCCTCAAAATATGGAGTGTGCGGGATCTTTACCAGAGGACAGATCCCAACTTCTATCATTGAAATCTACTATATCTTCTGATGAAAATCGACGTAATCCAAGCCGTTCCCAGAGTAGAGGACGAGACCTGGATCGACCCACACGTTCCCTGGGAGATCGAGCACAAGCCCTTCAGGCAGTGGCTACCCTCACCCAGGAAAGAGACAGGGATAGATCATGCTCCCCTCTTAAATCTTCTTCATTTGAGGAGGATGTGTCTTGAACTATGACTGATTAACAGATTTTTCTACATAATTCAACAGATGGGAGCTCATTCTGTTGATGGTCGCTGGAGAAGCCAGATGAGTATTTGAATACCTGTTTATCTGTTATACATATTTATTATGTATTACTTGCAATTACTTGATTTGTTTATCCTTTCCCCCCCTCTACTTATTCCCTAAACATGAACCAATGATAATACCTAATTATTATTTTTTGAATATTTTGCAAAATCTGCTTAAGAGTATTTCTTAGATTTTAAATTCTATCTTACATCGATTGTGACAATTGGTTTTCTATATTGGGATTTTTGCTTAATTGTTGTACATTACTGAGGCAACAAGTTTTCATCTTATATTTCCTCTCTCATACATCTTTTCCTTAATATATACTATGCTATCTGCAATACATACTATGCTCTTCTTATCTTAAACAATTCGCACACATCTTCCTCTTCTCCTCGCTCATTTACTCTATACATACGATGGTTAATTAACTGTTTTAATATTTAATATTCAACTGTTTTGATATTTAATCAAGATGATATCTATTTATACTAATCTGGTTCTTAGGAATAATAACTCCAAATTGTTATAATAGATACTTAGGAAACACTTAATATTATTTATTATTATTGCTATTATATGTTAAGTATGTTTTATTTTGACTTTTATACGAAGCATTAATATCTCTCTATACTTGCAGTTCCTCCCATAGCCTGTTTGCTATTATTCTTCCTTTCTCATTAGCTATTGTTAAAAACGTTCTATTATAGGTATCAGAATAACTGAAAATATGCGTGAATAACCGTCCTTTTGTCATAAATTTGACATTAACCCATTTTCAATTATTAGCGCCACTATATTAATATTTAACTATGACAATTAATATGTTATCCACAGTTTATTTGATTATACCATGTATTCGATATTTTTAGGTCTCGCCTGACCCAGCGCATGCGCTGGTCTGGCGAGACTTTTTGAGAGGGCTCCAAAAAGTGCTACCAGGCCAGCCTAGAGCTACAGTGCATGTGCGCGGGCGCTCGTGCCGCGCCGCGCTTGACAGCGATTACTTTCACTTTCACGGCCGCTTTGATGTTTGATCGCGATCCCGATCACTTTCGCGGCCGCACGGCCGCTTGGCATAGCCAATAGGTCTCGCTTTTGGGACCTTATAAGTAATTAGATATGCAACTGTTGCATGGCTAAACACTTATAAGGTCCCAAAGGCGAGACCTATTGGCTATGCCAATGCTTGTTATATTATATTGACCTCTTTCTTCTTATTATTAACTTTTCTTACTTCCTTTCCTCTCCTTTTAACTCCCTCATTTCCTTTCACACTATACTCTTAAGATGTAAACCTTCCCCCTTTACTCCTTCATCTATATCTCTGAATTCTATACTACTGTTCGAAAACTTTTATTATTATCGCTTAAATGCATCCTTCACTACTGACTCTGTCGCTGAATGGGGCTCCTCTGGCGTGAATAGCCTGAAAGCTCAGACCCGCTGTAAACAGTCCCATTCCCCGGGTGCTGTGTTTTCCATACACAGCACATTTGCCACTTCTTCCCTAGTATCTTCATTAGTTATTCCTGAACTTCGCAACTCTTCCTTCTTATTTACTTCTATATATAACACATAAGTAAATCTTTCATAACCCTTTAATTTCTTTGACTTTTTTAGTAGACTACTTCTCCTCTCTCCTTACCTGGAATTTTAATTTTTTAATTTTTTTATCTTCCCTCCTCTTTTCTTGAATTTCTCCCCCTTACACAGTCTACTTCCTTTTTCCTTTTTTCTGTGATATCCCTCCAATATTTGTTTAACCACTATTCCTATACCTTCTGAACTGTTTCCCCTTCTTTACCTAATTCTTTAGACTCCAACACACATATGGCAGCGAACACATTCTCTTCCTCTCATCAGTTACTCATAATTTTATGGAACGTTAATGGCTTCACGCACTTTATAAAGTGCAAAAAAGTACTCTCTTATCTTAAAAAGAAAATAACCGATAGTGCTCTTCAACAAGAGACTCATTTAGGTGCTGAAGAGTCATCTAAATTACAGCGGGACTGGGTGTGAAAAGTTATTTATTGTTGATTGACAGTACAACCCTCGTTTGAGAAGAATCAACCACGGAAATGTGGTGTGGCCATCCTTTTACAAAAATATCTACCCATCACAACTATCAAAACCTGAATTGATCCAGATGGCAGGTATGCCTTCGCTAAGTTAAAAATCGGTGGAAAGATCTTTTGCATTGGCTCAATATATGCCTCAACAGGTGCTAAACGCTCTTACTTTCTCAATCTAAATCATCTCCTTGTGGAGATTGGAGCATCTAGTTACATCATCGGTGGTGACTGGAACTTGGCCCGTGATGCAGTTTTAGATAGAACAGGACCCTTAGACAAATGTACCCTTAGACAAATGTATTGCTGGTGACAGAGCTTTACTGGGCGATATAACGTTGGACCATGGCTTAGTAGATCATTGGCGCCTTTGTCATCTCTTGGACCAAGAATATACCTTTCTTTTTTCTGCTCATGGTACACAATCTAGGATAGATTATTTTCTTATTTCCCACTCAGTAGTTGCAATCACTTATGAATCCCACATTCTAGAAGCCGCTATTTCTGATCACTCTCCGGTTTTACTTGCTTTGGAAGTAGGTTTAACCTCTCCAGGTAGAAAACCATGGCGTATGAACATTCAAAGATACCCCTCACCCCAGGGTAAAATCCAATTATGTTATCATCTCTCTGAATACTTAACTAATAACAAATCATCAGTTACTTATAGTAGAACTGTCTGGGCGGCTGCGAAAACAACTATTCATGGACAACAATTGAGAGATGCAGCCACGGCTAATAAGGCAGCATCTATGCATAGTACTGAACTTGAGGCTCAAATTATTTCTCTTACTCATTTGTATACTTCTTGTCCCACTGTATCGAACCGCACGAGCCTAGAGTTAGCTAAAATGGCGCTAAATAATTTATATACCTCTAAAGCGGAGTATGCTCTTCAACGTCTAAAAGGCAGACATTATGAACAAGGGGTGAAAGCAGGCCTATTATTTGCAGCTCAGCTGAAGCAACGTGAAGCTTCCACGGCTATATCTGCAATACGAACAGAATCAGGCAAGATCCTTACTAAACCGCAAGCAGGGCCGGACTGGGTACTGAAGCCGGCCCTAGCAAACTGCTCAAGCCAGCTACCCTGGGGGGGCTGAGGGGGTGCGGCTGAACTGTTTGCAAGGGCCTATTTCGGCTGATTTTGTTTCCGGGGGTGATATTGCAGGCCCCTGGCAACAAAAACGGCCCCCCAGGGGCACAAAATCGGACACTGCCCTGGCGGCCAACCGGGAAACACCTGGTGCCTGCTACGGCCCTGACCGCAAGTAATTGTAAATACTTTGGCATCCTTTTACAAAGACCTATACACTTCTGAAAATTCTGCAACTTAAGACCAAAGAACTACATATCTTGCAAATATTGATCTCTCATGCCTTACAGATGAGGGTAGACATTTACTGAGCAGTGACATAACTAGAAGTAGGTACAGCATCTTCAAATTACCCTATCATAAATCCCCAAGCGAAGATGGATTCCCCGCAGATTATGATAAACGGTCTGGAGAAGAAGCAGTTGACACCCTTCATTCTGTTTTTAATGAAGCTGTCCCTTCTCTTGGACCTATTTCTCTAATAGGGCATTACTTGTGGTTATCCCCAAGCCGGGCAGAGATTCACCCCATTTCCTTAATAAACAGCGATGTTAAAGTTTTGGCAAGCATCCTAGCGTCACGACTCCGCAAAGTTATCCCTTTCCTTATACATCATTCACAGGTTAGCTTTGTCCCAGGTCGTTCCTCTAGAAATCATCTCCGAACACTAGCCCCTACTTCATGGGCTGCTCAGGAACTGACGGAAGATGCAATCGCTCTTTCTCTGGACGCAGAGAAAGCGTTTGACCGTATTGAATGGGTCTATCTTTTTGCCGCCATGAAACGCTTCGGTCTGGGAGATCAGTTTATTTCCAAGGTCCGCTTAATATATGACAATTCCATAGCCCATGTCAACTGTGGAGGTTTTCTTTCTGATCCCTTTCCAATCCGCAGAGGTACACGCCAATGCTGTTCCCTATCCCCTTTTTAGGTCTCGCTGAGGCCAGCGCATGCGCTGGCTTGGAGAGACATTTTGTAGTTGGGATTTTTAAAGTGCTGCCTGTGGCCTAAAGCTTGAGTGCACATGAGCGTGCACGCGCGCAGCCGCCAATCACTGCTGCGCGCGCACCACTCACGTGCTTGCCACACAGCGCTCCCGTTCAAGCGATCGCAATCTATTTCCCCTCCTGTTCTAGTCTCGTGTATATATTTCATCACACTCTTCTCATTTACCCCACTCTCCCACCCCACACATCTATCTGCCTCCTGTGTCATTCCCACCTTTCTCCTACTTGTACCTCCCTCTCCACCACCTAGGACTGGTACAGAATGTTTTCCAACTTAGGCGAAGGTGCCTCTCTCTGTACCATTCCCCACTAGCAATGGTGCCACATTAGCTGCTTGCACTGGTGGTATTAGAGCGGCTAGTGGTGGGAGTCTAGGCACTCACCTAGCGTTCTCGTATTATGAAACTGCTCCAGTTTCTCTTGTCTGTCATGTCCATTCTTACTCAAGCTCCTCTATTATACCTTCGCCTTCCATTGTGAAATGCACGAGCCTCACACATTCACCTCTCACCACTCACCTCCCTTTCTGTATCTCAGACCATGCTCTCACACTTTTAATTTGGATGACCCATTTCACTTTAACCACCCCCGCAACCACGGGTTCAAATTCAGCACTGAAGCCCAGTAATAAATAGGCCATTAATCGTGGGTTTAATTTTAAAACGAGCGGCAGATCATAGAAAAACGCTACGATGCATATTATGAGAAAATGTGAAGCTATTAAGAATATATATATATATTTATAAAGCGCTCGGCTGTTGAAAAAGACTTCATGGCGCTAAGGACTAGTAACAAAGGAGTGAGCAAAGCAAACACACAGGACCTGCCACGCGCCATTTAGCCAGGCTTACACGTCATCATAATTTGGTGCAGAACAAGCCAAGCACCCGCCCTCTAGCGGTGGAATTCTCTCCCTCACAATAAGAGAGACGTTTTAGAAATTTCGGAAACTTCTCCAAACGTGGGTACTCCCAAAGACAGCTCCAGGTGTCTCCTTTACACCACAGCTCCAAGCAACGCCATTGAATGCCTTATAGATTACAAGAACAGTGAGCACTGAGCAGTAACTGTCGTTGTGATTGAAAATGGTGAACGATTTGGGGCGACGCAGAACAGGAGGACTACAGGTTCACAGAACTGCAGGTGGAAACAACATCACATTGTGAAGGAGGCATACTGGAGATGGTGGAAAAAGCAGAACATTTCGTGGCCCCGTCGCTCATCGAAAGACCCGTATGTAAATACATAAACATGGAAAACTCCGGCAATATGTGTATAATCTGCGAGTTAACAATTGTTATTTATTTATTTTTTTCTATAAAAACTTGCTGTATTGCACTAGTGAGTCATTTGTCCACAAATAAAACAGTCTGCCAGATTCATGGTAATCATATTGCTCGAGTGTAAATATTGAGATGGATCTGTTGTGAAGGACCAAAAAATAATAATTAATGAAAGTGTCCAACTTGTAATTGTCCAGCTAGTTTTATTGGTTCAGCAAGAAATCAAAATGACGGTGGTTCCCTTAACCTATCCCAGGCACCAAACAGCAAGGCGTCCATCGCAAGTCAACAAGGGTAGTGAAGCACAAGAGATAGTGGTCTTTTCAGACCGGAGTGGCCTGAAACACTGCTGCAGCTACCACAACCACACACCTACATTAGAGGACAGACATGGAGGCAACAATAACATCTGCATGGTTTCCATTCTGGAACGGGTAATTGGGAGGAAGAATCCTTTTGGTTGATGTGCACGTGGTGCAATGTTGGGTTCAGTCTTCTCTCCCCAGTTAAACATTCTAGTACCCTTTAAACATTACTCTCTTTCCATCCGCCTGCTCTTGTGAAATGTCATGGTGACTGCAAGTGTGAGGTATGAGCAGAGCTGTGGAGCAGCTGCCAATGGCCTCCACTGGCACAATGAAGCATTTGCTGGTACCCAAGGCTGAGGGCTTCCATTCTCTGCTTTTGTCCTTATTTTGTTTTTTAAAAACCGATGATGGCTAGAAGGTTACATAGTAACCGCACAGACGGAAGAAAACTCAAGCTCTTGTCTTTCGTGATGGAAGAACAGACCATGAGGGGCAAGTCCATGCAATGCTTTGCTAGTGCGGTCCTTCCAGAGATAGGTGAAGATGTCTCCGGTGGCAAGGCAGGCGTCCTCCTAACAATCTTGGAGCAGTTCACGGCATCAGAAAACAAGCATTTGCATAGCCAATAGGTCTCGCCTTTGGGACCTTATAAGTGTTTAGCCATGCAACAGTTATAGGATATTGTGCTGCATACCTAAATACTTATAAGGTCCCAAAAGCGAGACCTATTGGCTATGCCAATGCGTGTTATTCTTGTTAGCGATGGAACCCCTTGCCTCACTCATTCGCCAAACATCGCAGATCCAGGGTATACCTATAACGGGAGGAGAATCAAAGCTATATCTATACCCTGATGATGTTCTTCTTACTCTTAAAGATCTCTCTCATTCTTTACCAACTCTACTCGACATTATTAATAGATTCTCAGCTCTTTCTGGTTATAAGGTGAATTGGGACAAAAGTGAAGCTCTCCCTCTTTCTTCGGGTACCACAAAAGCTTCGATTGATGGATTTCCATTTCGCTGGAAGTCATCCCAATAAAAATATTTAGGAATTCAGATTAACTGCGGTTTAGAGGGGATGATTTCGGACAATATCTCACCTCTTATAGTGCAAATGAAACTGACTTTGCCAAGTTGTCGCTTTTGGGCTTCTCCATGTGGGGAAGAGTGCAGGCGGTAAGAATGATTACTATACCTCGCTTTACTTATGTACTAGGATTGCTTTCGATTGTAATCTGCCCACACTTCTTCTTATAGACTCCCATATATAGGCCTTTTTTTTGTGGAACTATGGTCCTCGCCTAGCTGCTGCTAAATTAATTGCTCGTCATTCCCATGGTGGACTAGATTTACCATCGTTAGAACATTACTCATTAGATTTACACCTTTCACAATTGGCTTATCTTCTCCCAGGTGTGACGGATCCTCCACAATGGGTCACAACAGAACACCTAATACTTGAATGTGATGATGGCCTTAACTTCTTATACAGCTCCCATAAACCTCAAACCTCCCCTCCGCATCCTGTGCTTCATGCTACATATCAAGCATGGCAACAAGCGCATCGGCATTTAGGGATTGACCATCGTTTACACTTTAAAGCTCCAATATGGGGAAATGAAAGTATTAAAATCAATGGTCGTGCGCTTTCCTGGACTAATTGGAGTTCAAAAGGCATCCAGACATTAGATCAAATTATAATAAATGGTGAATTGAAATCATTTGATCTTCTTCGTGAAGAATTTGACCTTCCCTTGCATCAGGCTCAAAGACATTTACAACTACAGCACTGCCTGAAGAGATGTCTTGGTTCTTCTCCCTGGACATTAGAATCATCACGATATTGGAATATCTTCATACTTGAGGTTGGTATAAGGGAGTAAAGTCAGGATTATATTCCACTTTAATTAATCACCTATTTTCACAACCACTTCTTAAAACTCTTAGCGAGAAGTGGCAGGAACACTTACAGGCTACCATAGATGAAGATGCTTGGCCGGACATTCTGGAAGCCCTGGACAAGAACACCCGTGAGGAGCATCTGAAATTTTGTCTTTATAAAACTTTACATGGCTGGTACTGGATGCCATTGAAACTACAATGAACAGGACTACTACCACACTCTAAGTGTTGGAGATGTTCTGGAGTGAACTGTGACCTTCTCCATATACTCTGTGAATGTCCCTCTATACAATATTTTTGGACACAATTAGGAGATACACTTAAGGAAACTATTCCTCTCCGACTGCCTCCTACCTCTTCTATTATTTTACTGCATGATTCTGGGAGTCCACCTCACATCTCATGTCCTCAGTGCCGACTTTTACATACTGCACTTTCTACAGCCAAAATCTGTATCTTACAATTGTCGCGATCACCTAGCCCTCCCTTTAAGGAGGACTGGATGGTTACGATGATCCAGACAGCATCACGAGTGTATAATATATAAACTACAGGATCAAGAAGTAATATTCCGACAAGTGTGGGCTGCTTTTCTCCGAGACTTGAATATTTTCCCGTTTTTACCACCCTGTCTGTTATTTCTTCAGTTATCTAACTTTTTGTTTTGTTTCATCTCTTATCTTCTCTTTCCGGGTAAAGAGATGATATCTCACTTCTGATTTTCATTCCTCATTTTCCATTTTTTTAACTGTCTGGCCTTTATCTTACCCCCCCTCCTTTCCTCTCTCATACGCTATTTCTCTCTATATTATATTATATATGTAATGTTATTAGACCACTGTGGATCTATTATATTGTATCAGATTTATTCATTTATCTATCCTTAAATTCTCAAAAAAGAATTACAACACAAAAAAAAAAGTTAAGCATTTGCTCATTAGGCTCCACTATGATTCACATCCTTTATCATCCTTATCCTACACTTTTACCCTTCCCCACTCCTCTCCCTCGTGTCTTTTCCTTAATCCAGGTCTATCAATCACCCTATTCACATCACACACACTGCACATTGTTCTCCTGCTATATCTTCCTTCATCCACCAGTAGCACCATCTTCATCACATTCTCTACTTTATGGCACACATCAATCTCCTACTATGTTTTTAATCAGCCCATCTGTCATACTTCCACTCTTTAATTCTACCCACTACTTTACTCTTATTTCATCCACTTCTTTCCTACCCATTCTTTTTTCTTACCCATCTTTTTTTTCTTACCCTCATCTTTTCTATCATCACACACCCCTGTAATTACACTCCATTTCTCATCTCTGCACCATTTACATCACCATTTACTCCTGTCAAAATTGTAGAACGTTTTATTAAGTTCACTACCCTTTCTAATTGGGAGGGATTTGGAGCCAGACCCCTGTCTTTATTTTGTGGGTTTGATGTCTCTGTCCAAACAGAATAAACAGGAGTGTAGGTTTATAGACCTAACATGCACACTGTATAAACAACGTGTTACAATGGCTTGGAAATCTCCAGTGGCCCCAGGATTGGGACACTGGTTTGGGCACCGGAAAAAGTGTGCTTCTGTGGAGCTAGCCACCTTGAATGGAATATCTAGGCAACATGGGAGGGCACCTGGGATATCTGTCTAGAACATATACATTGCTAAGTTAGAAGCAAAGTCGGATGACAGGCCGCCCTGGTTATGGTCAAAGTATCTGACATCACGCACACAATGCCTGGTGATCTCTGGTGGGTTTCCCTAAATGCTAGATTTGTGAATGAATCGTGTAGGTGTATGGCGGCCTATGTCGTCAATTAGCAAAGGTGACGTCAATACCAAGGGGGAAGGTGTAAAATACGCTATGATGGTTCGTGGTGGTGGGTAGTACTATTGGACTACCTATAGGATGTAGTAACTGCCTGGTGGCACAGACAATTATGCTCATGTGGTCTTCTGCTATTATTTGTTGTTATTTGGTTCTAACTTAGCCTTCAAGACACACCCATTATATGCTTACAGCGATTTATAAAACAAATGTATATGCCATGCCATTTTAATTTTCTTATTTTTGTGTTGCGATAGCAGAAGTTGTTGAACCCCTCTGCTGTTCATATAAGTTGGTAATCGATGAAGATGATTAATGTGTCTGTGAAATACAAAACTAATAAGGAGACATATAGGGGAAACAAAAGTTCACTAACCTTTTGTGGAAGCTGTGGACCTGAGGTTTTTAGGACTTCTGATGAAAGGACACCACCAGATCCACAGCTACGAGTTAATTGATAGGTAATAATATTAGTGGTCTGAGCGAGTTATGTGCTCCTTTCAAAATGCACCAAAACACAATTATGTGAAGCACAAATAAGTAGGTTGTTTGCTCAGCTCAGGGACACTTAAAAACTCAGAATTTATATATTGATGGCAGGAAATATGCATTTTTCACAGCACCTAATGTCCCTATCCTGGATCAAAAATGAAAGAGTAGCAATATTTGAATTTATTAAGCCACAAATTATAAGAACATCTTGGCAGCTAGTGCATTAGCCCACTATATTATCTCATTGGTTTAGGACCAAAGGATTACAGAAGCCCTACAATTGTTTGGAGAGAATAAATGGACATATCCTTGCACCCTTAAGGGTCTGTGCCTTAAACGCCTTCCAGTTATATCAGGCTCAGCTATCACCTCTGGAGATTGGAAGTAGGCAGGACAGTGGCAGTATATGATGCCAGTGTTGCCACAAAATCGCTGCCAATATTGTTCTTTGTTTATCAGGAACAGACACTGCTCCGGCTCATGCTGTATCTTTGTTGTGGTTGTAAAACTTGGAAAAGTATTTTTAATTCAGAAAAGTCAAAAGGTGAAGCATTGGAAGTGTGTTTTTTCATGCAGTGCCACAAGTTAAGGATAGGGTCACAACAGGAGGAAAATATAACAAACCACTATTAAGATATAAATTGATTGGATGCATATTTTCAAATACTTTTCTTGGGATGGCAAAATCCTATCAGATTGTTTCGGCCATATACAGGGCCACTGGCTAAGGATAACTAAATTATTTGGCAGGATGTACTAATTTATGTGACAAGAAGAGGCAAATTATGCGACCTATTGCTGAACTGTCACCAATGCCGGAAACAGTGGCTGGGACCGATATGGACGGAGCAACCCCGGGCCTGCAGCGTCTGGATGCCCATCCGAGGCTGACCCCTAAGAGACAAGTGACATGGGGGAGGTGTGGTGGACCTGGACCCAGAGAGGCCTGTGTCGGCACCGTGACATCGCTGAGGGGCCCGGGCTCAGGAGAGGGCTCTGCCCATTGTGCCAATATCGGCAACACACTCCCCATCACAAATACAGCAATCTCCTGATGAAATAAACAGACAAGACACCTTTTTTGTGGAGAAAATTGCTGCAGGTTTATTTGCATACCATAATTTGCCAAGATGGTGGGTTAGCTTACGGGCGATCCAAGGGCAGGCAGCCCCTCCGCCACCTGCCCACCTGATAAGCCAAATTGCACCGTGGCCCTAGCCAATCAGTGCTTACCAATTTAGGGGGAGGGTTTACCCCCTCCCACCTGTGGACCGCCAGTCCACCCATCCACTCACCCCCCTGAGGGGTCGGAGTGTTCCAGGCAGCCCCCGGTTGCTCAGGTTTACAACCGCCTGTAGGACTAACGGGGCGCCGTCGCTCCTCCAGGGTCCACCGCGAGGACTTCCAGGGATATTTGGCATTTGCACCATTGTTGCGCTCCTGAAGAGGGTAACCCTATATACCTTGCAGCCTCTGGATCGCCCTGTAACTCCGCCACAGCTCTGAGTGAGGCCACCATCGCAACCAGGGCCCCCCACCGAGGCCGGCAACTTATCTACATCCTGGTGATTACAGGGCTCTCTCCCAGATCCAGCAAAAACAAGTCCATACCTTCTGGGTGCCACGCAGCGACTCTGGTGTTTTCTACTGTTATAAGATTATTGATCCTGATTGTTTAACACCAGTATTGACTTGTTGTGCTACGATATCCTGCTTATGTCTATCCTACAAGGAAAAATTTCTAAAACTAGACCTCAGTACTTCTGTGATATATCTTCTGTGTTTTCGTAAGTTGTAATGTACCTCATGTGTGAGCCCCCCCGGGCTCCTTGTTTGACTTTGTATTTGCCCTTTTTCTATCAATAAAGGTCTTCAAAAAAAAATAAAAAAATAAAAAAAAACAAGTCCATACCCACTCTAGGCAGGTGAAACCAATCTTCTTTTAAAAAATCCTGTGGACTTGCCATGCAGCAAAGCATGCCTGAAAAAGCCAAACATCCTCTGTTCAGTGAATTTACGCATGGCACTGTTAACTCTCCTGCGCGGGGTTTCCACGGCATCCCTTGACCATGCTCCCCACCACACTAAACAAGGGGATTTCTCAGACCACCATGACTCACATGCCCCCACTTGGTTGCGTAACTTACAAATGGAGGACTTAATCTCTTGCAGCAGTTCCCTCTTCCCCAGAAGAGTCAGATCACTGCCAGGATGTTGGGAGGAGAGACACCCCCCCCCCAAGTCTCTGTGGCAGCTTCTTCAGCAAGCTGTTCCAGCACATGCCTTGGTATCCCAACCAAATTATCTCGGTGGCGAAAAAGCCATGCCTCCAATTCCTGCTTTCTGCCCACCGTGCCACTCTCAAGACGCCCGAATGGCCAATCACCCAGACCTTTGATCCTGGCAAAATAAAGAAATGTAAGGTTGCTCGACACATTTATTGAATCCCTGCAAACCACCCAATACAAAACTCAAATTGCACATTATTAACAATAATACTGCACACCACCAGGTATCTGGTGCATCCGGGTCGCCCCAGGTCTATTTACAATTCGCCTGTACATACAAAACTGAAAATGTCCTCAGGCCATTCCCTTGGGTAGCTCACGTACAGAAACACTTTTTAAACATTGGGATTCCCATCGTCCCACCTGCATAATGCGCTCTGCTGACATGCCCGCAATAAAGGCTGTAGTTGCTGCCCCTATCTTGAATGAATGGCTGCAGAAGCGCTTGCCCGGAACCTTGTTGCCTGACAAAGTTAAGCATGCCTGCATAATTTGCTCAACCTGAAACTTGGTAAGGGGCATGCCGTCTGCATGCACCAGTAGATAACCCTCTATGGCCAGGTAGGCTGCGACCAGACCCACTGGGCAATACCTTCTGTCACCCAGTTGGTGCAACCAGATCACCCTCCCTTCCCCGGCCTGGTCCGTTTTTGGCCGTCTTACTACAATTTTGAAGGAGGCCCCAGAGATTACTGCATCATGTCCCTTTAAGGCCACCCCAGACGTGTCTGATATGGACCTTGCCACTAACTCACTGATTCTCAGTGCCCAGAAGAAAGCCTGGCTGAAGGTAGCTGCAAAAAGGGCAGCTCCAAATGCGAATGGGTTCCCATGTGCGCACAGTCAAGCATGCCCTGTAGTGTATTGAATTCAATGGGGTACCTAGTGTCAGATGCCTGCGGCTCGCTCCTCGCCCAGCCCTTTAGAGCCCTCCTGATCAGGAAGGATGTGGTCAGATCGTCCTGGGCCCTCAATTTAGCCTAATGACTAATTGCCAACAGGTGGCCAGAGATCCAGGAGTGGCTTTTCCCTTTATTCTTGGCCCAAACTGTAAAGGTTTGCACCCTATGCTCCAAGGATGTCCCCCCCCCCTTCCTCCTAGGCTCCCACCACTGAGCAAAACATGGCAATGCAAGCCATATAGCGCTTACTGGCCCTGGGTGCTAATGAAAGCTCGCCCAGTCCCCTAAGACGTTGTTCCACTTGGAAAGGAACCAGAGGTGCGGTGGAAAAGGGGTCATCTCCTCTCTCGCTCTCAGCCACGCCTCCCGGAACCGGTGCCACTGAAAACGAGAGAGAGCATCAGCTGCTGTATTCTACACCCCTTGAATGTGTCGTGCCCTAAATTCCACATTGTTATACAGGCAAGCCCGCACCAATTCCCTCAACAAGCACAAGACCAGGGGACAGCTAGCCGACTGGGAGTTGATAGCCTGCACCACTGCAATGTTGTCCGACCAAAAAAGGGCCCTTTTTGCTACCAGCACCGTAGGCCAAAGATGAAAGGCTACCACGTTTGAAAATAACTCCAACACAGTTACGTTGGCCGTGATCTTCCTTTTGTGCCATGAATTGGGCCATCTTTCAGCGCACCATTCGCTGTCCAATATCGCACCAAAGCCCTCTCTGCCTGCCGCATCTGTGAAGAGTGATAGCTCAGGACTGCCCACCCAGGGAGCCCTCCAGATGACAGAGCCGATGAAGTTGGCCAAGAATTCAGCCCACATGCCCCGGTCTTTTATCATCCCCTTGCTCAACTTTACCATGTGGTGCTTCTTCTTTACCTTGGCAGTGGCCCTTGCTAACCTCCTCGCAAACACCCTTCCAGCTGGTATCACTCTCAAATTCAACTTCCCCAGCAAGCTCTTTATGAAACCCAGTGAGGCCTTGTCCTGTCCCATGGCTAACTGAATGTGCTGCGCTAACTCCTGAACCTTGTCTGATGGCAGCCTGGACTCGCCGGCAATGGTGCCCAGCTCTATTCCCAGGAATGTTAGGACCTGCCCCGGACCCTCCGTCTTCCCTGGAGCGAGTGGGACACCCAGGTGACTGGCCAGTTTCTCAAAGTCTGTGAGGGCGTTCATGCAATCCTGCGTGCCATCACCCCCAATGAAAAGAAAGTCGTCCATGTAATGGGTCATCCCTTTCACATTGTAGGTCTCCTGGAGAGCCCACTGCAGGAAGCAACTGAATGCCTCAAAATACGCGCAGGAAACCGCGCATCCTATGGGCATGCATCTATCGTAATAGTACCTGCCCTCCATCTTAAAACCTAGCAGGTGCTGGCTGCTCGGGTGGACTGGTAGCAAGCAGAAAGCAGATTCGATGTCTGCTTTGGCTAGCCAAGCCCCCTTGCCCGCCCTCCTGACTAAGTCTAATGCCACGTCCAGGGTACAATACGTCACAGAGCAGGTGCCCTCCTCCAGCCCATTGTTAACAGATTCCCCCTCCGGGTAGGACAGGAGGTGAATTAACAAGAATGAACCTGGTTACTTCTTGGGACCACCCCCAGGGGGGAATACCACAAAGTTGTCTAGCGGGGGCAGGTGAAAGGGGCCAGCCACCCTCCCTCGGGCCCGTTCTTTCTCTACCTTGGCCTGCACCACTGCCGGTTGTTCCCTAACAGATTTTAGGTTGTCGGCCTCCCAGCTTACCCGGTGGCTCATGAAGGGGATCCTGAATCCTTCAGTAAAACCAGCCAGTAGCATCAGACTATCCTGTTTGTTGGGATACCGCCTGAGAAGAGATGTGAGGTTGACCAGGGCTACCAGAGACAGGCCCTTGACTGCACACATGGGTGCTGGGACGCTGTCCACAGAGAGGTGGAGCCTGACCAGATCTAGTGTGGCTGAGAGAACAGGGGGAGAGCTGTGTAAAGGCGCCGGGGGTGGTTTTGATATGCCCTGGACACCCTCAGCTGTCTTGCCTGCCTTTGCCGGCAGGCTGCTGCTCCTGCTTTCAATATCAGGATGCAGCAGGGTGGAGCCCCCTACATTTATTGCAGGAGTGTAAGAACTTGCATGCTTTGCCCCAGGACCATTATCCAGCGTTAAACAACCTGCAGGTCCCAGGGGCGACCGTCTGAAGCCCCCCCTCTGGCTACCTCCCCTGTGCGCTCCTCGAAAGGACTGTTTAAAGACGCATTTTCCCACCTGAAAGGAGCCCCTACCCGCTGACTGCCCACCCTGGAATTTGGTCTGGGAACCTTTGCTCTGCTGGGTGTGGGAGCCCATGTGCTCCATCCATAATTGAACCTCCTTCTGGTCCCACTCCATCTCCGGGCACATGGACATCTTTTTGCGGAACTCCCAGTCATAGTTCTACCAGCCCACTCCTCCCCACTTGATTGCCTCATTATGAATTGTCCTGGAGTATTGCACCAGCCCCGGGCCCAACTCTGGGTTCTTCTCCATTGTAACTGCTGACAGGATAGAAAAGGCCTCAAGCCCTTTTTCAATGGTCTTGTCCGGTCATGCCTGGTATTTGACCTTCTTGTCGTCCTCTTTCCCTCCTATTTTTCTTGCGTCAAGTCCCTCCTGTTCTAGCATTGGAAGGGTGAAAATGTCTATAAAGTCGCACCGTCAGATCCCTTCCTTGGCCGCTTGAGGAACCTGCCACGCTAAGGAGCAGCAACCCGACAGCAAGGGAGCAGCGGTGACGTGCCTGGGGGGAACTGGAGGCGTGCTCAGATGCAGGGGGATGCACTTATGGGCTGAAGGGTGCCTGGAGGCAGCGGCAGTCCCGTCTGGAAGTCCCATGGGGTGACCGGGGTAACAACACCCATGGCGAGGGTAGCGAGAGGTGCCACTAGAGGGGAGGCCGGCGTGCCCACAAGATAATCTGCTGGCAATGGACTGTGGGTCGTGGTGGGAGGGCTGGCGAGTGCTGGTGGAATGCGTTCCCCCCCCTGTGGCTATTGTTGTACCTGGCCCTGGAACCCTCACCACCTCCTTGGAAATTTCCATGGCTGCAGCAGCTGGGACCACACATTGTGCTTGCGGCTCGCTCCCCTGGTTTGCCCACACACTAGCAGCCATTAGCAGCCCTCCCTCCCGTCGTACTTGGGCTACTGCGCAGCGGCGAGGAGCCAGTCCCTGCGACCCTGCTTTAAACTCTGCCATGAAAATCCTCATTGTGTCCAAAAGCTTACCCAACTCCTCCCTGGTGGCGTAGTTCCCTGGGCCGTATTACTGTCTGTAGTGGCTACCGGTCCCATCGCCGGGCACGTGAGAGTGGCAAGCAGGGGAGCGGCTTCACTGGGGGCCGATTGCATTGTACCTCTGGGGGCCGGAGAATCTGCGGGAAAGTTAGGCCTGCGAACCCGCTTTGGCCTTGAGGGCCCTGCCTCCGCACTGGGCTGTTGCTCCGGAGTAGGGGCCTTGACAACGATACCGGAGTCCTCTGTTTCATTTGACTTCATGAGTCCTGTCGCCCATGCCAACCCCTTGGACTTGGCCATCTGGATAAACGCCGTCCATTGCGCGTCCTGGGAGGTGTCTGGCTGTGGATCCTCCACCTGGGACATCTGCGAAAATAGGGGAGGGGCGGGTGGAGAGCCCTGGTTATTCATGACACTCTTTGGCAAACGCAGGCCACAGAAACCAATCTGAGGAGAAAAATTACGTGTCAGAAAATCACTGCACTTGATCCTCTGTTGTATCCTCTGTGTCCCTTGTGATCACCAGTCGCTCTGCACCACCACCCTTCCCTTGTACTTACTTATTAGGTGGATTGAATTTGTCGACCTGAAGCTGACGTTCACCCTACTGACAGTTCGATGAATACTCTGCAAGCGTAGATGAAAAGGGGAAACTTTAGCTGCGGCACCACAAGTGTCATACCCTTTAGTCCTTTGGCTTTGCGTGTGTCACTTCCCCTGAACAGCCCCGCACCTCGTTCTCTTGCCTACCCCTCCTAGAGAACAGGAGATGGGCTCCCTTGCCTCCTCCCTGTTCACAGGAGCCATAAACCAGTCATGTTCCCATTCCCTGTAATCCACTCTCCTGTGCGGTTGCTGCCTAGTCCCGATTGGTCCAATTAAGCATGGGCTGCTCCTGAAAATAGATAAATCATTACCATCCTCTCCAGGACATTGCCCCGCACCCTGAAGACCCTATTTACGCTGCAGCTAACGCCACTGAGTGGGTCCCCTTGTACCCAGTACCTGCTGGCGATCCGTACGCAGCGTGCCAGGTTCACAGTTGTGGATGGCGAATGGCTAGTCTCAGTGCCGATAGCTGGGAACACAAAACAGGCGTTACTGCACAAACACTACCCTTAGGTACACCTTAATTCAACCTTGTGACCCCTTGCCCAGTGTCCTCTCCAATGGTCACTCATAACCACTATGGCCCTCACCCCGTTAATCTCTCTGCTGCCGGTCAGGTCCACGCACCTGCGGGGCCCAGGAGAGAACAGGCAAATTTGATAAGCCTGCGCAGGCAGTAAGCGACCTCCTATACCACTCCTCCACGTGTATTGCACTTAGGGAAACTCCTTTACCTGTACCAGTGGGAAGAGAACCATGCGATCCACTCACCCCGCAGTTTCTTGTTCAGCGACAGTCCGTTGATTGCAATTTACCCCCGGCGCCCACTAAATACAAGCCTCATCCCATACTGGATGTTTAGGCGCCATGGCCTGAGCCTCCCCCACTGTGGGATAGCCCTGGCTGTCCCCCACCGTGTCGCCATTCCCAGCTGGTAAAACCCTCCTTGCCCCCAGAGCAAAGGGTAAAGCTGCTCCGCCATGGGCCTGCAGCAGCCCAGCTCACCGGCATGTAATCAGCAACAGGCCGAGGCCTCCCGGAACGGCTCAGCCTGCCCAGAAGCAGCGCAAAAGGGGGGAGGAGGGAGCCACGTGACCCTCGCCAGCCTCCCCCAGCGTATCAGGCCCCATCGGGCCACCAGAGGCCCTGTAACCGGCGCTGCCGGTAAGTAGCAGCAGAGGGGGGAGCGGCGATGCTCGTTGCCCCCGCAACCCCCACGGGCCGAGGTCCCAGAAACACCTACTCTGGCCTGCATGTAGCGAATGGTCGGAGGGAGAGCCACGTGACGCTCACCGCCAACCTCCGGCATAGCCACAAGCCCCATCGGGCAACCACATGCCCTGAAACCGGCGCTGCCGGTACGTAATAGTGGAGGGGGGGAGCCAGGCGAGGCATCGCTGCCCCCCGCAACCCTGACCCCCTCTGGCCACGGCCCCAGAAACGGCTGTGCCGGCCTGCACGCAGCGAATGGGGGAGGGGGAGCCATGCGACGCTCGCCGAACTCCCCCACATAGCCACAGGCCCTTGATGGTGACAGCGAAGGGGGGAGCACACAGGGCTCGCTGCCCCCCCTTCAATCTAGACCCCCGCGGGCCAAAGCCCCAGAAAACAGCTGTGCTGGCCTTCATCAGCGAATGGGGGAGGGGGAGCACCGCAACGCTAGCCGCCCTCCCCCAGCGTAGCAGTAAGCCCCACCGGGCGACTACAGGGCCTGTAACCAGCGCTGCCAGAAACAAAGAACCGAGGAGGGAGCCCGGCGAGGCCCTCTGCCTCCCCCCCCCGTCCATAGCGACCGGCCCCCGTGGGCCAAAGGGCGCTCCCGGGAATGTGAAAGGCAGTGGAGGGGAGCCCCACGAGACTCCTGACCCCCCCCCCACCCTGTCGCAACAAGCCCACACGCTCCAGGGCATGCATAACCAGTCTGCACACCCTGGGTCTGTGAGCAGCGGGCGGGGGAGGGGAGCCACATGCTGCTCTCCGCCCTTCCCCAGCGTAACATCAAGCCCCATCGGGCAACTACAGGGCCGGTATCCGGCGCTGCCAGAAAGGAACAACGGAGGAGGGAGCCCGGCAAAGCCCCTTTCCCCCACCGTACGCCAGGCGCTCCCGGTAAGGTGAACAGCAGTGGAGGGGAGCCCTGCGAGGCTCCTGACCCTCCCCACCGGGCCACAACTAGCCCACGCGTTGCTCCAGAGTAGCTGCTGGCTAGTGGCCGCCTCCCCACAGGCCCATCCTGCAAGACCAGGCCCCGCGTGGCATGGATGGTTAGCCGGGGCCCGCTGCCTCCCCCCTTCAATACCTACATTGGATGCCGGGTGTCCCATAACATGGGCCTTTGTGCTGTAACTGGTTTGGGCCTAGACCTCGGGACCGGGCTCACAATGCGCAGGGGAGCCCGGCTGAATCCCCCCACCCGCTGGCCTAAAGGGGAGACCCGCTGACGTTCACTGGCTCCCCCCAGGTGCAACCAGAGCCCGTGCAGGACAGGGTCCCAGTCAACGCCCAGTGGCCTGACAGGGACAGACTGCAGCTCTGTGTCCCCGGAAGGTGATCTAACCCCCCCACAGCAGACCGCAGCCTCGGCAGTGGCCAGGCGACCCGCCTTATCTAAGGGCCTACTGGGAGAGGGGGAGGATTGCACCCACCGCGATGGAGACAAGTTCCAGCTCCTGGGGGATCACACGTAAACAGCATGAAGGAAAGGCACAAAGAGGGCGCCAGGTAGGCAGGAGAGGGCCTTATACCTCTCTCCCCACTCACCAGTGCCCGAAAATGACATGGGGCGCACGGACCCAGAGGGGGTCCCTCAGCACTAGGCTGTCACCGTGTGCCCTCATATGGCACTGAGGCAGCCGCCCTCTTATGGGGGTCCCTTGCGTGGCCCGCGGGCAGCCACATTGTGAGTGGTGGGCTCCAGTGAGCGCCACCAGAAATCAGCCCGGAGGATCTCGAAACCTGGATGTCAATGGCGGTGCAGTATTGAATACTACAGTTTGGTTGGAGATCTCGAAACCTGGATGCCAATGGCGGTACAGGATTGAATACTGCAGTTTTGGTGAGCAGAGGCTCACGCTGGGAAGCTGGTGGCGGCGCAAGGCTGATACCTACCATATTGGGGAAGCAGATCTGGGAGCCACCGGCAATGTGACGCAGAGGGCCTGAGCTTGTGACAAAAGGTGAGCGGCATGATCTGGCGAGGGCAGCCTGGTAATCCGACACTGCAGGCAGATGAACTTTGGGGATGGTGTCTTCAGCCCTGCCCCAAGCTGCCTCATAATGCGAGAAAACCCCAGCCTGAATTCGGTGAATGCTCTAGGAGCTGAGCAAAGAACCTGCTAAGTGCATATTTGTGGTCGCAATCTGGCGGGAAATTGCGCTGAGAGAGGAAGGAACACTTAAGCACTGGAGTACGGTAGGCACAGTGTGAGACTGAGGAAACTAATATACTGGGCATTTAGAGAGCCCTAGTGTACAAATCATTCATCCGGATTACATCCGGTGCACCCCTAGGATACCTGATAGCTAGAGGGCCAGTAGAAATGGTGAAAGAGAATTGTGCGGCTCAAGCCAGCAAAGTCCAAAATTATGCACATCTCATTCCTACTGATATTGGAGCACAGGAGACGACCCTGACTGAACAAACTGAGGCTTTGCAGCTTACTACAGACCAGGCACCCTCTATAGCTGATGTGCTGGTGGTGATCCACAACAAACGAGATGAGATGAGATGATACACAAAATAGAGTCCATTGCCATTGAGGTTTACCTGCTCCGCTGTGATCCTCGCAAAGTCTCGGACAGAGTGACCACCACTGAACAAATGGTGGATACCTTGCAAACAGAGGTCCATACTTTATGAGACACTGTGCTTGACCACCAAAAGAATGTGGTGTGACTGGATGACCAAGCAGAAGACTCTGAAGGGAAATCACGCAGGAACAACCGGAACTTTGTAGGATTTTCCAAGAAAGCGGAAGAACCGTGTGCTGAACTATTCTTTGAGGATTGGATCACCTCTACACTGGCTCCTAATAAGCTTTCTAAATTCTTTACTGTTGAGCAGGCGCATAGAGCTCTTGTTACTCCACCCAAACCTGGAGCACCGCCGAGAGCCATTATAGCCCGACTTTTTAACTTCCATGACCGGGATGCCATCTTTCAGATTACCTGCACACACGGTCCTTTGTTGTTTAAGGGACACCAGATCTGAATCTACCCAGACTACACACAACATGTGCAAGATTAGATAAATAACTTTCCTAATGGTAAAGCGGCTACTCCGGGACCTAAATCTTAAATACAGCCTCCCCTTCCCGACCAAACTGAGGACTGAAAGCAATGGGAAAGCATTGTTCTTCTTGTCAGCAGCAGAATCAAGTGACTGGTTGGATTCCCGGGGCCACCTAGGGGCGTGCTTAGTACCCTCAACGGATTCACTCTGGCCAACTGGATCGGGTAGGCCACCCGGAATCAGAGGAAGCAGAATCCCTGGCAGTCTAGCAATAAGACTTGTAGTCCTGGGCGAATCAGAGTATGCCTTGATAGAATGCTGCAGACCTTTAGACACTGTGCCTGACTCGGGGGATTCGTCCCTGCCCAGCTGATGAACTGGGGCCCAAACGAAGATACTGGCAGTTAAAGTGCAAACCACCTGAGAGGGACTGGACATACACACCAGGCCCAGATAATTTTAATGTTATTTATTTGAGAGAGATGACTATCATATAGGGGGAGTGCTTGCAAAAGGTGTTATTTATTTTATTTTTATTTATAACGTTTTATATAGCGCGCACAAGATTCCAAGGGATATCAGAGCGCTTTACATTAGGATGGGAGGAGGACATACATGCAAAATCGCTAACTAGTAGTCATGAAAAACAAACAGGAATGATCACTGATTCAGGGACAGTTGCACCATGGAAGGTGCACATTAGGCAAATAAAAGCGAGCACAGATGGGGTCATTGTAAAAGGAAAAGAGGAGTAGTAACAAAAGAAGGTACAGTGGAAGTAAGAGCAATGTCCAAGGAGGGTAATACAGTAAACAAGTAAAAGCTGGCCCTGAAGGGGTCATTGTATAGGAAAAGAGGAGAAGTATCACAAGAGGTAAGAGCAGTGACTTCGAGCAGGTGGGCCAAGCCCAATTAGGGTAAGAATTTGTTCATAAAGAATCTTTTGGCTTCCACTTTGAACGTCGATGTTGAAGAGATTCTGCCTACTTCTGAAGGAAGAGAGTTCCAAATCTTTAGGACGGCACCTGAGAAGGCTCTGTGACAGGTTCTCTTTTTCCTAAGGATGGGTGGTTTCAAGAGGAAAGTATTGGTTATTGGCACTCCTTGAGTCTCTTACCCCACAAGATAGCTCAAGTTTTGGCGCAAGGTACCTGGGAGTATTTAAGTGAAGAGCTTTGTGCGCCAGAACAGCAATCTTTTACTGAATACGTGCATCATACGGCAACCATTTGAGAGATTTTAGGACAGGGGATATGTGCTCATTTCGCTTGGAGCCTGTAACCAGCCTGGCCGCGGAGTTCAGTGATACTCTTAGGGGAGCCAGGGTGTATTTAGGAAGGCCACAGAGGGTCGCACTGCCGTAGTCAAGCCGCGGAAGGACAAGCACTTGGACCACCTGTTTGAAATCGTTTTGTGGAAGAAAAGGTTTGATATTCCTGAGTGTACTCAGCCGGTGATTTGCTCCCTTACTGATGTGATTTTTCATATTCAGGTGCTTGTCCAAGGTGACTCCGAGCAATTTGGCTGAGTCTATGATGAGAGGAGTGCAGTTGAATGTCGTGAGGAGATTCAACCAAAGGTCAAGTTTGGGGGTGTGGTTTGGAGGGGAGATGGCCATGAATTCCGTTTTGGCGGTGTTGAGAAGGAGATGGTTCCCAGTTAACCAGCTTTGAGTAGGAGATAGGGTCGTGTTGAGAGAGATGAGATTTTCCGGGGAAGAGATTTTCACATAGATCTGCGTATCGTCCGCATACATATAGAAGAGAGTGTCTGTGGAGTTTTAAAAGTTAGCTAATGGTTCCAAGAACAGGTTGAAGAGGATAGGTGATATGGTGGACCCTTGTGGAACCCCCATGAGGACTGGAGAGGGCTGGGAGAAAGAGAGGTTTGCCTTGACCCTTTGAGATCTGTAGTGGAGGAAGGACGAAAACCATTGAAGCACCTGACCAGAAAAACCCATACTGTTTTTCAGAATGTCAAGGAGGTTGTCATGATTAACCGTGCCGAATGCAGAGGCAAGGTCAAGGGGGATCAGGAGGCAGGGCTCGTTTTGGTCCAGCATTTTTAAAATGTCATCATCCAATGTGTTGTATGGGGATGGTGTACCTCTAGATCCAGGCTAAGTGAAATCAACGGGGGCCTACCCCCCAGAGGCGGGCACCTCGTTGGGTAGCTCGAGGCTTGATTCTGCACCCCACCAGCTGACCAGCCACTAGCGCTGCATAGTATTTGTAGGCAGTTATAAAATGAGCAATATTGAAACTATGGAAACTTGGCAAATTGAAATGGTATAATGGGTTTATGGTTCCTTGTTATTCTGTGTTTTGGGTTTTGCTGGTAATGGGGCGGATCTGCACATCCTCACCTTGTCGCTTTCAAGACTGGAAGGGTGGCGATACTGCCCAAGGGGAGGGGGGACTGTCTATGTTATGGTTTGGCTGGGGTTGATGCCCCCACTTTCGTGTCTGGTGGAAGAGTCTGAAGTGATGCAAGGGTTTCAATGGCAGCAAGAGATGCCTGGGGTAGCATGGCCGAGAAGCGGCAGTGAGAATGTATTATGTGCTCTATTGCAGCCCCCACGACACAGTTGATCACATGGAAGGCCCGCTGCATAACTGCCTATGAAAAACGCAGAAGGGTGTTTACCTACCTGAACCTGTACAAAGTTGCAGTGGCATGCCTGCAAGAAAAACACACATTTGCCATGCTTAAAGAAACAGTGGAGGGGGCAACTATATGCCAACTTATACTCTGGATTTGCCAGAGGGGTACTCTTTTGGGTGGTTCCGGGGGTTCCCTTTTAACACTTATACCCAGAGGGGAGGTTTGTTATTCTACATGGGAAACTAGAAGGCAGAGGAATATGCATTTGCAACATGCATGTCTCTAATGCGGATTGTTCCTCTTTCTTTCCCACTCTGATGGACGTGGCATCTCCATACCTTGGTGCACCAATATTAATGGCAGGAGATGTTAATTGTGTCTTTGACGACACACTGGACCGTGAGCCCCCCCGTACCCATACTAAGCCCCGATTGACTGGGACACTGCGAGACATTCTAGACGGCATGCACTTGTGTGACATATGGTGGGTGAGGTACCCAACAAACAGACAGTTGTCCGGTTATTGTCCAGTGTCTGTACCTTTTAATCATTTAGACTACTGGTTCCTCTCAAGTAAACTCAGGCCTGGGGTTTAAGGGACAACCTATCTACCTAGATACCTCTCTGACCACCCGCCTGTGTTGCTAAGCCTTGTGGGAGGCCAAGGTTCATTCTGCGATACCCTTTGCACCTTGGTAGCAAGGCCTTGACAGATGCCCCATTTGTGGCTACACTCTCGGGTGCCCTGGGGCGTTATTTTGAGGAGAATTGGAGGTCTGCCTCGATCTGAGCGCTCAAATGGGAGGCCATGGAGGTAGTCCTCGGGGGGGGGGGGAGTATTATTACATCCTATGGGATCCACCAATAATTGGAAAAAGACATAGCTACACAAGAGGCAAAGGGACAGATGTATCAAAGGGTTTTACCCATTCTGTGTCTATAGGAAAATGTGTGCATACATATGGCCCAAAGGTAGATAAAAAGGAAGCAGTACTCTCTGGGGCTCCCCACAGGATGACAGAGAGGTGTGCTACCTGGGAAACATTATTAACGGATCTGCGTAGATTAGAGAAACACACACACACCGCATACCGACAACGTCAACATATGGAGGGAGACAGATCAGGAGCTTTGTTAGCTCAACTGATTAAATGGGAGTCACCCACAACCCCTATCCTGCAGCTCCAGGATAGTAGTGAGAACATGGTATATACACAGCGCACGATTACTGAGGCTCTGGCAAAGTATCTCAGTGATGTATATGCAAACCGACCCTCCCTCCTGCAGGAGACAGTCCAAGCCTTTCTATACTCTATTGAGCTACCCCGGTTGAATCCGGAGAAAAATGAGGCTCTGAGTTCCCCGATAACAAAAGAAGAGATTATGGTGACTATTCAGCATCTTAAATCTGCCAAAAGCCAAAGAAGCAATAAGCTGCCGGCGGAGTTTTATCAAAAGTTCTCCCCCCTGCTAGCCGACCTCCTACTAGAGGTCTATAACGAAGTACTCATGGTTGGCACTCTACCGCCCTCCATGCAAGAGGCAGTTGTGGCTATGATACCAAAACCTGACAGGGACCCTCTATTAGCCAACTCCTACAGACCGATTTCGCTTCTAAATGTAGACGTGAAAATACTTCGTGATATTTTGGCGGTGTGCCTTCTTCCGATGGTGTACCACCTTATCCATCCCAACCAAGCAGGGTTTATACCTAAGCATAGTACTACTTATAACCTACAGCGTTTGGCATATGTATGGCATGCCCCGCATCTAATGGAGGACGATTATGCATTGGCACAGTTAGACACGTACAGGCCTTTGGTTTGGTAGACTGGCTCTATATGTGGCAGGTTTTCTAGAGGGTCGGAGTAAAAGGGGGGTTCCTTAAATGGGCCCAACTGCTCTATACAGTCCCTATGGCCAGAATAAGAGTTGGAAGCTTGGTATCTAAACCATTTTCTTTTTGCCGGAGCACCCATCAGGGTTGCCCACTTCCACCACTCTAGTTTGCGGTGGCTATGGAACTTTTGGCAGTCGCCCTGCTAGACCGAAAGAGACCCTGGGGGATCAAGTTGGGGGAGACCAATCATGTGGTCTCCCTTTATGCCGATGTTACGCTGGTTTACCTCCGGGGGTCGGCAATTTAGTTGCCTCTCCTTCTTGCGGAGCTACGGAGATTTGGAGATGTTTCAGTTCTCCTTATTAATCCAGGGAAATCCAAACTGATCCCCATAGGCAGATTGGCTGGAGTACCACACTCCGAGTTACCACAGGGGGAGTTACCATGGGTGACCGAGGGAACGAGATACCTAGGGATCCGACTAGCAAACACACCCTCTCCCTATTTAGATCTTAACAGTGGAAGAGTGATTGACAGAATACACAGCTCCACACTATTTTGGCACAACCTACCATTGTCCCTTATGGGCCGGATTGCCATTGTAAAAATGATTATACCACCCCGGTGTCTGTATGCATTACAACACTCGCTTTATATAATCCCACAGCATTACTTCCAGACACTAGAGGGCTTACTGGCGGATCTCCTGTTGGGCAACAAGCGCAGGAGAGTACGCCTGGCAACATTACAGAGAACATGGGGTAAAGGAGGGCTAGAGGTTCCTTCCTTAGAAATTTGACTACATGGCCTCCCAGTTACAACATGCAATACATTGGCTGGATAGGGAAGATAACTGGGAGAAGGACAATTCCTACAATACGAAAAGATTTCGAGAGTGGCACGGACGTTTTTGGCCATTGTTCCAGCAGGAGCCCCTCAGTACTAATACACTAAAAGTAATGCTGTATATGGTACAGGGTAGGCGATTGGTGTCCCATCTTTATCGAGCCTTACAGGATGATGTACCATACAGGGCTCTGCCTGTACAGTTAAAATGGGATGTGCTAGCTCAGGAGCCTCTGTTGGAGGGAGAATGATTGAGAGTTCATTAAGGGGTTCAGAAGGTGAGCTCCAATGCACGGTTCAAGCTCCTTCAATATAACCTTGATCACCAGGTATCCCTTCCCCACGTACATTACACATAATATATCCGGCTCGCACAGATGAATTCCCAAGGTGTAGATCACGGGCAGCAGGTTATCTTCATATGATTTGGACTTGTCGAACACTACTCTCCTATTGGGACAGTGTACTTGCACTCCTTCTGAGGGTCACGGGATGGGTGATCCCTAAGGAGATCCAACAAGTATTGTTGAGTTTGCTGCCCACACCTAAGCACAAGAAGCTAAGTAGATGTTTTGTTCTCCTGGGGTTAGTACTGGCAAAGAGACGCATTGCTATAGGATGGCTCCGACCTAGGCCCCCACAGATAGAGGACTGGGTAAGAGACGTGTGAGTGGGCGACTGAGGAAACGGTACGAATGAAATTTGTCCGCAAAGATGAAAGGCTAGCTGATGATCTCCAGGCATGGTCTTATATGTTATGAGAGCTAAGCGACACACCAACTTCGGGGACTCAAGAGACTACAGGTGATGGGTAAATACAACTAGCGCCGGAGAGTTCAGGGAGGGGACAGTCCGGAGATGGCTAAAGTTCACAATGAGTGGCTCAATGCAACCATGTATAGTTTATTACCTTTTTTCTGGCTTTATGACCTGACACAGAGGGGGAGGGAGGGGGTGGGAGTTTATAGGTTGGACGTTGGCATGGTCCCCGTAGACAGAGTGCAGAGGCAGATTATGTATGCCTATGTATCACCATTGTAAGATATAGTATGTAACATTGTTTCTTCCTCTTTCATATCCTCATCTGAGAAACGGAGTGCCTCTGTATATGTAATTGATGGATTGTTATCCTTCCCTTCTCTCTGCCAAGGGTGGGGGGAGAGGGGTGCATGGGAAGTATGATTTCACTCCTGTGTATTCCTCTGAAATGATACCTGCGTAATTCCTAAATGCCAATAAAATTCATTTTTAAAATAACCTTTAATCTGTCTGAGCTAGAAAATGTTTTTGTTAAAATCGGCTAATTCCTTAGAAGATGTTGGACTATGTGGCAAGTGCTGCCAATCCATAATTATGTGGAAACTGCCAGAATCACAAAATGCCAGAGGCTCTGCCCATATGTCTTCTCTTAAGTACTGAGTAATGGGAGCTCGTGGGCCTTTTTTGATACAATCGATGTGTCACAGGTACCCCTGCTTTTCACGTGTACGTGCTAACAACCACCATCCACACGGACTTTACACCTGTCCCAAGGAAAGGCACTTCAAGTAACCCACTGCATTGGTGTTTGTCATGAAAGTTAAACAATTAGGCTCGGAAAGTGAAGTTGCAGGCCCATGTGAATCATTAGAAAAAAATGTATATGTTTTTAGGTCCCGCCTAGGCAGCTATTGCGCTGTCTCTTCGAGACATGCTGTATTGAGGTATGGAATAGAAGCCCCACCCATTTCCCGTCCATCTTTTCAATTGCCTCCTGTTACTGTCCTTTCTAAATGGTTGCTTTTGACTCGTGAATAGGCTTAGTAGTCCCTCCTTAGTACCGCCTTGTCTGCATTTGTAACCTCCCATGATGATTGGACCTTTCACTGTGTTGTTACTCAGTGGGCTTTATTTACATTCTGTGAGCACTACCTTCTTAATCGCCTTTCTCCTATCAGCAGTTGTAGGCAGGGGTTTCGCTTCCCAGCTAGCACACAGAGTATTCATTTCCTGCCCATGCACTTCCCCCTCTCATCACGTTCACCGCTTTTCTTTTGATGATCCGGCAACATTTTCACTGATCCTGTAACTGTCTAGGTTCAACCATTGTTTAATTATATTTGTTATATTTATTTAATACCATCCGAATTTTTTTTAGAGAGCCCGCACCAAGGCTCGAACACGGGTCCCCAGGACCAAAGTCGGCAGCTCTGTTTATTGAGCCACATCCCTAACTTGTGTTATTCTTGTTGCAAGGAAGGGCGCATGTTCGATGCACTTGCCCCCTCCCATCTTTGTTTCCTGCTCATCAGAGCCTACGCAGGGTGCTGTTCTGTTCTGTGCAACCTCCTCCCTCCCCGCTTGTTTTGTTCCTGCAACCAATCCTGTAACTGTCCTACGGCCACATGCCTTTTACAACAATGCACCTAAATAAACAATTAGCACAAGAGTCCCACAAAGCTGTAAACAAATTACATTTGTTCCATTTATTTAATAATACCAGCATGTTTTTATAAAGCCTATGCCAAGGCTCGAACCCGGGTCCCCAGGATAAAAAGCCCCCCCCCCCCGTCTTTGCTTTTCTGCTCATCAGAGCCTTCGGAGGGCACCTGTTCTGTTCTGTGCTCCCCCTCCCCGCTTGTTTAATGGTTTAGTCATGACTTAAAATGCAAGCCAGACCTTTTGACTTTGCCAATGCTTGACCCAGCAGGCAACGATATTTTCACACCTTGAGTTCCCCAGCCATAACGGCTCCTGATGGTGAAATGAACCTTTGTAAATCCATTTTTCAGGAGTGGATCATCCTCAGATAGCTACCTGCCTTTCTGGGCGCCGGCTGCCCCCCATGTGCCCGCCCCCACCCCCTCACCTGTACGATGATTTATGAGGCCCGTTAGGCAGCGGCGCTTCACTCTGACAGCCGCCGCAGGGCGCCAAATGAAAGAACAGGTGCGTCTAATGGACCCTCTCTTCTCTTGTTTCACGCAAAAACTCCAGGTTAGAATGCAATGGGAGGCATCATGTTCGAATTCCATTTCGGTTTGCATTATGGTGCTTAACAAAAAAATAAAAGCAAGAGGTCTTGCAATGGTTCTTGAATATAGCATAACCAACCATTTACTGCAAATCAAATATTTTTGCCTCACAATATGCTGAAAGCCAATGGCCCCGCTCCCGGGTCCAGTAGAAAACCATTTCAATTGTACAAGTGACATTTCTGCCTCGTAGCTTCTGGACGACATCTGGGCCTGGGGGGAGTGAGAGTGATAGGCCTGGTCGAGAGGTCTTTGACGGAATCCACTAGACGGAGCTACGGGTCAATCCATAGCTGCACTGTGCCATTCACAACAGGACAGTAAGCAGAGAGTTTTGAGTTTTGTTGTAAGTTGCATAGATAAGGGCTTATCACAGAGGACAATAGCGGGAAAGCTAGCTGGGATATCTTTCTAAAGCAAGTTATATCTATGTTTCGATACCGCCATAGATGAGATGTTGAGCAGAATGTTGAAAGGTTGGGGACGTGAGAGAGGGGGGGATCCGAGGGCAGCTATCACGTTTGACTTGTTGCAGGAGCTGGTGGGGTTTTTGCCAGGGTGTTGTTACGAGCCATTTGAGGTGTCTGTATTTAGACTATGTATGAAATGGAAGTTTTTCGGGGCATTTAGAGTATCAGAGTTGTTGGGGACAACAAGACAGGTGGGGACGTCATATGGGGAGGTGCGACTGGACCGGGGTAGATTGAGGATCTGGCTGAGTGGCTCTAAGATGGACCAGGTGGGCGGGGGGAGATGGGTTTGGTTGAATGAGAGTGGTTGCAGTGGCGCGGGTCCGGTGCGTGAACGGCGGGAGTACGTATCAAGACCAAGATGGCCTTTGGCAGGGGATTTTTGCCATGCGTCAAGAGGACGGGTGACGGCCTTCCACCTGCTAACTGTTTTGCGCTCGGCGCTACGCAAGGTGGGCAGGGACCATCGTAGATTGAGACGCATTCCTTCTGCATTGGCTCTGCGACAGTGGCAGGGCGCTTAGGGTGGTCCTGAGGCAAAATTCGCCAGATTGGAAGATGGAAGTCCAGGTACTGTGAGCAGGGCCGGACTGGGAACCAAAACCGGCCCTGACAAAGTGCTCGGTCGGCCCCCCCGGGGGGTTGTGGGTGCAGCCGAGCTCTTTGCCAGGGTCGGTTTTCGGACGATTTTATTACAGGGCAGATTTTGTAGCTATGCTGCAAAAACGGCCTTCTAACAAAACCGGCCCCCACCCGTGCGGCGCACCGGGGAATTGCCCGGTGCCCGCTACAGCCAGTCCGGCCCTGGCTGTGAGAGATATGTGCGTAAATAGAGGACTAGATTTGGGGGTAGAATAGAGGGCAGGAGGTACTGGCGCACAGGGGGGAAGGTTTGTTTTCAAGGCTAATCCATTTCCTTTATATCATAGGATGCGTGAAAGGCCCAGGGACCAAGACAGTTACCTGGATCGTGGGACATTCTTTCGTCCACTGGGCAGCCAAATATGTAGACCAACAGGTGTATGGACGCAACCTGGGTTTGAGGAGCAGTCACCATGAAGTGTGTTGGTGGGGAAAAGGGGAAATGCAATGAGGAGTCTTAATTGCTGTGGCTGAAGAAAATGGTACCACAGAGGGGCTGCCCAGACATGCTGGTGATACACTTGGGAGAGAACAATCTTGTGCGCTTGTCAGGACTGACGCTACTGCAGCACATGTAGAGGGATTTGGAAGAGTTAAAGAGGAATTTGGCTGGAACATCCTTAATATGGACGGAGTTTGTGCCTCACAAGGTATGGAAGGGGGCTGTTAAGCACGCAGCCCTTGAAAGGGCCCGCAGGAAATTGAATAAGGCAATGAAGGTTTTCTGCCAGGTGAGGAACATAAAGTTGATTGCACATGTGGGGCTTAAGTTGGAAGAGCCAGTACTGTTCAGGGACGATGGGGGGCACCTTTAGCACATGGGGTATGCATACTATATGATAGAAATGCGGGATAATATCAGTAAGTTGTGGAATGAGTCTATTTGGTGTCGCAGTGAATACTGAGAAGGGGCGAAAGGTGCGCTAGAACTTTTGGGGTGGGGCAGGTAACCACACTACGGGGGTTCCTTGGTTGGCAGTACTTTGGAGGGGTGGTGAGTCACATACGGGCGGATCCATCCTTCGGGGGAGGGGGAAGGGTACACAGGTGACTGATGGCGGCGCGCAGGGTGCAAGGAGTATGGAAGAAATTCAAGAGAGGATGTTTGTGAGGGCAAGTGAAGGTGAGAATGGGGAGATGAAGGAGGTCGCAATGTGAAAGGGGTGATGGAAACAGGTGAATTGGTTTGAGAATGGATGGGGAGAATGAGCTGTATGGTTATGATAAAAGTTATATATTTGCAGTTATGTATTGTTAATAAGGTTTAATGTTGCAACCTTGCCCTAATAAAATGCCTTTTACGCTTGAAATTTCCAGCGTGGAGTGTGGTTATTGCGCGATATGTGCTTTTCATGAACCCCTCAAGTGCCACATACAAGGGCTATGGGTAGAGGACTTTCTGTGTGATCTGCTGCAGGGAAGGGACTGCTGGGAAGGAGCCTTCCTTATTAAAGGGACAGTGTGGCCCTAATGGGTATGTGACTTTCTTCATGGACGCCCACTGGAGACGCTATCGCAAAAACAACAAGCATTTGCAATGCAGTAGGTCTCGCATTTACGCGAGTTTCAGCTATTGCCATTGTAAATGGCAATGCCTTATATTTGTGTTTTGGCTTTTAAAACATAAGTAAAAGGCATTGTAATTGACCATGCTAATAGCTTAAACTGGCGCAAATGCAGACCTATTGCCTTCCAAATACTTGCTCTACCTGTACATGGGCCTTGGGAGGACCAGGGGGCAATCTAGGGAGGGCTGTCCCACTGCCCCTCCCCCCTCCAGAACCGGACCTGGCCAGGGACATTTATACAGGTCTTGCCGGTTTAAAACCGGCCAGGTTGCAACCCTAATAGGACGCTGTTTGCCTGCAGCATTAGAGGGCGTCTGTCCCCCTCACCTGCTTGTCAGCAGCTAATCTTTCAAAACTCCCTCTCTCCTCCTCTTCGGCTCGCCCCTCCTCTCTCGCTCTTCTTCGGACTGCTCGACTCGCTCACAGTCCATCTCACAGAGGGCAACATGGCGGGCGATTCCATCCTCCTCGCTGCGGTCTCCCTTCTTTCAGCCTTCCAACAAGGTAGGGCGCCTGGCTGGGTTTAGACTCTGCTCGTTTCCTGATGTGCTTGTCACAGCTTCCCAACAACTGTTCTTCTTTAAGGAAGGGAAACCCCCGTCTTTGAGACCCAGAATTGTCTATGGTAAACTTCTCTGTGTTCCAACTCTCCCGGAAAAACCCGTGCCCAGTTCCTTGCAAAGGGAGGTGGCAACCTGCCCGTTTTTATGAGAAAAATCTCATTCTCTTTTTAAGTTTCTAATGTTGACTCTGTGTCTGCTGTCTTGCGGATTTTTGGATACTAAGGAGTATGTTGACAACAGTAATAGTTGTATGAATAATAGTTACGTAGTTAGGGTAAATGTCTTAGTCATGCGGCTTCACGGCGCTATAGAATGCTCAATGCTGGGGAGTGGCGACTGCAGTCATCTAACCTGTTATGAAACCTGGTTTGTCTCCAGCCATTGTAAGCTGCAGGCAGTTCGCGTCGTGTACACCGCATTTCGATTTTTAACCCTTTTCTCTACATCGAGCAACGTTTGAATCATGCTTAAGTTCAAGCATTTTATATAAACGAGGTTCTTTTTATATGTTTACCGAACTGGTTGATTTCTTTCAAACAATCTAAAATTACGGTAAAATGATTATAAACCGAAAAGAGCATTGTGACTGGACGATAAACCTGCCAATTAAAGAAAAGAATGTTCTACCTCTAGAGCAAACAATCGGAAATCACCTTTGTACTCTGTGCCCAGCCTCGTGTGATGTTGCAACCATGCTGTGAGACAACCCAGTAGGTAAACGTTCCTGCAACTGAGAACTTTTATTTTTTTATTTTATTTTGAGAGTTTTATATAGCGCTGGCTAGACCCGGAGGTATCAGAGCGCTTTACATAAGGTTCCACAGAAATTACAAAATTACATCAGTTACATGTTACATCGGTTACTAGAAGCGCTGGCTAGACCCGTGGGTATCAGAGCGCTTTACAATTAGGAATCACATTATTACACAGTTAAAAACAGTTTACAGGTTACATCGGTTTTACGAAACACATTTAAATAGTATGGAGGAAGGATAAATAGGGCGGATAGGGGTAAGGGGGAAGGGTGTAGGTGGAAGGAGGGAGATAACGGTAGGAGAGACGAAGGAAGGTCTGCCCAATGTCCGGCTGGGTAGGTGACGGCCGAGGAGGGAATTCACAGCCTATCTCCCCTATAGCTATCAGGGTAGCTCCACCGAGCAACGGTCAGGTAGCAAGGTCTCAGCGGTCGCGGGAAAGTTCACAGGGTAAATGTCCTGAAGGGTGTGCAGGATCCAGATAGGATAGGGGGAAGAGGGAAGGGGGAAGATAACGGCAGGAGAGACGAAGGAAGGTCTGTCCAATGTCCGGCTGGGTAGGTGACGGCCGAGGAGGGAATCCACAGTCCATCTCCCCTATAGCTATCGTGGTAGCTCCACCGGGCAACGGTCAGGTAGCAAGGTCTCAGCGGTCGAGGGAAAGTTCACAGGGTAAATGTCCTGAAAGGGTGTGCAGGATACAGGTCGGTTGAGGGCTAAGATCAAGGTCTGGTCGATGACCAAGTAGGACCTTCCATGTAGGTCTGAAACCAACGATTGCTGTTTCAATCTATTTTGCGGCCTTCAAACGATGTCAGGCAAGGGATTCTGCCCCTGGTGTTATATTCAGCCGGGCCCCATTTTATCTTTCCCCATTTTTATCTTTCCCTTATGTATTCTTAGGGGCCCCTAGGGTACTCGACGCGTTACTATCGGTGGCCTCCTTTCCCCGGCACCAACTCGGGGGTCATAGCGCCAGCTCTCTCTCCTTGATTACTTCGGAGCCAGACAGCCCACAGTTCACAGCCACTCTCCTTTCGCAGCCCAGTCAGGCTGTGACGCCCACCGCAGCCGCCATTTTCTATTTCTTAGGGTCAGACACTGAGGGTATCTTCATGAATGCCAGCGAGTTGCTCCTCAAACTTCTCCTCCAATGTCAGGGGACAAACGCCTCACCAGCAGGGTTTTTCAGTTGCAGCTCCCCCAACCAGGGTGCTAAGCTCGTTTCACCAGGGAAGCCTCTGGTTGGGCGCCATCTTAAAATCAGGCGCAGCCTCCCACCATTGGCTCCTCACCAATGCCCAGCAAGTGCACAGATCGGTGTGGGATGATCCCCTTGAGCTGACTCAATGCTGCCCCCAACTCGTCGCCCGCTCACCTCCACAAGACTCCGCCGCCGCCGGGGTGCCTCAGTCTCTCACCCGGCCGCTAAGCGGCCGCAGGACTCCGCCTGACTCCGGGAGCTGAATCACAGGGGTGGGGAGCCTCGTCCGGCTCTCCCTCGTCCCTCTGCGGCTCTTGTCACGTTGTCTCCGGCTCCATCGCTGTCTGCCTGGGACCCACTGTGCCTGCGCTCAATCAGGTAGTCTCTTGGTCTTTCTCGGCCGTGGTCCATGGCGCCATCTTGTCACTGCCCTTTGCTCACGGCCGCGCTGCGGACTCCGCTCCCGATCACAACTGCTACATTAAACGGGCGCCTCCTGGCAATCCTCCGCCTCACGCAACTTTGCTGAACCGCATTGGGTATGTCACGGTTCTCCAGCCTTGTGCTGGCGGTGTTCGGCAGTCTCGGGGCTCCGGAGCTGATGTGGAGCGATGTGCTCCCCTCCGACACGGAAAACCAGCCACCATCTGCCACTGCCTTTACTAGAACGCAGCAGGTGCCCAGTCTCGTGTACTTTGAGGTAAATAGCCAGGCACTTCTAGCTGGGCCGTTATTAAAGAAGCGTTCTCAAACAGAGGCTGTTACATCCGGTCATCATTTTCTTTGCTCCCCATGCCATTTCAGTTTAAACCCAGCCATATGCAAATAAGTCTTGACCCTGCTCCCCATGGGAACAGTCCAGCCCGAACTGCCAGCCAGGTCCTCCCTTGACTGGAAACAAGCATCCTGGGACCAGTTTCGGGGTTTCACACCTCATCAGCCAGGCTAGCTTAACTCGAGTGGCATGGAGAGCATGGGACCCACATCTGGGCACTCCCGTTGCACTCGGGGTGACAAATGCAAAAACCTACCTTCCAGACTGTCCACCAAACTCTAAATAAATCCCTTAGATGAAGTGCACTCCTACAAACCCTTCACAAGAGGTTGTCTTTTTCAAATGTTTGCTGGAAAGAACTGCTTATTTGACGAGTTAGACTCCATCAAAGATTCGTTAGAAGTGTCAAAGTCTTAAAATTCTTCTTACCTAGCCAAGGCATATGATCTTTCTGACTGATTGTTACAGCTTCTATGATACAGATTTAAAAATAGCAATGCACAATAAGGAAATCATGTGCCTACTGCAAAGCATGCTAAACTGACCAATTAACAAGTCTGCCCTCCAGGCTAATCTAGGATGAGAGATTTAACTTGAGAAGGTTTTTAGTTTGCGTCTATTAAATGGAGCGGGTTAACCTTTTAGTCATCTGCCATTTACATATGGCCCTTTTCCTCAATGACTAAAACATTATAGCTTCTCTAGCAAAACTATCAAACAGCCACCAAAGTTCTGTTAAGAATTAGTAGATTAAGAGAATTTTCAACACTGATTTACGTAATGGAAGCAGTAAGGCTTGGTCCAAATCAGGGAGCTGATGTTCCCAGAACATCTGCAGACATGACCATATATTGTCACAGATTATTCAAATCTGGGAAGAATCAATTGTCATTGATTTACCTGCTATCTTAATTGTAGTCATAATCAGGTCTGCGCTGCAAATGTGCCAAAATCTTCCTGTTTCATCATTTTGTTTGTGGTCTGGAAATAAAGTATTTATGCACTAGATTGCCATACTACTGCCCGGTGTCTTGGCCATTCTCATTGCCTAGTAGCAAATCTGAACGGTTTCACTGTGAAATATATGTTATTGGACGAGGGGCATCTTTATGACATTGTCATGCAGTGCAGCGCAGCGAGTGGCAATGCTGAGCTACACTGTGACAGAGAAAGGGCAAGGACGCACCATATTTAAAAGAATACGGCGCATTCCTGCCTTTTCTCCTGCTCTGGTGCTGTTTTTGCTACCTAGTGCCAATGCAGGCACCCTTGCACCATGGTGCATGGGTGCCTGTGTTGCATACCGGATTGTTTTTGAGCAGGAAGGGGCGCCCTCCTGCACAAAAACAATCATGAAAAGCATATTCCTCTATGTGTGCTGCACAATGCAGCACACATAGAAAGAGGAAGTAACAAAAAGAAATAAAGATATTTCTGCTTGTTTTGCCCCTACTGGAAAGGCGTATCTTTATGGCACGTTCCCAGGTTTACCAGTTCTAGTAAATCTGGAAATGCATCGAAAACCGTGGGAGCTGTGTGGGAACACCTATGCAACGCCCATGGAATGCCTTCCTAGTGCAGAGTAAGGCAAATCAGTGAATTGTGATGCGTTGCTTTACTCGAGACTTATGAAGCCACTCGGGGCCACACAAGGTGGCCTTGTGTGGCTTTATAAGGAAAATGGAGTATTTCAGCGGAGGGGCCCTACATTTGTAGGGAGTGTGTGTGAGCTAAAGGGGCAGGGAGCAGAGAAGTGGAGGGCTCTGTAGCAGCCGAGTGGACGTGGGCGTGTGCAAAGGGGCAGTCGTTCGTGCAGAAGGACCAGCGAGACTAGAGGGCAGTGAGTGTGCAAAGGTTGCAGGCAGTACAGAGGGCAAAATGCAGGGCAAGGTATATGCAGAGGGGGCAGGGTGCAAAGTGCACAATGTGAGAGCAGAATGGGCTTGGAGCTGCTAAGGCAGTGCGTGAGCAGGGAGTTAGGGAGCAGGCAGGGTGGGCTTGGAGCGAAGTCTGCAGGGTGCACAGTGGGAAATATGTTGCCAACCGCGCCACATTTTCCAGGTTTGCCCTACAATGGTGGCTTTTGTCCCACCGCCTGCACAGAAGCACTGTGGGCGTCCCTTGGTCTTCATTTTGGTTCTGTAGCAAATGTAAACTTCTCAGAGGACAAGCAACTATCGGTGCTTTATAAGATGGAAAAGGGGTAACAGTGTGACAGAGGAGCAGCAGCAGAGAGGGGTCCCTGCACAATGCAGCTCACGACCAGGTTCACCTACTGAGATGCAAATCCAGCCACACTCAGAAAAGGCCCTGAATGTGGCTGGAAACCATGCCTGGGACCCGCTCTGGGTATATTGGTCCTGGTGTTTATTTCTTCCACTAAGCCTGTTTCAAGGCGCTGACCTGCGGTCAGAACAGTGAACGGAGGGGGCTATGATTTTTTTTGTTAAAAGATTTTTATTGATTTTTTTCACACCCAAAGTCCTGTGGACCAACATTACACACGGTAGCATCATACTAGGAATCCCCCAGCAAAATAAACATCAGGAGAAACCCATTCTGCTACGCACCTACCCTATATCCCCCACTCACCGCCCCCTCTACCCCCACCCCCCCCCCAGTCAGTGTGCCCGCAGCAACCCCTCATCGATCGCCGTCCATCGGGCCCTATGGCCTGAGATGTCCCAGCTCCGGATAAACGGGCAAACCCCTGTCAGTGTTCTGCACAAGAGAAGGGGCCAAACGGAGGGGCTATGATGTGCACAAGATCAAACATTTTGTTAAAGTAGTGGACCCGAGAAGGCATTTCACTGCCATTTGCTATAAAAACTTAGTCACCACCATATTGCATTTTGGTGAATATACCATGAGACCTGTCACTTCTCCTCTTCTTGTAGAAGCCAAACAATTTCTCTTTGGAGAATTGATCATACACACTACCGGATGCACAAAAAGCAGTCATGCACCACTTACAGCCAGCACACTGATGTCGTTTCTAGTCAAATATAATGTGGTACCCCAGAAGTATTCGATTACAAAGAGCTTTAATGTCTCATATAAAAATACATATAATTCTGCAAGACCATAAGGTTACATACCGTAACTCATCTTTATATTGGATGGTAGATTTAACAATGTTAACTAAAACAATTAAAAACATCAGCAGCAAGCACTTAAAAATATTTGTTTCTAAAAACCATGCAGGTTGGTTTTAAAACTAACACATACATGAATTGAACCATAACAGGGGAGAAACACATAATTCAACTGCATATGTCTTTTCTTGCTAGTAATCTGTTTGAATCATTGGTTACGACACATGATGCTTCTTATTTCGTAGTTTGTACTATACTTCTCCAATCCCACAGATAAGTATCCAGTCCATGTTTTTTAACCACACACTACAAGCAGCTTTTACATTGACTCTATACACTTCCACCCTTGCCACAAAGGAGCTGAAGAATAATTTCAAAAAGGGATTTCCCAAGGGCACACAATTTGGCTAAATTGGAAGCTGGGATCAAAAACACTGTCTCTGGTTTCACCTTTCAAACTAGGCACAGCTGTGGTGGCAGTGATTCTGATGTCCAGGCCAAGGGGCTGACCGTCACAGAGAAATGTCACTTTCAAATATAAAGTTTATTGCCATCATACATGGGTGAAGTGGTAGAGCTGAGATTAGATGCCAGGGGTGCTAGCTCCATGACCAAACCATACCCACTGGCCCGGTCCTGTGACCGATGGTGGTTACTGGGAAGTTTGCGCTGTTGATGCTGATGGTTACCATTGTGTTTCAAAGCCAGACTATTTCATTACATTTGGATACTAGAGTTGATCTTTTCCTAAACTTGTCTCTCAAAAGTTTCAACAGCGAGCAGTCGAGGTATAATCCAGGAGGTGGTCAAGAGATCAGTACTCAAGTATACTATGCATACCAATTGCACTTGAAATACTTCATCTCACCACCCACCCAGCAACGGATGCTGTCAAAATAAAATAGTGGGGCAGCACGGGGGCAAATAATATTTTTTTTAAAAGGCACTCACCTGCTTCTCCCGCTCCGTCTGTCGGACGCCTCGGTGCTCCTCGTCTCAGTCCGAGGCCAGCACAGGCTCCCGGACTCCCCACCGAAAGCAGATGCTACTCCAATGCTGTGAGAGCAGTGCCTGGATTGGTCTGACCGGCCTAGGTAGGCGCTCACGAGGGAACTGGGAACCTGTATCATTTCTCCACCCAGCTGTACAATGCAGCTGGGTGGAGAAATTCTAAGTGTGCATGCCTGTTTGTCCGACCTTAGACTGCTGGCCAAACTGACGTGCACTTACAAGTGCCCTCCACTCCTTCCAGCCCCTGGCTAGTGTTGTGAGGATTGCCTGGCCGTGCCCCACCCTCGGAAGCATCGGCTGCCAGTTAACAATAAAATGGCAATAACATTGTTTTATTATCGTTTTTTATTTCATTCTCAGTAGGGCGATGCTCCTCCGCCATTGCAGGGGAGCCGACGCTGCATGGCATCGCACACTCGTTCCGCGCATGCATTATTTCCAGGAAAGCAGTGCGTCCCCACGTGGGTAAAGTTTCCTGCAAAGGGCACTGTGCTAGCAGAAGGGACACAGATCTGAGAGGGCAATGCACACACACAGGTGGCAGGGTGCAGAGAGGGCAGTGGACACACAGAGGTGGCAGGGTGCAGAGAGGGCAGTGGACACACAGAGGTGGCAGGGTGCAGAGAGGACAGTGGACACACTCAGGTGGCAGGGTGCAGAGAGGGCAGTGCCCACACTTGCAGAGAGGACAGTGTGTATGCAGGCGGGGCAATTAGCAGGAAGTACAATGTTTGAAGAGAAGGGGCTGGGAGCAGAGAAGAAAGGGTAACATTTGTTGGAAGGGTAAAGGAGCAGAGTGGGCAGTGAGTATGCAAAGAGGGCAGGGAGCAGAGATGGTATAGCATGACCCGAAGGCGCTGGCAACAGAGGGGGCTGTGTGTAGGGGTGGGCGGAATTTGCGACATTCACTTTCGCAAATTATCGCGAAAATCTTAAAAATCTCCACAAACACGTGGAAATATCGCGAAGATGCGGAAGTTGTTTTCCCGCCCGTTCGCAGTATTTTCTGCGTGATCGCGGCTCGCCAACTTACCCATGCGGTTGCTCACGGGCGCGGCCATCTTGTTTTCACTTGTCTCGCGGTGCATGATCGCGAGAAGATAGACGTGATCGCGCGATGAATGACATTACTGCGGGCGCGAACTGTCGCGAGACAGCGCAAATGGCTACCAACAATCCAACATCTCGTGGAGAACGCGACCGGATCGGGAAAACTTGTTGGTGAACGCGGGGATTCAGGTAAGGCGATCGCGCGCACGCGAGAATGTATTATTTTACAGCGCGAGCAAGCAAAAAAATTCCGGTAAATTGCGGAAATTTTGACATTTTCGCGCTCTCCGCGAAACGCGAAAATGTCAAATTATCGCAATTTCCACGAGCGGAATGGAACTTTAGCCCAAGCCTAGCTGTGTGTGAGTAGAAGGGGCAGTGTTGGAAGGCAGGCAGTCGGCTGCAGAGGGAGCTGTGAATGAGAACATGCGCCAGGGGCAGAGAGGGCAGTGAGTGAGTACCGGGGACAAGTCGAGGGGCAGTGTGTGAGCATAAGGGGCAGGAGAACAAGGCTATGTGTATTTAGAGGGGGTCGTATGTAAGCATTTATTAAATCAGGAAACATCATTTTACAGTGACATTTAAAATGATACTTGTATAGCGCACTACTCACCCGCAAGGGTCTCAAGGCGCTTGTATGAATACCGCTGTGGAACCCATCCTGGCTTTCCCTGTGAGGCGTCCACTCCTGGGCACCCCCAAGGTGGAGGCCAGGCATCCTTAGCGTTGTGGGGCCGTTGTGGAGATTAAGCAAGCTATTGCCCAGAGTTGCAGAGTGGGACTCCATGATTGGAATGGCACTGAGGCGAGAATTATCAGGTCCATGGAATTTTTGAGCCCAAGACCCGCCGAGGCGGGGAATTGAACCCTGGTCCCGGGCTAGACCTCTGCATCAGGGTCTGCCGCTCCAATCATTGAACCACACTTCTCCACCTTCTTCTTACCGCATTCTCCGATCCTACTAGCATCAGATTGCACACCGTTCACAAGTAGATATGCCTCCCTAGTCCAGCACCACCAGCAAGGTTTTCACATGTCCATTCAAATTTGGGAGGTTTTCACATGTCCATTCAAATTTGGGACCTCTCACCGGGGCCCAAATAATACTTTTGTGAACGTCGCTCAATCGACTGCTTGTGACAAGTGTAGTGTCGCCATGCGAGGTACAAGGGTCAGGAGGAGGAGTAAGGAGAAAAGGGAATCGAGGGATACAAGAGAGAAAGACGGGGGAGATAACGAGAATAAAGAAATTGAAGTAGGCATATGGTGTCCGTCTGCTATTTCAACGCGACAACAAGGAGGCAAGAATTTCGAATATGCGGTGTTTTGGCTCAAATATGGCCGTCCTTCTTCAAAGCAGGATGTAAGGAGTATCGTTGAATTCTGGAATAAAAGCGCCTAAGGTTGACTCCAGCATCCCCTGCGGGGCGTGTGGGAGGAGGCACCCTTGGGAGGGACTCCATTCTGCCCAAGCCAATGATCTGGGAGATATGGCCCGCTCAGGGGCCCCTCTTCACATTCTGGTGGAGGTGGACTCACAGGGCTTTAAGTGGGATGAAAAAAACTGGAGGGGTCTCTCATAGTGGCGTAGCAGATGTAGTTAAGGGGGTGGCCTAAAACACTTAAGCTAAAAATCTGTACTTAGCATAATGTGCCGAGCCATTGGTATTTCGATGATTCTGTCCATTTATCCAGCTATATAACACAAGTAACACTACAGCTACAGCAAGCCAGGAATATTTTCAATGGTTGTAAATTGCATTAGATAAATAAGCAACAACTAATACTTCGTTGTATAGAATATTGAAAATGCTTCGTTCTTGTTGGCGAAGTTGTGGCATAAGGCTAGAGCTACCGACCTTCGAGCTAAGAAAGCAGATTCGAGCCTCCTCTCAGCTTAACATCCTGTGATTCAGAACATGAATGTGGGCTTGTGTTATGTAACTGGTGCTCAAGTTTGCACCATATAATACTGATAAAATTAGTCTTATTTAAGGTACATCAAAAGAAGTGAGGAATGATACTATCGCAGAGTTAAGCATGTAAATATATTATTTTACACCCTGAAGGTAAAACTGGAGAGCTCGACGGGGACCCGTTTCAGCACCTGCTTTTAAGAACGGCCAGTGCTGAGCACCGGGGAGACCCGGCCCACTTTAAGCCCCGGGGTCCTATCATTTTACCTTAGGCTACTGCCTTAGTGAACTGTACGCCAGTAAAAAAAAAAATGACAGTGCTGTTGCTAATTTGCAATGTAATTTCCGTATTTCTGGCATTGTGAAACCTGCAGGAAGTATCCAACTCTTGTGTTGTGTTGGTAGAAGCAATCCCACATTAGGTTGCAGCGGTTTGCTGTGACATTTTCTGACAGAAGAAACCACTGCACACAAAGCCGTGCCTCTACTCGTGGGAAAGAGCAGGTGATCCGGCCCCACCCATGAGGAGTGTAAGGATGTTTCCTCCCTTGGGCACAGCATTGTTGCAGAAATGGAAACGGCTTACAGTTTTGCCGAGTCATGCCGCACGCTACGAACCAGTGCTCCATTTTCACCCAACAGCCCCTTGTATTCCGACACTTGCAATGTAACGTTTCCTTTTATAAATATTAGCAGAGACGTCTTCTAAAACTGTCGACTCTGGAATCAGAAGGCCACGCCAGAGTACAGCTTTAAGATGTGCGGTGTCCTTGTGCGCGTGCCTGCCCCCCCCGCTGAGTGAAGTAGGAATGAAGCTAAGAGGGAGGGAGGGAGGGGGGGGGGGGCATTCAACAGACGACCACGAGGGAAAATTATTTATTTAATTTCCCCTCGTGGTCGTCTGTCGAATCCCCCCACCCCGGCCTCACCGCTCTTACCTGCATGGGCCGCGGCTGACAAGTGCATGACTGCGGCCTACTCGCTAGGCCTGGGCAAAATTTCCGTTCCGTTCGCGGAATTTGCGATAATTTGGCATTTCCGCGTTCCGCGGAGAGCGCGGAAATGTCAAAATTTCCGCATTCCGCAGCTTTGCGATAATTTGGTTCTTGCTCGCGCTGTAAAATAATACATTCTCGCGCGCGATCGCCTTACCTGAATCCCCGCGTTCGCCGACAAGTTTTCCCGATCCGGTCGCGTTCTCCATGAGATGTTGTATTGTTTTAGCCATTTGCGCTGTCTCGCGACAGTTCGCGTCCGCAGTGACGTCATGCGTCGCGCGATCACGTCTTTCTTCTCGCGATCATGCACCGCGAGACAACTGAAAACAAGATGGCCGCGCCCGCGAGCAACCGCAGGGGTAAGTTAGCGACCCGCAACCATGCAAAAAATATCGCGAACGGGCGGGAAAAAACTTCCGCATCTTCGCGATATTTCCACTTGTTTGCGGAGATTTTTAACATTTTCGCGATAATTTGCGAAAGTCGCTTTCGCAAATTCTGCCCACCCCTACTACTCGCACGAATACTCACGCAAGTACTCCTACCATTGACAGTACTACTAAAAATAAAATGGTAATACTCTCCGCTCACCTTTACCTGTAATAGTGCCGCAATTAGCCCTGCTCGTATTAGTACGACACTACCACAATAAAGAATACTGCGAATATTTCTTGTTATAAAGTACCCTCTACTAATTTTATTATTAATCTGGTTATTACTAATGATATTAATACTACTTCATTAGCACTTCTGTGTTCAACCTCTATTGTTAATACCCCAGACCAGATCTACATGTATTACTAGTGCCATGACAATTAATACTGCTACTAAATAACGCAAGCGCTACTAATGCTAATTTTATCACTACTTGTTTTATTACGTGTAATGTTAGTAGTACCACTACATCAGAACTGCTACTTTTAGTGCTGGTGATATTGTGAATACCACAGGTATTGGATCTAAAACTTTTACTGGTGATATTGCTGCAACGTTGGCTGGTATAGTTAATAGTAGTATTCCAGTTCGTAGTAATGTTTCTAATAGTTGCTTGTTGCTACAAGTACTGCTACTAGCAGCACTACTAGGGCGGCTATGCTCTAGAAAGCAATCATTATACCACTGTTTTGTATACTACTAATATACAAATAGTACCGTTAGCACTGGTCGCAGTATTTCAATTATTATTTGAAGCGTTTTATAAAGCGCGAACATGACCGGGGAGAATCAGAGCGCTGTACATACAGGTAGAAGCAGGATCCTAGACCTGAAACTTAAAAAGGAACTCCTACCACAAATCTAGAACAAATAATTTAAAGCTAAAGCGGGATATGGTATGTTGTGTCAGCGATAATATAAAACATCTGGCGATGATCCAGACATCGTCCCATGAACGCGTTATCTACGGTATGCAGGATCAGGTTGAGGTGTTCGCACAGACATGGGCCCCTTCTATATGATACCTCCTTCACTTGTGATCCAGTGAGATTTTGAAAATCATAATACACAACACATTTATACATAGAGAACACAAAAAGTTGAAAGTATACATTGCACATGACAGATACAGTTATACAGGAAACAGAGACCAGTGGAGTAGAAGCACAGTAAAAGTGTGCTTTAAAATGTGAGATGAAAAAAACATACGTAGGATAATATTGATACATAAACTAAGTTTCACTATTGATACTTATGCTTATTAATGGAGTTTATGCTAAATAAAGTGGCCTAGTGTTTTGATGCTGTTTTGCTAATATGCACCCGTTGGAAAAGACAGTGGAAAAATGTGTAAACAATGAAGTATAAATTTGATATTTTAAAGAATATTAGAGATATGATAGTTTATGAAAACCTTCAAACGATATTAGAAATGTTTTTTGAAAAACATGCATTTATATGAATAATGCAAACATTTGTGGTAGTAGGATATTTCTAACATTAGTTATTGTGAAGTTTATGTATTTTTATGTCAAACAATTACATTTAATTATAATTGAGGTGGAGTTAAAATGGTTATTTCATTTAACTGTGCAATGCTAACTTAAAGGCCTTCTTTTTGAGGTGCATTTTCTCTGGTGTTGACCTTTCCTCTGATTTTAATGCAATGCATTGTTTGTTGCAAAATGTAATGTAACTTGTTACACACACTCAACGCACACAGCTCACAGACTTTTTCTACTTTGAGATGCTTTTTGAAGCGCACTACATTGCAATGCAGACTTGGATGCTATTCGATTTTTGAACTGTTTACCAACTGTGGACTGCCTGGTGTATGCTACAGTCGGTGGGATACGGACGGAGCCTCTTTGCCGAACTTTACTTATTTCCTTAAATTCTGACTATGCTAAGAGACCCGTCCTTAATAGAATCTAATTGAACCTTTCTATCCCCTTAGAATTTGAGCTGTTGGTCTACAAACTATCCATCTGCCCATTTGGTGGCTGGACTCTGTAATTCTGTGGCTATGCTGATTTGAATGCCTGCTTAAATGCTTGGCACTAGTATTAAAACTGCTACATGGCTAACGGAGTTTCTTAAGCAATTGCTGATGATGATGAATTTTGCATCTCTGATACAATAACCAATTTATTCAGAGTTGACTAAGGCTATTCTATTGAGTCTTGTTGATTTGTTGCTTGATTGTGATTAATGGTTTAAATGCAGTTAAGGAAGAATCGGCAAGTTCTGACAGAACATCAGGTGTTGCTTCTTTTATGCTGTATAGCGACTAAAAAAATTTTGTTTTGTATAATCCTTACTCGTCTTAACTTCTTTAGGAGGTTGGGACTTCCTGTGCTTTTCTTTATATTTACAGTATGGTCTTGAAAGTAGCGTATCTAAATTTGATATCTAACCTATTTGTTGGCTGTCAATTAATGGTCCTCATTGGACACCTAACAGCAAGTTTTAGTCATCCTGATTTCCACCCCTCATAGCGGTGGAGAAAGATTCATCAGAGGATTATTGCCTCTGTGGTGAATAAATTTGAATTGATTGACTAATTGTAACGGGCCGAGTATGGTCAGAGGAGTAATATGAGCGTAGATTAAGTAAGTAGAAAATATAAAAATACATTTTGGAATCATGCATACGCTGCATCACTTTTTTTTTTTTTTGGGAGTGTATTGTTACACAAGAAAGTTGGTATAAGCAGACCTGCCAACCTGTAAATAAATGTCACCATGTGAGGAGAGGACGGAGCCTTGGAGGGATGGGGCCTACTGCTAGAAGCTTCATAAGAGACACTCTGCTCTCCACCAGGCCCAACCCCACCTCTCCATCCCCCCCAAAAAAAACATTCGCTGAGGCTGCCGCCCATGTTCTGCGGTGTTTTCACACCTCTTAATGGACATCAGCTGTTTACAGCTGCAAAAGGAAGCTAGAAATTCACTATATGCAGTGGTTTCAGCTCGCCTTGCCTGGCACCATGTGACACACAGTGGCATCATGTGAGTTGGCAGGTCTGTATAAGGTATCCTTCTCATCCGCAGCTAAGATCTATAACAAAGGTTCAGGACATTTAAGAACCAGTATGGCCCTGGGCTTCAGGCTTTTATGCTACATTAAAAGCATCCGGATGAAAAAACTCACTTTATGAGTAAATTAATCTTCTTCACATTGCAGGTTACTTTGCTAAGATGGTGGGTAACTCCAGAATGAAGCATAAGATAATGCCGCCTGCTGTCAATGGCCCACCTGAATTTGAGCGAATGTTCCGTGCACAGTAAGTTTTTTTTTTTTTTTTTATGGTTGGAGAAGCTGTTTTCTTTTCACGATTTAAAAAAAACTGTTTTGTATATGTTCTGTGCAGTGCTTTAAATGGGCCGGTACTGCCCGGTACGGAGTACCGGAACTTTTTTATTTTGAGAGGGCGAGTACTGGCACTTCTCAGAAACAACAAGCAGGCACTCTGGTTGAGTACCTGCACTTCCATTTTTTTGCATTTCAAGGGCTGTTTCTGTGTATTCTGGATGGTATAGTCGAAAACACAATGTCAGTAGTTGTGTAGTATCTTCATGCTCCTTGTCATGTTAAATGTTTACATTGTGTTCTAATGTTCCCTTCGGAACGTGGTTTTGAAACTGGTGGGAGTTGGTGTTTTACCTGTGTGCCACCAGCAGCTTGGCTTTTTTCTCCGCAATAAACTTACCTTTCTACAAACCTGAGGTATCCTGTCTCCAGGTACGTCACCACATGAGTGTGGCAACAAGTGAGCTGCTGACACATACCCACACGTGCACGCGGGTGAATCCTAGACATGTGGAGCATGGAAATTATCTTTCTGCAGTAACAGTGACGATGCCATGGAGGACTACCAATTGAAAAGTCATGGAGGGACACAGGTTTCCATGCTGTCGTCCCAAGGAAGATTTGTACTTTTCCAGCACTATTTCGCTCTCAGAGTGGTGGCACGAAGGCAGGAGTTGTGTCACCAGCCTCCTTCTTCTGAGTGGCCTTCTCCTGTTGCGAATAGACAGAGGCGTGGTTTACGGGCATTCCTCACAGGTGCAGTGTGACAATGACGTCTGTAAGGAGAGCATCAGTAACTGCAGTACCATGTGGAGGTAAAGGAGCCTTGAGTGCATGTGCTACAAGCTGAAGTGATTAGACAGGTAGAGTTCGCTGTTGTAGTCTGCACTTAAAGTGGGCTCTGACGGAGTGTATGATCTTGGAAATGACAGTGAGGTACCACAGGGTACTATTCTATTGCGACATTTCCACGTATTCATCACCGGTGACGTGCACACCTCTAACTAAGAAGACCCATGTATAGAGGGGTTGGTTTAGCTATAACTGAGTTATTTTGAAGATTGGTGAAGTTTTTATGGTTAAAGTGTAAATGCAGGTTCTTCAGTTCTCTTATAGGTTGAGAAGTTTTGATTCGCTATACTGTGATCACCTATTAGTTGTGTAATTTGACATATTACTATGCAGTCTTTGACTCCTCCTCCTCCTCCTCAGTTCTTACAAACTCCTGATGATCCTCCTTTTCAATGGAAACAATGGTTTGATGCCTCCGAGATGTACTTGGGGGCAATTGGAGCACTTTGTTGCCATGCTGAAAGGAAAAAGTTTTTGTTACTTCACTCGTTGGGATTTGAAGGCAGGGCCATTCTGAAACACTTGCCTGAACTATTGGTGGAGGAAGGTGAGAAACCGGATAAATATCAATAAACTGTGAAAAGACTTAAAGCCAGATTTGATGTACAGCCGAGTTTAGTAGTACTTGGGCATATGCTTTTCAAGCGTTCAAAGTCTGAGTGAAGATTTGGGCTCATACATAACAGCGTTCAGAAGATTAGTAGCTGATTGTCAATTGGAAACTCTTTCAGATCACTTGGTTAGGGATCAATTTATTAGTCATTACGTTGACAAATCTGTCAAAAGTTGTTGTCTATGAGGAATCCATTGTTAGAGGTAATGATTAATACAAAGGAGTATATAGACTTCTCAGTTGTCTGCTAAAGAATTGGACAGTAAAAGTTCTGATGTGGTCTTGGTAGTAAAGTTCAGTTCAGGTGACAATCTAAGGGTGGAGAGATTCAGCGTGGACAAACCTAAACCGGTTTTTTCACATCAGAATATTTATTTTTGATGTGGCAATCAGATGCATCCTAAAGAAGGAAAGGAATGTCCAGATAAAAATACCAAATGTAGACTATGTAATAAGCCAGGCCATTTTGCTAAAGTTTGTCAGGGTTACACCATTGTGTACTATTGAGTTACTCACTTCTCTGCGGGGAAAAAGTAGGTATAGACATTGTGGGCCCATTTATTTCCTTTACGGAAAATTCTCATTTCGCCTTGCTCCTGACTGATTACTATAGTGAATGACCAGAGATTAAGTTCGTGAATGAGGTCAAATAAAAGATCGTGGTGGATTTCTTAAAGATGTATTTCTCAAAGAAGTGTTTCCAGCTACATTGCTGTCAGACAATGGTGTCCAATTTGTATCCAGAGAGGTGGAGTTGTTCTTGCAAGCCAGTGGGATTAAACATATAAAAGGTGCTCTCTATCATCCTCACACCAGTGGTTTGGTGGAAAGGATGAACAGGGTGTTGGGAGAGTGTATCAAATGGGCTATAGCCAATGGATATGTTGTAGGAAATGTGATCAAATTAATGTTTTAAGTTTTACCCCACTTTCTACCACCAGTGTTTCACTGTATGAGTTATTACGTGGAAGGAGAGCTACCACTTGTTTTTGTCCAGCATGGATGAACAAGTGAGTTAAAGAGAAGAAGCCTGGTTGGACAAGTGAGAGTTTCAGGTTACAAGTGAAGAATGTGCAGGAGAAACAGAAAAAATAATATGATGATAGGAAAGGAGTGAAAGCTAAGATATTTAAAATGAGTGATGTTGTTGGAGTGAGCAAACCTGTTCATGTTAGGAAAGGGGGTTCCAAGTTTGTCCCACCTGCTAAGGTCATGGAGGTGAAAGGTAATGGTGTCCTATTTTGGGGAGGACTGTAATCGAATATTGAACGTGTGGGGAAAGCTGAGTGCAAGTAAATTACTGCGGAGGGGTTTATGGCTAGACCTTGGTGTGAAGATGGCGCTGTGAAGTCCAGTGTGGAAGCACCTGTGTTTATTGAACGTCAAGATGGAGCAATAAAGACCAATGTGAAAGCACCCATGTCTGGTGAACCTCATCCAGAGATATTGTTGAGACGCAGTGGAAGGATGAGGAGATTACCTCGTGGGTTCAGTGATTAGGATAGTTATTGTTTCAGTGGATTTTTTTTTTTTTTCTATGTGAACATTTTGCACCTTAGTTTCTTAATCAGTCAGTTTTTATTTTCATGATAAATTTGTCTGCATATTTGTAGCACCTTAAGATTTTAGTGTTTCATATTTCTTAAATTTGCTACGTTTTATTATGTTTTGTGTTATTCTGGTTAAGTTTATAAAAGGTTACAGTCTTATAGTATCTGCATGCTTGCCATGTGGAAGGTTCGCATTGTATTCTAATGTTCCCTCTGGAGTGCGGTTTTGAAACCGGTGGGAAACTGTGAGTTAGACTTTAACCTGTGTGCCACCAGCAGCTCGGACTCTGAGCTTTCTCTGCAATAAATGTACCTTTCAACAAGTCTGAGGTCTCCTGTCTTCTATTACGCACTACAAGGTACAAGCCAAAAGCAATGTTGCAGCACACCACAGATTTTATTTTTATTAGAACATTTGAAAGTTGAGAGCTCGATTGTAGACCATGCAGTGGCTCATGGCCAGTTGTTGCTTGTGCAGGCCTTTTGCTGCGCTTTCCAACTATGTTTTTCAATGTATTTCTTTTTAATTTGGAACATTCTACTCTCAGTGGATGGAATATTATCATCTCCTTCATATAGGACCTGGATCAGAAGAGCTGTCCACATTACAAAAACACTTGCAGAAAAAGCAGAAGTTTGACACAAAGAGGTCATTATTTACCTACTGTAAGGATGAGTTTGTGCACATAGTGGAGTCAACAGTGGCATCCTGCCTCTTTGTAGTCGTGTCTGAGTCAATCTGAGGTGTTTCATAGTTTCCTCATATTCCGAAGAGTACTGTCAGGCCATCTTTGTTCATGTTGCTCTCCAAAAGTGAATTAGGCTCCGTTAGGTGAGGGTCACCCACACTGTGTAACCATAATATAGACGCGAGGAGGATACACCTTTTTCACCAGACTTTGCGAAGATTGGTTGGGTGCAGTGATGATTAATACCTTGAAGTACATCACTTTTCATCTGCACTCACAGAGATGGGTCTATTGGCATCCAAGGCATAACTCAGTTGGTTCGGCATAACTGAGCTCTTTCACTCCCCCAAGCTGCTGCTTGATAGTAGCATTGGTAGCAGCTTTAGGGACCTGTGGGGACACGTGAGTCTCCTCTGTGTTTCACATTCTCTTCTTCCACATTTTCTGGTCCTACTCTCCTTTTTCATTTTTATTTCCTTATCTCATTCTCTCCTTTTCTCATTTCTTTCGGTAGTTTGCCTCTCAGTTGTTGTCCTCTTGTTGTCTCCTCTTTGTTTTCTCCTTTTCTTCTCTCCTACTGTCCTTTTCAGTGTTTACTCTTTTAAATCTCTTCTAATGTTCTCCTTTTCGTAGTCGTCTCCAAGTTTTCTCCTTTCCTTCTCTCCTAACCTTCTCTTGTTTTTCTCTTGTCATTCTTTCCTCCTTGATTTTCTCCTAGCCACTCTTTTTTTCCTTTCCTTTTCTCCTCTTCATGTTTTCCTTTTTTCTGTCCTTGATTTCATTCCCATCACTCATTTTCCCCTCATTTTCCCCTATCTCCTACCCTCCTCTCCTTCCTACCTTCTTTTTACTTTTTCTCCTTTCATTCTTTCACCTCTTCTCTTCTTTCTTTTTACCTTTTTCTCTCCTCTTCTCCTTTTTCTTTCCTTCATTTTCTCTATTCTCCTTTTCCTCTTTCGTCTCACTTTTTCTTTCTCATTTCTTTTTCTCTTCTCCATTACTGCTCCTCTTCTCTTTTTTCATTACTTTTCTAAATGTTCTCCCTTTTCTTGTCTCCGTCTCCTATTCTTCTAATCTCCCTGTTCTCCTTGCCTCTCTCTCACTTTCTATTTTCTTTTCCTTCTCTTTTATGTTCCCCTTCTAGCCTTTGCTCATTTCCTTCTCAATTTTGTCTCTATTTATTCCTCTTCATTTGCTCCTTTCATTATCTGTGTTTCCTGTCTTTTCTTCATTACTTCTGTCCTTTGCCTTCTGTCTTTTTCTCTTTTCTTCAATTCTGCTCTCTCCATTCTTTCTCATTCTCCCCTTTTCTCCCTCCCTGCCATTCTCGTACGTTTCTCCTTCCCTGTATCTTCCTTTATTTTTCGTTCTCTGCTTTTTCTCATTTCATTCCCTCCCTCCTGTTCTTTGTTTCACTCTTTCATTTTGTTTTCTTTTTGAGTGCATAGTTTCTTAAAGCAACCTCTTATTGCGTTAATTTGCATTTCATGGTTGCCTAACAGGTATACCCCTTGACACAGGGATGGCTTCAGAGAGCTATGAAGAACATGCCACGTTACATCGCATGCTTTAACTCATGCCATTACAACGTGGTCATTACAACGACCGCTTTGTAACAACGCATGCGTTACAACGCAAGTCGGAACAACGACTTGCTCATGTTGGGGGGGGTGGGCGCTGGATGATGGAATAGTATAATTTACTATTCCAACTCAGTCTGTGCAACAGTTAGGAAGGTGTTGGATTTTAAATCCAACACCTTCTGACCCCTAGAGCAAGTCGTTGTTCTGACTTGCGTTGTAATGGCATGCGTTGTAACAAGTCATTGTAATAGCCGCATTGTAATGGCATGCGTTGCGTTGCATGCGGTGTAAACGATGTTTCCCACTATGAAGCTTGCCGGCACCTTGCAAAACGTATCGTTGCTATTAGTCCCAGTCAAGAGGGCATTGTATGTGTAACTTGATGATTTGCTTATTTGCGGACATCAACCAGGGCAATTAGCTACATAGTGGAAGTCTTTCTGGTTCTAGTTCATTCACAAAATGAGGGGAAATGTCATCCCATGTATTGCATGACATAGTGAAGGCAAGCCTCAGTAAGAGAAGTGATTCATAAACAAGAGTAAAGGGACAAAACTGGTCTTTCCCATCATACCTCTTGTGCTATTAGTTCTGTGTGTTCACTTCAGCAGTACTGGGGTAATCCAGGTGCAGTGTTTACATTATATGGCCTGTAGATACCCTTTGTAATCTACATCTTAGGTGTTAGACCTGTCACCCTTAGGGTGGTCTTTCCCCACCCTCAAAAAAAGTTTTGCCTACTCCCCCTACTGTTTTGATTAATTTATGTTTGTTGGCCTGAGGACTCTGTGCACTTTACCAGTGCAAAAGGTGCTTGTGTTCCCTCTCTAAAGCATGGTAAAATTGGCTTACACCTGATTGGAGTATTTACTTTAATGTCCCCAGTAAAATGGTATACCATATACCCAGGCTTGTAAATTAAATGCTTCCAGTGGGCCTGCAGTACTTACTGTGCAACTCACTTAACTAGCCCCCAAAAAATAAACCCATTGCCAGGATTGAAACTCACTTTTTATTACATGAAAGTTAGCCCATAGGGCAGGGTGCATTTAAAAGTTGGACATGTCCCTTTAAGTTTTACATGTCTTGGTATTGAAAAATTCCTAAATTCGTTCTTCATTACTGTGAAGCCTACCTCTCTCACAGGATAACCTTGAGGCACCTTATTACATTTAATGAGTGATAACTTTTGCTTGGGAGCAGGTAGAAATGTCATCTTTGGTGTCTAGTGAATTGCAATTTAAAATCCTCTTTAATGGTAAAGTCAAATTTAAAATCACGATTCTGAAAGTGCCCTTTTAGAAAGTTGACATTTTCTTGTCCAACCTTTTATCAATTTTTTTGGACAGTCTTATATAGCTCAAACTTGACCTGAAGGAATCGGAGTGCCTTTTACATGAGCACCAGTTGCATTACAGACGGACACATTAATTTTTTGTTTTAAGCACAGGGAGATTAAGTGATTTGCCCAGAATCATAGGATACTTGAGTCTACCGCTAGACTCAAACCTGGTTCCCCAGCTTCAAATTCGGCCACCATAGCCATTAGGCCACATCATCTCCACTAAGTGTCTACAGACTGTTTTCCTGGGTCACGTAACTAAGTGTAGTTGGCTGTTGCCCTATGTGTATTCCTCCCAGACAGCCACACAATAGAGGGACTGGGTGTTGGCAAGATGGGCCATCCAAGGCAGGATGTAGGTGGCGGAGCTGTGCACAACCCTTTTTGTACTTCAAAGTAGCTACCTGAGCTCTCACACAAGGAGTTTCACACTAGCTCATTGTGCCTGCAGACAGACAAGGACCAGGGCAGGGAGGCAGGAAATTTCAGACACTTCTGTGGGAGGAAAATTCCGGAAGTTTCTTTCACTTCAAAGCTCGCATCAGGTATAAAAATGGGACCCTCAGACCGACTCTTCAGTTTACTGATGAAACTGCGGAACGACCCTGAGGACTTCCCTGCTGCCTGTGGCCTACTGTATACTTCAGAGGACTGCCCTGCTGCACCATGAGGACATCCCTGCTGCTGGAGGACTGCTTTCCTGCTTGAACCTAAGACTTCCAGAGTTACTCCAAGGGCTAGTTGCCTAGCCTTCTGATCAAAGCCTCAGGGACAGAAAAGGCTCCAACCAGATTGTCACCCTCCAAGTAGTGCCCCTCAAGTCCAGGAGTCTTGGAAGTGGGGCCTAAGGTGCCAAGATGGCCCAAATCCAAAACTTGGACATAGGAAAAGTTCTGCCAAAAAGTGCTCAGAGAACTGAGAGGAGACCAGGACCTACTGTTCGCCGAACCATCCATGGTGTATCGCTGGTCCGCATGACTTTGCGGTAGCTCCCGCTATGTTCTTCTTAGCAGCAGCAAATCCTGTTCAGCGGCTCCTCACTGAAGGGTTGTGCAGCCTCGTGGAGTCCTCATTGGCTACAGCCTGAAGCTTCATCCTGCTGGAGATCTTCAGCTTCCAAAAAAGAGACTAAGTCCAAACAATAATCTCCACTACGACCTCATCCAGCAGCTCCCCAGGGATGATGTCTTCTTCTTCGACACCTTTGGCTAACTTGCTTGTCTGAACTTTACCTTCTCAGGCATTTTTCTTTTTGCAGGGACTGGGCCTAGTCCACTTCATGTATATGAACCGCGCTGCATCACGGTTGGGTATAACTTTCCACTCTGCCCCAGTTTCGCGCTACTAGATGTCTGCGGTAGGTGCTTCGATCCTTTAGGCGCTATTTTCCTCTTAAAACTCTTAAAATTATTCATGACTCTGGTTCTACTAATTGGATTATTGTCGTTTTGGTGTTAAATAATTTATTACAATGTACTCTATTTTTCTAAATAGGTGTGGGATTTTTCTTGTTTTATTTTCACTTTATTACTGTTTAAGTGTTACATAAGTACTTTACACATTGCCTATAAGTTAAGCCTGACTGCTTTTGTGCCAAGCTACCAGAGGGTTAAGCACATGTTAATTTAGTGACTTTCTGTGATTCATCCTGGCAAGAATTGTGGCTGTTGCTTTTGCTTGAGAAGGGCTCACATCCCGGTCAACCAACAACCCAATTTCTCACATTAGGCTGTAGTTCAGGATAATTTTCATAGATCACTGGTAACTTTCACTAGAGGAAAGGTTTGAGACCCTGGGGACTCTTGGCCTCCCTTTGCCAAGCCACATGGCATTGAAAATAACTCCCGAATTTGTTGCGTGTGTTAGAGGAAATCTAGATCACATCTTTTCTAGGACATTTGTTACTAATTTTACTTTTGACTGTGCAAGGAATGTGCTAAGAAATTCTCTAAATGTAGAGTGAAATCTGCAACCTCAACAGTTGCAGACCAGCACAACAGGCCCATCAAGTCTGCCAATTCTCCCACCTGCTGTAGACCATTTAAATGCGTTTTGGCTTACATTTCATGATTAAGTATATTAATACGCTGAGTAGATACTAGTGACCAATGGGGATCACTAGGCCGACCAGTCTGTCATTGGCCTACCTGCCATAACACCATATTCTAACAATCTCCAGTTCTTATTTACTGTAGTTGCAAGTGTTTAGGTGCAAAGTAATGATCGATTGGGAACTCAGGTGCTTCTTGTCTGTCAACATTCAAGCTGGTCCTATCCAATGAACTGTACGGAGTGTCCAACTTTTTAATCAGAACAGTAAAACACTTGAATGCCCAATGCAATTCAAGGGTTGTGTTTGCTTCATAAGGTGGTGTAGGACCAAAGTTGATAAAAGATCAATTCCTGTGATGTAATCCTGCCACATGATGTCACTTCTGCTGCCTCATTGATGTTAATGAATCAATACAACTGGGAAATATCATTACAGTGTCCATTTTCAATAAATCTGTTTTAAAGTTTGAAAGAGAATGGATGGAAATGGGATTTGTATTTTAATTAATTGTATTGTACTTGTTTATGGGGTTTTTGTATAATATATGACTTACTTTTGATTTTAATTTACCAACTGTGCTTCTCTGCAGACAAAACTGTGTTGAATTTTACCCCGTGTTCCTTGTTGCCCTTTGGACTGCTGGATTGTTCTTAAGTCAAGGTAAAGAAACAAGCTACATTTTGTAGAACACATAAAAGCTTTTAAAGCCAGCCGATTAAGTGCCAAAAATGTGCAGTTTGATGTTGGACGCAAAGCTTTGGGGGTTTGGAGGGGTTAAGGTGGGTGGAGTGAGCTCTGAGCACAAGTATTTACCTACAGATCTTTATAATGTAAGAAACAATAACTACAAGTTCCAGAGTCCAAAATGATCTATAAAAACATCTAGACCAGAATTAAAGAGTCACACATGACCTGGGTCCTCATGGCAGCCTAATTTTGCATGTGAAGTAGGCAAATTTTTTGAAAAGGTGAGACAACATTCTTGAAGGAAATAGAAGGTGATTAGATAAGTGGAGGAGATGGCTTGCCAAGTGCAACTGTAAGCATGAAAAATACCAGTGTTTTTAAATGGTCCGGTACTGTTCGGTACGGAGTACCTGCACTTTTTTAATTTGAAGGGGAGAGTTCCAGCACTTCTCAGCACTGTTTCAATACAGTTAATGGAGGGAGTAATGACATGAGCGAACAGGCCCTCTAAAAAGTGAGTATCTGCACTTCAATATTTCCATGTAAACACTTAAAAATTACTAATAGTCAAACTTTTACAATACTCTAGAACAGTTAGAACAAAGGGGCTTGCAAACAAGCCGTATTGCTCAGCACAATGAGAGTACCCCTGGGCTTCTGCCCTATGATAACAACTCCCACCGGCCCCATCCTTTCTTTGATAACGTCTGCGGTGAAGCTGAAATGTCTCTGGAATTGCATTATCTTCTGTGCTGGCACCCGTTTTCCTGGCTGTATAACAACTACCGGGACCTTATACCAGCCACTGTGTTACCAATATAAAATGGTGGCTGGTATACAAAATGCCGGATTTTATAGCTTGGGGCTATTCGTAGGCCAAACCACCACAGTCGCTGGACTGCTCCAATCCCCAGTCTCTCCCGGGGGGCAGAGTGCCCCATGGTCGGCTGTTCCCCAAGACCCCATGCTGCACACGCAGTATCTTTCGGTACCACTTTTTTTTTTTGTGCAAATTATTGCAACAGCTTTACATTATGGAAAAAAAGTATGGCAACGCTAATCTCAGTAGTTCTCGCCGAATCTGACCTCTGCCCAAAGCTCTTCTTTTTAGGTCTGCTTGAAGAGAATACAGCTCTATGAGCAAGCTGTTATCACAGTGAGGAAGTTCAGAGGACTCCTCTTGATAAAAGTAGTGCAAAATAGTAAACCCTATCAATCATGTTAGTGACATATTGCAAATGGCTGCATCACTCTACCTTGTCCTTGGGTAAAAGAGCCCTAAGCTCATGACCCTTCCTTGCACACACTCCAATCAATATCAGGACAGTCACTGAAAATGTGGGAGACTCTTTCTATATAAACACGGTTGCAGCAAAGGACACTACTCTGCAGAAAAATAGCTAATGAGAACATTTTTATCACGAGGCAATCAAATGTAAAAAATAACGAAATATTGATAGGGAAAAGTGGAAATTAAGAGGACTGTTCTGATCTCTTGGCCTGACATGCTTTTGAGCAAACTACTATTTTTAAGATATACAACGACTGCTCAATGATGTGAAAAACTCTACTTTTTAAAACTGAATTTAGTAACACTACATGCTGTTTCATGTCACAACGGAAATATAGCACTCACCACTGCGGCGTAGACATGTTGGACCAATCACGGTGACGCAGAATTACAGTCCGATATGTAAAGGCAAACTATAATGCATAGGCAAACTATTATGCATAGGCAGACAAGGTCAATTGATAGGGATGCAACTGCTTGATAGGGAGAAGACAAGTTTAAAATGTTTGGACTTTTGTGATAGTACCCAGACTGAAATAAAGTGTGATGTAATAAAATTAAAAACAAATGAAGAAAGGGGAGCAAATAAAACTGTGGCTGAGGAAGTTAACAGAGTCAATGTTTGGGATTTCAATTCATCAGGTGTCATTTGGGCTGAGACTTTATTCCAGCTAGAGCTTAAATTTGTGCCGGTGGTTGCAGGCGATAGGCACTGGCCCTCATTTTTGAGGACCAAAACACATTTTTATCATCAGACGTTGACACAGAGAAAGTGAGAAAGAGACAGCCAAGAGAGAAAGGAAAAAAAGTAGTGACCAAAGGAGAAAACGGGAATGAACAAACACTGGCATAGTAAATCAGTCTGTCTTTAATGTTCTAAATTATTAGGCATTCATGAAAGCTGTTCACTTGTGTTGCATGCACAAATGCTGTTCATCACATCAAAGCCTGTCTTATCGGCTTGGCCAATGCTTGGTTAAAAGGTCAGGAACGCAATGGGATTTTGTGGTCCAGACAGCAAAACACATAAGATGATGGACGGAATGTTGCACATTGGCAAAACATTCACCCCAGTCACAGATCTGGGTTTAATCCATCATTATTTTGCTCACCACGCCACCCCAGTTCAGACATGGTCTTATGCAAATCGGTCTTGACCCTGTGCCCCATGGGAACAGTCCAGCCTGAACTGCCAAGCCAAGTCTTCCCTGGACCGGAATCAAGTATCCTAGGACCGGTTTCGGGGTTTCACCTCTCTTCAGCCAGGATAGCTTGACTCCAGTGGCGTAGTGAGTTTGTTACCCCAACTGTTTTTTTGGTTTTTTTTTGTTTTTTGTGGTCTGGAAACACACAAAAGGTGACGGGAGGCTGCTTGCAATAAATCTAACCACTGGCAATTCCTCAAGGTAACACTCCAAACCATTGTTCCTTTGCTCACAATGCCACCTCAGTTTGGACCAGATATGGGTCCCGTGCTCACTGTGCCACTGGAACCAATCTGTACCCTGCCAATGAGCCCATAACTAGGTCCCAGAATGTTTGTATTCCAGTTTAGGTAGGACCTGGCCTAGCTGTTCAAGCTGGACTGTTCCCATTGGAGCAGGGTCAGGATTGATTTGCATATGGCTGGGTCAAAACTAAGGTGGCATGGTGTGCAAAAGAACAATGGGTTGGAGTGCTACACCAAGCTATTGCCAGTGGTTAGACTTAGCAGCCTCCCATCACATTTTGTGTGTTTCATTTTGTTAACCTGCACTTTAGACTGTCCTTTAAGGGTAAAAGATACTTGAGACCAGGTTGTTCCAGTCTCGCATTTGGGTCCTCCTATCATTATACAAAGTCCAATGTTTACAAAATCCCTTGAAACCCTGTCAGAATCTGCTAGACACTCGTGAACAATGCCAAGATCTGGAGCCATATCACATGAAGCGACCATTTTGGGTTGACTGGTGTCTTGATTCATTGAACAGCTGTGCAGCACTATTGTACTACCTTCGACAGTGATAAATGGTTGCTTATCACAGGAACTTTAAAATGTAGCAGCATGCATTAAAATATCTAAAGTTAAGAAAAGAACGGAACCACAAACAAAATACCACAATTAAAACATACCAGGACACAACACCAAAAAATCAAAGTGAGAACGCAACTCAACAACCCCAATACAGTACAATACAACACCATCATAGTGCAATAATGCAACACTTAAGCAGTTGTAAAATAAAATCACAACACATCACGACCATAACAGAAGCCACACGTCAAATGTGCATAACCATTCTTGTCACACATCACCAAGTCCAGAAACAAAGAATGTTTGGAGCAAGCACTGCCTTAATCTGCCACCAAAGACAAATAGCTCCAGCAAATGTTTTGTAATCCGTGATCTTTTAAGTTCAGTGTGCTGTGTAACTGTGTTCACTCACACATACTATAGACAGATTTACCCTAGACCACACTGTTTGTGTGTTTCAGAGGTGGCCTCTCTTCTTGGCTTGTTCTACATCTTCGCCCGTCACAGATACTTCTATGGATATGCAGCGTCTGCAAAGGGCAGGTAAGCTCACTTCCAAAAATCTTCATTATGAAATCCATTGTCTTCTTTCAGGAATATGGCATAAAGCGTCAAACAGAAAAAGGTCCATATGATCGGGGAGGCCTAGTCTCCCGCAAATGTCACTGGTGGCTATTCCATATCCGAGAAAAATGGTGGGAAAAAAATCCCAATTATTGACTGACCTCGAAGAAATGCCAATGTGGTAGTGATTTTCTTTATTTCTGCTCAGAGGTAGAAATGGAAAATAATTACTCTGGGAACCCACAGGTGAGGGGGTGGGGCCAAAGAGGTTGGAGGCATGTATGTTGATGTCATAAGGAGCAGAGTCTAAGACACTCTTTCTATCCGCGAGTAGATGGCGAATAGCTAAGCATCCTTTTTTACAAAGACTGCTTGACACCCTGGAAAATGAGATGGTTCTGCTCCTCGGATTCACTTAGCTGTCAGAAACAATCCTATTAGACGAGCTACGGGAGGTAGGACACCTGCTGTAGACTTCTAGCTGTATTCTGCAAGCCTCCGAGTATAATACAATTAAGAAAGCCCAGGTGGTTGAGGCATTTGCTCCATGGAATGGTGTGTAATTTCTAGTCACACGTTTGAATGATGAGACTAGTTTAGAGGATGAATGTTCCTGTTGTAGGGTCCAGTAGCTTACAAGTTTGCACCGTGAGGGACGTCTCAGTGGATTAACAGGTTTGTTCCAGAGATCCCGGAGTACAGGTCACAAGACCAACTGTGGTAATAGCAGCATTTAACCTGCAAGACAGAAATTCGAATTCTTGGATTTTGAATTCAATGTTTCCTTCTTATAAGGTTGGTAAAACCATAGCCTTACATGCACGCGCAGGGATGGACAAAGATGGCTGCTCTTGCCATTTGTCCATACCTAACTGCATGCGCGTGCATGTAAGGACAGTGGACAGTCCGCCGCCATCTTGTTAAACACGCGTGCTTTCACGGTGTGCTTTCACCTTAAACGCAGTTTAAAGTGAAAGCACGCCGCCATGCGCGCGCGTGCACTGCGCGCCAACCCGGCCGACCTCCCTTGTTCTCCTTAAGATCAATAAATGAAAACTTTTGGGTGGACAAACTTTTCATCCGATAAATACGGAGTTAAGATATGCAAATGTTAAAGAGAATGAAGTGCTTAAAATTGTATTTCAGACCGATGCAGTTAATCGACTTGCAGCAGTATTGGGAAATCCTCTTAAGTATTATACAAGACAGGGTAATATTCGCAAGCTGAAAAATGTTTTATTCCTTCCACACAAAATGCTTCCTCCGAGTCACATTACTGGATCACAGCTGGGCGAAATACTCCCGTCTGATCGCCTAGCAGCTGTCCAAAAGCTACAGCTACAATTCTACGTCATAAGAACACTTCACAAAATAACTTTAAAAACACCATTTGATCTTATTACTTTTTGCTTGTGCAAACTATGACCTCATGACAGTAAGGCTAAAAAGTCCAAAGTGAGGTGTTTAAGTTGGTTTACAGCCATTCTAAACAGCTGATGCTCTAGGCGATGCTGCAAGCGTTCGCCAACATCATGTCAAAGGTGCTGAACAGCCACTCCGGTTCTCACCATCTTTAGACTACTGCTCAGAAATGCATAGCAACGACAGAGAAGTGCAGGGTGCCAAAAGTGATAGCCGGAGGCACAGAGCTCTAAATTAGACCATTTTGGCAACTGAACAAATGGTGAGCTGAGGAGGAACTTTTTGTTTGCATTTAATGTCTTGAGCCGAAATGTAAGGCTTGGCCATGGTAATTTTGTCTCTGTTCTGGGTGTCTCTTAAAGTTCATCATAAATTTACTGCTTTCAACTCCTAATGTAACAAAATCATATGCATCTCCCTGAAGGAACACTGTTTGAAGCGCTCTATCTAAAGAGTGTTTTGACAGCTTCCAGGTTATAAGCACTCGCTGTAGGGCTTCCTTGTAATATGAGAAGGGTGACAATTTTAGAAGATCACATTGTTTTCGGACACATTATCAACACAAGAATGACTTAGTAAATCAACATCCTGGAGCATGCCGCGCTGTGGTTTTACCCAATACAAGCCATTGGCAGAATACTGTGTGCCATTCAACTCATTATGGAAGGCACGGCTCGTCATTGAGGGCTGAGAGGCCCCCTGTTCCCTTTTCCAAGAATGATGAGTATCTACCAGGCTGAGCATATGTCAGAATAACAGAAACTCATCATGTCTTGGTCAGACAGCCATGCGCTTCAAATGCACTAATGCGCAGGTGCCTGGCAGCCTGAGCCAAAAGTTTGCCAGGCTTTAGATTTTACAGCCTTGAGGGAATTACCTCATCAGCCAAGCAAATTCTTGTGGAACCCTCGCCCTTATGATGAGAGGGAGCCTCACTGATAGACTCAGACCTGGGCATTTCAATTTTAAACCCTGAAGTGGCCAGAGCGGACTGTTTATCAGTGACACCGCATTGCAAAATAAGGTGGGGTCAGCAAATCTCAATCACCCCATCCCACTCTGTGAAGAGTTAGGGAAGGTCCTCTTCTCATTGGTTTACCCATGACCAGGTCAGCCAATGAGAGGAAGGGGTGGCATCTTTCATCAGTCCCTTCCTTCTGCAAAGTCCACAAGAACGACTGAGGCCTTTCTGCTTCTCCACCCAAAGTCACCGCCCGGTAAGCATTCAAAGAATACTGGGTTCATGTGGCTGTGTTAATGTGTGTGTGGTATCTTCATGTCTTTGCCATGCATTCTCTTCTTAGTTATATGTCCTGTGCTGCTCAGCCATTGTGACTGTGGGGTAATAGAATGCTTATGTGTTCATGTTTTGAGAGCGGGACAGTTGGAATGCGTGGGCTGAACAGCAAGGATGCTGCATCCGGTGGGGCCGTCCTGCTTCCTTATTACCATCTTTACTTGTAACTTGAGACTCTTATCTTGAGAATAAACTGTATCCTGTTTCACCTTTACTACTGGCTATCCTGCATCGTCATTTATCACAATGGCAATGAGCGGAAAGAGCAAAGCATAAAGAAAAGGCTTCTGCAGGAACATGAGAGGAGATTAAAAAGGAAGATTACCAGAAAATATACAAGAGACCGAATACTACAACTGAACTTGTACAAGTGCAACCTGAAGGAATTCAAACGCCCTAAAAGCCCCATCAGTAGCTCTATCAGCTGACAGCTTGCGGTTTGGGGCATTTAACCTTACTTTCAGCTATTTTATCAACAAGCAAAGCAGACTCTTTCTGTGGAGTTTTGTACAAACAGTGAAGTTGGCCGGTATACATGAGGAATGTAATTGACAGCCCTGCTGATGAAAGGAATGCATGGAAAGGGTTGCAAGGGTGCCTCTGTTGGTGCTAGGCAGCCAAGAGTGCGCCAATGCATGGAAAGGAATGCATCGTACCATGTTACAGTTGGTGCGTTCCTGCCCCTTATGCATACATTGACAGGGAGATGGCTCGGGTCCAGCACAGGGATCAACTTTCAGCGCAAAATAGCTTTTATGAGTAATAATTGATCCATCTCTGCTATTTGTGTCATTTGTTGATGCTTTGTGTTAAGCAGTCGCAAACCTTTAGGAAATCTGGGCCGCTACGTGCTCGGGCGCCACTGCATGTGTCCCTGGAGGTAGTTTTTTAATGATTCTATGGGGCTGGCCCTGCCCCAGCATAAATAAAGTTAGAACAACCATGGTATGACTGTTTTGCACTCCATTCCTGCATTGCTTTTATTTACGTTCTGTCAGTGTGAATTACACTATGCACCCCATGTCACAACGTCATTTATGCACCTAGGTTCAACGTAGACGCCTAACTGACTTGATTTACAAGGATAAGGCAAGTTTGGTATTCACAACATGGGATTTTAAACTTGTAAAGGGGATTTACGCACAGGTAGTACTAGACTCGTATAGTCTAATAGTAGATGTGAATAAATCTTGTTACAAATGCAGGTAGGGGTCTCTGGTGACATCTTCCAAAGCACTGCAGCTGAACACCCCCAAATGTGTTGGTTTGCACAAAAACTTGCAGGTAATTTCATACTCCTAATATGCTCTTAAATGTATTCACGTCGGAGACCAGAGGAAATGCATTTATGCAGTGGGAAAGTAGAGAAAGGCAGAAGGGGTAGGGGATTTTCCCTGAAAAACAAAATATTTTCCTCCTATAAAAACAAGTTCAAAAGTGCAGGTGCGATTTAGCATTTCATTCTGCATGAATGAACACTGTGTAAATGTATACATACGTATGTAATCACATTTCCATAGCAAGGAATTGTATAATTACTGCAGATAATCTGCAATAGGAGCAAATTCCTAGGAGGTGTCTTGGAATTCTTTTCAAATTCTGTGATATTTGGAAATTTACACAAGTTTCATTGATAGGCCTACTATGAGTGTAAACGTATTTTATGCATTTATTTAAAAAGCGCGAACAAGACCCTAACTGGTATCAGAGCGCTGTATAGAAGTGGCGAAAGCATGAGTAACCAGAACACAATGTTACAGAGGGTGTAGCGAAGTCATACATTCAAAAGGGGGAAACCAACCCGGTCAGGGGTTGGGGAGTTGACTCAACCAGAACTTTATCAGAAGTGCCCTAGAGCACGTTAACAATTTAATAGACAAGCAGACAATAAATCGCAGCAACGGAGAACAATAACAATCAAATGTATAGACAAAGCATTTATTCAAGAATAGTCGTTTAACAAGTTTCTTGAAGGATGCAGTGGAAGGATTGGATCTGATTTCGGGAGGCAGGGCGTTCCAGATTCTTGGAGCAAGACCGGTGAAAGTACGATTGTAAGATCTTTTCTTTTTGAATGTGGGAGGTTTCAAAAGTAGGGAGGATGTACTTCTTAAGTTCCAGCCTGAGCCTGAAAGTTCACGCTTATTTGCCAAGTAGACCGGGGTGTTGTAATGTATGGCTTTATGCGTCAAGCAGGCTATCTTGAAACGTATCCTAGCTTCGATAGATAGCCAATTTAGTTGCAAAAGGTCGGGGGAGATGTGGTCATGCTTTCTGGAGCCCGACATGAGCCTGGCTGATGCGTTTAAAGTAGCTCTAAACGGGGCCAAGCTAACTTTGGGAAGTCCAGCAAGGTTCACCAATCCATATTCCAGTCTTGAGATAACCAGGGATTGTACAGCTGGCCTGATGCCTTCGGGGGGGAGGAAAGGCTTGATTTTTTTAAGGGTGTTGAGTTAAAAGTTGGCTCCCCTAATAGTTGCACTGATGTGCGCTTGCATATGTAGGTGTTTGTCCATGGTGATGCCTAAAGATTTAGCAGAGTTTACCACATGAGGGGTGCACTTAAGAGCAGTGAGTTATTTAAGCCAGTCCAGGGTAGGAGCAGAGTGGTTGGGTGGGGATGGGGCAATCAATAGGAATTCAGTTTTGAGAGTGTTTAACAGAAGATGGTTCTGGGCTAACCATTGTTGGGTTTGTGCAAGTGCAGCATTTAGAGATTTTATGTCCTCTTGAGAGGAGATATTCAAGTACAGTTGCGTTTCATCCTCATACATGTGGTACTGAATGTTAGCATGGTTCAGAATGATGGTAAGTGTTTCCATAAAATAGTTTAAAAGAGTGGGTGAGAGTGTGGATCCTGGCGGAACTCCGATCGTAACTGAGGTACTGGTTGCAAGGGAGTGGTTAACTTTAATTCTTTGTGTGCGGTTATGGAGGAAAGAAGGCAAGCCAATTTAGGTGCGTGCCAGTAAGACCCATCCTATGTTGAAGAAGAGCAATCCGGTTTTCATGTTTGATGGTATCAAATGCGGAGGACAGGACAAAAAGGATCAGGAGTCAAGGGACATTATGATCAATGGATCTCAAAGCATCATCCACAATGTGAGTTAGTGCCATTTCAGCACTGTGCCCTATTCTGAAACCCGACTGGTAAGGGTCAAGGAGTTGATATTTCTCCATGTGGTTGCATAGCTACGGGTGGATGCATTTTTCGTGCATTTAGCTAGAGTCATGATGCTGGTGATAGGTCGGAAACTGTTAGGATCAGATAAATCCGAGTTGGACTTCTTGGGACTGGGAGTAACTTGCCTCGCCTTTAGGCAATCAGGGATCCTTCCCTGTATGAGAGATTCATGAATGACCCTGGACCACAGAGGGAGAATGGTTCAATTGAGATCTTTGAAATACTTAGCAGGTAGAGGATTCCAGAAATGGTTAGAGGGTTTAAGGGACGCCATGTTGTGTAGAAGCTCCGAGACATCTGGAAGGAGAAAAGTATTCCAAGATGCCTCATTTTTGAGAGAACAACCAATGGGCGAGGATATTGCTGAGGGTTCAGCCAACTCAGCTGATGATGCGGTGAGGTTCAGAGGCCTCAAAATAGGGGTGGAAGGTAGTCATTCCAGTGAAATGTGAAATCCTCCCCACTAGGGAGCAAGGAGATGTGAGTCGAGATCGGATTGGGAGAGTGTTTAGCTTGTTGCTTGATGATTTCAAAGAACTTCTTGGGTCTATTTTTAGTGCCATCAAGCTGAGCCCTGAAGTGGTCTGTTTTAGCAATGCGGATATATTTGTTATAGGTACGTCTCACCTTCCTTAGCTTAGTGAGACTAGTGGTGGAGGGCGTATTTCTCCAAAGCCTCTCCGAGAGTCTAAGATTGCATCGCTCATCATTTAGGGCACCATTAAACCAAGGTTTGCATTGTTTGACTGCAATCCTTTTGAGTTGCTTCGTGCAATAGTATCAAGAATGTTAGCCATAGTGTTAATGTAGTGATCAGAGAGATCGTCAGGGTGGTCATGTTGGGAGCGGGCTGAAATCTATTGATGATTGATGTTAAAATATTGATGTTGAGGCCTCTCATATTGCGAGTCAGTTGTTTAGCTTTAAGAGGTTGGCCCTGTCTACACAAGAATGTTCTAAGATGTAGAAGGAAATTTGATGATGATCCGACAAGTCACAGGGTAGGATGTCGCCCAGTTGTATGCTATTGTCTTTGGCAATGATAAGGTTGAGAGTGGCTCCTTTGTTGTGGGTAGGACCCTTACAGACCTGTGAGTAGTTAAGATCCGAGAGGAAATCCTTAAAGGAGCAGACTAAAGGATCATCTGTGTAATTCCAGTGTAGGTTAAAGTCTCCAAGGAAAATATGGCAGAGTTGGTCTGAGTTCGAGCTAATAACCTCCATGATTTGCTCCATGAAGATCAGATTATTACCCGGTGGATGATAAATCGAGTGAAGCACACAGGTCTTCTTGCCCTTATTCCAAATTTCGGAGACCAGTTGCTCACAGGACGACACCACAGCGCATTGCGATTGGTTTACGGTGAGGTTGGAGCGATGAATGCATGCAATGCCCCCCCCCCCCTGTTTTAATAAGTTGATTGCGTCTGATAATGGCGTAATCAGGGGGGATTAAAATGTCGAGAACCGGGGAGGAGGCAACATTGAGCCAGGTTTCAATGAGAATCAGTAAGTGCAAGTCTTGCGAAATGATGAGTTCTGAAATATCAGCTGCATGTTTTACAGCCGATCTACAGTTGAGAAGCATCGATTTGATGTGATGGTTGGTAGTGATCACTTCATGATGAGAGGTAGTTATTTGAAGTAGGTTTTCCATGTTAACCGATCTGTGGTTGACACTCGGTTCCCTGTCAGGGTCCGAGGAGATGGTAGAGATGTTGAGAGTAGAGTAAGAGGAGGAGAAATTCCTCGAGCCACTGTGCGAGAATGTCCTCATCCGATAGCCGAGGCTGGAGTCTACAGGTTCTAGAATGATAGCTAGGTAGAGGCCTAGAACGCCAGCTGGAGCTAAGAAGGGAGTGGAAAGAGGATTGATCGTTAACAGCGTAGAACATTTTCTATTGATTGTATTTATCGGTCTACTGGGAGGGGGGTGTATTCCAGAGCTTCTCCATCTTCATGGAGAACTATAGTAGAGTCTGCATGATCTTTGACAGCAAGGAGATCCTGCTTGAGGTCAGCAATCTTCTCAAGGCAGGGCAGGGTAATGCCCTCTTCCGTTGATCCAGAATGAGCCGATGGGTCTAACCCAAATGTGAGAGGGGTATTAGAGGGTAGATTAAGTCCCTTACCATAGTTACAAGGAGAGATAGAGACCTGCTTGAGAATTGTCTCGCCGTCCCCCAAGGCACGAGGGTTAGCATGACGGAGTTTAAGATTAGGTGCAAGGGGGAGCTGAGCAGATGCTGGACTGGGATTAGAAGCGAGTAAGGTGGATTTAACAGAGGCAATAGGGGAAGCACAATAGGAGGAATAAGGTGTGTGTGGGTTACGGGTTGAGGGACTGGAGACAGCAGCTAAATCCAAAGCCCTCGAGCTGGTAGAACCCGTGTCTAGGGGTAGTCGGTAGAACCTGAGTTTAGGGGTAGAATAGCAATGTCATCTTGGTTGTTTGTGCTGGTGTAGTGCCCAGCCCCCCTGATGTTGGAGCATGCAGTGGGTGACAAAGCTGACGTGAGATTTGACGGAAGGAGTGAGATAGGAGGAGCAGAACTCAAGTCGGACATACCTTATCCCACGTGAGGAATAACAGGGTTGTCCTAATTAAGGGTGTGGGTTATATATACACATCCACCGTGTGGTTGGAGAGAACGGTGCGGTGACTAGGTATAGATGGGGACACAGAATTGGGGGAAGAAGAGGCGTAAGGCACAGAGGGATCAGATATTGTGGGTAGACAACTCTGAAGGAGAGTGGTTGGGTTAGAGTTATTAAGTGTGTTCTTCCAGCCAACTCCTGAGATTCAGGCTTATGGTCAGTAACCTGTCTCAAAGAACAAGGACAAATCTAGACCTCAATTATGGAATGTCAGAATGTTTCCAAATGGCAATAGACTCCTTGCGAGAGCAACACTGCTGAGGATTGTGAGCTGTCTAAAAAAAACCCTGAGAGAAGAAAGTATTCTTGGTATAATGAGAACACATCAACCATGGGTTGTGGGAACCACTATTACAATAAAAAAATCTCAGTGCTCAATAATGGTTAGGGGCTGTCGGCAATCTAGCACTGGTCATACATGTGCCGAATGCCATTATATGCGCAATGGGACCGAGTTAGAATCCTAGAACCCGAAGCTGGTTATTGGGTATTAAGAACACCCGTAGGAGTCCTGTATTGAATATTAGTTCATAACAGAAACTTACTCTGACTTAATGCAAATTAAAGTTTATTGAAACATGTGCAGACATGAGCTACGTAGCAGAGTGTATATTTATATCTAGTTGGAAACACTAACCATTGTCAAAGTGGATGCAATATTGTGTGCAGTACATGTCCCCTTCCCTCGATTTAAAATATACCACTGGTGTGAGATAAATACATGCTTTAAGATGGTTGAGTTTCCCAGTGGTTTAAAAACAACTTTTGATATCTGGCCACCTGCCCGTGGTATATAGCTGAAATACAGTGCAATCAACAAATTATATGTAACAAGGACATTTATAAGGTGTGGATGTCATCGCCAAAGCAACCAAAGTTCAAAACGTAAGGCCAGACGTATACAGAAGCGGCGCTAACCCGACATATTTTTTTAATGAAAGACCTAGACACTTTTTCACACTATTAATGGTGGCAAAACAACATTTAAAGCATTTGTTTATGAAAAACAAACATCTTAAGTGGACTGTATTCCTAGATTAAGAGCCATCAATTTTGGTATACATTGGAAATGCAAGTCCATTACAGCTTGGTCGGAAAATTAACCTCTAGTCAAATTCTGCACACAACACAATTCAATGTCAGTGTTTGTGAACAATCACACTCAGCCACCATCCAAGGAAACCGTCCAGCTAAAAAAAAAAAGTGCCTTTCCACAGCGGACTGCCTTTTACGAATATGGATGTCTTTTGTGCATACAACTTTGCATTAGGGAAATAACATCTAAAGAAAGTATCACATGACATTCCCATTAGTATGCCTGAAAACCTGCGACTGCCGTAGTTTTCCACACATATTAGTGGGAATTTGTGAAGTGGGTATTTGTGAAGTCCCAAAACATGTAAATCTACAGGTGCATATGAGTATGTATATGGGTGTAGATTTAAAAGTATTCTTTGTGAATCGAGCAATTTGTCTTTTAAGTTTGAAAATTCATTCTAACCCAAGGTTTCATGTCTTGGATTTATGGGACCACCTGCGAATCATCAATGGTATGTGGGTGTTGATGGTTTGGTCGTTAGAGTGGTTCTGGGTTGTCTAAGGGGAGGGATGGTGACGTTTTGGGCGGAGGAAGCATGGAATGGAATGCAAGGAATAGGTTTATGGTTTCCACTTTATTAGATTACAAGTAGGCAAAGCCATAGTCGGAGAGAAAGGAAGGAATTTTGGAGAGGTATGCCATTTCAGGCTGTATGGCTTGCACATCCGTAGTTCAGCTATGAAAGTAAAATCCGCAGAGGACCACTTAATAAGACCACTCATTGCTGGGTCATGAAAAGTTGGCAAAGGTGAATCAAATCCTAAAATATTTAGACTTACCTAGATCTAAGGTAGAGTTAATCCTGTGAAGGGGGGCTGTGGGTAACTCTGGTGGCCAGAGTTTGTTGAAGTTATTAAGTATTTGAGTATCTAAGATGCAAGTGGTGAAATGTATGATTGGTAGAGGGATATTTAGGTAATCATACAAAACGAGAAGCATGCCACAGTGACCAGTTGTTGTGAAGTCCCGGTTGCATGTGTTATCTTTGACGCGGCTGATACATTGCTTCCATTTCCCTTTTTTTTAGGATTTCCGGCTTCTACATGAGTTTGGCAGCGTTGTTCTGTCTAAATATCATGGCCTCAGCTGGGATTACTAATGGCTTTCTTGACAAGTACCTTGACATCAACATGCTGAAGAAAATACGTCGGATGTTTTGAAGTCTGGTCTGCAACTTTTAAAACCTGGAGCACGTTGGAGAAAAAAGGAACCTCGCACTGGAATGAAAGCTAAAAACTGCGTCTCGGCATAACGTGCCACTGTTTACTTTTTAAACACTAAGGGGCATATCAACAACGAGGCAATAGAAAATGATTGCCGCTTTTGCGGACGTTTTCGCTTGATTAGCAAGGCCACGCTAACGCGTGAAACCTTGCTTTAGCGTCGGGATTCCTAACGCCCAGCTTTGCATCTCTAATGAGATGTAAAGAGGGCGTTCCTGACCTGACATGACAGGAGAAATGTCGCTAAGCATCAAGCCCCACGCTATGAAGCATAGCGGCAAGAAAAGTAGCGAGAACCCCTGTTATCGCTACTTTCCTTACGCCTGCTTCAGGACTGACTTAGCCATGATATCCACCTTCCATAGGATATCATGGCTAAGTTTGTGAGGCCCTATCAGCAAGCTATCACCAAACTTTGTGAGATTATCGCCGGGTTTCCAGCGATAATCTCACGTTAGGCAGTTAGCGCTAGGATTTTTATCGCTTTTGAGATCAGCGTTTCTAATAGCACGCTATCTCAGCAATAAAAATCCACATTAGCCGGTGATAATTATCCTAGCGCTAAGTGCGCTTGGCAATAATTATCGCCGGTTGTTGTTGATATGCCCCTATGCAAGCTAAACCTAAACACCCACACTATATTTTTAGAGAAATACGTGTATTTTTGGTACAAAAAATATTCCCCGATCATCTGTTTTTATAATTTTCCATCAATACCATACTCAACATTTGTGCTGTTGGTTTGTTGTGTTTTTGTAAGAATCAGTGCTGCAGAGCACATGGGAGAATGAAAAATAAATGTTTCATGATACCTGCCTTATAGTGTTCAGCTTCTGGTCTTTTTTATTTATTTATATAAAAAACAAAGATATCGGAGAAATGAGGTGGGGGAAGGTAACAATTGTAATAACTCAATTGCATGAAAAGAAAACGATGTAGAGTGAGAGACAACATATAATAGTCTTGAACTGCAATCTGGCTTGAAGAGGAGTCATTAAAAGATATAGGGGATGTTTTAGAGGTGGGAGATAATGGGATATCTGCCAAAAATGCGGCAGCTGTCCCACCATTACCTCTTTCATTCCTCAACTCATTTATCGGTCTGGGTCTTGGCTGTTATTTTGAAAAATCTCTTGATTTGAAGTAGGTATGTCCTTTACTCAATGGTCAGCTTGTTTTAAGATCTACACTTAGTGGTTTGTTGCTACATCTGGTGTCCAGTTTATTTTCTTCTGCCATCTCCTGTTAACTAGAGGATTCAACGTGCCGTAATGGAGACTCCATCAGGCAGCCTTGGGTCAATATTAAACGTAGGTGAGTTTTTCTTTAATCTCAATGCAACCAGATAGCTAGAATAAACCGCGGATGGCGTGGCTAGTATTTCAGGCTGTATGTCATGCACACTCCTAGTTTAGTTGTAGAACTAAATTTAGCAGCGGGCCACATTATAAGGCTTCGTAAAAATTTTTATAACATTCTGATCATGAATACCACACTGTACAACTGTGGTAACACCAAATGTTGGTAAAAATCTTTGTCTTCAACAGCCTTTTCTCGATACAATGCACAAACTGCAAGAAAGAGGTGCGACTACTCCTGACGGAGAATGTGTGTTTGTGTTCATTGTGCACTGATGCCTTAAAGCATCCAGATTTTTTGACAAACCATAGATTCAGTCACATTTAGGAATTACTCATCTAATATATGAAGCTCCCTCATGTTTTCTTGGACAAGGAAGAGACTCTAATCCTCAGGCATAATTCTCACACAACCGTTATTATGGGTTTTTGTGACACTTTGCTCATTGTAGGGGTATCTGCCAGAGGACAGGTTTGGAATCATGTCTGTCTTCTTCATAAGGCCCCCTCACCCCCCCTCCCCCACTAGCATTCACAACTCCCAGCCACCCATAAGCAAGTGGAAAGTATAACAAGAAACAAGCCACAGAATACTCTAAATGCCAACCCCATACAACTCATTGCTCCTGAATGCTTTGTGCCGCTGGTGTTATTTATATATTTATTACTTGTGGAATGTTATATAGCGCTATGTGTTACCTTATGGTCACTTCAGCGCACTTGCATGTAGTAGGTGCAGCTTGATTATTGGAATGGGTATTTGGCATCCAATCGAGCAGCGCGAGTAACCAGGTCCTTGTTCCTAGGCAATCTCAATTGAAGGTGAACCTAAAACGTTCAATTCATGTGGGTTGGTTCCATTTATAGGTTTAAGTCCAGGTCATTCCAGAATCTGTGTACACCCAGAGATCTGTCCCAGTGTTTCACTCGTTTGACGGATTTAAGGTTGATCCAGTGGGATGATAGAGATCGAAGATCTCTGGAGGGGATGTAGTGATGTGTACGCTTCTACAGCTAAGTGGGACATTTGTCCCATTGCACATTGTGGTGGAGTCACCAGACCTTGAATTTAATCCTTGCATTTGCCAGGAGCCCATGAAGAGATTTTGGAGCAGGATTGATTTTAACCACTTTATGTCCTCTGCACTCTTCCTTCTTGCTCTGCTCTCTGCTTACTTTGCTTTCCTATGGGGTTACTGGAATTAGTCATAGGAATGGGCTGCTGGTACTGTTGCATGTTTCGGATAAACACTCCGATGCTATTGATGTGACCCTCCACCTCCATAGCGGAACTTATCAGGTGCTATTGAACTGCGATCACAACCATGCACCGACTGCAGGAAAACCCTCAGGGCATGCATTGGAAGGCTTTCCCTCTTATGCCCACACTCAGTCGGGGAACAGAATTGCTGCTGCTCTCCCCCTCCAATTGGGTTTGACTTATTCTAAGCATGATGATCATTTAATTTACAGGGTATCAATTTGATGCTTTTCCTCATGCACTAAGCCCACCCACACGTCCAGTACCATTTGTATTGGAGGATGTGTGGAAACGTAGCATAGTAGCAAACAACACTGTTCTTGGCCACCAGTTCTACAATTTTCTGTTATAGAAATAGCAGTTTTTTTTTTTACCCGTTGCTTGGTATATGCAAAGTATTTTTGTTAACAGATTGGAGCAAGATTCATGCACAGCACATGACTTCGCAAGGCGATATGTCCATCTACACGAGGGGTAAACAGTTTATGGGGAGAAGTAGTGGAATGCTGAGTGGTGTTACTTTCACCAGTTCCTGTCATATTAAGCTGCTAGTCACAGAACTGTTTAAATTCTGTTTTACCCAAATTTTGCGCAGTGATCTAGGTAGGAAAATGTGGTGGGGTCCATACAAACCTCACCACCCTAAACTACCCCAGGTTTCTAGCCACGGCTGGTTTATTTGCCTGAGGCCTGAATGGTTGGAAAACCTGGGTACTGGCTAACTACAAGCCTACATATGGCACTTTCCACATCTCCAAATCAACACTTTTCAAAGCAAATTTTTATGCCCATTGCCTATTTGGATTTTGGGCCTTCCCTCTCCTTAGAGGTAAGCGCACCACAAAAAGATGGAGTAACATTATTAGAGTGAGAAGTGTATCGGTGCTGAGTGTTTTTCGTTTTTTCATGATCATTTCATACGTGGTTGTCACACGAAGAAAAACTCAGAAGAGATGGTTTAGTGATTGTCTCAGAGTATTGTGCATTTTGAGGAAAAATTACAAACAGCAAATTCTTTGCGACTAAACAGCCTTGCATATGTGATGGTCCAATTGTTTCATAGAATACCATTCAGGGCAAAATATTACAGATGAAAACTTCATTGCCAAGATGTTATTTTCCCATTTGCAATTATTATTTTCTATTTCAACTGTGTATTTAATAAACTCTTGAACAATCTGCCCAAATGCTGCCTTCCTGTATTCGGTTTTTAATTGAGTTTTCATGAATGTATAGCTTCTCGGTTCACCCATGTGTTTTTCACACCTGTACCCCTAAAATTGCACATGGGTAGAAAGCCAAAAAATCGGAAATATTGATCAGCACGTAGAGAAGTGCTTGAGCATAGGCGAAATAGACAATTTTTGAAGCTGTGAAGAAGGAAATCTTAGAATAGCAAAACTTTTGTTGTTTGCAGTTTTCAAAACAAAAACAAGCTGCACATGTTTGTTTTTCTATTTTTCAAAACCACAATCATTTGCTCTATTTTTTTGCTAATTTCTCAGGAATTCCAAAGTATATCAAAAACCCTGGGTACGTTTACAGTCACCATCTTGTAGGGAGTGAGTGGGAGGTGGAGAAGATACAAATTTGCCATGAATATCATTTGTATATAAAAAAAAGTTTATGCAGCCATAAATGCAAACATTCCCAAAAGTGAAAAAAGGGCCTAGCACTAATGGGAAAAACTCAAAACAGTGCAGAGGTTAAAACATATTTTTTGAACATCATGGTTGGTCAATGGACAACTAGCAAGAAAACTTGCTGGCCCCGTGCACTGTTGACTGGGTTTACAACCGAACCCTACTTATTATTTCAATGTTAACAGCATAAGTCTACTCTATTGTGGATTAAATACAACCAATATTTATTTTATGTACATTGTATTCATCCGTTTTACAACCACAATGTAGCCAATGAAATTGATTAATTCAAAAGTATTTTACATAGGTCTTTGCATGTTTATGCATAATGCGAGTCAAAACAATTATACAACAAAACATAAGTGATCCATATAATTGTCGAGAAGGCCCGATTCATTTCGGGACTGTATTGTCCCTTCCTCAAGGGCAGACCTATGAAAAAAACATCCTAAGGTTACATAATATGGTATTTATAATGAGTATATACAGAACACATGAGATAGATAGCATTACCCAATGCAAATTTCACACTCGTTTGTGCAGTTCAGGGGTGTATCATTGTAGGTGGTACAATGTGTTATATGAAATATATAAGTGATGATAAAACATAACACTCCAAGGGGCATATTATCAAGCCAGGCGATAAAATTCTCGCCGCTTTAGCGGCAGAAAACTGCCACTAAAACGGCGATAATGGGCTTGATAATATGCTCTATGGAATTCCAATTGAAGCCCATGTTAGATGTGAAGGACATCTAACCTGAGCTTCAATTGGAATTCCATAGAGCATATTATCAAACCCATTATCACCGTTTTAGCGGCAGTTTCCTGCCGCTAAAGCGGCGATAATTTTATCGCCTGGCTTGAATATGTGTCCATGTGACTTCACCCGTGGTGCTCCCATAAACAAAGCCAATATTTAAATAATGAGTCACAAACTCCAATACCTCAAATCCAACTGAGAGTAACAAGATGCCTGAAGAAAGATAAATTCCAAAACCCAAGCCAAATTAATATTGGTGCCAACAACTGATGTAATGTAAAACTAACTCCTGTTTTACAATGACTCACATCCCTATGATTGTAGCAATACACTAAAATGTGTTCTCGTTTCGATGTAAGATGTGCTGAAAATAGCAAACAACCAGTTATGAACTGAAAAAAATCCAAAATATGCAAGTGCTCAACTTAATCCACTAAGAAGTCACTGTCTCACCTCTAATAGCCTTAGTTCGATCGCCGCATGTTAATGTAAGAATACAAGGTTTCCTGCATAAAAAACATAGTTGTAAAACGATTAGACCAAATCTAATATTTTCGTCTGGGAAGAAACTATGTGAGCTAACAGCGTCGTGCCTTACCAAGTTTAGAAACCGTCTATTGTTCGGCCATCAAAAGAAAATGTTTTCAAGCTCGCATAGTCGACGGCTTGTACATAAAGGAGAACTTTGCATAGAAACAAGACTAACCCGGTGAAATGACATTCGTAACGGTAGGAAACGCTGAAACAATAATAGTCAACGACGGACAATGTGTAGTTCCACAGTGTCTTGAATGATAAATAACAACCTAAAAAAAACTTAATACCATCTATCAGGAATACTGTATGATCAGTAAATAACTGATGAAAGACCGATGATGTGCGGCTTACTAATAGTAAAAAAAGAAAATGGACAAGATGTCATGAACGAACAAATAGACTACAGTGGTGTGACATACTGAGTGAATGGACATGAAAATAAGCTTACTGAAAAGATGAAAAGTATTTGCTTACAGTGAGAAGCTACTCATTGATATATGTCTGGAAAAGAACACAACCCTCCCTGAAGGGTTCTAGATAGTTGATAATAAGAGCAATCCATATTTTTTCCGGCTGATTAAATAGAAATAACGCAATAATGCCATATCCAAAACCTACATCACATGTTAATATATAAAGACTGGCGACGCAGAGAAGAAATAAAGAATATAATGGATCTAGAGAACGTCTGATGGAGGTTGGACTGATGGAATGTGATAAACCAAAATAGATAATTACTTAAAAGAACATACTGAACCCTCTTGTGGAAACGATCTATTAAAAAATTGTTGTTGAAAGATCTATGGAGAAGACTATGATTTCCTATTTAACACTACAGATCCAGTGTCTTCACAAAGTGCACCACCACCAAATATGTGACTCAACCATCCATAAAAATAAAGTGTATATGGTGTTGATAACCACCTGCCACCTCAATGATACGTTCATGTGGGTAACTGCAAAACATATCTTATTTACAAGAAACAACTCATGTCTAGACGATCATTTAATCCAAATGGAATCATGGTGTTTAGACATTTAATCCAGTGAATTTCTCTTTGCAGAAGTTTCCTAGTGATATCTCCCCCGAACGTACAGACATTGTCTCAATAATTTGAAACCTCAGCTGTGGAATAGTGTGTCTTGCCTCTTCCCAATGTGTTGCTAGGGTTGACGTTGTACTACAGGTTCTGATTTTGCTTTTATGTTCCGTTATCCTAATTTTTAATTTGCGCTCCATCTTACCAATATAGGCTTTGCCACACAGGCATTTAATGCTATGTATCACATTTTTGGTATTGCAATCACTAGTGTGTTGAAGTTTTATTTTCTTGCCTGTGGATGGATGGGTTAGCACATTGCCAATTATTACATTATTGCAGTGTATGCAATTGTTACATTTAGACGTGCCTCTGAAGACGATAGTGTCCTTATTCTGTTCAGGGGTTGATAATAAAGCGCGAAGATTTTTGCCCCTTGTGTTTGCAAAAAGAGGGTTTTTAAAAAAAAATACCATTGAATTCTGTCTCATTTTCCAACAATTCCCATCTTGAGTTTGATTTTTTTTCACTGTGTGTGAGATTGTAGAAAATGTAGACACATATATCAATCTGTCCTCTTTTTTTCTCTTTTCTGTGGTAGTAACAGATCTTTCCGTTCTTTCCTCTGTGCGTGACTCAAACAATCTTATAGAATAGTTTCAGGATATCCTCGTGCTGTGTATCGTTGTTTGCATTCAAGTTCCTTCTGTGCTCTTGTGTTGGGATCTGAACATATTCTCCTTAAGCGAATAAATTGAGAATATGGTAAGTTTTTTATGAGACTCTTGGGGTGAAAACTAGTGTATGCAAGTGCATTGTTCCGATCGGTCGGTTTTTGATAAACTTCTGTTTCAAATTTGTTCCTCTCTACAGATTTGCTGATTAACACATCCGAAAAATGAATGCTTTGGTTCTCTATGTGATATGTAAACTGAATTCTCGGGTCTATGGTATTTAGCTTCTCAATCATAGATATAAGTCTTACTTTAGTGTCCGACCATAAAATAAAGATTTACAACAAACAAATGATGGACGGAATGCTGACAATGCAGACATTCTCCCCCAGTCAAGAGATCTGGGTTAAATCCATCGTTCTTTTGCCCACTACACCACCCCAGTTTAGACATGGCCATATGCAAATCAGTCTTGACCCTGTGCCTCATGGGAACAGTCCAGACTGAACTGCCAAGCCATGTCTTCCCTGGACCGGAATCAAGCATCCTAGGACCAGTTTCTGGCTATCAGCCGTCATCAGCCAGGATAGCTTGACTCCAGTGGCGTAGTGAGCACGGGTCCCACGTCTGGGAATACCCATCCCACTGGGGGAGAATGTATGCATTGTCAGCATTCCGTCCATCATTTGTTTGTTGTAACGCTTTTCGCCCTAAGTGGGATGGGTATTCCCAGACGTGGGACCCGTGCTCACTACGCCACTGGAGTCAAGCTATCCTGGCTGATGACGGCTGATAGCCAGAAACCGGTCCTAGGATGCTTGATTCCGGTCCAGGGAAGACATGGCTTGGCAGTTCGGGCTGGACTGTTCCCATGAGGCACAGGGTCAAGACTGATTTGCATATGGCCATGTCTAAACTGGGGTGGTGTAATGGGCAAAAGAACGATGGATTTAACCCAGATCTCTTGACTGGGGGAGAATGTATGCATTGTCAGCATTCCGTCCATCATTTGTTTGTTGTAACGCTTTTCGCCCTAAGTGGGATGGGTATTCCCAGACGTGGGACCCGTGCTCACTACGCCACTGGAGTCAAGCTATCCTGGCTGATGACGGCTGATAGCCAGAAACCGGTCCTAGGATGCTTGATTCCGGTCCAGGGAAGACATGGCTTGGCAGTTCGGGCTGGACTGTTCCCATGAGGCACAGGGTCAAGACTGATTTGCATATGGCCATGTCTAAACTGGGGTGGTGTAATGGGCAAAAGAACGATGGATTTAACCCAGATCTCTTGACTGGGGGAGAATGTATGCATTGTCAGCATTCCGTCCATCATTTGTTTGTTGTAACGCTTTTCGCCCTAAGTGGGATGGGTATTCCCAGACGTGGGACCCGTGCTCACTACGCCACTGGAGTCAAGCTATCCTGGCTGATGACGGCTGATAGCCAGAAACCGGTCCTAGGATGCTTGATTCCGGTCCAGTGAAGACATGGCTTGGCAGTTCGGGCTGGACTGTTCCCATGAGGGACAGGGTCAAGACTGATTTGCATATGGCCATGTCTAAACTGGGGTGGTGTAATGGGCAAAAGAACGATGGATTTAACCCAGATCTCTTGACTGGGGGAGAATGTATGCATTGTCAGCATTCCGTCCATCATTTGTTTGTTGTAACGCTTTTCGCCCTAAGTGGGATGGGTATTCCCAGACGTGGGACCCGTGCTCACTACGCCACTGGAGTCAAGCTATCCTGGCTGATGATGGCTGATAGCCAGAAACCGGTCCTAGGATGCTTGATTCCGGTCCAGGGAAGACATGGCTTGGCAGTTCGGGCTGGACTGTTCCCATGAGGCACAGGGTCAAGACTGATTTGCATATGGCCATGTCTAAACTGGGGTGGTGTAATGGGCAAAAGAACGATGGATTTAACCCAGATCTCTTGACTGGGGGAGAATGTATGCATTGTCAGCATTCCGTCCATCATTTGTTTGTTGTAACGCTTTTCGCCCTAAGTGGGATGGGTATTCCCAGACGTGGGACCCGTGCTCACTACGCCACTGGAGTCAAGCTATCCTGGCTGATGACGGCTGATAGCCAGAAACCGGTCCTAGGATGCTTGATTCCGGTCCAGGGAAGACATGGCTTGGCAGTTCGGGCTGGACTGTTCCCATGAGGCACAGGGTCAAGACTGATTTGCATATGGCCATGTCTAAACTGGGGTGGTGTAATGGGCAAAAGAACGATGGATTTAACCCAGATCTCTTGACTGGGGGAGAATGTTTGCATTGTCAGCATTCCGTCCATCATTTGTTTGTTGTAACATAAAATAAAGATGTCATCAATGTACCTGCAATACATCTTGATATGTTGGCACCATTCTTGATTACCCATAATGTTCTCATATTCAAATAGGGCCATAAATGTATTTACATACGATGGGGCCCGCAAAAATCCCATGGAGGTCCCCGTAAGTTGTGCATAAAATTGTCCCCGACATTCAAAATAGCTGTGATTAAGACAGAATTTCAGTAGTTGCAGGATAACATTTTTATCCATGTCAATTTTTTCCATGCGTAATAATGCCCATTCTACTGCCTCAAGGCCAGCAGCATGCAGTAAAGATGTATAAAGTGCTGTAACATCAATGGTGCACAGTACTATTGTTTCAACATTTACTCCTTCAATTGACTCCAGTTTTTGAAGGAAATGTGTAGTATCCTTTAGGTATGAGCTCCAACCCTGTACGAATTGTTGAAGGTAATGATCCAGGAATTTCCCTATGGGGTCAAAAATAGATCCACACCCTGATACTATTGGCCGAAACGGTGGATCCATGGCACCTTTGTGGATCTTGAGGATCATATATAGTTTCGGTCTCCGAGGATTGGTAATAGTAAGATAAGCACGAATTTGATCAGTGATCCAATCCTGTTCAATGGCATGGTCTAATATATCAGCCAAGATTTTTTGAAGGTGTGCCGTTGGATCATTCGTAAGTTGCATGTATGTATTATCATCATTCACATGTGCATTCACCTTTGTGATGTAGTAAGATGTATCCATAATTACGATTGCTCCTCCCTTATCCGCCGGCTGCATTGTAATTTCCAAGTTATTAGCTAGGGTTTTGATCATTATGTTATCCTGTCTTGTGAGGTTATCTCTACTCCTAGACTGACAATTCAATTGCTTGAGGTCTTTTTGAACAAGAATTTCAAAGGTATCCAGGACTTTGTGTGAGGCAGGTGGAATAAACGTACTCCTGGGTTTAAGCAAACTGGTAGATGTTTTCACTTGATTTTGTTCTTGGGGAACTACATTGGTGAAAAAATCTCGTAATCTTAGTAACCTCATGAATCTATATAAGTCAGCTTCAACCTGTAGAGGTGTTGTTGTGCCAGTGGGGACAAATGACATCCCACGTCCGAAGATGTTTTTTTGTTGTGAAGTGAGTTGTTTAGATGAAATATTGATTACTAAATTACAGTCTTGCCAATACGCAGTGACTTCCTGCTTTTTTTCTCTGTCCTCTCCTAGTTTTTCTGGTGATAATACTGCTCTGTTGTTGACGGTGGATGGCCCTGGTCCGGGGCCTAAGACAAAAAAGAAGATTGAGGAGTTGTCTGTGTGGTTTGACCCAGTTCAGTCGATGGTCCCACTGTTTGTGACTGAGAAATGATCACCTTGGCTGGTACTCTGTTTGTTGTGGTTTCTTGGTCTGAGACCGAACTTTCATCCGATGATGCTGTGGTTTTTTTGTGATCAAATCTTCTCCTGGCGTAAATATTGGCCCACGTGTAGACCTCATTAAGTTTATAGTCTATGGTGTCCCTTTTGTATTTATGCAATTTGCCTTCTTGCCGCTCTTTCTCATATTTCTCTCAGTTTTGTTTAAGGACCTCCAGTTGTAATTTCCAAGCATTGTCTTCATTACGCAGTTCTAGTTCACTTTTCAAATTGAAAATCTCTTCTTCCAGTTCTCTTATGGTTTTAGAGAATTCCTCTATGATAAGTAAAATCAGGTCCAAGGAACACTTGTTTAAGATGGCATACCATTAAGCCATAAAAACTGAATTGAGATGGAACCGAAATAACATAGGTTTGATTGCCAAACGTAAACCCCGTGGTATGCGTTTAGCCTTATGGTATTCCACTTATGTGGAGGCGTAAACTGCACATACGAGTGTGACATTTACAATTGGGTAATGCAATCTATCTCATGTGTTCTGTATATACTCATTATAAATACCACATTATGTAACCTTAGAATGTTTTTTTCATAGGTTTCCCCCTGAGGAAGGGACAATACAGTCCCGAAATGCATCGGGCCTTCTCGACAAGCATATGGATCACTTATGTTTTGTTGTATAATTGTTTTGACTCGCATTATGCATAAACATGCAAAGACCTATGTAAAATACTTTTGAATTAATCAAATTCATTGGCTACATTGTGGTTGTAAAACGGATGAATACAATGTACATAAAATAAATATTGGTTGCATTTAATCTACAATAGAGTAGATTTATGCTGTTAACATTGAAATAATAAGTAGGGTTCGGTTGTAAACCCAGTGAACAGTGCACGGGGCCAGCAAGTTTTCTTGCTAGTTGTCCATCGTAGAATCAAAGGCACTTGGTTAGACAGCGAGTGCAGCAACATAGCACCATTAATTTATAATTATAGGATAATATGCAATTCTGATAAATCAGGTGTGCACCTTCATTTTCTTAATACATCATGGTTGGTGACACGTTCAGATTAAGAATTCATTTTTGACTTCCCTTTTTAGGTCGCGCCTTGGCAGCGCCATGCTGTATTGGAGTATGTACTTAAAGCCCTGCCCACTCTCTGCCCATATTTGTCATTGGCTTGTGTCATTGTCCTTCGTAAATCCTGGTTTCTGATTTATTAGGCTTGGTAGTCCCTCCTTAGTACCGCCTTGTCTTCGTTTGTAACCTCTCATGAGGACTTGCCCTTTTACTTTGGTTGTTACACAGTACTTCTTCTTTAGTCTGTGAGCACTATTTTCTTTAATGAGTTTTTCTTACGGCCGGAGGGTCTCGTGCGCAGTTGTGACCACCAGCTTGTTTAACTCGTAGCAAACAGAGAGCTCTTGGGGGGAGGGGGGTGGGGACTCAGCAATGCCTTTACGGAGTTCAACGGTGCATGATAATAATTACGCTAGAATTGGCACGTTTATTTTTTGAACGAACATCTATGTTAAACATGACTATGCTTTAGGTTTGCTCCTCCGCTCACTTGCTAAAAACCATGACTTCAAAGGGCTCTTTCTCTCTTTTCTCCATTTCTTCCTCTGTGAAATGGATCCAAAAAAGAAAAAAACTCTTTGGCTGCAGGTATTGGAGCGCTTTACTGAGCAGTTCTCCAGTTTCAAAGTGGCAGCTCACTGCGCTTTGATTCTCGGATCAGATGACTTGTAAAGGGAGTGTTCTCACCCCCAGCTTAAAATTGCTCTCGCTCATTTGCTATTCTTCCCCTGCCCGCCACATTGCTCTATTGTTTGCTTCTCTATGCCCTCCGTGCCACTTCCCCCACCGCGCCATCATTTTTGCTTCCCCACACCCGCATCCTCAGTTTTCCTTCCCAACACCCTCCCCATCTGTGTTCCTTCTGTTTGCAATCTCCCCCCCCCTCGCCCCCCAACACACACACTTTTAAACAAGCACTTGGATTGCAATAGTTCTCGCATTTGCAAGACTTTAAGCTATTGGCATTGTAAAGGACAATGCCTTTGCCTTTTATTTATGTTTTAAAAACCAAAACCTAAATAAAAGGCATTGTCATTTACAATGCCAATAGCTCAAACTCACTTAAATCCGAGACCTACTGCATTGCAGATGCTTGTTTGACAACCCTTTGTTTATAAAGAATTCTACAATCTCAGTATGAATTGTACTGAACCCATTTTTATGGCAAGTCCTTCTGGTCTTTTACCTAGGTCTTATGTCTTTAGCGTGGGCCTTTAATCTAGAGCATAGCATTCTGTGACGTGGTGTTCCTGACTATAATCTGTGTTTTATTTCCTTTACAGTTGCAGTATTGTCTCTTTTAGTGACTTTCTGTGCAACACCCTGCTCTGATGTGCATTTCACCAATGTGGAGTTTGCCCATGAGGCTGTGTTGGAAGTTGCCTCCATTGAACACTGCAGTCCATACCAGTCCCCGGCTTGTGTTGCCACATTTTTTGTTGATTACTTTGAAGAGATGAGATATTTTCAAATGGGTGCCATATTGGATGTTGACAGATGCCCCCAAACAAGCAATCTTACTCAAAATGATGAATCTTCCTCACATTAAAGCACATGACTTTGTTCACGTTTAAGGTGAATCAATATAGCTTGTGTGCTAGAATGATTATTTTCGCTGTAATTGATTAGTCATATAAATGATAAAAACAGGTCACCAGAGGGGTCCTCTACTGGCAAATTTGTAGCTCTCATGACATAGAACTTTGTCAATTGGACCAGGGAAGTACCTTCTATGTGCGGGTAGAGTTTTTCATAGCATAAGTAACCAACTTCAGATACAAGCTTCCTGCTCGATCCTATAATGGACTCAACTCATCACTGTAATCCATGTCTAGAAGAGATAGTGCTTAGAGATCAGCTAAATTTAAGTCTGGAACTAGGGTCGCCTAATAAGGGTTCTCCGACTTAATAGTAGGTTGGATGTGGCAATTTGAATGGAATCATGATTTGCCTGCTGATATGTATTCGTAGAATGTGTTTCTGGTCTCATCACAGAAAATGCTACAGCAATTGCAGAAAACAAGAAACATTGTTGATCTTGTGTAGTGTCATTTGTTGAAGCAAAGGTTGAGGCACCTACATCTACAGTGGTGGCAATGGCAGAAATAGGGGGTCCTCAAAACTTCATGCTGGTTCAACACAATTGCTGTGTTTTTGGTCAGACATTTTAGACCATGGCTAGTGGAATAGATTGGGTACAAATCGTATTCCTCCATTGTTCTCTAGAAGGTGATGAGGTAAAGTAGGTTGAAACATGGAGGAGATCCATGTCTCAACAGCCTGCTCTATTAACATCAGAGATTTGTCGGGTGCCTGTATGATGCACCATCCTGTTAGATTTATAGCAAACCAGATAGCAGATGAAGTATTTCTGTGTTCTTGTGGTCAATAGTAACTGGCATTATCCATTTCTGGGGTCCAAAGCTGTGCAGCACCCACCACTGGTGAAATGTAGTGATCCACATGCGGCTCCAACTGAGATAGTTGCGTCTTTCACTCTGTACTGGTTTAGTTTAGTGGTCCTTTGTATTTTGTCTGTTGCAATTCACAGTATGTCGGGTTTCCCAAGAGTTATTGAATACCAGCAATTGACCTCTAATGGTTGAACTGGAAACAGGAAGGCTAGAGAATTGTGCAACTTATGGTCAAGCTGGAATAAAGGCTAAGCAAAGTGCAAATCAATACAAATGTATATAATTTATCTGTCTGCTAAATTCCAAGGAGTATGGATTGTCAAACCATACTGCTGATTCAGAAAAGGCTCAACCTTTTTCAGGCTTTCAGCAAACAATAAGACCCGTATGTGCTCCTGGTCTTGGGAAGTGGCAGGAGTAGTAGTGCTAAAATATCTCTATAGATATTAACAGAGGGGTCAGACCATAATATGCCCTGTGGATCATTCAAATCAATTTAAATGATACATGCTTTTAGTTTGGCTAACAAGCAAAGTTGCTGGTTAATGATGTGGGCGTGCCAATTACCATGGAATAGCAGATGGCAAAAGGAAACCTGGTTCGCCTCCTGCTCTTAAGTTATCCCCATTGTAAGAAGACAATCCTTACACTTACATGAGTTGTATAATTGAAAGCCAATGTATACGTGTATATCAGTGTTTTCTTTTTGTACGCGGAGTATCAGGCTGAACCTTTGGATTTTGAGATGATCCCTCCTCTTGATGTCTTCAAACTGCTTGTGAACGTCTTTAAAAACAGCTGGTGATGGACTGGAATAGACACAAATCTCCAGATGGACACTTAAGTGAACTGGATTTAATTTATAGAAGTCACTGGTAGATTCAGGGGGATGTTAAGTGAACAATGTCAATGACCTTCTCCATTCACTTAACATATTCTTTTGATACTTTAGCCAATAAGGAGTGCCCCTCCTCCCCCCATCAGTTATTACAGATGCGCTTATGGGGTAAGGGTTACATTGGGAACCTTCCCTTCTTCAGTGCCCCAGTCACACCAGGACTAATATAATGGAAAATTGGCATTACATTTGGCTCTTACTAAAAATCGGACAGGTTGGGATTGGGAAGCAGTTTTCCGTGTCATTCCTTAATGTGATTAGCCATACATCCAATGACCGTACCTTAGGGATTTAAAAAGAATAACTGATTATTTCCATCAAATAAATACATGTCAACAGAGAATATAACCCAGTATGAACCCCCAACGTTTCCAGTTTTAAAGCCCAATGGGTCCTGGATATTAGTTTGAACAATCGCCAAAACTGTATGATATATTTAGTAGAAAACACTTATAGGTCTGCAAAGTACACAAGGTCCCTCAAGAGCAGTGGGCAGCTATCTTTTGGCTCTCCTTTGCTGACAAAGGTAGAGATAAGCTCCTCACTGTTAGAGCAGAGGGTGCTGACAATTACGCAGTCCTGAAGAGTGCTCTCATTGATGGGTTTGGCTTAACCACTGAACAATACAGGATTAAGTTCAGAGACACCCAGAAAGCACAGACTCAAGACAGGGTAGACTTTGTAGATTGTGCTACAAAGGCTCTGGAAGGCTGGTTGATTGGCAGCAAAGTGAATGATTTCAAGTGATTGTACAGTTTGATTATGAGGGAGCAGATCCTTAATAATGGCCAAAACCAGTTGTTCCATCAGTACTTGGTTGACTCTGATCTGACGTCTCCCCAAGAATTGGTAAAGAAGGCAGATAGATGGGTCAGAACCAGTGTGAAGCAGAAAAATCAGAACCAAGGTGGTGACCAGAAGACACCTGATGCTAAACCTGCAGATAAGGGTGGGGAGAAGGGTAAAGACCAGAAGTCTACTTCAGGGCCCCAAAAACCTGCATCTGAGGGTGGGTCATAATCAATGTTCCCTCTAATTTTTTTCCTCTGTGTGCGGCAGTGTAAGGTCTCTGTGCACTGCAGCCCAGGCTATGTGCGCCGACAACCAGACCGCGCGTGTGGGTGCAGCTCCAAATATCACTCCAAATTTTTGCTTAAAAAAGTGAAAGGACGGTGCATTTCCACACCTGTAGCACCACATGAAGGGTCTAAAGACAGGTGTTCAATTTAGATACACACGCCATGACAGTTTTATTTTATTTATTTATTTATTAATTTTATAAAGCGCGACAGCTACCCAAAAGGGTTTCCCGGCGCTAGAAGACGGAGAAACTAAACAAACACCAGCAGAAGTTATTGGTCGAAGAGCCAGGTCTTAATGGCTCTACGAAAGCGGGCATGACAGTTCTCGCTACGAATTTCAAAGGGGAGTGAGTTCCATAGTCGCAGTCCTAGGTTAGCAAAGGCGGCACCTCCTTTTTTAGAAAGCCTGTACCTAGGTACAGAGAATAGATGCTGAGAGGAGGAGCGAAGGGAACGCGAGGGAGCATAGTGTTCACAACGGACTTCTGCACGTCCGTGGGTAACATCCAGAAAATTTTCCGGAGCCACCGCAAGATGGTAAAGCAGGTAGCCGCAACTTTATTTGCTTGATGTTTCATGGACAAGGTGTTATCAATCGTAACACCTAAATTCCGTACGTGTTCTGAGGGAGTGGGGAGAGTGCCCATCACAGCTGGCCAATGCCTAGGGTTCCAAAGTTCTGGTTTGTTGCCAAGCACCAGAACCTCAGTCTTATCTCCGTTAAGTTTAAGTAGGTTAAGGCACATCCAATCAGATATCTCATTGAGACCTGTCTGTAAGGGAGAAGGCAGAGTTGGGTCTGCTTGGGAAAGGGAAAAAACAATTTGGGAATCATCAGCATAAGTGAATAAATTTAATCCGGAACGTTGTGCAACAAGGGCTAAAGGGGCAACATAAAGGTTAAAAAGGAGAGGGCTAAGGATAGAACCTTGGGGAACCCCGTGAGGTGAAGGATAAATTTTGGATTTCGAAGGATGCGAAGAGATTTGGAAAGTACGGTCTGAAAGGAAGGAAGTTAGCCATTTCAAGGCTTTCCCACCAATCCCCATGGTTGCGAGGGATCCGAGAAGTGTCTTATGTGACACAGTGTCGAATGCCGCACTGAGGTCTAGCATCACTAAAGCCACTGTGTCACCACGGTCCAGCAAGCAACGAAGGTTTTCAGTGACTCCCAGAAGGGTGGTCTCGGTCGAGAAGCCGGAACGGAAACCGGATTGAGAAGTGTGTAGGAAATTATGAGTGGTCACAAATTGAGACAGGTGCTGGTGAATGTGCCTCTCCAAAATTTTAGAGAACACGGGTAATAAAGATATGGGACGAAAATTGGAATGAACCTTAGGATCTGCTGTGGGCTTTTTCAACAAAGGGGTAACCATAGCGTGCTTCCAGCAGCTAGGAACAATGGCCGTATTAAGAGAATGATTAAGTAAAGTACAAATAATAGCCAGATGGGAGGTATCTAAGAGACGTAGCACTGAAACAGGTAGGGGGTCACAGGGTGAGCCTGATTTAACTTTCCCCAAGAGGTCTCCAAAACTAAGTTGATGGAGGGGAGGCCAGCACTCAAGAAGAGCACTAGAAGAAGATACCGAATCGGTAGGCTCTCCAGAGGTATCAGTGGGTTTGCTGGCTCCATGCGCAGCGATGTCGCTATATATATTATCGATCTTAGAGATAAAGAATTGTGCTAGTTCATCACATTTAGTGTTGGATAAGGGAGGGGGTTTGGCTAAAGTCTCCGAGCCAGCAAGATTTTTAACTACGTTGAACAGGACCTTAGATTTGTTAACGGCTTCCGATATCGTAGTGGATACATGATTGGCTCTGGCCAAGGCACAGGCTTTATGATAAAGTTTCAACTCTTTTTTGTAGGTGAGGCCCGCAGCTGGACAATACTCCCTTCTCCAGATACGTTCTAGCTTTTTACAGCGAGACCTGTCAGATTTTAAAGACACGTTGTACCAAGGAGCGGGAGTTTTGTGTAGTTTCGTTTCCTTAACAGTGGCCGGAAGGCAGAAGTCAATGGCTTCCAAGAGCCATGAATTGACAGCGCTGGCAGTCATTTTGATGTCCATGGAGTTCGGCAGATCGATAATGGGATGACTAGTGAGAAAGGTGTTAAGAGAAGCAATATCCAGCTTGGCCCAGTCTCTTTTGCTGACTCTCACTGGGGTACTACTAGGAGATGTGACTTTACTTACGGACAAGGCACATTTGATCAGAAAGTGGTCAGACCGTAGAATGGGCAAGGCAGGAGAACATAGCAATTGGGAGATGTTTGAAAAGACGGGGTCAAGAAAATGTCCACCGCGATGAGTGGGGCCTTGGTTTTGGAGAATCAGATTCATAGCCTCTAGGTCTGCAATAAGATTGCTACTGGAGCTGTTCCTAGTATCCTCTAGATGGATATTAAGGTCACCAACTAGCATAAAGTTGCTAGATGTGACAAGGACTGAGGCAATATACTCTGAGAGCAAGGCCGTCCAGGCATTCACGGGGTCAGGAGGACGGTAAACCAGGAGTCCACTAAGGGTAAATTTGGGGTGAAGTGCAAGTTTAAAAGAAGCGGATTCACTATTGCCGATCTTAACGGGGTCAAATTGACATTGAAAAACATTGTTAAAAATAATTGCGATGCCCCCCCTGATCTTATTGGGTCGGTCATACCTGACTATAGCATAGCCAGTGGGCAATGCCTCCGCAACATCCGGACCTGAACTCTCATGGAGCCAAGTCTCCGTAAGAAACAATGCATCTGGTGTTTCCTCCACCAGTAAGTCAAAGATCTCACGTTTGTGCCGGTGAAGGGAGCGACAGTTTAGACTAAGAAAGGTAAACTGAAGTGTGTCGGCATGGGACGTTCTAGGTCCAAAGCAGCTGCACAACTGTGGAACTCCCAGAGAGAAACCGCAGTGAAAGCAGGTCTGAGGAAACTGGCCCGACATGTCAAAGATAGTAGCTTCCTGCTCAAACTTCGGTCGTAGAGCATGAAGTTGTTTGGAATCATATTTGACTCTAGGCAGGGGAGTTAAAACAGGGTGTGTGGTCCCTGGGCCTGTATGGGCGCGGACGGGCGCAGACGGGCTTGCCTTTGGCGCGCCCGCTGCGCGCATCCGCTGCGCGGCCGGGCGAGACACATCCGTTAAGGGAAGGAGGTAAGGGGCGTGGCCTGGTGGCAGGGGGCGTGGCCTGGGCTCCGGGCTTCCCCGGGAATGGCGGCGAAGCTTCTGCGACCCGCAGCAGCACCTAGTCGGCAGAGCGGGGAGAAGTAGCCAGAGGGAAGAGTCAGGTAAGCAAGTGAGGATTCCACAAAGTAAAAACACAACACAAGTATTTACAATTCTAAAAGCGATCGTTGCTCCCGGCTTTCCGCCTCAGGAGTAGCTCAGTGTCAGTCAACAACGCGCGAAGAAAAGGCGCGATTAATAAGGGGAAAGGGGCGTGGCCTGGTGGCAGGGGGCGTGGCCTGGGCTCCGGGCTTCCCCGGGAATGGCGGCGAAGCTTCTGCGACCCGCAGCAGCACCTAGTCGGCAGAGCGGGGAGAAGTAGCCAGAGGGAAGAGTCAGGTAAGCAAGTGAGGATTCCACAAAGTAAAAACACAACACAAGTATTTACAATTCTAAAAGCGATCGTTGCTCCCGGCTTTCCGCCTCAGGAGTAGCTCAGTGAATTGGTTACACAGGCAAGTACACTTCGGGTTTAGAAAAGCATAGGACTCCATCGATGGTACCTTAAGATTTTACTAAAGATCCTCAGCTCGAGCACTGTTCATCGGGTGGGGAATGTTGGGAGCCTATACAAGATCATATATGTACAATACACATGGATATGGAACTAAATGAATCTGGCTGCGGGCGGCTTGGAGACGCCTTTAAATCCACAAAGTGCAAGCACTGGGTCTAGCCTCACAATGACCCCGGCGCCTTATCTTATTTTCCGGCTCCTGAAACTACGGACCTTAAACAAAAAGTTGCATAAAACCATGTTCCAATACTACCCCGCGCATTGGCTTGCAATGCCAAAGGATGTGTAGTAATTACAAGGACACTGACCCAGCATCACCCAGCTTGTCATTGAGGTGCCTTACACAGTGTTTGGTTAAAGTTAGAACACCCTTTCAAGCAATAATACAGTAAATTACCTTTGACACAATTCTGTCCCGAGTCACTATCAGGAAAGTGTATTTGTTGTTGTGGATCCCATTAAAATGGAAAAGGTTGAAAGAGTGGCGGATTTCAGAAAGGAAAGAGTCTATTGTGATTTAATGTAGTTCTCTGCTCATATTAGTTTGTTTTGCTTAATTTTGATTCTTCTTGAGTCTGTACATTTGTGAGCGATAAAAGGTTCACACCTTTTAATTGCTGCCTAGTACCAGTGATCACTCATGTTCAAGTGTTAGTAGTTGAACAGTGGTTATTGAAGGTAGATGTGAAGACGTCTTTTTCAAAGAAAATCCTGCAACACCTTGTATTGCAAAGGAATTGGTCACTATTCGATATGCTTGAAGTGTTATGTAGATGCCTTTTTTATTTCAGAACAATTTTATATGTAAAAAGGAAACATTATGAAATGCAATACAAGCTTTGTAAAGTATGCAAAGGCAACACACACTAAAATCAGATATGAAATCACAAGTTCTACAGTTTAAGGTGCAGTGCTAATAGGGATTAAAGTCTATGTTAATTAATTCACTGTTATATTGGTTATGGATCAAAATGTTGTTGGGAAGCAAAATATTGAGACGCATCAGACATAAGAATAGAAATGTCACACAAACACAAGAAAAATATGAAAATGTCACATAAGGAAAATGAAACTTGCCAGCTATCTTTTGCTGGAAAGAAAGTGTCACTCATAGTTGTTGAAATGTCACTAATAATTACACTGAAATCATGAAAAGGTCACACAGAGCAATTTGGAACCTTGACAGCTATGCATGTAATTTCTACATAAGTTTCTCTCCTCTTTATGGCTTGATTTTGCTGGCGAGAAAGTATTACTCACAGCCCTGCCAAGGACCACGCATCAGGTGTTAGACTAACGCATTTCAGTGTGGTGGTCCGCACTGAAATGCAAATTCACGCACAATAGGCATAGCACCTGCCTTGGCTGTCAAGGCATAATGCCGCTACGCTGGCCTGTATGAGAGCGCTGCTCCTGGTAGGCTTTGCGGGCTGCTGGCTACAATGTATTAGTTAAAATAGGAAGTAATTTTCATTGCTGCGTGCGGCAGTACGCAGGACGTGGAAATGCCAGGGCAGTGCTTACACCATAGCACGGTAATTTAAGCATAATCATGAATGATCCCTGCCTCTGCCGAGACCCAATCCTACGGACCCGCTCGGCGGCCACTGGAGTCCAGAGCACGCACAGTGCAGCTGCTGAGTCTGAATGCAGCCCGGTGGCACGTTTGCCGAAGGAGTCATTCTTTGTGGCCAAGAGGACTCTGGTTTATATGATTCGAGAGAGGGCAAAGCTCTGGTAAAATAGGCGCGTCGGTGCTAGTTGGTAAGTGTGCTCGCTTTTAAAATGCGTGCTTTTAATGAATATGCATACTTAAGCTCATGGTATTTAGAGAAGAAACCTGCCGTGGAGTTGAAAACATTCCAGACTTCAGTCTAATCTATATCTAATCACAAGTGTATGATTTTTATTGATCCAGCAAGATCTTTAGTGGGGCGATCAGTGCCCCAGTTGTACGCCCGCAGAGCCAGAGGACAGTGCCGCCAGTCACAGTGCCACGCAAGGAGAGTGTAATTTTCCACCCTTGCACCAGGACTCTTGGCTTAATTGCTACATTAGCCTCAGCATGGCTGTGTGTGTGAGGGGTGTTGATTTTGGGGGGTGGGGAAATCTCAGTGTGGACTGAAGGTGGATGGTCCCAACTTCTCAATTCATCAGAAGGCGATCTTGAATTGAAGTCAGCTGTTTATGCCTAGCTCCTCTATTTGATGTAATGTATCATCGTTGACAAAGATTGATAGGATTAAAGCTGTTTGGGAGCGGATAGAAAATGGAGTGAAATGTAGATAATTTGGTGAGGTGGAGACTAAGCCTTTGAGGAACGCCATGGACCAGATTTATTGGACTTCCATCAAAAGATAGCCTAATTTTTCCACAGACAATAAACCCGGCTGCCAGCTGATAACCGACTTTCACAAGACTGTCCATGCCTACACACACAAGAAGTGTTAGATGTTTTACGTTTATTTTCCCATCATTTTTCCCTTTACAAAGATTTGTGAAACATTTTGTATTGCATGAATGTAACTGTTTTTTTCTACTTGTTCTACTGTTTATTCCGTCACTATCATACATAAGCATTCAAACGTTACACGTAAGAACACAAAACATAATGTCACACATAAGCACACTGAAAACTTGGCAGCTATGTTCAGACTGGAACAAGAACATTTAATTCCAGGACAACCATTGCAACAAAAGAAAATGTTAAGTCATTTCTTTATTGGGCCAGTTCGTTTTGCCTGGCTTACAATGCCCTCTTTCATTTTTTTAAATCCAAAGTGACCTCTTGTTGCTACTTTTATTTTAGACTTCGTAAAACTCTGTATTTGCTTTGTATAACTGCTAGAAATCCTTCATCTAGGCGCTTACTGTATCACGTCAGGACTATGGTAGCAACCTTTATTTGAGTGATGCTCACCTAACGTGCCCCCTCTGCCAATTTCCATCCCCCTTCGCCAGGCCCAGCATCACCACTCTTAAACTTCATCAGCCACCACTGTTTGCTATATTCCTTTTGGTAAGAGTGGGCAGCTGTGGGGCTGAATGTGGGCCTTTGAGATAATAATCATGTTAATTGTAGCGCTGGTGTGCACTGCAATTAACAAGAATACTATCTCAAATGCCCACATTCAGCCACGCACTTTTAACAAAAGAAATGCTGGGTCAAACACGACATGTGATTCTGAAAGCCCAAGTTGTGTTTGACCCTGCATTCGTTTTGCTAATAGTGCGGGGCTGAATGTGGTCCTTGAGATAGTATTCTTGTTTATTGCAGCACCCGTGTGCACCGCAATTAGCATGAAAACTATTTCAATGGCCAACATTTAGCTCCGCAGATGCCTACTACTAGCAAAGGAATGCAGAGTTCAACACAACGTGTTCTTTCATAATCATCTGAAAGGACATGTCACACTTTAGATTACCACATTCCTTTTCCTAATAGTGCACGCCAGCGGGGCAGTTTGTGGGCCTTTGTAAAAGTATTCATGTTAATTGCAGCGCATGACGGCGCTGCAATTAACATGAATACTTTCACAAACTGCCCCGCTGGCGTGCACAATTAAGAAAAAATTGCATCAAGTGCAGGCGGCACTTGCTCGTAAACCCGAGCCCTCCCCAACCATACAGGGCACAAGGGAGAAGACACTTTCCTGACGCTCAGCTGTGTCCTCTCCACCGCCGTCTGCAGCTCTGCCTCCGGCAACCAGGAAATTACCGTTTTCGTGCCGCTCCCGTTTTAAAAGCGGCGGCCGGACTTTCAGGCTGTGTTGTGTGTGGGCGCTACAATTGGGACAATGCGCACTTGGGGGGAACAGTGGTCACAATCTAACAAGGGTAAAGGCAGAAAGAAGCCTGGGTGTTTCCTGTGTAAGGAAAATACACATTGGCCTAGGGATGCCAATTGCACCAAAGCCAATGATCCTCCTACCAACACCACTGCCCCTAAAGCAACTGTTCCCCCTAGTTCAGCGCCAAGTGGTGGTACTGGACACAAGGGTACAGTAGGGTTTACCCTGGGATCTGAGATGGGTTCTGGCCTAGTCAGAACTCCAGGCTGTTCTAGACTGTGATGGAGGCATGGATGTTGGCTCCCTATTTGTCAGCCCCAGTAATCTGGGCAAATACAGACAACAGCCTTTGATCAATGGTAAGAAGGCTATGGCAGATAGGGACACAGGAGCCAGTGTCACAATGGTGACTATGGACCTTGTGAACCCTGACTAGATCATACTTGGTGAGATGTACCAAGTGACCAATGCTAACAATGTCAGAACAGACCATTCCATGGCAGTTGTTAATTTCAGCTGGGGAGGGGTAACTGGTCCTAAGAAGGTTGTGGTTAGCTCAGACCGACCTGTGGAATGCTTGTTGGTCAATGATTTGGAGACTTCAGCCTGGGCTGAAGTGGAACTCAGGACACGTGCAGCAATGTTGGGCATCTCTGCAGATGTGTTTGCTGTGACTAGGTCACAGGCACAAATGTCTTCCACTGAACAGGCCCTGGATCCTGGAAAAATGAACCAGGTGCCTTCCAAGAGAAGGAGTAGTAGTGGTAAGGCAGTGTCTTACCCCCCTTAGACTCTGAGTGAGGATCAGTCTCCTGAGAAAGATGATCAAAGTCCCTGTGAAGGAACTGTCTCAGAGGAACTTGAACCTGATCAGGTGAGTTCTTGGGGACAGGGGGCCGTTCCAGGGCAGAGCTGAGTCAGGAGCAGCACAGCTGCCCCTCTCTTGAACCCCTCTGATAGCAAGCTGCTGCTGGGAGTGCCAATGGGTCCCACAGGACCTACTGGGATGGTGGACTCCTTTACTCAGAGGGTAGAGACCCCAAGCCTGGTGCTACCAGGAGGTTGGCTATACCTCTGAAGTTTAGGTGCTTCCTATTGACACTGGCACATGACATCCCTTTAGCAGGACACTTAGGCCAAAGTAAGACCTGGGACAGGCGTGTCCCTCACTTTCACTGGCATCATGTCAGAAGACACAAAGGAGTTTTGTCGTTCCTGTACCATCTGTCAAGCCAGTGGTAAGACAAGTGGTACTACAAAGGCCCTCTGATACCACTACCTTTGCTGGGGGTTCCCTTTGAGAGCGTTGGGATTGACATGGTTTGTCCCATGGATCCTCCAACTGCATCTGGGCACAGATTTATACTAGTGGTAGTGGACCATGCCACTAGGTATCCAGAGGCAATACCCCTTCGAGCCACCACAGCTCCTGTGGTGGCCAGGGCCCTCCTGGGACTTTTTTCCAGGGTGGGTTTGCCTAAGGAGGTCTTAACTGACAGGTGCAAACTTCATGTCAAGTTACATAACTGCTATGTGGAAGGAGTGTGAAGTGAATTACAAATTCACTGCACCCTATCACCCACAATGCAATGGGTTAGTGGAGAGATTCAACAAAACCCTGAAGCGCATGATCATGGGCCTTCCAGAAAAGCTTAGGCGAAAATGGTATGTCCTGTTGTCCTGTTTTCTCTTTGCCTACAGAGAGGTTCCTCAGAAGGGGGGAGGTTACAGCCCTTTTTAACTTCTGTTTGGACATCCAGTTAGGGGTCCCTTGTGTCTAGTGAAGGAGGGATAGGAGTTTCCTCTCAAACCACCTAAACAAGACATAATGGACTATGTACTTGGTCTCCGCTCCAGGATGGATGAGTACATGAAGAAGGCATCCAAAAACCTTGAGGCTAGCCAAGAATTACTGAAAGCTCAGCATGACCAAAAGGCTGTTCTGACTGTGTACCAGCCAGGACAGAAGGTATGGGTGGTGGAGCCTGTGACCCCAGCATCTCTCCAGGACAAATGGAGTGGACCACATACCATACTTGAGCAGAACTGAGAGGTTACCTACTTGGTGGACCTTGGAACTCCCAGGAGCCCCCACAGGGTGCTCAATGTGAACAGGCTCAAGCCATATTTTGACAGGGCAGACATGGGCTTGCTCATGGCTATTGATGAGGGACAGGAGGAAGAGAGTGACCCACTCCCTGACCATCTCTCACAGAACCCTGATGATGGTTCAGTAGATGGTGTAGCCTTGGCAGGCAGCCTCACTGAGCAGCAACAGACTGATTGCAGGAAAGTCCTCAATCAGTACAGACACATGTTCTCACTGACTCCCGCTCAGACCACCTGGTGTACCCATGAAGTGGACACAGGGGAGAGCTTACCTGTAAAGAACAACATTTACAGGCAACCTGACCATGTCAGGGACTGCATCAGAACTGAGGTCCAAAAGATGCTGGATTGGGAGTAATTGAACCCTCAGATAGCCCTTTGGCTAGTCCAGTAGTCCTGGTACCCAAACCCAGGGTGGTAAGAGCGAGATGAGGTTTTGTGTAGACTACAGGGGGCTCAATGCAGTCACTAGGACTGATGCTCATCCTATTCCCAGGGCAGATGAGCTTATAGATACTTTGGCCTCAGCCAAGTTTCTGAGTACATTTGACCTCACAGCTAGCTACTGGCAAGTCAGACTAGCTGATGATGCTAAGCCCAAACCAGCATTCTCAACCCCTTGTGGGCATTATCAATTTATTGTAATGCCCTTTGGTTTGAAGAATGCACCTGCCACTTTTCAAAGGTTGGTGAATAAAGTTCTCAAAGGCCTGGAAGCCTATAGTGCAGCTTATCTTGATGATATCGCTGTATTTAGCTCCACCTGGGAGGATCACCTGGTCCACCTAAGAAATGTTTTGGAGACTCTGGAAAAAGCAGGCCTCACTATTAAGGTCACTATGTGCCAGATAGGGCAGAGTAAGGCTGTGTACCTAGGCCACCTTGTGGGTGGAGGACCGGTTCAACCATTACAGAGCAAAATCCAGACCATAATGGACTGGGTTGCTACAACTACCCAGACTCCGGTCAGAGCTTTCTTGGGCCTGACTGGGTACTACAGGAGGTTTGTAAAGGGATATGGATTCATAGTGATCCCCTTGAATGAGCAGACTCTAAGAAAATGCCTAAGAAAGTTCAGTGGACAGTTAGCTGTCAAAAGGCATTTCATGACCTGAAACAGGCCATGTGCACATACTGCAAAGTCCTGACTATTCCAAAAATTCATTGTTCAAACTGATGCATCCGAGTTGGGGGGAGGGGCTGTGTTATCACAACTGAATAAAGAGGGTCCAGATAAGTCTGTAGCTTTTATTAGCAGAATGCTGACCCCCAGAGAGAAACATTGGTCGGCTATTGAGAGGGAGGCCTTTGCTGTGGTTTGGGCTTTGAAGAAGTTGAGGCCATACTGGTTTGGCACTCACTTTATTGTTCAGACAGACCATAAACCCCTCTTATAGCTTAAACAGATGAAGGGTGAAAACCCCAAACTTTTGAGGTGGTCCATTTCCCTACAGGGGATGGACTATACAATGGAACATAGAGCTAGGAGTAACCATGCCAATGCAGATTGACTCTCCAGGTATTTCCACTTAGAAATGAAGACTCAACTGGTCTAGGTTAGTCTCATGTTCTTTCGTTTGGGGGGGGGGGCTTGTGTAGGAAAGTAGTATCTGCTTCCTATGGTTACCCCCACTTTTTTGCTTGATGTCTCACTGCTTTTGACTAGTCTGACTGGGATCCTGATAATCCAGACCCCAGTCTATCTGCTTTCTCCCTTGAATTGACATACATGTACTTGGGTACACTCCAGATTGGATACTGGGGTACCCTTATCAGTTCCTAGTATATAGTACCCAGGGCATAGGTACCCCAGAGGCCTCCCATGGGCTGAAGCATGTATTGTGCCATGCATGAGAGGCCATACAAAATGGAACTCGAGGTCTGCTACTGCAGCCTGTGTAAGATGGTGCTTGCAACACTTACATTAGATATAGGTGCACTCTATCTAATTGTCACTACATTTAAAGTCACCCCTATAGCAGGCCTTAACATTCCTGAAGGCGGGGTGCTGGGTTTTAAGTGAGAGGGTGCCCCTGCATGAGCAGGGCCTCTCTGCAGCCTTCGGAGACCATTCTCCCGGGTTGTTTGTGACTCAGCCGGATATATAGGTAGAGGTGCATTATAACCTTGCGGTAAATGCTATCTTGAAAACGGCTGCATAGAAACATATCGAGTTTGGTATCAAACACCTTGGAATCATACCTCCACACCAGTAACTGGTGTGGGAGGCATGATTCCACCCTTCTGAAGCGAGCTTCATGGGGTCACTGGTCTTACTGGTGCCAGCCTTCTCGACCTGTACAGCACAAAATGGATGCTGCCGACCAGAGACACATTTCTGCCCTCCTGCTGCTGAGCCAAGCTCGAGCAGAGGAAGGCGGCACAATAGGCATCTTGTCACAGGGAGGTGTGACCACCTTCCAGACAGGATTTAGTGTATTGGGGCAGGGTGGGTGCACTCAGAGTCTGCACTGCACTTGGGCCACATTTGGTGTCCCTGTGCATAGTCCAGCTCAAACCAGTTCTGGAAGCCATTGGCTCCTGCTCTGGCGCGAAACTGGGCAAAGGACATGGGTGTAGCCACCCCTCTGTCCTGCCCCTCCCCTAGGAGGGTTCCCTGAATCTGTCCAACCCTCTCCCGTGGGTATAAAATGGGTTACCTGGCTACAGGACACTGGATTTTACGTGGACAAGATTATACAAGAAGAAACCACTGACCTTCGACCGTCTGGACACCTTGGACTTTGCCGGACCTCGACTGGGCTCTACTTCGTCCCCTTTCCGTCTGAAGCTTAGTTTGTGCCTTTGCTTCATACAGGCTCCATGCAGGACCTGAGGTGCACTTAATACAACTGAAGAATCTCCCTTGGAGTGAAGGAGTCACTCCCCTGCTTCGCAGGCACCTGAAGCACAACTGACCGGTCTGCAGCTCCAGAGATCCTGCGGACTCCGAAGATTTCTGCAACACAGGAGGTGGGTTCCTGGAGATCTCTGAGGTCGATCTGCCCTCTCACTGAGTTTGAGGCCAGTATCCCTCGTGGGGGCTGCGTAACCTGAACCCATGTGCTCGGCGTCCATTTGCAAGTGCATATGCTTGTTGGCAATTCCCGAGCTTGAGCATTATACTTCGTGTAGTCCTGACCCTGAGCAGTATTTGCACCAAAGAACTACGGCCTCCTCGCACCGTGTGCTCCGGTGGCTGGTGCTTTACAATCTTGCTCGAGGTCCCCTCGCAACACCTGGTCATTCGGACTGTGGGTCCTCCTGAGGGTCATAGTGATTGTTCTTGGGCTTTCCTGGTTGCTCCAGATATGCCCTGACTCCCCAGTGCTTGGTGAGTCCCCTGGACCTTGCTGGTCCACACCTTAACTTGCTTGACCTTCCTGTGTGGGTTGCTTTTGCCTAGGCTTGTTGGTGCTCCTGCCGGACACCGACCCCTCAGCACTTCACATCCTTCGTGGGACAGCTCACCTCTGTCTCCTGGTCATCCTCGACGTTTCCTGGTCCTCGTGGCTAAAGAGTCAAACATCCAATTTTCGCCCCTGAAGCACCCGACATCGGTGGGCATTCGTCTCCTGACCCCCTGGTCACACTGGAGTGACCCAGACTCTGTCCCCTCTGCTTTCAGGTTCCTTCCATCTAGAATCCAGGCTTGGATTCCACCAGACCCTTTTCACCTTCACGGCAGCAGTACTTCTTCACAGCCTTCCATTGAGAGTTTCCGACGCCAATTCAGACCTATGCACCCTGCTCCCCTGGGATAGGTAACTCGGGTACCACAGAATCCACGGGTGGGATGGCTCTTCAAACTCCTAAGTTCCAAAGGGTTCGCTCGAAGTCACCCTAGAAGGGTCTTTAAACTTTAAAAGTGTAACCGTGACTTTCCCATAGAAATGTTCCCACACTGCACCCGGCCTCCGTGGGTTCCCTGTCTACTCACCTTGGGTGGTTCCTTGGGGTCCCAGCGATTCTACGTACTCTAGACCTTGTCTTTATCTCAGTCGTGACTGTTATACCACTATTTTAGTATATGGTTAGGTCTCCTCTTGGAGCCCACTGTGTTTTGTGCTAGTTACAACTGTTCTATTGATCTTTGATTGTGTGCTTTATGTTCTATCCTTGTGTAGAGGATAGTAGAGAGTGTTATATTAATAAATACAAACAAGCTGCTTTACATTCCTTCAAGATTAAGCCTGAAGATGTAGGTAGCTGCTATAACCAGATTGAAATGTATGCATACCATTATATGTGATTATTTGAAGTTAAAAATCAATAAAAACATCATATAAAAAAATAAAAAGAACATTTACCCTGAAGGCTGCTCTCCATAGCTACCACTAGGATAGCTTTCAATAATGTTATCTTTGACCTCATACATCATAATTGTTGTGTGGTTTGGTACAAGGTGCCCACTTTAGCTAGTGGACAGCATATACCAAGCCACCTTCTCACAATATTTACAAGTACAGGTAAAGTCACCCTGCGTGACGTAACCTGTGCTTGTAAATATCGCCCCTGTTCACACAACACTTTGTGTGTTAGGGGCGTGACATGGGTGTTGCTGTGGGTGTTACCACGCAACACTACCACGCAACACCCATGTCCAGTGATGCATTTCCAGATTTACGAGAAATCGTAAATCTGGAAATGTGTCAGAATGCTACGCCACACTAGGGGTGGCGTAGCGAGGTGCAACAAGGAGAAATGTTTTCATTTCTCCTAGTTTGTTTCCTCTTTCAATGCGTGCTGCATACTACAGCACACATTGGAAGAGGAAATCACCTCATTTGATTATTTTTGTGAAGGAAGGTGCCCCTTCCTGCACAAAAACAATCTCCCCACGACGCAGGCATCCTTGCACCATGGTACAAGGGTGCCTGCGCCAGCGCATGGCAGCAGTTGGTGCACCAGCGCAGGGGAAAGCACAGAGATGCGACATATTGTTGTAAATATGTCGCATCCCTGTGTTTCGAAACTAACGCAGGGTGGGGCAGCAGAATGACTTGCAGCACCGCGCTGTGTTAGTTTCTTGTAGATGTGCCCCTGAGTTTGGAGCGGGTTGCTGAAAAATAAAATGGTGATAAATTAACTTTATTACCATTTTATTTGTCAGCTCCGGGGCTTGTGGGGCGACGCTCCTCTTCTCAGAAGGAGGAGCCACCCCTGCATTCTTTTGCTGTTCTCTGAGGGTGTGTGATGATGTGAATTTGGTTGTGCATGTTGGATTATTTGATCGGCTGATGGTTATAAACATAATCTAATTTCTCATTCCATGGGAATGTCTTAATTTCAACTAGCTGTTTTACTCACGACTAGTTGCATTTTTTTAAATTACTTATTAATGTTTGTAACTGTTCTTCAACAAAGGACTCTGCAGAATGTAGGGGACTTTCAGACTCTTGGGGTATACCGCGTCAGCATGTTTTTTTGGCCATTCATTCCCTGCCAGTCCTATAATAAATATTCTGACCTATGGTTTAGTAGAGGTAAGCTAAGTCATACATCATTAAATCTGTTAAATTCAGAAACTTTTATTTCTAAGTCTAATTGTTGCATCTTTTATTTTCGGACTATTTTATGGATTATTAGTATTTGCTCACAATTGGTTAAACTGCTAACTAGGCAACTAAGTGCATGGTCTGGGAGTAGTTCATAAGATTCAACTAAAATAGCTGGTGACTAGAAGAAAGCTATGCCCCAAAACGACCCTATGAATCCACCAGACGGTTAACCAGTCTCCTCTCAGATAGCAAGAATGTGCATATAATACATGGGATTCTGTAGAATATGTTTCTTTACATCGCAGATTTTACTCCGCGATGCAAACACAATGCGGTCGTTACAATGACCACGTTGTCACAACGCACTACCATTACAACGCAAGTCGTTACAACGACTTGCGCTAGATGGTGTGCTGGACTTAGGAATAGTATGATTTACTATTCCAAATCCAGTTTGTGCAACACTAGGGAAAGTGTTGGAATAATAAATCATACTATTCCTTATCCTAGAGCACCATCTAGCGCAAGTCGTAATGACTTGCATAGTAATGGCACTGAGTTGTAACAACGCGGTCGTTGCAACGACCGTGTTGTGTTTGCACGCCAGGGGCGTAACACAGGCCCCTGCGGTGCGGGGGGGCCCCCGAGCTGCAGGGGGCCCCCTCAGCACAGTACTCTCGTCCGGGAGCTCGAGCGGGGGGCTGTGAGGAGGTTAGAGCGGGTGGACAGTTGGACACATCCTGAAATGAGCCGGGTGGAGAGGACGAGTGGCAGAGACAGATCAGGGGTGAAGCCTTGGAGGGGGAGAAAAGGATGGGAAAGTCTGAGAGGGGAGAGGAGGTGATGGTGAAAGAGACAGACTGGGGAGGGTGATCAGTGAACAGAAGGCAGGTAAGAGAGGTCCCGAAGAGCATGAAGGAGTTGATTGACGTAGAACGAGAAGGGAAAGAGAGGTGAGGAGAGAGAGGTGGAGATGAGACAGCAACGCAGAGAGAGAGAGGGAGCGGCCGCCCATTACAGAAGTCACTGTAATTGTATTTATTTAGCGCTTACTACCCCTGACGAGGCGCCGAAGAAGAAGATCTGGGGAGAGAGAATAAAAATAGATACTTAGGAAAGATGTGCAGAGAAAGTGAAGAGAGTGTTGTAGAAAGGACAGAGAGAGAAATAAAGGTCAACACCCGAGAGCGGATAAAGGAGAAACAGATAAAAGAGATGGCACTAATGAGAGAGTGTACAGGACGAAGAAAGAGATGGGGGAATAAGACTACAGATAGATGAAATGACATAAAAGACTGCAGGAGCAAGGGCACCGAAGAATTGGGACGGGGAGAGAACAAGGAGAAGTGAGGGACTCAGAAAGAGAGACAGAGAGGGAAGGATGGAGACAAACAGGGAGTGTGAGAGGAAGTGATCGAGAAAAAGACGAGTGAGTACAGGGTGGGTGGAGGAGACGGACTAGAGGGAGTGATGAACAGAGAGAGGCAGCAACAGAGAAAGAGAATGATGGGGACAGGAGTGGACATAAGTGATGGAGAAGAGACCTTTGTGTGGTCGAGAAAGGAAGGAAAGAGTGCGAGAGATAAAGATAAAAGGGAAAGGAAACGACAAATCAAGAAACAGAGTAGAGAGTGAGTGAGTGATAAAAAGGAAGTGATGGAGAGACTTGAAGGAGATGATCTGATGGAGACACACACGGAGGAGAGTGAGTGATAAAGAGTGAGCGATGAGAGAGACAAAGAGGATAATATATGATGGAGACACAGGGAGGAGAGTGATAAAGAGAGACAACGACAATATTGTCTTATGGAGACATGCACAGAGGAGAGTGAGTGATTGATAATAATTGATGGAGAGAGACAGCGAGGATATTTTGTGATGGAGACACACAGGAGAGTGAGTGATAGAGAGGAAGTGATGGAGAGACTCGAAAGGCATCATCTAATGGAAACTCATAGAGAGGAGAGTGAGTGATAGAGAATGAGTGAAAAGAGAGACAAAGATGATATTATATGATGGAGATACAGGGAGGAGAGAGAGTGAAGAGAGAGTGATAGAGAGGAAGTGATGGTTGACAGACAGAGGAGATTGTCTGATGGTGTCACGCAGGGAGGAGAGTGAGTGATAGAACAACAGAGTGAAGGAGGGAGAGAGACAATGTGGATCTTGTACGATGGAGACATACAGGGAGGAGAGTGAGTGATAGAGAATGAGTGATGAGCGATACAAAGAGGATATTATATGATGGAGACACAGGGTCGAGACTGAGTGAAGAGAGGGAGTGGTGAATAAAGATAAGGGCAATATTATATGATTGAGACACACACAAAGGAGAGTGAGTGATAAAGAATGAGTGATGGATACAGTGAGGATATTGTGTGATGGAGACACACACAGAGGAGAGTGAGTGATAGAGAATGAGTGATGAGCGAGACAAAGAGGATATTATATGATGGAGACACAGGGAGGAGGGTGAGTGATAGAGAGGTAGTGATGGAGACAGACACAGAGGAGAATGGAGGAGACTGAGTAACGAGAGGGAGTAATGAATAGAGAGACAACGACAATATTGTGTGATGGAGACACACAGAGAGTGAGTGATAGAGAGGAAGAGATGGAGAGAGACTTGAAGAAGATAATCTGATAGAGACACACACAGAGGAGAGTGAGTGATAGAGAATGAGTGATGAGCGAGACAAAGAGGATATTATATGATGGAGACACAGGGAGGAGGGTGAGTGATAGAGAGGTAGTGATGGAGACAGACACAGAGGAGAATGGAGGAGACTGAGTAACGAGAGGGAGTAATGAATAGAGAGACAACGACAATATTGTGTGATGGAGACACACAGAGAGTGAGTGATAGAGAGGAAGAGATGGAGAGAGACTTGAAGAAGATAATCTGATAGAGACACACACAGAGGAGAGTGAGAGATAGAGAATGAGTGATGAGAGATACAAAGTGGATATTATATGATGAAGACACAGGGAGGTGAGTGAAGAGAGTGAATGATAGAGAGGAAGAGTTGGAGATACACAAAGATGAGATTGTCTGATGGAGACACGCAAGGAGGAGAGTGAGTGATAGAGCAACAGAGTGAAGGAGGGAGAGAGACAGGTTATTGTGTGATTGAGACACACAGGGAGGAGAGTGAGTGAGTGAGTGATAGAGAATGAGTGATGGAGAGAGACAGGATATTGTGAGATGGAGACACAAACCGAAGAGAGTGAGTGATAGAGAGGAAGTGATGGAGAGAGACTCGAAGGGCATAATCTGTCACCTGAACCCACAGACCACAACCCTTGAAGAAGCACCGACAGCCTCGGAAGCAGACCTGCGGACAGTGGAGTAGGCAGACCTTTTGCCTACCCCCCCCCCCCCCAGACATGGATCCTGTGGAAGTCCCACATGAAGAGGTCAACCGGAGGGGCCTCTGCCACGTATCCTGCAGGGGGCCCCCCTATTGCACGCGGTGTAAAACCCGCATTGTAAACGTTGTTTCCCGATTCTGTAATGCCTGTATAAAGGCCCGTCTCTAATTTCTTTATAATCGGTGACTCTTGACGCATTCAGATACTGATTATAAAGAAAAGATGTCAGAGTTCGATTGTAATAAGGTATTGCAGTCGAGTTCTGATGTCACAATGCCTGATTCCAGAATCAGCAGCTCAGGTGAAAGTATACCTGCCAACTCAAATGGTGCCACCGTGTGTCACGCGATTTTGATTCCCTGTACACGGTTACCCATTGACGAGCCGAAAGCACATGGTGGAAGGGAACATTTGCTGAAAACCACTGCAATTGGTGGATTTCCAGCTCGTTTTTGGAGGCAGTAATCAGGCGAGGGGCAGAGTACCTCTTCAATAGCTCTCATCATGAGGGCCCACCCCTTCGTCACACTGTGGCAATAATTTGTAAGTTGACAGATATGTGAAGGTCAGGTCACTCACGGAGCATAATTGAAGCAGCTGTTTAAAGGAATGAAAACTGAACATTTCTTTTCTTTCTTCTGCTCTATTTTATAGCTTACAATGACAAGCAGAGAGAATATGTTTATTTTTTACACTCCTTAAAGAAAAGCTAAAAAATGGCTGCAGGTTTCTACACATTCGGAGCTACTGCAGCTTTTGTTTATTTGCACTGACTTGTATTGAACTGCTTCTACTATCTGTTTGCAACAAATACCTAATAGGTTTTGATGTGTTTAATTTTGCACTGGGGTTTTATTTTTAATCCTCATGTGTGCAAGCGTGGTCTTTTTTTTTATAGGAAAGACCTACGCACCAAGGTTTTAAGTGGTTTGTAGGAAAGGTGATGGTGTGACCATGTATTATATGGATGGAAGTACCAACTGGTGTACACGACAAGGCTATTGCAAGTCACCTTAGAGTTTCATAACCTACAGCCTCATTCCTCTACATGGTTATGGAACTCCTATGTGACTTTTAATATCCTTATTATGTACAGCAGGGGTTACTGTATCCATTGCATATTACTGTGTTTTAAAAATAGTATTATGCTGCTTCAACACTTACAGCTGCAGTGCAAATAATTGGGCATTTCTTTTAAGGTGTTTAGGACCACCTCTGAAACTGCAGCTCTTACTTCATTAGAGCTGTGCATAGGATGGCGTTCTAAGCTGGTAGCGAGTTACATATTAATGAGGTTTACGTTTCTGAGTAGACACACCAATATTGTGGCCTTTTACTATATGATCTAGGTTGTAAATGTCAAAAGCTAGTTGGTGTACGGTTTGCGATATAAATAGTCATTATTGTTATATTTACAGCATGCTGCAAGTATGTGAGTCATTTATATATAATGTGCATAGAATAGATGTGTTACATTGGAATTAAAGTCTATCCTTTTCCCCTTTTCCAAAGGCAAGGTATATCAGTGGCTAGATGGGCTTCTTTGTCATTTGATACCTGTTCCCCACAAACACATAACTGATAACATACCTGATCACTAATCCTAATTGTAAATACAAGGGTCAAACAGAATCTGTCATATTTATGGAAGAGAAAGCCTCAGTGGGATACTGCATCATAGGCTGACTCGTCACACCCTGATAAAGTAATACTGTTAGCGTGGCCGCATCCTCAATACGGCTAAAAAATATTGCTGGATAAGTGAGGGGTCCAGATTATTGTTTGAATGGTCTCAATTTTTACTCAAAGAACTTCCTTATATTGAAGGGTACTTGGAGCAAGGTTAAAAATCAGAAAGAGGACAAGCTGTGAGAATGATGTCTCTGTCATCCTATTAAAGTGTCTACATGTTTTGGTCCCCAGTTATACCCCTCACAGGGTCTCAGGCCTTCATCGTGATTAACAAAATCCTTATTCTAAGTATTATGTGCATCTTTTACAGAAGTAAGAGAAAGTCTCACCTTATAAAAGGGTTGTTATATCTTAATAACCTTACTTATTCTTACCTCAGCGGTTCTTTTATTTGCCACTGTACTATGGTCTCGCACTCAGTCAACAAATCTCGAGGCACAACAATTTAAAATAAAGCATCCAAATCTGTACAGCAACTTTTCAAATGGTCACAATTCTTTCTATCTCTGTATAGCACTGCTCATTTTCCTCTCTAAGCTTCGGGAAATTCTTTGTAACTGCATAGAGATCACTCCTTGACTATGGTACATTCACATATGCTCCTCCTTGCCCTTCTCTCAATGGAAGCTCTTTTTCAGCCACCGCTTCACACTCAGAATCACTCGCACTCACATTCTTCTTCTTTTTACTCCTTTTCGACTACTCAAACTTATCAGGCGGTTCCATCCATTCTTCTCAGAACATTGTCAGGTCTCCCAATGTTCTAATCAACTTTAATAATTCTATGAGTATCGTGCATGTTTTGGAATTCTGGTTCAATAATTTGTCCAGATATCCCTACCTTATATGGCTCAAAAATTCCCTTTTGTCTTAAAGTACCTTTAAGTTCTCCAGCCAACTCCTGAAATCTCTCAAATGCTTGATGAGTATGTTTTCCTGCTTCTACACCCTAATATGATAAATCATTTTTATTATGCTTTCATATTTTGTCTTTATTAATTCCTTTTTCTGCCATTATTTCCAAATCTCCTCTAACTTTAAATGTATCAGTTTCCAAGAAGAACTAGACAACCTCTCTCCTGATACTTGTCTCTCTTACTCCAATCGGTTCAGACAACATTCTGTCAAACTCATCCTCTTCTTCTAAGTCACTCTCATTCTTTTTCTGTCTCTTTCTTATTCTCATTTTCGTCATCATGCTTTTTCTTTTTGTCTGTTTCAACAGTAATCACAGGGAAAGCACATATAGTTTCTAAAACTGCCTGCCTCCATGCTTTCTTCCGTAAACACAATCTCACATCTATACAATGGTTAAGAGCCTAACCCTTTTGCCCTTTTGACATTTTCTTATGTGCTCTCTCATTGGTCACATAGTCCTACTCATTCAAGGCCTCAAACTGTGCAGGTCTAGACTGCGGTTTCATCTCAAACTAGGATGCCTCAAATTCTCATTTTTAGGTCTCGCCTGGCTATCGCGTAAGCGATCGCACAGCGAGACTTATGTAGGGGCTTCAGAAAATGCTCCCAAAGGCTTCCCAGGCGGATCGGGTGGCGGTTACGCGCACAACCGCGCGCATTCCATTTGGCACCAGCTACTTCCTGCGCGTGCGCCGCCTCACGCATTCAGAGAGATTTAGTAAGGTGCACAAGACCTTAGGAATGCGGTTTATGGCCAGTGCATGTGAGGCATTCAAGCGCGAAGCTGGCATCGGACTTGAAAGCAGCAGACTGCTTTCGCCAGCGCGCGCGCTCTGACTCACTTCCTGCATCCCCTCTTACAACAATTAACTTTCGTTATAACTCGCACCCCATATGCTCGTTCCCTCCTACCCTTCCTTTGATGTCTGCTTTTCTTGTTGTTTACATACCACGCCACACACTGCTGCACGCCACACACTGCTGCACGCTGCACACTGCTGCACGCCGCACACTACCGCACGCCGCACACTACCGCACGCCACACACTGCTGCATTACACACTGCTGCATTACACACTGCTGCACGCCGCACACTGCTGCACGCCTTACACTGCTACACGAAACACTGCTGCACGCCTCACGCCTCACACTGCTGCACGCCTCACACTGCTGCACGCCTCACACTGCTGCATGCCACACACTGCTGCATGCCACACACTGCTGCACGCCACACACTGTTGCACGCTGCACACTGTTGCACGCCGCACACTGCTGCACGCCTCACACTGCTGCATGCCGCACACTGCTGCATGCCACATACTGCTGCACGCCACACACTGCTGCATGCCACACACTGCTGCATGCGGCTGCATGCCACACACTGCTGCATGCCACACACTGCTGCACGTCACACACTGCTGCACGCAGCACAATGCTACACGAAACACTGCTGCACGCCACACACTGCTGCACAGCACACACTGCTGCACGCCGCACACTGCTGCACGCCACACACTGCTGCATACTGCTGCATTACTCACTGCTGCATGCTGCACGACACTGCTGCACGCAGCACACTGCTGCACGCCGCACACTGCAGCACGCCACTGCACGCCACACAGTGCTGCATGCCTCACACTGCTACATGAAACACTGCTGCACGCCACACACTGCTGCACACTGCTGCACGCCACACACTGCTGCACGCTGCACACTGCTGCACGCCGCACACTGCTGCACTCCACACACTGCTTTTATGCAAGTTTATGCTACTGATATTGTAAATGACAATGCGTTTTTTTTGTTTTAAACCAAAACATAAATAAAAGGCATTGTAATTTTACAATGCCAATTGCTCAAACTCTTATAAATGCGAGACCTATTGCATTGCAAATGCTTGTTTCACTTGAAATGTACCATACACAGGAAATTGCAATTTTGTTTGTTGTCCGCAGTAATTCTATTCCATTCTTTAGGCCATAATCATATATGCGACCCATGGCTTGTAACTAGCTCGTGGGTGGAGATACCAATCAAGGGTGGAGAATCTCCTCCATTAACAAGAATCGCTGGCTTATTCAAACGTGCACCCATTGTAATCCTAACCTAATTGACAATACAACCAATCACTATACAAGTCCAAAACAAGACTTAAAACACAAAACAAACACCTTGTCTGATTCACCACAGAAAGGGGAAACACTTTTAGTGCCAAAATAGGTTCTCAACAAGCAGCAACCCACCTTTAGAGTCAGCATATCTATTCCCATGCTTAAAGAAATAAATATCACAACCCAGATTAGTTCATACACAGCTAGACTAGTAAGTAACTTTAACCTACAGGACTTTAACCTATGACCCAATGGGATGCTGCACAGCTTTTCAGCAAACAAACATAACATTTGTTCTCGAGATCTTGCATTTCCACAAATCCATAACCTTATATATATATAGAAATCCAAAAGTGTTTGCATATAATTTGCATAAAAGCACAATATTCCTTTATCAGGAGTATAATTTTAAATAACTTCAGCAACCTTCCAATGAAATGTAGTTTTCAACCCATGCACATATGAAATACAAAACCCGATCGACATAATGCACTGTGCGATTTGTGTGCACCGTCAAACAATTAACTCGTCTCAAATCACATGTTGCAAGACAAAACGAGTATGTTGTCATGATCCGCATAACAACTCACTTCACAGAAAGCCCATTTATACTCAAGTAATTCAACTTCAGACAACCTCAACAGGTCAGATATATCATCATAGTTCACATGATTCCAGGATTCTCTATCTCTGACAATTTTTGGATGGTTAAATTTATAATTACATTTTGCACCTAGATTTCCATAGACTTTGGCCACTTAGCCCTCATACCCCCATCCTCCCCCCAAAATTTTGTCAGCGCTTTGCACTATTACATTTAACAAGGGCTGATACACGGGATAAGGCCGTGCAAGTGCCAAAGGACGATGGCCAAAGCAAATAAAGAAAACCTATGCAGGACAAAATTCTAAATCAAAACCTTGAGGGTGTATTTAAAATGTAGTAATCATTACAGAAAGCAAAAGCATAGTTAGTTTCTCAATTTGAATGAGAATGAAAATATTTTTTGTCAAGAGAACAATCTTCGTGTAAAATCCAATGACAGATTCTCATTGAGTCTGCCTTTAAAGAAGCAAGCAAAAGGGCAGTAAAATATCTAAGTATAAAGTCAGCAAGAGGGTCAACATGAAGTCTGCCTCTGGAGATTAAACAAATAGCTCTGGCAATCAGAAATCTCCAAACTACAGAAGTAAATAACAGTTCACATGGAGACTGCTCAGTATGAAATCTAAGATATGTCTGCCACACCTACCAGAATAGGCACATTTTATGGGTTCAGAGGAGTAGAAAACCACACCCTCAGCATAGTGTGAAGTGGCACCATAGTGTTGGACTAATAATGTTATATGACAAAAAACCATCAACGTCACTGAAATGGTGTTATAGGCTACCCTAGAGACCATCCAAAATATTACGTAATAATGATTCCCTTTACCCAACATACCAAGGAAGTGACATTGCATGATTGAACTATAAAATGAGTGACGTAACAGTTGTGGGTGCAGGCAGCAACAGCCTTGAGTATTGCAACAGTACAAGAACATCACTGACATGGCTTCCTTCGAAGCACAAATTAGATACAATACGACAAGCTGCACCACAAAATGAATCCCATTTCGACTACTTTCTGTTAATGGAAAAGAACTCCAGCAGGCCTTTTAAATGTGAAGAATAAAATAACATTTATTTTTGTAATTGCAAAAGTACATGCCTGTACAGGCAGTCTGGGGCCCATTAATGTTAACTATTGGCCTAGTTAAGCTAAATTAAATATACATAAATAAGCATGATTTATATTATTAAATCTGCTTTAACAATCTTAAGCAACTCACATGTGTATTGTAAGTATTCTGCTTTTTCTACGAGCTAGCCTCACGTCAATCAGTATGACTTATTGCATTATGAATTACTTCAGTGCCCATTTAATAGTGTGACTTTGCTTAATTAATGAATTTTGTTTATAAGTTCTTTCTTGAATACTTGATATAATTCTATGATAAAATTACTATCATTTTAGAATGCGAATATAAAGTAATAAAATTCGAATTGTAAAATAAAATTTAATTTCACCCACTTCTTTTTAAGTTTCACTGTAAGTTAATCTTAAAACTTTAATTTGCGCGTTTCTAGCTAGTGCAATATGCCAATTTCAACTTGTCATCCTTTGTTACAGCATTCACTTTTGTGTGCCCCAGTCCAAGCCCTGGTTGTGATCAGGCTACACTTCACAATGATATTTTATGTTTTCTTTCATCATCCCCCCCCAGGCTCCCCCCAGGGCCATTCTACAACCTTAACTGTTTCTGCTGCCAGTTTGTTTTACATTTGCATAAACAAAGCACCCATCCTAAGGCTGCTCGTGTGTAAGGGTAGTGTCAGACTACATTTTTAACATTTCCTGTTTTCTATTTTCTTTTTGTTAAATTGCGCCGCTTTTCCCTGTTTTTATTTACCCTCTTTCTTGCACTATAAATTGGCTCCCTCACCGCTGCTTAGCGGGCTATCCCCAGCGCGTTAGGCGCCCGGAATTGTGTTCATTTAACAGGCGCCATCTTGGATAGGGAAGGCTGCTAGTTTATCTCGGCGTCCCAGCGCTCCTGTTCACAGGTGGTTCCCGAGCACAGGCAATCACATAGGAAGCCTTTATAAGGGGCCCTCTAGGTTGGTCTAGCATCCTAAGGCTGCTCGTGTGTAAGGGTAGTGTCAGACTACATTTTTAACATTTCCTGTTTTCTATTTTCTTTTTGTTAATTTGCGCCGCTTTTCCCTGTTTTTATTTACCCTCTTTCTTGCACTATAAATTGGCTCCCTCACCGCTGCTTAGCGGGCTATCCCCAGCGCGTTAGGCGCCCGGAATTGTGTTCATTTAACAGGCGCCATCTTGGATAGGGAAGGCTGCTAGTTTATCTCGGCGTCCCAGCGCTCCTGTTCACAGGTGGTTCCCGAGCACAGGCAATCACATAGGAAGCCTTTATAAGGGGCCCTCTAGGTTGGTCTAGCATCCTAAGGCTGCTCGTGTGTAAGGGTAGTGTCAGACTACATTTTTAACATTTCCTGTTTTCTATTTTCTTTTTGTTAATTTGCGCCGCTTTTCCCTGTTTTTATTTACCCTCTTTCTTGCACTATAAATTGGCTCCCTCACCGCTGCTTAGCGGGCTATCCCCAGCGCGTTAGGCGCCCGGAATTGTGTTCATTTAACAGGCGCCATCTTGGATAGGGAAGGCTGCTAGTTTATATCGGCGTCCCAGCGCTCCTGTTCACAGGTGGTTCCCGAGCACAGGCAATCACATAGGAAGCCTTTATAAGGGGCCCTCTAGGTTGGTCTAGCATCCTAAGGCTGCTCGTGTGTAAGGGTAGTGTCAGACTACATTTTTAACATTTCCTGTTTTCTATTTTCTTTTTGTTAATTTGCGCCGCTTTTCCCTGTTTTTATTTACCCTCTTTCTTGCACTATAAATTGGCTCCCTCACCGCTGTTTAGCGGGCTATCCCCAGCGCGTTAGGCGCCCGGAATTGTGTTCATTTAACAGGCGCCATCTTGGATAGGGAAGGCTGCTAGTTTATCTCGGCGTCCCAGCGCTCCTGTTCACAGGTGGTTCCCGAGCACAGGCAATCACATAGGAAGCCTTTATAAGGGGCCCTCTAGGTTGGTCTAGCATCCTAAGGCTGCTCGTGTGTAAGGGTAGTGTCAGACTACATTTTTAACATTTCCTGTTTTCTATTTTCTTTTTGTTAAATTGCGCCGCTTTTCCCTGTTTTTATTTACCCTCTTTCTTGCACTATAAATTGGCTCCCTCACCGCTGCTTAGCGGGCTATCCCCAGCGCGTTAGGCGCCCGGAATTGTGTTCATTTAACAGGCGCCATCTTGGATAGGGAAGGCTGCTAGTTTATCTCGGCGTCCCAGCGCTCCTGTTCACAGGTGGTTCCCGAGCACAGGCAATCACATAGGAAGCCTTTATAAGGGGCCCTCTAGGTTGGTCTAGCATCCTAAGGCTGCTCGTGTGTAAGGGTAGTGTCAGACTACATTTTTAACATTTCCTGTTTTCTATTTTCTTTTTGTTAATTTGCGCCGCTTTTCCCTGTTTTTATTTACCCTCTTTCTTGCACTATAAATTGGCTCCCTCACCGCTGCTTAGCGGGCTATCCCCAGCGCGTTAGGCGCCCGGAATTGTGTTCATTTACAGGCGCCATCTTGGATAGGGAAGGCTGCTAGTTTATCTCGGCGTCCCAGCGCTCCTGTTCACAGGTGGTTCCCGAGCACAGGCAATCACATAGGAAGCCTTTATAAGGGGCCCTCTAGGTTGGTCTAGCATCCTAAGGCTGCTCGTGTGTAAGGGTAGTGTCAGACTACATTTTTAACATTTCCTGTTTTCTATTTTCTTTTTGTTAATTTGCGCCGCTTTTCCCTGTTTTTATTTACCCTCTTTCTTGCACTATAAATTGGCTCCCTCACCGCTGCTTAGCGGGCTATCCCCAGCGCGTTAGGCGCCCGGAATTGTGTTCATTTAACAGGCGCCATCTTGGATAGGGAAGGCTGCTAGTTTATCTCGGCGTCCCAGCGCTCCTGTTCACAGGTGGTTCCCGAGCACAGGCAATCACATAGGAAGCCTTTATAAGGGGCCCTCTAGGTTGGTCTAGCATCCTAAGGCTGCTCGTGTGTAAGGGTAGTGTCAGACTACATTTTTAACATTTCCTGTTTTCTATTTTCTTTTTGTTAATTTGCGCCGCTTTTCCCTGTTTTTATTTACCCTCTTTCTTGCACTATAAATTGGCTCCCTCACCGCTGCTTAGCGGGCTATCCCCAGCGCGTTAGGCGCCCGGAATTGTGTTCATTTAACAGGCGCCATCTTGGATAGGGAAGGCTGCTAGTTTATCTCGGCGTCCCAGCGCTCCTGTTCACAGGTGGTTCCCGAGCACAGGCAATCACATAGGAAGCCTTTATAAGGGGCCCTCTAGGTTGGTCTAGCATCCTAAGGCTGCTCGTGTGTAAGGGTAGTGTCAGACTACATTTTTAACATTTCCTGTTTTCTATTTTCTTTTTGTTAATTTGCGCCGCTTTTCCCTGTTTTTATTTACCCTCTTTCTTGCACTATAAATTGGCTCCCTCACCGCTGTTTAGCGGGCTATCCCCAGCGCGTTAGGCGCCCGGAATTGTGTTCATTTAACAGGCGCCATCTTGGATAGGGAAGGCTGCTAGTTTATCTCGGCGTCCCAGCGCTCCTGTTCACAGGTGGTTCCCGAGCACAGGCAATCACATAGGAAGCCTTTATAAGGGGCCCTCTAGGTTGGTCTAGCATCCTAAGGCTGCTCGTGTGTAAGGGTAGTGTCAGACTACATTTTTAACATTTCCTGTTTTCTATTTTCTTTTTGTTAAATTGCGCCGCTTTTCCCTGTTTTTATTTACCCTCTTTCTTGCACTATAAATTGGCTCCCTCACCGCTGCTTAGCGGGCTATCCCCAGCGCGTTAGGCGCCCGGAATTGTGTTCATTTAACAGGCGCCATCTTGGATAGGGAAGGCTGCTAGTTTATCTCGGCGTCCCAGCGCTCCTGTTCACAGGTGGTTCCCGAGCACAGGCAATCACATAGGAAGCCTTTATAAGGGGCCCTCTAGGTTGGTCTAGCATCCTAAGGCTGCTCGTGTGTAAGGGTAGTGTCAGACTACATTTTTAACATTTCCTGTTTTCTATTTTCTTTTTGTTAATTTGCGCCGCTTTTCCCTGTTTTTATTTACCCTCTTTCTTGCACTATAAATTGGCTCCCTCACCGCTGCTTAGCGGGCTATCCCCAGCGCGTTAGGCGCCCGGAATTGTGTTCATTTAACAGGCGCCATCTTGGATAGGGAAGGCTGCTAGTTTATCTCGGCGTCCCAGCGCTCCTGTTCACAGGTGGTTCCCGAGCACAGGCAATCACATAGGAAGCCTTTATAAGGGGCCCTCTAGGTTGGTCTAGCATCCTAAGGCTGCTCGTGTGTAAGGGTAGTGTCAGACTACATTTTTAACATTTCCTGTTTTCTATTTTCTTTTTGTTAATTTGCGCCGCTTTTCCCTGTTTTTATTTACCCTCTTTCTTGCACTATAAATTGGCTCCCTCACCGCTGCTTAGCGGGCTATCCCCAGCGCGTTAGGCGCCCGGAATTGTGTTCATTTACAGGCGCCATCTTGGATAGGGAAGGCTGCTAGTTTATCTCGGCGTCCCAGCGCTCCTGTTCACAGGTGGTTCCCGAGCACAGCCCTATATATTCCCGCCATGCTGACGCGCAGCGTGATCGCGCAGCGTGTTCGCCGTGATCCCGCCGGAGTCACGCCAGAGTCCAGCCCGTCTGCGCCCGTCCGCGCTGAGGACGGGCTGGACGGTGGAGGAGTAGATGACTGTGTGCGGATGAAATCGAGGTCAGTATATACGAGGCAAGATTTTGCATTATTAAAACCGTCCACACTCCCCTGCCATCATAGGTATGCTCCTGAGGGATTCTTGATACCCCCATCCTGTCCCTGTTTTGGTTCCCCTGTTCTGCGAGTATCTCCATCAGCTGAGGCCCTGAGGCCCAATTTCGACTCTAGGGCTAGGATTAACACGGGTTTCCTCTTGAATGCGAGGTCCTTGGTTAAAAACAACCTAGCTTTTAAGGATTTCGTGTTGTCAAGAGCCCCGGACTGGGTTTTCATAACTGAGACCTGGGCTAAGGATTCCTCAGGTCCTGATCTCGTGGAGGCGGTTCCAGATGGCTATATTTTAGTCAGAATGGATAGAACGGGCCGGATGGGGGGAGGGATTGGTATTCTGCACAGGGACCATCTGTCCTGTCACATCATTCCCCTAGATGATCATCAGGAGTCCTTTCAGGCTCTCCAATTCTCTATTAATGGGGCTTATGGAGTGCCGTTTAAGGGCCTCCTGATTTACAGACCCCCAGGGAGCAAAGTAGACTTCTGCAGTCAAATGCTGGAGGTCCTAGAACCACACTTCGGTTGTGACCATCTCACCGTTCTGGGGGATGTAAATTTTCATCTAGAGAAGGTTGATCTGCCCGAAACCCAGTCTCTTTTGGATACTTTCTCGGGGTGCGGATTGACACAGCTAGTCAGAGGCCCCACACATTTGGCTGGCCATACGCTCGATGGGGTTTTCTCCAACGACATGCGGTTGGTCACCGAATTGCCTATCCCCCTTTCTTGGTCAGACCATTATGCAATTCCTCTGGTCCTTACTACCTCTCTGTCCAGTAATAGGGGTAATATGCCTTCCAAGTTTGAACGAAGACGTAACTTAAAAAAGTTATCTAATAATCTACTCGCTCCCAAGCTTGCAGGGCTCTTGATCGCCCCGGGGGAGGAGGTAACATCGGCGGTGGAAAGGCTGGAGAACGGGGTTACTATAGCCCTGGACGAACTTGCACCGGCCATCTTGTGCTATTCGGCCAGAAGAACTCCATCCGCCCCTTGGTTCTCGGAACCACTCAGATTACTTAGGCAGGGATTACGGCGACAGGAGCGTCGTTGGCGGTCCAGTGGGTACGTGTGTGAGAGGGACAGACATAAAACTATGTTGAGGCTATATAAGAAGGAGGTTATAAAAACCAAACAAGAATATTTTACCTCTCTTACTGCCTCACTTTCCTCACCTAAAGATCTTTTTAAAATCGTGGACACGCTTACCTCATTAAAGATGCCAGACCCGGTGGTGAGCTCACAACAGCTGTGCAATGATATTGCACAATTTTTCAACATCAAGATTGTGGATATTTATTCAGCTCTGGAGCAACAAAGGGTGACTCTATCTATCCCCTTAGACTGTGTTCCGCCATCTTTATTTGAGGAGGTGCCCTCTGGAAGTCTGTCTAGTTTTCCCTCTCTTTCCCTACTGGATCTTGAAGGCCTCTTGACCAAGGTTAGGTCGGGTTCCCCCTTAGACCCCTGCCCCCTCAAACTTCTTAAACAGTGTAAAGACTGTCTTCTTCCACCCTTATTGGGTGTGATGAATGGGGCAATTAAGGAAGGGACCTTCCCCCTTCAGTGGAAGAAAGCGGTGGTCAAGCCTCTTTTAAAAAAACCCTCTCTTGACCCGGGTGTGCTTAAGAACTTCCGCCCTATCTCGTTGCTTCCAGCTCCTGCCAAGATGCTGGAAATCCATCTAAATAAGCATCTTGTTGATTTTCTGGAAGCCCATGATAAGCTGGACCACTCGCAGCACGGCTTTAGGAGAGAACACAGTACCGAGTCTGCCCTTACTATCGTGCTCGATACCATTCGCACTAGGGTTGATAAGGGACTGACTACTCTCCTTATCCTCTTGGATCTCTCGGCTGCTTTTGATACCCTGTCTCCCTCAGTATTAACATCAAGGCTGAGGGAGATCGGGGTCAAGGGCACAGCACTTAGTCTGCTGGCATCCTTCCTCAATCAGAGGGAACAGAGGGTAAAGCTGGGGGATTTTCTGTCTCCATCCCTTCCGGTGCTTTGTGGGGTCCCACAGGGGTCGGCTTTAAGTCCGACCCTTTTTAACATCTATGTTACCCCACTGGCCAGGCTTATTAGATCTTTTGGGATGGAGGTAATCTCTTATGCTGACGACACACAGATTCTGCTGTCCTTTACCCAACCCACTATCCTGGCTGCCTCCAATTTTAAAAACTGTTTGAAGGCAGTCGCTCAATGGATGGTGGGTAATTCATTGAAATTCAATGGGGATAAGACAGAGTTTCTGGTGTTCGGGGGAAAGGAGGATTTCTGGTCAGCTGATTGGTGGCCGCCCTCTATGGGGGTGTGCCCTACTCCGTCGACCCTGGCCAAAAATCTTGGTGTTTTGATCGATCCCCTTTTGAGGATGGATCAACAGGTTAGCAGGACCATCTCCACCTGCTGGGGACTGATAAACATCTTAAGGAGGATCAGGCACTATCTGTCTTTCCAGGCCAGGAAACATACCGTCCTGGCATTGATTGGGTCCAGACTTGATTATTGCAATGCTCTTTATTTGGGCATCAATAAGGGCTTGGTGACTCGTCTACAGATGGTGCAGAATGCTGCCGCTAGACTGGTCCTGGACCTGCCTAAACGGGCCAAGACTCATCAAGCAAGAAGGACCTTACATTGGCTCCCTATTGAGTCCAGGATATCCTTTAAGTCCCTGACTTTGATTTATAGAGCCTTGGCAACTAATCGGTCTGGGGGTATGAAGGATTTGCTGGTCCCATACATTCCCCCCAGAACCCTCCGTTCGTCAAATAAACTTCTGCTTTCAGTGCCCAGGATACGTAAGGCTAGGTGGGGAGGTAGAGCTTTCTCAACTCTTGCTCCCAGGCAGTGGAATTCCCTGCCTCTGGAGATAAGATCTCTTCCCTCGGCTCTGGCTTTTAGGAAGGCCCTTAAGACCTGGCTTTTTGCCAAGGCCTACGCTTAGATACGATCTGCCTCTTTTTCGAACTGTTTTGTTTAGGCGCCTTGATGCCTTCGGGCTAAGTAGCGCGATTACAAGTTTCCATTCATTCATTCACTCATTAGTGCTGCATATATAGGAGCACAGGGACCTGTGGGAAGTGAGGGGCCCAATGCACTACTGTTATGGTGATCATTTAGTAGGCAACTGTAATTTGGATGCCCTCCTAGCACTTGCCTGAGTGTGCAGGGAACACCTGCTAGGCCACTGCATGCGGGGGTCCTTCAGGCACTGCCACTATTGTTATGTATGTAGGCCCAGCGTACTGCCGTAAAATAATGGCCACCACACACTAGTAGGGTTATTATGGAAATGCCACGAGACGCGGGTTCCAGGGCTCTTTATTGCTTTCCCATTACGTCCGGGCCATTCCATCATGGACCGACACAACGGGTGTGGTTGAATAGCACCCATTGCTTGGGAGGCTGCATGGAATGATCCATGTAGACTCCGGAAACATAACATTGCTCCTTAACCAACAAACACACATCAAAAGAAAAGAAAAACAGCGTAACTGAGAAAACATAAGATTATGCATATCAGCCGTGGGGCGGGACACTAACTCAGGCCTAAACCTGTGCTTCAGTTTTGTTTCACTAGATAAAGAATCCCACATGTAAGAATAACCAGTCCAATGACCAACATGTGCCACCTAGTGACAGAAAGACATCCTCTTTCGTCAGAATGAAATCTTTCAATCTTGTGGATACAGCAGGGACAGCTCTCAAATTATATCTGGCCATGCCTTACCGTCAATGTCCAGGACCCACACCCTCCATACCATCTGGATGTACAGTAGAAACTCCCCCCAGACCTCTCTCTTCATGAGTCTCTTTGACATAGTCCCTGGACTCCGATGGTTCCGTAAAAGGAGGAGGAGAGTTAACCACAGCTGACGGAACCCTTGTCGCCTCACTGCCACCTCTTTGCATCTCGTACATGCTACTATCCTCGCCTTCAAGCTCATGTCCCAAAAAGATCTCACCATTACCTGTCGGTCGATACCTCTTGAAGAACGAAACATTCCTTGTGATGATCTCACGACCTTCCCGGGCAGTGAGCATAGTTCCTTTCACAGCACTCACCTTCCAGGGGTCTACTTTAAAAGCCAATAGGAACTTACTCCCATAACGCCAATTTTTTTACAAACACCCACTCACCAACTTGAACATGCCTGCGCTTTCATGTCTTTTCCTCGACATTTTGTAATTTTGCACTTGTCGCATGCGCAAAGCATCAGCAACCTGATCACGGAGTGTGGGTGGTGCATCAACATGAGGAATTACATCACCAACAACCCGGTTCATACATAGAGTACTGGGAGACACATTGGTTGTGTAGTGAGTAGATATTCACGAAGAAAAACATATAGCGCACACTCAATATTTTGTCCATTTGCCAGTGCAATTCGCAGAACTTTATTGAGAGTTCGCATAAAACGTTCTGCACCCCATTGGCCTGTGGCCATCGTGGGGTAATCTTTCGATGATGGATCCCTCTAAAGGTCACGTAGTCAGCAAACTCCTGACTGGAAAAAGGAGGTCCATTATCATGGGTAGTCATGACTTACTCAAAACGAGGGATAGTTTGGCTTGCAGTCATAGACTCGAGAATTTCCACCTCTGGATATTTTGAAAAGTCATCAATGATCACCAGCATGATCACCAGCGACCACCGGGCAAACTTCCAAAATCTGCACTGGCTCTGTGCCATTGGATGGAGGGAATGGCTTCAGTGATAAAAGGGACTGGCGAGTCAGCCTGACCAGTGGCCTGACACAGAGGGCATTGCTGCATGGTGTGCTCCACCTATCATCCAACCCAGAGAACCATACTTTGCACTGGAGTCTTGACTTTGTCCTGACGATCCTCTGATGAAGTATGTGAGCAAGATCTACCTCCTGCTGTGGCAATGTCTCTGGAATCACTAAACAGGACCTCTCAGCAAGCACCCTTTGGGTGACATAACCAGGTCAAGGCGCACATTATGCAGCGATACCAGCCTTGCTCGTGCCTCCTCGGTACGTTGATAAATGTTCCGGGTAAGAATGTGCCAATTTCCTGATATACCTGCAGAGACCGCCAGTTGCAAGCATTCATCAGCCCATGTAGCTGTGATAATTTCCTCTAGGGAGATGGGCAAAGGGCTTTAGCGCTCTACCACCAACCTGACGTACTCCTCTATGTCTTCGGTATTTGATATTTTACTAGCTGATATTTTTGCAGTTGGAGGATCCACTTTTCAATTCTGGGTAGTGATGTTGATGATGATCCTATGAATAATGGTATTAAAGGTTTGTGGTCGGTGTGAACCACGAAGGGCTGGCCATGGAGATATAGATGGAAGTGGCGATACCCCCCAAAGAACTAAAATTGCTTCTTTTTTGATGTGTGAATACTTTTGTTCAGTTTCAGTTAACACTCTGCTCGCATATGCTACAGAAGCCCACCCTTCATCATCCTGTCTCTGAAACAAAACAGCTCCAAAGCCAGTGAGACTAGCATCCACCGACAACTCGGAGTCATGGCGAGGATCAAAGTATGCCAATGTGGTGTTGGCAGACAGCGCTTGTTTGGTTGCCACAAACGCTTCCTGCTGGGGGGGTCCCCCACTCCCATACAGCACTGGCTTTGGTTAGTTCTCTCAGGGGAGCTGTGAGAGCAGTGAGATTTTGAATAAATCTACCATAGTAGTTGACCATTCTCAGGAAACTGCGAACACCACTGACAGTCGTCGAGGCAGGGGCTGATTGAATGTCCTGTACGTTGGCAGGGTCCGGCATAATCCCATGTTCCGAGAAGCGGTAGCTGAAAAATATAACTTCCGATTGGAGGAATGCGCACTTCTCCCGATGAAGAGCGAGTCCTTTTTCTTCCAACCTTCGAAACGTTGCCTACAGCCGGTCCAGATGTTCCTCAATTGATGGGGCATGCACCAAAATGTCGTCACTGACATTAATGACCCCAACCAATCCGGCCCAAACTACTCTTACTGTGTCTTGAAAAACCTCAGCAGCACTAGAAATGCCCAAAACTCCGGCGTTTATATTCTCTCAAGCCCACATGAGTGGAGAAAGTGCTAATTGCTCATAACTCTGGAGCCAGCATCAACTGATAATACCCTGTCCGCTGGTCTATCGTGGAAATCCATTTCAATCCATTCACTTCCACAATATTGTCATGAACAGTGGACATCAAATGGTGTTCCCTCTGTATCGCCATATTGGGCAACCTCGTGTCCACGCAAATTCTCACTTTGCCAGGCTGTTTGGGTTTAAGAGCGACGACAATCGGTAACACCCATGGAATAGGACCATCAACCTTTTTGATGATGTCAGCTAGTTCGAGCTTCCTTAGCTCCTCTTCTACATTTGGGCACAGTAGAAAGGCTACCCGGCAATGTTTCAACACCACGGGTTGAATGGAGTCATCAATATGGAGATGTATCAGGCGATCTTTGAGACACCCAATGCCCACGAACCGGTGCGTGAACTCCACTACCAACTAATCCGCATTCCCAAGATGTATCTTGAAGGCAAATGACACCAGCTGAAGCTGTTCCGCTGTCCCACAGCTCAGAAGCGTCCCAGAGCCTGTTTTGGTAACATATACTTTTGCCCTGGTGGAATGGGACTCATGAGAGATGTCCGTAGTGAACACTCCTGCTAGCAGGAGAGGCTTGGTCGATCCATAAGCAAACCCCTGAGTGAGGGTGGGGCGTAGACATGGGCGCACAGGGGGAGTTTGTAGCACTGATTGAACAATAATGTTAATCGGTGCCTCTGTGTCGATCAAAGCTGGAATTTCATGTCCTGAGAGAAGAATGGTGCATTTTGGGATGCGCCGGTGGTTCTGCTCATGCGGCTGCATGGCATGAATTACATGTACAGCTCCTTCCACGTCATCATCGTCCAGGTCCTCTTCGTCGTTGGGTGCTGCAGGTGTGTATAGGACATCCTCTGTTTTAAGTTTGAAACCCTTGGGAGCGGTTATAGATCAACATATTTTGGCAAAATGGTTCAATTTGTTACATGCTGAACATCTTTTTCTTTGGGCAGGGTCCTTGTTAAGGATATGGACCTCCACAAGTGCAGCATGCCTTAGGAGCCATCGCCAATTTGGAACAGATCTTTTTTTCTCCACTTCTATTGTCACCACCGCGTTGACCGGTTCCGTCTTCACTTGTCATTGTAGGGCAGCTTCCCTGTGGGCAGCACGCACTCTAGACAGTTCCTTCGAACGTTCCATGGTGAGCATGTTAGCTAAGGACATTCCAGGGACCTGCAGAATGTTCTCCCTCAGGTTCACTGAGGCTCACCCTTGTATGAATTTTGCTTGAATTTAAACATCAGCATACAGTAGCGTACACATGCTGGATAGATCTCGTAAGTGAGTGTAAAACGCATCAACAGATTCTTCGGGTGATTGCTTGGCCTATCGTAACAGGAGTCATTTATATTCAGGATTCGCAAGCAGCTCAAAATGCATGGTGAGCATCTCCTTCAAAGTAGGGTAGATGAAAGGTGGTCCATTCTCTGTCACCGATGTCCCAAGCTTGTGTAAAGCTCCTCCCCCAGATGCAGCAGCATGGGGTGTCTTCTGTCTGGGTCTAATGCCACTGCCATAAAGTAGGCCTCGAACTGCCCCATCCAGTCTTTCCAGCATGCCGCGTGCTCAGACGGGAGCGATCCACCACAAACTGTTCTAATGCTGGTATTGAGGCCATGGCAGTCAGAGGTATGGAAAACAGGCAACACTTAATGCAAGAGAGATGCCTTCATGCTGACCTAGGCTCGCAACAGGCTATTCCAGAAGACACCAGCAGAAAGAGAGCCCTTTTTTTTTTTTTTTTTAAATCTGTTTTTATTAATTTTGTAATCATAGTTGCAAACTTACAGCACACAGGCTTATGTATTCCGTAGTCAGAACTTTTAGTGCCAATAGCACTATACATCGCACAAGTCAGAAACGTGGTCATATAACAGCACCTCGACTGATAGCTTTATCCAGTTCCTCAGGACCTCTGGCACAGTTCAAACCTTAAACAGTACGATGCGCAACCCACCATTTCTCTGTAGTGATTCAGCAAATTGTCCCAGTAAGCCTCTCAACCAGATCCGCAACTATTCCCAACAAATGATAATAGAACAATAACCCCATGGAAAACCTCAACCACCTCGAACCCAGACCAGCTCCGTTGGACATAGCCCTGTGCCCGCCACCCGCCCGTCCCCTGTCCCTCACGCTGATGCGCTATGGCGCAGACGTGACTCACCGCCTTGTACATAAGCGCGTGTTCTCATGATGTCTAAACTAGCTGCATGTCAGGCGTGGAACACCACGAAGTCAGTCCGGCAGGTCCCCTGGCGCCCGCCTCGGAGTCATCCCCCTACTTGCTGTCGCATCCTCTCCATCCACCTCCTCAATCCGTCGAAGTGCCCGGAGTAACTCCTCCCACTGTGTGACGATGGGCGTCTTCCGCAGCCCTAATGTCTCCTCCCGCCTAATAGCAGTCCCCTCTGCCCCGGCCCATGCAGCAAGCGAGTACCTCCATGCCCGCGCATGAGGTGGGTCCTGTGCCTTCCACCTCTTAGTTATGAGACATTTTGCGACCTCGAATCCCAGATCTAGGAATCGGGACGTCACCTTAGTTGTCGGGGATCTGCGAAAGTGGTGCAGCAGGTGGACCATCCAGTCAAAGGGTATGTCACGGTGTGTGATGGCACGCAGGGAGTCATGGACCGCGCTCCAGTAGGATTGCAGCTTACAACAGCCCCACAGCATGTGAATGAGATCAGCCCCCATCTCCGCGCACCTAGGACATTTTGCGTCATTACAGCGAAAATAGCGATTAAGAGCCGCGGGGGTGAGATACGCTCTGTGGAGTACAAACAGCTGTATCTGCCGAAGGTGCATATTTCTAGGTATACGCACCGGGCTTTTCAGTATACGGACCCATTCTGTATCTGTCAGCTGCCTCCCTAAGTCTGTTTCCCACTTGCCTTTAAGTGGTTCCAGGGCAAACGCCGTATGCGTTCGTAATGACGCTGCAAACCAACTAATCAGCCGCCGGCCTCTCCCCATCACGTGCAGATATTGTATAGTAAGGTGTTGACTGGGTTCCGCGGTCATATCTCCCCACCCAGCAACCAGGGTCGTAACTATGGAGTGGTAAGTCAGGAATTGCCCCGGCGATAGCCCCCACTCCTCCACCAGCGAGTCACACGAGAGGAGCACCCCATCCCGGTACAAATCTCCCAGAGTCTGAATATCTACCTCTCGCCACTGCAGTAGCGCACGGGAGGTGAGCGGTCCCACCACTCTGGGGGTTCCCTGCAGCGGCAGCGCCGGCGCATATGGGGTCACATGTCGAGTGAGGAAGAGACTCCTGCGAAAGCAGCGGTACGCCACAGCCAGAAGGAGCGGGGCCGGCGCTGTAGCCCTGGCAGCCGGGTGGAAAAGCACCAGCAACTGCTCAAGTGAGTACGGCGGCAGCAGTGTTGCGGTATCTTCTCGGCCCCTATCCGCCAGCCAGCGGGCTATACACTGCAGTTGGGCCGCCAAGTAATAGTGTTCAAAGCAGGGTACAGCCAATCCTCCCTGGTCTGTAGGGAGATAAAGCTTTTTAAGCGACATCCTGTGACGGCCATTCCCCCAGATGAAGTCTCTAAGAGTTTGCGACAGTTTGGCAAAGAAGGCCGCTGGGACATATAGGGGCAGGTTAGTAAAGTAATATAGGAGTCGCGGAAGGATCACCATTTTAGATAGTGCCACCCTACCCGTGACCGTCAGAGGCAATGTGGTCCAGAAGCGTATCTGGGATTTTATAGCCGCAACTGCCCTGCCTAGGTTGCCATCCAGCAGGTCCGCTGGCTGACGGTAGATACAAAGTCCGAGGTATCGGAAGGTGTCTCCTCTCCACTGTACTCTGGTGCCATTCAAGATATATCCGGGATCCTGTCGCCCCTCGCTAAATGCGTAGAGACAAGATTTGCTGGCATTCACCCGTAGCCCCGAAAGGGCAGCAAATTCACCCAAAATTTGGGCCAACTGCGGGGGTATATCATCCACATCTTTAACGTATACCAGCAGGTCATCCGCATAGAGGGACACCTGATGGACCGCGTCCCCCAGTGGTATGCCAGCCCCCATCCTCTCCCGTATGGCCACTGCCAGGGGTTCCATCGCCAGAGCGAACAGGAGCGGCGATAGTGGGCAACCCTGTCGGGTCCCCCTACCAATCGGTATGGCGTCCGAGGTATACGGGCCTAGCCGTACCCGCACCGTAGGATCTTTGTAGAGAAGGCCCACCAGCTGTAAAAATCCCAAGCCAAGATCGTATCGTAGCAGCAGGACCGACAGGTATCGCCACTCCAGGCAATCAAATGCCTTTTCCAGACAGAAAGAGAGCCCTTTTGTGCCCTAAGTATGCACAGTCCAAATGTGGGTCACAACCATGAGTGACAGAAATCAGGTCCTCCTGGGCAGCCAAAACAAGGACTGATACATGTTATGCCCTGGCAATACCCCATCCAAGCAATGGCAAGGTGGCTTCCCTCATTCATAGTCTTAGTATGGGAATAGCAGCACAGCACCATGTTCACTCACCCAGTCAGACACTGGTGGAGCACAGAATGCTCTTGTTTCCATTGTTTCCCCCAGGATCACGTGGTGGGTGGGGCCGACCGAAATTCCAGGATCGGCACACCTCTGTATAGAGCCATCCAGGCTCTACACAACAAAGTATCGACGCATGCACTCCTCGGGCGGGCTCGACCCGAGGAGATAAATAAACGGGGCGAGACTGCTCGGGGTTTTCCCTCCAGCATGCAACTTGCTGTGTGGTTGTGTTTTCATTTAAGCGCTGCGCAGGCCTAGACACCCTGAGCTCCGCCGCACTACATTGGCGACGAGGCCGGTCGGACTCAGGTGCTCAGCAACACTTCCGGCGTGATCCCGTAACGCTCTGGTGCCCGAGGGGCGGTGCGGCAGCCCTCGCAACCCCCGACATCAGCAGCCCCATGCTGAGGGCCTATCTACCTGTGCCGACGTCCGCACCTCCGTGCGCCCTGCTGACTCATCCTGCCCGAGGCCATCGCCGATTTGGATGAGCTGCACCTCGCGGGGAGCCCATTCCCGCCAGGACAACTCACCCTGCCCAGCTGTGCGGTGCAGCCGAGTCCCTTCCAGCGCCTGTCAGCACGCTCCTGACGCCCAGGAAGGAGACTGCTCAAGACAGCAGCTGGCGCCCACGTGATCCCTGACGGCTGACTGCCGGTGAGTCTTTGGAGCCACGGGGAAGCGCTGAAAAGGCACGCTGACACGTGCAAAGGCCCACCAACACGGCTCCACTGCAGAGAGCCCCAAGGAGGAGTGCGAGGCTCCATCCAGAGGCTGCCACAAGAGACTATACTATATAAGATATGCCACACCTACAGAGGCCCAGCCAGTCTGGAGCACCACAGACCCCACCACACACACAAGGTCACAGCAAGCAAGGACCGCCCAAGCAGGCCAGCCACATGCCCTCACGCTAGCCCACGCGGAAGCACTAGGCCTTACGGAGAGAAGACTGCTACACAGCGCCTGCACACACACGTGCCAGAGACATGAGCACACCGCCCACAGCAGGCACTGCCAGCCAGCAAGCCGGTGTGGCCGAACCACGCAGAGAATATAATGCCCCACCCCCAGGTCACAACCACACAATTGTCTCCCCACTGCTGCCTTTCAGTGAGATTGCTGACCCTGCCATGGCGGCCCCACGATGGAAGGCATGGATCGAACGTTTAAACCACTACTTCAGGGGTACCAGGGAGACTGACGGCGCTGTAAAAGGTCGCTGCTCATATACTATGGCGGCACAGAGATCTACGATCTTTTTGAGACATTGTCCAACACATTGAATGATGACGACTATGAAGCTGTGGTCGCCGCGCTCAACCGGCATTTTGACCCTCAACTGAACCCGGACTTCAAGCGTTTCAAGTTTAGACAAGCGTCGCAGTGAGACATGGAGTCTGCGGATATGTTTTATGCGCGGCTGTGCAGGCTAGCAGGAACGTGCGCCTTCGTGGATCATAGAGAGGAGATACGCGGCCAAGTCATCCAAGGGTGCCGCTCGGCGCTGCTGCGGAAACTGATCCTTCGACAACCCGGGATCTCTCTTGACGAGATTCTCATCCTGGCCAGGTCCCACGAACTCTCAGAGGCACGAGCAGGCGAAATGGAGGCCGCCTTGCACAGGACCGCCACAGCGCCACATGCGCTGAAATATGTGCCCATCAATGAAGAGAGGGTCGAAGCTATACAACGACAATCAAGCACAGCTCGCCCAGCCCCACGGCCATCGACAAGCGGGCATGCGGCAACTGTGGCGTGGAACATCCACTAACGTTAGGGTGCGGAGCAAGGGGGAAGACGTGCTCCCGCTGTGGGAAGCCAAATCACTTCGCCAAGGTGTGCAGAAGTAGCCGGTATCGACAGACCTACACCAGGGCTCGGGAACTGATGCAACGTTTGCACCAGGTGTCACTCGACAACACAAAATCACAAGATGGCGACTCATCACAGGGCGCTGCCTCGTGCTCTAAGAAGACGACGACGAGGTGTTTGTCGTTTCCTTTGTCAGCCGGTCGGACAAACACAGGAGACCCCCGCCAATGTGCTCTATTCTGGTGGATGGGTCTGCCATCCAGGCGCTCATCGATACAGGTGCATCTGTCAACGTCATGGATTCAGGCAATATGAGCGTTTGTTACCACGGCCCTCCCTCGCACCCTCCAAGGCCCGGATATACACCTACAGCGGCAAGCACCCACTGCCCCTCAGAGGGGTCATTGAGGCCGAAGTCACCAGCGACAAACATGCTACAAGGGCCCGGTTCCACATCACTGAAAGAAGAAAGGGCACCCTTCTCAGTTGGACTGCGGAAGACCTCGGTCTAGTCTTTTTCGCTCATCAGGTCCATGACTCCCATGCCGACGCCATCCTACAAGAATTCCCTGCACTGTTTACGGGACTAGGAAAGTTGAAAGGGAAGCAGTTCCGGCTCCACATCGAACCCACCGTGAGGCCTACCGCCCTGAGACATCGGAGGGTGCCGTTCAACCTCTGCCTGCAGGTGGAGGAGGAGTTAAAGAGGCTTGAAGACCTTGATGTCATCGAAAAGGTGTAAGGCACCACTCCCTGGGTATCCCCGCTGGTCGTGGCCCCAAAGCCGAAGCAACCGGGAGCCATAAGGCTTTGTGTAGATATGAGACTCCCAAATGTGACAGTCAAAAGGGAGCGTCATCTTACCCCCACCATGGACGACATTGTGGCGGACCTGAACGGAGCCAAATAGTTCTCCAAGCTGGATCTGAACGCTGGGTACCACCAGCTGGAGCTTGAGCCAGAGAGCAGGTACATCAACACGTTCCCTACCAACGTCGGCCTTTGGAGGTATAAGAGACTGAGCTTCGGGGTGTCGTCTGCAGCTGAAGTCTTCCAGAAGGCCATCAGGGAAGCACTGTCCAGCTTGCAGAGTGTTATTAATTTGAGCGACGACATCCTGGTGTTCTCGAACACCTTAGAGGAACACCACACTCACCTCCGGACCACCCTCCAGCAGCTGGTAGACTGCGGACTGACTCTTCATAAGGCAAAGTGTTCCTTCTACCAGGAATCAGTTGACTTCTTTGGGTACATCGTCACCAGAGAATGGTTAAGGGTGGATCCTAAAAAAGCCATGGCCATCCGGGCGGCAAGCACCCCGAAGACACCCACAGAGGTCCGCCGTTTTCTCGGCATGCCCACCTACTGTGGTAGGTTCATACCGAACCTTGCCTACCTGTCAGAACCACTCCGCGCCCTTACCCGCAGTGATCACAAGTGGGAATGGACCATAGCTTCCAACACGGCTTTCAATAGCATCAAAACAGCGCTAATGGACAAGACGGTGATGGCCTACTTCCACCCGGGGGGACGCACAGAGTTGGTCGTAACTGCCAGCCCAGTGGGCCTAGGAGCAGTCCTCCTACAGGAGTATGACCAGGAAACTTCGAGACCAGTCATCTACACCAGCTGGGCGCTATCAGACACAGAGACAAGGTATGCCAAAATTGAGAGGGAAGCTCTGGCAATAAAATGGGCCTGTCAACACTTTCACCTCTATCTGTATTGGCAGGAGTTTCAGGTGGTAACCGATCACAAGCCGCTGCTGGCGCCTCCCAGAATCGAAAGGTAGGCTGTACAGCTGCAGGCGTACAACTTCAAGGTTGTGTTCCGCCCCGGCGCACACAACCCGGCAGACTACCTATCACGGCACCCCGAGTCTCTGGCTGTTCGAAGTCCACCTCCAGATGTTGCATACTCAGAAGCATTCATGAAGATGGTCTCATAAGAGTCATGCCCCAAAGCCCGAGCAACGGCCGAAGACGAGACACTGGCCAGAGAGAAAAGTACCCTGCTGAACAACCGATGGTCCCACTTCCTGGACGGGGCCCAGTCGCTCCGAGCTGAAGATAGCCATGCACGACGACAACTCTGGCAGATCTGCCATGAGCTGAGCGAAGGAGAACAGGGAGTTGTCCTGAGGGGGCATGCTATTGTAATTCCAAAGGCCCTGCAGCACAGAATCATCCAGATGGTGCATGTGGGGCATCAGGGCATGGCTAAAACCAAAGCTTGGCTGCGAAACTAAGTCTGGTTCCCAGCTATGGATACTAGGGTGGAGGACATGGTGTGGCATTATCACTCGTGCACCATCACGGGAGGCGACCCAGCACCGGTGCAAGTCATCACAAAAGAGCCAAGTGAACTCCCATGGTCCAAGATTGACTTCGGGAGCTTCCCTGATGGTCGCAACACGCTGGTGCTCGTCGATTCCTTCTCAAAGTTTCCAGTCGTACAGGTGGTGGCTTCGACGGCGTTCACGCACGTCAGGAAGGTCCAGGATAAGACTTTCACCCTACTGGGCCTGCCGGATGAATTTCGCTCAGATAACAGACTCCCGTTCCAAGGCTACGAATTCCAAGACTATCTGGGGAGCAGAGTGATTCATCACAGGAAGATCACCCCTCTGTGGCCGCAGGCCAATGGGGAGGTAGAACTATTCATGCGAACCCTCAAACGAGCCTTGCGCATCGCTGTAGATCAGGGGGAGGATGTCGAGGCGGCGCTCAACCAATTCCTAGATGCATACCAGCAGACGCCCCACAGCACAACCCGGTGTGCCCCATCCCATTTACTCTTCAAAAGGGCCCTGTGGGACAGCATTCCGACAGATCCAGCATGGAAACCCACGGAGATGGACAGCGTGGCTACCCAAGCGAGGAGTACTGTGACCAACCAGAAGGCCAGTGCTACAGTGGAGAAGTGTGGCTCAATGGTTAGAGTGGCAGACCCTGATGCAGAGGTCTGGCCCGGACCAGGGTTCAATTCCCGCCTCGGTGGGTCTTGTGCTCAATTTACCCGGACCTGATAATTCTCGCCTCGGTGCCTATTCTAATCATGGGTCCCACTCTGCAACTCTGGGCAATAGCTTGCTTAATCTCCACAACGGCCCCAAAAGCGCTAGGATGCCTGGCTTCACCTTGGGGGTGCCCAGGAGTGGTCACTTCACAGGGAAAGGCCAGGAAGGGTTCCACAGCGGTATGTGTACAGCGCCTGAGAGACCCTTTCGGGGGTGTGCGGTGCGCTATATAAATGCACTACATTTACATTTACCAGAGGAGCAAAAGATCCACAGCTGAAAGTGGGAGATTGAGTGGTGGTTAAAGACGGCACCCCGGCTGGAGGTTTCGGACACCCTACGAACCGGAAGAATGGACCATTGTCAAGGTGCAAGGAACCATGGTCACGACCCAACAAGGACAGCAAGTTGTTACCCGGAATGTGTCAAGTTTCAAGAGGACCCATGAGTCGAGCACCAACTCGGAAGAGGTGGATGACATGGACGTGACTCCGAGCCGTACCCTCACCGGCTCGCCGGGGCCAGTGACCTCCCCGCCAAGACACTCGCAGGCAGAGAGAGAAGAGACTACACCTGCCGCTGAAAGACTTAGCCAGGACAGTGTGACTGTATCATTCCCAAACACCCAGGCAGACGCAGTGGCCAGTTCCAACTCCCTGAGCCTGAAGTATGTAGGGTGACCAACTGACATGGGTGCAAATTCAGGGCAGTGAGTGTAAAAATTCAGGACAAATGGTCAAAATTCAGGACAAAAATTCAGGACAGGAGGTCAAAATTCAGGACAAAAGGTAAGTTTTACGGACACATCAGAGGAGGTTGCACAATAGTATATAAGTAAGTAAATAGACAACCACTTAAGTACACGTGAATATAAGTTTATATTAGGTTGAGACAATTGTGCACTGCATGGTTTTTCAGTATGCGCGCAGCTTTAAGCAAATGTGCAGGTCTTTTTGTGGTAACAAAACCGCTCCCACCCCACCTTTCCAGCTCCCAGAGAAAACGCCTGATGCCCGGTCCGGCCAGTCTGGCCTTGATACCACCCTCCAATGGCGCCCCTCATCTTCACACAGACCCTCTCTCATGTGTATTTAATTTCTTCTATAGTGCTACTCATCCCAAGTATGTGGGGCAGAGTGTTGGAGTGCGTTACAACACACACATATTATATAGAGACAATCACTCATATAAATGTGAAAGTCAATGTATAGGAAATGTTGCTTAAGATAATGGGGCTTACAATGTGTAATCATACTTTCATCCATGATTCAGTCTTTCACCATTCATTCTGTCCTTCCATCTGTGTGCCCATCCATGTCCATATTCAACCATTTACAAACATATCCTTCCATCCATCATTTCACTTATCCATCCCTCCATCCACCCTTTTACTCATCCATCCATTATCCATCCATCTTCCCTTTCACCCTATCCATCCGTACACTCCTCCATCCACTCTTCCACCCATCCATCCATTCACTCATCCATCCAGCCATCCTATCACTTACTCATTCATCCACCCAGTCACTAATCCTTCCACCCATTCGCCCATTCGGTCATCCATTTACCCATCCTCCCTTTCTCTCTCAATTCCCCTTTCACTTAGCCATCCATCCTTCCATCCACCCACCCATCCCCTCATGAATCCATCCACTGAACCTATCAGTCATCCATCCTTTCACTCATCCATCCATCCATCCTTTCTCTCATCCATTCACCCTTTCACTCCTTCACTCATCTATCCATCCTTTTGTCCATCTACCCGCCCTTTCACTCACTCATCCAACCTTACATCCACCCTTTCACTCATCCGTCCATCCATTCACCCTTTCACTTATCAATTCATCAATCCATCCATCATTTCACTCATCCATCCACCCATTCACTCGCCCATCATGCACCCTTTCACTCATCCATCATCCATCCATCATTTCACTCATCCATCCAGCCATCCATCCACCCATCTCTTCACTTACTTACTCACTCACCTTTTCACATTAATTATGAGCTGAGCCTTTGTCTGCAGAGTTGCAGACAGAAGAGACCCATCAAGAACTCTACCCTCGCTGTCGTTACTAAAGCAAGGGGTGGGGCGGGGCAGGGTTCACTATGCCCCTGCACATAGGCAATATGAAAAAGTGGAAGGCATGAGTCATGCATGATGCACAGTGCCTGGACGTGGGGCGACTGTGACATGGTGTTTCCAGAGCTTTAAGCGGGTGAAAATACTAGGATTCTCTTCAATACGGAGTTTGATGTAATTAAGGGCGTGGCTTAAAACACATAAGCTAAAAATCTGTGCTTAGTATAATGTGCCACCCAACTGGTATTTTGTTGCTTCTGTCATTGCCTCCAGATATATAATACAAGTAACATTACACCTAGAACAAGTAAACGTTACACCTACAACAAGCCAGAACTATTGGCTTTGTCAATAGTTGTTAGTTGCATAAAATAAAACAGCAGCAACCATGGCTTCATTGAATATAATATTGAAAATGCGTCTGTTCTAAACCGATGAGACTCGGAGAACTATAATCCTTCCCTTTGAACTTCTTTCACCGCCTTCCTTTGGTTAACGGGATTCTCAGGTAGCAGCAGCATGGGCGTTTTTGCACTTCCAGGTGACAGAATGCCCTGCCCTGTTGGAGGAGGCCACCACATGCTGTGCCAGCCCAGACTGACCCATTGTCATTCTGTATGTGGCAATCAGCCCCAGACAAAATGATAATGGGCGGGTGGGGCTGCTCTTGTGCTCAGAGGAGTGCGAGGCGGGCCCCATCAGGGAGCTGAGGCCTTTCACAGGGGAACAGCTCTGTTCCCTGAAAGGCCCAAAATTACAGACAAAAGGCGTCCGTAAAAGGGATCCTAAGGACAACGGACGTGAGGTCCAATTTATGGACGGTCCGTGAAATTTACGGACGGTTGGTCACCCTAGAAGTATGGTCACCGGCCGAAGCCTGCATCTAACCCGAAGCTGAAAGACTTCATGTGCACATCTCCGTGAGCATGCAAACACTGTTGGACAGATACTAAATAAAAGGAGGGATGTAAAGAGCCATCCGGGCGCTCCACTACAAAGTATCGATGCATGCACTCCTCGGAGACGGGCTCAACCCGAGGAGATAAAAAAACGGGGCGAGACCGCTCGGGGTCTTCCCGCCAGCACGTAACTTGCTGTGTGGTTGTGTATTCATTTAAGCGCTGCTCAGGCCTAGACGCCCTGAGGCCCACCGCGCTACAACCTCCAGGGGCTGGCAGGACCGCAGCACACCGTAAGACACGGAGAGCACAAGGGAGCAGCCAAGCAGTGTACGATTTCGTCAATTTGTTATGTATGTAGGCCCAGTGTACTGCCATAAAATAATGGACACCACACACTAGTAGTGTTTTACGTAAATTCCACGAGACGCGGTTTCCTGGGCTCTTTATTGTTTTCCCGTTACGTCCGCGCCATTCCATCATGGTCCGACGCAACTGGTGTGGTTGAATAACACTCCTTACTTGGGAGGCTGCATGGAATGATCCATGTAGCCTCCGGAAACATAACACACTATGAGGCCTGCCTCCTGACTGAAGGGATGCGGTGCCACAAAGAAGCTGCCCCATAATGTCACAGGTTGCTTGCAGTCTTGTCCTCTGTGAAGTCACATATTGCTAGCTTTGGTCTCCCAGTTCCCCCTGAGACTGGCCAGTCCATGTAGGTTCCGTGGGCCAGACAGGAAAGGGCCTGTCTCTCTGGAGGGCAGAGCCAGAATCGTGGAGAGGCGACGGCCCCCTCACAGACAGAACATTGACTTTCGTAGCATTTAGCAGCCTTTTTTAGGGGTGAATGCCAGAGGCAGGTTCTATTTTTTAAACATTCTGCATATGCCATATTGGGCAGTGAACATGGCCTGTAGGGGGAAAGGCAAGATTTTGACAATGGGTTGAAGTGTTACACTTTGTCATTTATTCGCAACTCTCTAACTTCCGTTTCAGTTGTTGGTGTACAGGGTCAGAATAGGCCCAAGGGAATCAGCTAGATTCAACAGATTTAGGGGCATATTATCAAGCACGGCATTAAAATTATTGCCGCTTTAGCAGCAGAAAACTGCCGCTAAAGCGGCGATAATGGGCTTGATAATATGCCGCAGAGAATTCCAATCAAAGCCAATGTTGACACAAGAACATGAGCGTCTATGGGAATTCTCAAGGGCATATTATCAAGCCCATTATCGCCACTTTAGCTGCAGTTTTCTGCTGCTAAAGCGGCGATAATTTTAACGCAGTTTCTTGATAATATGCCCCCAAATTCTTCAAGCAATAACAGTACACCTTTTGGGACTTTTTTCATTTTAATTCTGCAAACGGCTCCTAGTTTCATTTGAAAGACGAGCTTTTTGACATCTAGGACCGCTCTGAGTGCAAATGAGAGGTTGACAAACATTACATGGCTCTTTTCTCAGTTTATTTCTACTTAGTCGAACTAGGTTAAATCTTAGGGTCTCTATCTGCCAGGTTATTCTGAAGTGAAATGATAACGCACTCAACCAGATCATGGTATGTGGGGTTCTCTGCATCCTGCTGACTCTTTAAACAGGCATGCATTTTAAACAATGTAACTGGGGGCTGCTCGGCTGCTGTTGAGAATCTCAAGCTGTATCACCCGTGGGGCAGAGCTGCTCTGAGCCCTGAATCTGTACATTTTAAATAATGTGCGAGAGAAAGCGCAGTTATATAGAATCCAAGTCATTGGCACTACATAACAGATGTTTATAAATTACTTCGCATAAAGCACATCACTTTATCAAGCAGGAAAATGAAATTATTAGGGTCATAGTTACAAGGAGATTGCGCCACTTGAATGACACTTTTTCAGTAACGACTCCTCGAGGGAGTGCTGCGGGGTGGTGGGACGGGGCGGGGGAGGGTCAGGGTGGGGGGTAGTAAACTCCGGCATTCGGCTGAACGGAGGTAAGCAAATAAATAAATAAACGAATTACATTGCGCACGCTGCATCGCCATTTGGCGTTGCAGCGTGCGCAATGTAATTTGTTTTATATATTTATTTATTTACTTACCTCCGTCCGGCCCTATGCCGGTGTTTACTACCCCGCACCCTGCCCATCCCCCACCCTGCCCCACCTCCCCGCAGAATTTCCCTCAAGGATCCGCTACTGCACTTTTTCCGACGTTCCGGTGGCGCATGCCCTGCACCATATTTACAAAGTGGCGTTAAGCCACCTTGCGTGGAAAGGGGCGGGCAATGGATGTTTGTGCTGTGGGTGTTCCACCGCAATACCCATTGCTTTTTGACGCTGCCCCAGATTCACAAGGTTCTGTAAATCTGAGGCAGCGCCAAAAACTAACAGTATTCAAAAGCAGGCATAAGATTGGTGGAAAGAGGAGAATTATTTTTATTTCTCCTCGTTTTTGCTTTTTCTATGTGTGCTGTAGAAGCACAAATAGAAAGTGCAAAACGCCATTAATGATTGTTTTTGTGCAGGAAGGCGTTCCTTCCTGCACAAAACGAATCATTAAATAATGGTGATTTTCTTTTTTTCTGCAGCACACATAGAAAATGCAAAAACGAGGAGAAATAAAAGTATTTCTCCTCGTGCACCAATCTAGCGCCTGCAAAATATGCCACTGCAGTGATCCAATAGACCCATCTCATTTGTGGCATATAACGAAAACATGTAAAATATATGTGACCTGAGAGATAGCTTTGCTCTCTATAGCCAAGGTCTGTATGCTGTATGCCCCTTGAAGCATGTCTTGTAAGGTCTGAGCCAATAATATTTTCAAAAATGTGAGAACGCTATGCAATATAGAAGATGATGTCTGTCAATCTGTATAAACTGAGGTGTACCTCTGAAGTGTGAGGTCTGCTGAGCCTGTAAGGTTTGTGAGTATGAGCCAGAGCTCTGCAGAATAAACGGTAACGGCTGTAATGCCTGTATAATTTAAACAGTAGCTCTGCTGTACCCTGCCTGAGCTTGCATTCTGTGTGCATACTAATGAGCTGGTCGACACACTATTGTGGTGTGGTGTGAGTGGAGCATGTGCAGCCTTGGTGCATTATGGTGCTTGTGCAGCTGCAGGGGTACGGGTTGTGCTTTGCGTTGTGTGTGTGCGCAGCAAAGGAAGGAGAAGTGGTCCATGTTCAGCGCTTGGTACAGTTCTGAGATATGTAAACTAAACAGCATGCGAGTAGGTTCATACACTTAACAGACTAACATGCCCACTGCTCAAATGTATGTCATATTTCCCTAGACTAATTCCCCACTAATCCTGTTTGGGTTCCGGAGTAGCATGCTACCTGCCAAAAAGCACTTAGACGCCTCACCAGAAGTAGCAAGTGCTATATAAATGCAAAACCTTCCCTCTTTCATGCCTCCACTATCCTTTTCAATCCAAATAACAAACTCACATGTCCACCGCTCAAATAAATGTAATATCTCACCATAAAAATTCCCCAAAAATCCTTTTTGGGTTCCAGAGTAGCGTGTCAGTCGCCGAAAAACTGCTCCGACGCCTCGTCGGGGGTAGTGAGCACCATATAAATGCAATTACAGAGCAGACTTCAACACTTTAGGCACTGTCCCCTTTCCTCCTAAGTACAGTTTATTAACATAAATGATAAAGGAAGGACATCTTCCAATTATGCAAAGTTGCTTTTTTATCAGAATGTTTTTTATAAAAATTGGAGTTTGAAAACCGGACCTATAAGTGAAAGAATGTCCAAAGCTGAGCTGGTCTCGGAGCCCGAAAGCAAACTCTGTTTTGCAAATTTTTGTTTTGTTTTTAGTTTTACGTTGTTTTGTTAATCTATTTTTGCTGGCCCATTCTGAAATTCTTTATTACTTCAGGGAGATCCACTGATATTAACCTAAATCTAGAGTGCCCTGGCTTCCCTAATTCATCATTTTGCACAATGTAGAACAACGCAGGTGTATTTTAAACCCTGTTTGCTGGCTTGACCTATGTGGTCTGAACAGCCAGTCTCTTCTGTGATTTTGCTACTATTACATCATATAGGCTTTTTTTAGACAGCCTTCATTAACAGTGGCCTTTTGATTTAACAGGCATTACTTGTATTCAACAAGTGTGCTGTTTTGAACACCATGTACTAACTTAACACTGGAAAGACTTAGCAACAAATCATTTGTTCTTTGGTGTTAAAACTTGTGGGGAAAAGAAAATATCCATCCAGTGACTGAATTGCGGAATGTGTAATCAGGGAAGCTTGGCTCAAATCCCAGCTTCTACACTTGTCCAAACTGTATGATCATGAGCAAATCATGTTACTCCAGTGAACCACATTGTTTGATTGTGAGCTTCATGAAGTGAATCAATTCAATGTGCTCTACAAGTACCTTACCAATGGATACTTTCACGAACTGTAATATATTTTTTTATGTAATAACAGTATTAGCCGTACATACAGTGCACATGACTGATCTATCTCTTGGTTCAGGCATTGGGAAGGATTCTTGGATGTGCCTATGCTCCTGTTTAAAAACTATTACTTTTAAATAAATGTCATTCAATGCAGTGTTAGTGAAATGTGGAAACAGAAATGAAGGTCGCGAACCACAGCTGGGGCTCTGTACAGAAACTCGCTCAAGATAAACAGAAGTAGAGGGCTTCTGTTACCACCCTACATGCCAGGCAGCATAATGGGCAACATGTAGATAGAATGTAGTGTTATAGTCTGCTCTAATAGACTAAATCGAAACATATAAAAGTGTTAAAAGATTTTCTTTTAATTTTCAAGAGTCTTCAAGACTTTTTTATATTTATTGCTTGTTTTACATGCCTTGGGCTCTGCTTGTGCTTTGGCTCCTAGGGTCAAGGCCCACAGACTTGGCTTAGATCACCTTTCACGTTGAATTTGCTGGATTCCCCAAATCCAGTTTTATTATTTTGTTTCCCAGGTGTCTGAGGATGAATTGCTCGGTTGTCTATCTATTTAACACTTTTCTATGCTGTTGTCTGTCTAAAGTTGTTAGCGCTGCCTACACATATAAGAGCACCTTATAGAAAATATGAAGAACTAAATTGCACAGAGAAATTACTCAAGAAAATATTTTATGAACAGTGAGATGTACAAACAATAGACAATACTAAAGGATAGAGAAGTACAGGTGACCAATACAGGAATTATGAGAGATCACGAAAAACACAATAAGAATGCTAGGCAGTTTGTGCTGCTCTTGAGTTAGCAGCCTCGGAGTTGGAAAATATGTTTTCAGCATTATCTCATTGGCTCCAAAGCAACACAAGAAAAACTGTCACTCACGCCCTAGTCAGCAGCAAGTTGGACTATGGGGACACCCTCTATGCCGGAGGCACCAAGCACCTCACATGAAGACGACAGACCATCCAGAACTCTGCAGCCAGACTCATCCTCAACCTCCCACACATAACTTGTGTTACACCACACCTCAGGGAACTACACTGGCAGCCAATACACAAGCGCGCTCAATTCAAAGTCCTCACACTCATATTCAAGGCATTCCACAACTCAGGCCCCACTTTCCTAATAAGGTGCATTTTCTTCCACCAACCATGCAAACACCTCCACTCTGCAGGACTCCTACTCACCAACAGCTCATGCATGCACAGAATAGATCAGGAAAACGAGCGTTCTCTTACATCGTTCCTAAAGCATGGAACGACCTCCCGCTCCACATCAGAGCCTCCCTATCTCTTGAATTCCGCAAGAAGCTGGAGCCCTGGCTTTTCAATTAACCAACCTGCCATAGGTAGGGCTAGGCACACTAACCTGCTTGGTACCAGGATATCCTCATGGATGACAGTGCGCTTTACAAATACACATAAGGCAGGTGATAGAAAAAGCTGTGGACTATCCATCCCCTACTGCACATTTACAGAACATTTTATTTACTCAGTGGCATTCATTGAAAGGGATAATTTAGGAGGGATAAGGTTAAAAAAAAGGTGACAAATTAAAAAATTGTTGAACTTGTATAGTGTCCGACCTATATAAATGTGGGCAACGGTATGTAGTCAGCTAATACTTCTCCATCCTGTGTTAAAATACTGTAGGGTGGAGTGCATAAGGAGTCAAAAAATTGTGACAGAGTGGCATGGTGTGAATTCAGGTACACTACTGTAGGTCTTGTTGATCTAATGTACTAGTGTTTTAGCAATTATGTAAGCAATCAGACATTTGGGGGCATATTATCAAGAAACGGCGTTAAAATTATCGCTGCTTTAGCGGCAGAAAACTGCGGCTAAAGCGGTGATAATGGGCTTGATAATATGCCGCAGAGAATTCCCATAGAAGCCCATGTTCTGGTGTCAACATGGGCTTCTATTGGAAATCTCTGCGGCATATTATCAAGCCCATTATCGCCGCTTTAGCGGCAGTTTTCTGCCGCTAAAGCGGCGATAATTTTAACGCCGTGCTTGATAATATGCCTCTTAGAGTTTAGTCGATAAAATCGGAATTTTGAAAAACAACTGAGACACTGTCACATAAAGGCTACCTTATAAATTATATCACCGGTGAATTAACGATAAGACGTGGGCCCATCAGTAGAAGTGTATTTTCAGGGTGAAATAAATCAGAATATTGCTTCTGGCTGTTGGAGGTATGCAATGCAGTTTCACAATTAACAGTCCAAGCAGGGACATTTCTCTTAGACAGCAGGAAAACATAAGTGAAGCATTTCATGTTGAAGCCTGCAAAAACAATCAGCCATCTAATTTTTTTTTTTTTTTAACAATTTTTATTGGCATTTCATTATTTCACAATAAGTAGGCATACATAAATCGTAGTTAATCAAGACTTAACAGTCATATGTTATGGTTCGCTAGCTCAGGTGAGATCCTGGAATCACAAGTAAAAACAAAAGGGAAATGTAATTGGATCATACATCTCTTGCGGAACTGTGTGGGTCTTGATAAGTTTCATTGTTTGCCTAAGAGGATGGTGTGTCGTGGGATATAAAGTCGGTTTGTTAAAGGGAAGAATCAACCTGCATGGGCGCCTAACTGGGGATTAAAACTTGGAGAATTCAGTAGGGCGACCTGGTTTGTCTGCTTTATCCTTTAGTGACAAAAGAATCTACTTCTACGTGTGTTTTCAGAGGCAGGGGATGGGATCAGGGGCTCTGCCATGGACGCGTAAGCCATTGGGAATGCTGTGCAGCCAAAGTGTTGTGTGCTGGGGGGGAGGGGGGTATTGTCTGATCATGGCTCTTGGGGTCGTTGTGGCTGCAGTCTCTTGCACCAAGAGATGACCCGGGTTGTGCGGCATGGTTGGAGCCCTCAGGTGCGCTCGGGGGTAACACCGGTTGCTGTGTGTCAACCCTATGCTGGCAGAACTGATGCAGTAGCATGGACCATTCCATGGAGATGTGTCTTTTACGTGTCCCTTGTGCCTCCTCCCTCCTAATTGTTTCATCCTTCACTGAGCCCCATTTGTTGACTGCTCCCACCCAGGCTGCTAAGGGGAGCTGCTTGGGGTTCTCCGGTGCATAGTGATCCCCCTTTTTGACAATTGACAAGCCAGGGAGGCAAAGCGTGCTTAGACCTTGAGAGTTTTATGCTTACGAAAGAGCCCCAACCCACTGGCTTCCCATGTGTCGATGTCTTTGAGTCCTGTTATTTCCTGCAGTGTCTCGTGGATAGTCTGCCAATAGGGCCGTAGTGTGGGGCATGACCAGAACATGTGTACAAATGTTGCATCTGCAGATTGTGATCTCGGGCATACCAACTGGGTAAAAGCGCTGGAGCCTTGCTGGGGTGAGGTAAGCGCGGTGCAATATGGAAAATTGTATGTTTTTGAAGCGGGCATTTCTAGATACCTTCTTCGGGTACTCTAATACCCGTCCCATTCCTTGTCAGGGAATGGGCGACCTATCTCCTCCTCCCATTTCAGTCGCAGCGGGGCTAGTGTAGTGGCAGTGAGATCCCGAATCGCTTTATAAAGTCATGTGATTAAGTGCCCCCCGGTCCCATGTGGAGGATTGCATGTAGTACTGAGTGCGTCGCTGGTTCCCCTCAGTGAGATCCCATATACGGTGACTGCTGAGTGTAATTGCCTGTGTAGTAAGAATTGTCCTGGAGGGAGGCCAGTCCTGTCTGAAAGGCGATTGAACAGCAACAGTTACCCCTCCTCAAACAGAGATCCAACTTCTAGAATGTTGTGATCTGTCCAGGTTCGCATTGTGCGGACAGTGTAAAACCCTTCCTTTTTGGGCAGGCCAGCTAACAATCAGCCATCTAATACTGAATATATTATAAAAAGGGTTTGAGGGTCATTTCACCACTACTGAAGAGCCTACTGAGGCCACTTTGAGAAAGCATTCAATTGTTGCTCAAAGTGCGTCATGAGTTACCCTTTAATTGCAGGAAGACTGGTAGTCCGTCGAAAATCATAAGTTTCACAGAAATTCTGTGGTCTCATTGCTTTTTACCCAGAGACTGCGGCTGCTGACAGCAGCTATAGTCTCCAGGTGATAGCCATGGTGTAAATGAGGAATAACATACTGAATTGGGGGAAGTTTTCCAACTGGTAAATCCTTATGCAACCCATCAGTACCTCCACCTCTTGAAGTTGTTGGAAACCCTGTATCAAAAACTCCAAGTGCAGTCACCACACCTAAATGTGAGGTACTCTGAATGATGCCCTAAAGATGAAAACTTATAGTATTAAATTATTATTATTATTATTAAATTGAATTTATATTGCGCACAGCTACCCTTGACAGGGTTTCCCGGCGCTAGCATGTCCACTGCTGCAGACTGAGTAAACGGTGAGCTAGTCACCGAGTGAAAAGCCAGGTCTTGAGATCTCGGCGAAACCTGAGGTAGGAAGATTTGTGTTTCATAGAACTTGGGAGGGAATTCCAGAGTTTTGGCCCAAGACATGCAAAGGAACGGCCACCCATTCTGGTTAATTTAAATCTGGGTGTTGCCAAGTTGCCTTGAGTGGAGGAACGTAAGGACCGGAGAGGGACATATGGATGGATAAGTTCCTGAAGGTAAGCTGGAGCGATCCCTTGTTTGATTTTAAAAACATAACACAGGGTCTTAAATTTGATACGGCTATCAATGCGGAGCCAATGCAGGTCCCGAAGAAAGGGAGAGATGGATGTTTTTCTTGGGACGTGATATAGGAGGCGAGCTGTGGAATTCTGGACCACCTGGAGCTTGTTCAGTAACTCCTGACTTCCGCCCAAGTAAAGTACGTTACCGTAGTCCAGACGAGATGTAACAAGTGCCTGGACTACCGTTTATTTAGTGGAGTCAGGGAGCATCCAGATGATCTTCCACAACCACCATAAGATGGTAAAACAGGTGGCGGCAACGCTAACCACCTGTTGTCGCATTGAAAGATGGTTATCAATGATAAACCCAAGATTACGAACTTGGGTAACTGGTTGGGGAAGGGGATCCATTTCCTGGGGCCAATGTTGGGGGCACCAGAGATGCTCGTGTTTACCTAAGATGACGACCACGGTCTTATCTCCGTTTAATTTCAAAAGATTGGAACACATCCACTCCGACACCCGACGCAAGCCAAGCTGAAGAGAAGATATAGAAGCTTCCTTAGTGGAAGATAAAGAGAAGATAATTTGGGTGTCATCGGCGTACGAGTATAGGGATAGACCCGCATCCTCCACAATGGTCGCCAGGGGTCTCACATAGATGTTAAAGAGCAAAGGGCTCAAAGTGGACCCCTGGGGGACTCCGTACGCAGATGACCGGATAGTGGATGAGGAGTTAGAAGAGAAGACCTGAAACGTGCGGTTGCTGAGAAAAGAGGCCAGCCAAGACTTCACTTTTGTTCTGGATTCCAAGTGAATTGGCAACAGTGGGTTGGTAAATCTGCATCCGGAATTACAGGTATCATGCAGTATCACCCTGCCATTACTGTGCCATTTCAATTCAAAATTACCTGGTAGTGGGTGGCATTCAAAATTTCTGCATGTGTCTCTGCACTACTTACCATCCATGAGTTGCATCTGCAAGTGGGCAGGTGTAACTGTACCCACGTTTTACCGCCTCTGTGGATTCCTTGTGCCTTAAAACCTAGAAAATTGTAATTCCGTTTTGCCCAGAAACAGTTTACTGCTGGATTATGATTACTGCTTCATTCGTGATCAGACCCTGACAGTGGCGGTCCGTCCATTGGGGGCGTTGGGGCATTGCCCCCCCACCCGCGCCCCGCGCCCGCAGCTTCCTCGCGTCTCTGAACTTAAGTAAACTCTCAGTTTACTTAAGTTCAGAGACGCTGAGGGAGAACTGTCAGTCAGTATGATGTTGGACCGCCCACCCCCTTCAGAGTCTGAAGGGGGTGGGCGGTCTGGCGTCATGTTGACTGACAGGCATCCAGCAGCACACAAGTGCGCATGAGTGGGGACGGAGGGCGATTTTTGCAGCGTGCCCAGTCATGCGCACTAGTGTTTCCAAAGGCTGGGTCATGCCCATTAGGAGAGCGAGGGTTGAGCCAAGGCTCAAATCTCGGTCTCCTAATGGGTAGGCGGGCGGAGCGTAAGCCTGCTCTAAGCCAATCCTGGTGCTGCTCCAGCACCAGGATTGGCTGAGAGGGGTCTTGTAATGCCAGCAAGCACTGATGGGCTGTTCGTTCCAGTGAGTGAGTAGGCGCCAGAAGTAACGTACCCGAGGCGGCGCGGACCCGGACCTGCTCAGGACAGGTAGGATAATAGATTTTACTTAACCCCCCCCCCCCTGCGCGACACCCCCCCACACGACACGAGCCGCGACTGGTTTGAAGGTGTAGATGTATAGCTTGATTTTATGTCGATGCATAATAACGCTGGAGATGATACGTGTGTCTCTCTCTTCACAAAAGCTGCTGAATATTGTTTATTTTCATTCAGAGCTTGCTTTGTGCGCAAAAGTAAAGACTAGTGTGGGTTGAGTTACTTGGATCATGCGTCAGTCACATTTCACTGGGACTTAAACCCCTGCAGCCACAGGCGATCCAACTCAGAGGGTTTTCCAACCGCTGGAAAGTGTACTTTGCTGCGTGTTGTATTGTTTTAGTGCCCGCTAACTCGACCACAAGCTTTGTTTATTTATCTACCTGTTTATTCTACTTGAATGTGTTCTCTTCGGCTGCACAGCGTGGTAACGCCTATTGTAAGTAATATTATTGTATAACTAAAATATTACTGAAAGAACGCAGTTATAGACTTTTAAAAATTCTTGCAAACTTTTCGTATGCTGTCATAAAGAATGTAACTAGAGACTCGCTATCAAGTTGCGTTTTTGTATATGAGTTGAATACATGTAGGAGGTCAGAGGCGATTACATTTAATGTGAGGGAGTGAGCAAAAACGGCTCCAAGTGGAGTCCAGAGAAGATGAGAAGGAGAGATATGGAAAAAGGAGAATGAGGATGGCAGGCAAAATAGAGGACTAGCGAAAGAGAGATAGGAACTTACAGGGGAAGAGAAATAAAGATCTAATGGAAGAGAGTTCCACAACGAGAGAATGACTTCAAAGAGGGGCTGTGCGAGGATGAGAAGGAAGAGCGAGATGGGTGAGAGAAAGAACTGATGGTAACAAGTCGAGGAGAGAAGGAAAGAGAGAGAAGGAAAGAAAGCGAGAGATACAGAAGGAAAGAAATAGAGAGAGAGAGAGAGAGAGAGAGAGAGAGTGGAGTGAGTAGCGAGGAGATAGACACTAGGGAAGAGAGACAACTCTTTCTGTTTTGTCACGTCATTTTAAGTCGTGAGTGCATAGAGCAGGAAATGTTGGCTTGTTTGGTGGCAGTGTTCTGATCTCGCCATACCCTTTTTTCTCCTGCATGCCACGTCACTTCATACATTATATTCCTTGTATGAAGAGATGTTTAGTGTGATTTTGTTTCGCCATGCTTTGTGTTAGTGAACTAGGACAGAAGAGGGCTGGGTCTGTGATTTAGCAGGGTGGAGCTCTCTGCCTCCTGACTGAGAGGAGGGGCTAGCTGGGGGCGCCAGCTTTGATGTTCAAGAGGGAAAGCAGCAGCGAATTCATCTGTACTGGGGCTCTTCAAGAAACAATTCGGAATGTGCAGTTTGATAAAGATAACAAAATACCTTCCATGGTAATGGAGAGCCCCAGATTTAAGCATATGTCCCTAGTAAGGCGCATGGTGATTGCCCAACAAAATGGGTGGTAGAGGCACTCCGAGTTCGTGTTTGTAACAATGTTTTACTCGTTTAATAGCGTGCTGTGGAGTGGATTCCAACAGTCATGGATTCCTGACACTTCAAACCTTCAATACTAGGACCGGTGAGGCCCTAATCTCCACGCACAGTTGCGTTCAGGTGGATACCTTGAAACTTCTCAAAACTATAGTTATTCTTAAACAGACTCAATCCAACATTGTGGTGAATAAATTAAAAAAAATTTCGAAGCAATGTCTCAATGATTATAGCAATTTATTCATTGCAAAAGTAATTGTTGTTTAAATCTTCATTCATTTCTTCGTACAAATCCAAATTACACTCTTACAAGAAGTTCACTTTTTGTAAATGCCCAATGCATTTCGAGCCAACCGGCTCTTCGTCAGGGGCTAAGTATCTAAAGAAATAAATAAACAATACATATTTACACGATAAACGTTACAATGATGGCAAAACATCAGTTTGCAAATACATAATCAAACTCAAAATTTCATAACAACATTCCATGCTGAAACACGACTGGGTAGTAAGTTCAGTGACCGAATAATGACCCAGAATGACCATCACCAAGAAATGTTTAAATAAAGTTGTGTGAATAGTGAAGAAAGCGAAAAAAAACCAATGAAACTGTTACCTTGTAGATCAATGAAAAATCGCTATTCAAAACGAAGAATTCAATCTGAAAACAGAACACACTGAAATGTCGTTTCTAAGCAAAGAGAAAGAAACTGACGAGCGATAAGATGAAAAATCAAATGAAAAATCTTACCGACACAGTACAACGTGGTCGATTCAGTGAAGAGGAAACCTATCCGACTGCTGATTCAAAAAAATCACCAGGTGAAACTCATAGCGGCATGATGGGAGCATGCGCTTATATCCGAGCATGTTAAACATGAACGAGGTGACTAAACAACGATAGGTAAAACTATCACGAGAAAGAAAACTACAAAGAAAATAAACAAGGTGACTAAAAATACGCAGGCTCTAATCGAGGTTAAGGCTAACTCTTCTAATGAAAATGAACGAGGTGACTAAACGCGTAAGCCTGAAACAAGATAGGGGTAATGCTCGCATGCATACTGTGCTGCTGAACTGAAAATAAACGAGGTGACTAAAAACGAGATAGATGGTGCCGCCATCTTGGAAGAGAGCGAAAAGAACCCGTAGAGAAAAAATACTGTATTAAAGGTTGAAGAATGGTAAAAAATGCAAAATATACCGGGAAAAATTAAAGCATATATTGGTGGGGTCACTGGTCAGGGTAATCTAACCCAAGAAGAATGGTTAATCACATTGGTATATGTGAATATGCAGTACTATCCTGATACAAAAAAGCTCTAGCACACATACATCATAAATAACAAGCATAGTCTATTTTGTCATTGATGCCTTTTTCCATTAAGGTGTCCAAACGCTTGATCCAATAGGTCTCCCTCTGTAGGAGACTTCTGGTCAGATCTGTGTCTTGACGTTGCTCTACTCTTTCTAGCACAGAGAATCTGAGTTGGGCGATACTGTGCTTTTCTTCGTTCCAATGCATAGCCAAACTGCTGTGTTTATTGAAAGTTCTTATTATACTTTTGTGCTCAGATATCGGTGTTTTAATTTTTCTTTCCGTTTTGCCCACATACAACTTGCCACATGGACATTTGATGTAGTAGATGAGTTTGTTTGAATTGCAATCAGAAGTGTGGTGAAGTTGAATGATTTCTCCAGTGCATGGATGATTTAATGTGTTACCGATGATAACATTATTGCAATGGATGCAGTTGTGACATTTACTCATTCCTTTGTAAGCGATGTTTCCTTGCTTAATTGGAGTATTGATGATTTCTTTAATATTTTTTGCGCGTTTATAAGCAAACATGGGAGGGTCTTTAAAAATGTTGTGAAAATCAGGCTCATTCTGTAACAATTCCCATCTTTTAATGATGATGTTCTTCACTTTACCAGATGCTGTAGAGTATTTTGATACAAACACTTGTCTAGTTGTCTGCTTTCGTGGTCTGCTTAATAAGAGACTGTCTCTGTTGAATTTGGATGCGCGTTGTTTGGCTGATTCAATCAATTCTATGGGGTATCCCCTGGCAAGATACATCTGCTGTTGGAGTGATAAATTCTTCTCCGTATCCTCTGCAGTGGAGCAGATCCGTTTTATCCGCAAGAATTGAGACAATGGTAGGTTGTATTTCAGGCTGTTGGGATGGAAACTTTGGAAGTGGAGCGCACTGTTCACATCTGTTTGCTTTTTGAAAACCTCCGTTTTTATGTGACCCGCTTCTTTGGTGAGAATGACATCAAGAAAAGATATTTTTGTCGGATCAATTGCATGGGTAAACTGAATGTGTTCATCAATTTGATTAAGTTGTTCAATTTTGCTTTCCAACATTTCCTGCGTGTTTATCCAGAGAATAAGTATATCATCAATGAATCTGCAATATAACAGTAGATTTCCAGTCCATCCGATATCTTTGTAGATGTAATCTGATTCGAATTTAGCCATGAAGGTGTTGGCATAAGCCGGAGCCCCGGCAAAGCCCATAGATGTGCCTTGTTGCTGCAAATAAAAATCATTATTCCAATAAAAGTAACTGTGATGTAAACAAAAATGTAAAAGTTCCAGAATGAACACTTTGTCTGCTCTGAGCGAAGATTGGCGCAGTAGAGCCCATTCTACCGCCTCCATGCCAGCTGAGTGAGGGATCGAAGTATATAAAGACTTGACATCTATGGTGCAAAAAATGATGTCTTCCATGAACTTTATTTTCTGTAGCTTTAATAAGAAATCTGTCGTATCTTTGATATACGAGGGCCATTCTTGAACCAGCGGTTGTAGGAAGTAGTCAATATAGTGTCCCAAGGGCTCGAAGATGGTTCCACAACCCGTTACTATGGGCCGCATTGGTGGATTAAACAAGTTCTTATGAATCTTTGGCAGCATATACAGAGTGGGTTTCCTTGGATACTCTACTGTCAAAAATTTTTGGGTGGTTTCACTTATCCATCCCATTTCTAAAGCATGATCTAGAATGCTTCCAAGCGTTTCCTTGAGCTCTAATATAGGATCTTGGTCCAGTTTTAGATAAGTTTGAATATCTGATACGTGTTCTTGTACTGCGTTGATGTAAAAGGAGCGATCCATAAGAACAATGGCGCCTCCTTTGTCTGCTTTTTGAATCTGTATATCTGTGTCCTTCTGAATGGATTTTAATGTATTTTTTTCTTGTGAAGTTAAATTCGAATTCTTCACTTTCCTGAATTGTAGTTTTTGTAGATCTTTCCTCACTAGGTTATCAAATGAGTCTATGATTTTATGCGAAATTGGTGCCTGATATGTGGATTTGGGTTTAAATTCAAGGAACTCTTTGGTTTTTGTGTCTTCCTTAGCTGGTAATACATTTGTAAAAAAATGTCGTAATCGTAGTATTCTAGTGAATCTGTATAGAGCTAGTTCGCATTCCAATAAATTGGTGTCATAAGTTGGAACATATCCAAGGCCTTTGCTCAATGTTTGAATTTGTGAAGTGGTGATTTCCTTTGAAGAAATGTTGACTACTAGATTTACTTCTGGCTCCTTGTGCGTCCTTGTTTTGTGGTGGCTTCTCCTGGTTTTGCGCTTTTTGATGGACCCGGTGGTTGACTTGTGTCCTGGTCCCTGGATAAAAAATGTGTAGATCCAGATGCTCCTGATTCTTCAATGGTGTCTTTGGTGATATCTTTGGTTGATTCTGAGCTCGGTAGTTGACTGGTAGGGTCTAGTGGTTGTGGTGTCGGTATCTGTGACTAAACTTTCCTCCGAGGAAGTATTCATAGTTGGTTTTTTAGACTGTGGTCTTCTTTGTGCATAGACTTCCGCCCATGTGTAAACTTCGTTGAGTTTATAATCCAACGTGTCACGTTTATATTTTCGTAATTTTCCTTCCTGTATTTCTTTCGTGTATTTATCCAGTCTCGTGTTGATGTCATCTAAAGCATTTTTAAGCTCGTCGTCATTCATTCTCGTGGATAAATTTTGTTTTATTTCTGAAATTTCCTTGGCAAGTTCATTGATAACTTTAGATAATTCTTCTACTAACAATAAGATTAAGTCAAGTGAGCACTTGTTCAGTATTGAATACCACCGTTCCATGAAATCTTTGTTTAAATGAAACCTGTATAGCATGGGTTTAATGGACATCCTCAACCCTCTTGGGATTCTTTTAGCTCTATGATATTGTATCAGGGTAGATGCATGAAGTCGTTGATTCATTTCTCTCTTCAAAGAGTACTCTAGTTGTTTTAATTGCTGGATACAGACAGCCAGGTCTCAGTGAGAAATAAAAGAACAGGCTGTTCGTCTAAAAGTCGGTCATAAATGTGTGGTTCAGGCATTTGCATAGAACGACAATTTAAAAGGTGGCCTTTAAGTCCTCTGTTTTCTTATTGTTTTTACACTTATTGTTGCGTGGGAGGATCTTGGGTGCAAGTTTCCTAGGCTGGAGGAGAGACCAGTTGCACTTATTAAATCGAAAGACTACCTCCAAGCTCGGATCAGCGGCTGTACACTGACATAATGGTAGCCGCCTAAGGCTAAGCAGTTTTTCCCTATTGTAATATAGTGGAAGAAACTCACCGGAGGGGAACTGGGCAGCATGGCCAGAGCCAGACGCCTCCGGGATGCTGACGGGCGCAGAGGGCCTTGCCTTTGGCACACCAGCGGCACGCCGGAGGCACGCGTCCGTTTGCATCGGGAATATATCGGCTAATGCCTTTGATGAAACTGGACCGCTAACGCAGCTGAGGAAGCAGAAACTACGTGGGCGGAAGTGAGGAGCCCAATAGTAGCCCCAGCCCTCCACACAATCGGCGTATCAGCCACGGCGGACCAGGACTGGAGAAAAAGCGAGATGCGAATCGGAGCAGCTAAGGAGGTGCAGGCAAGCAGAATCAAGTAAAGTGCAAGTGCGCGTAGGTAGAAGAAATTGTTAAAAAGCACAGAGTAATTCAGCCACAATATACAATTTAAAAAGTATTAAAAACCTAGTAGCAGGGCAGGAAACACTAAATCCTACTGCTGTCAGCTGCACACGTCTGTTTGCATCAGGAATATATAGGCTAATGCCTATGATGCAAACTGGATCGCTAATGAAAATGAGGAAGCGGAAACTGCGTGGGAAACAGGGGCTCAAATTGGATCATAAATTCAAAGCTGTTCTGAACAGGGGCCCCCAAAATATGTTTGGCCCAGGGCCCCCAAAATCCTTAAGATGTCCCTGCCCTTTCCCTTGCCATCCAGAGCAGTTTGCGTGATGTAAATGAGAGGGGGATATGAGAACCCCGAAACAATTTGTTTTTTTAATTTCTCCTTGATTTCATCTCCTGGAAGCTCCCAGAAAGGGGAAGGTGTGACCAGGGGTGCTTATGAGGTGGCACCGGGCCCAGTATGTCTGGCTGCGGGTTTTGTGTTTGTCGCTTTGATGAGTAAATTGAGTATTTCACGTCTGCTTGCAGCTGCAGCGGTCTCTGTATACTTTTTTGTTTATAGGTCTTTAAGCCTAAACAAATGTTTGTGACTCGTGCTTTATGTGTGTACTTGAAAGAGTTTGAGTGTGTGTTTGTACTTGTGTTGGGGTAAAGTTGATGGATATAAGGATGTTATTACAGATCCTGTCATAATACTTTCGCAAGTGCTTTATCAACCTTCCTGCTTCCTCAAATTTGCTTGAAAATGCTCCATTTATCCAATCTTTTTTCAAAATTTTCTCGGAGGAGTTGTTAGGGCTCGCTCGCCTCAGTGCAGTACCATGATAACTTTACGCCTCACCACTTTCAAATGTCACCAGCCGCCACTGGACCCTGAGTGTATGAAAGTGAGGTCTTTCCTAACGAGGACAGGCTTAAGTGGTTCTAGCTGCTTTTCCTAGTACAAACAGAAAATTCTCTGACTTGTGTAGAACTGTGGTGTTGTGCTAAATCAGGAATGCAACCCAGAATGTCCTGCTCTGTAGGGATGGTTGGTGGGCGAAATTCCACCATTGTAATCAGAGCATCCACAGAGATTGGAGACCTTTCCATTATCGCCAACTTGCATTCATGCCTGAGTGTTTCATTCCTAGTAGGAGCCGTAGTTAGGTTAATACACAACACCCTTATGCTACACCATAACTCTTAATAAACTACCAGAGTGCACTCAGCTAGATTCACACAGAAATACTGCAGGTGCTCAGCTTGTATCATACATACCAGAAAGCACACACCGTGAGTTTGCGTTTAAAAACAATTGAAGGTGCTCAGTGTAATTTAGTGATGCAGCTCTTTGATCTGAATTTACAAATATCAGTGTTTTCTATTCTTCAGGCACACCAGACTGCCGGTGCTGCTATGGGACCCAATGTTTGCCCCATTCAGTGTTACATAGGAAGCAATAATGATGCACATGGATTTAGTCAGGTTTTCTTTTCCCAATGCAAAGCTTCTGAATATGACCGCAAATATCACCCCCGCGCCAGCTAAAATCCTCACGCCACCTGGATGCTTTAGGTTAGAGTTCTCACTTCAGCAGAGTTTAGATAGAGCTAAGAAAAACAAATAGGACTGAAAACAGAAAAGATAGACACTGACACTAAGAGGTGGCAAAACTCCTAGAGGAAGAAGCCTGTGAAAGTGGAAAGTAACCAGAATCAGATGACTGAGAGTGCCCATGTTTCACACGAGGTATAAAGGAGATTTATTACAATGCTATCAGGGCCAAGGAAGGGAGGTTTAGGTTCACTTTTAGAAGAAATAATGAAAAATAACCCAAAGAAAGTGTTTGTAGACGAAAAAGTCTGCTGGTTAGGGTCAAAAGAGTCAGGCATATTCTTGTCAACAGATCAACAAATTATGTAAATTTAAGGTAAATAGCCATAATTGTAAGATAAGTTTATATTTACTATCCTAAATTCACTTATTCTTACCAAGTTACATATGAATGGGGAGAGGAATTTGAAATATACAATTACTTTGTTATATAGCGGCGGGATACTGTTGTGGAGGAAACATCATTTTAGAGTGTCTACAGACCAGTTTGTGGTGTGCTACATGATGTAATTTCTATAATTGAGTAATGCCAAAAGACTGCATTTACACCTATATTTTTATCGGAGGAAATTCAGGCTATTAACACAGGTGAAACTTACAACGAACTGCTGCTGCTGCCAGAATAACATTTGCACAAACGTAGCGTTCACACTCATTAGTGCAATAGATGCTGCAGCCCCGGGGTCTGAGAGGCCCAAGAGGGTGAGAGGGGCCCAATGCACTCCTGTTATAGCACTCATAGTAGCCAATAGCAATTCAAATGTCCTGGTAATGGATGCATGAGTGTGCAGGGACACCTGCCAGGCCACTACATGAGAGGTCCTTCAGGCACTGCTTCAGCCAGGCCCCACAATGAGCACCGCCTCTTGAGATGACACCACAAAGCAGCTGCCGCTGATGTCAGTGACTGCGTACTGCCTTGTCCTCTGTGACGTCAGGTTGCTACTAGCCTCGATCTCCCGGCCTCCTGGAGATGAGGGAGGCCAGTGCATGCAGGTCTCGAGCTAGGCACGACCTGCCCCTCTGGAGGGCAGAGTAATGGCCAAGGAATAGGGGCGCCCACCTCACAGAGAAAATATGGACGTGAGTAGCTAACTGTAATCATTGGGGGAGTCAAATTGCTTGGCGGGATGTTTTGTTTTATAAATACTGCAACGGTCACGGCTGGGTGTTTAACATGGTATTCTTAGCAGAATGTGGCCCAATGCACAATGCAAAAGGAGAAAGGCCCAAACGGGGCCAGACGCACAGAGCTGGAACGCATTCCGGTGCTCCTCTGCAACAGACTGAGAGCAAAACTGGTTGGTGTGCTTTTGTTTCTTCAGTGCCGCATCTGGCATTAGTGGTATCTGTGCCATGCAGTGTGGGGGTGCGGCAGTGGTCGAAGTGGGGGGGGGGGGTGGGGGAAAGTAGGGGAACTGTGAGCAGAGAATCAGAGGGCGGGAATAACCTGAGGATTGGATCAGTGGGCGGAGTTAGAGGTGTGGCCAGGATTGGCAAAACATCCCAATCTTTAGTATTTGTTTGGCATTTCACTGACCAGTTACAGCTTATTATGTTATGTAATACAACCAATGGATACACACGATTATTTAACGAATAATATGAGTTATTGACATTAAAATAAATTCACAAAGTGGGATATGTTTCTAATCACAGAATGTCCCAAGTATGCTCAAAAGTGGAAGCACAAGCCATTTCTTTCCGAGCAATGGAGTTTCTGTCGTCAGCAATATACACAGAGACAATCAATTTTACGTGTGTAAATCACTGTATAGGAAATATTACATAATACAAAGGACTACAAGGTGTAGGAGTCACATGACAACCATATTAGTAGGCAGTATAGTTTAATAGTAATTGATCTGGAGAAACACAAACTCAGAATATACAACTTAATACCATGATTGGGGGTTCTCTTTAATAATCATTATTTATTTCTATCCAAATGAACACTTTTTACAACATTAGGATAATCAAAGGCTAAGGGAAAAAAACATAAAGCTCTAGTTTATACCTTGCAGTTTATATGCAGCTCTTAGATGACAGTCAATAGCTCACTGTTCTTTGTTAGGATTTTAACTTATAAACTGCAAGTAGCAAAAGGATCTTACTGACCAAAGCAATAACCCTGACCTATTTTAAATATATGCACTTTGTGATGGGCATGGTACATTTTCTTTGCAGCAGGCACATTAGTCCTCTGCGCTATCTTCCATGAGTAAAAACTTCCACTAGACAAAACTCCGATCTCGCTCTAGGAAGAAGTTTATTCAACGGAGTTATCATGACATTTTTAATATTGCCAAAAATTGCTGTAGGCCAGGAAGGAGGCAGCAAGTGCTTTTAAAACCATAATTTACAACACCCCCCCTCAAAGTCAGCACCCGTTGCAGTCACACCGGTTGCACCACCCTAGAGCCAGCTCTTCTCAGGGGTCCTGTGACCTCAGTGACAGAGTCACTGTTGCTCTAGGGTCTGCTACTTCGTAGGCCTGCCCGCAAGACTGGAGGCAAACTTCAGTATGGATTGTGGTGGGCAAGCCTTCAAGGTGAACCCACACTTGCCACTGCTAGGGTCCACCTGCTGGTTCTAAGACACCAGGGCTTTTCCGGTTTTGCGGGGCCTTCTAAGGTCTAGCATGGGAATGTGCTCCCTCAGGAGAGTGGTCTGGGGGACTGTTCATGAAGGCTGAACCTGGTTCCCTAGTTCTAAATTTGGCAGCTCTGCCCCCAGTGCTACATCCGCTCCCTCACTGAACACCATAGTGCCCCACTGAGAGAAATTCTCACTGCCTTCAACTACAATCCAATTTGACCTGCTATAAACAACTGGATGCGACTCAATTCAAATTACGCACTAGGCAAGAGCAATATGCTGTCTGAAGGAAAAAGTAACAACATCCTGGAAAAAGCAAACACTCATAGTGAATGAAAGATTAAATAAAGCATGTGAAATGTAAGCAGAAACAACATGGTGAACTTAACGCTTTTACATTTATGCAGAAATCAAGGAGTATTTTTGCCTGAAAACTACAGGGCTCAGAAAGGACCCATTTCAATGTCCACTGCTTATATGCTTACAAAACATAAGCAGTATGGTTTAAAAAGACCACATTCGTGAACACAAAGCCGCCGTACACATTTTGTTTTCCAATCCACCCATCAACCAGGTATGGCAAACTTGGTAAAGTGACGCTAATGTTTTTGGGGTTTGAATAAAATCAATCTGGCCACTTTAAGAACACTCCATCTTGCTTTATTTAGTTATTGATTTTTCATATTATGAACCCTTTTATTTCAGAGGCTGCACTTTGGAATATAAAAATGTAAAAACGGCATTTCCAGCAAAAGTTGTTTTCTTTTTTGCATCCATTTCAAAGGGGAACAAATGAACGACAGGAAGAAAGAGAGGGTGAGAACCATTTCTTGAGTCACGGTTTTCGGTAAGTGAGGAGGAGTTAGACAGATAGAGAGGAGGGGGGGCAGCTGCCAGCGGCAGAGCAGAAGCGGACACCTTCCTTGTCTTATCTGGGCAGGAAGCAAGAGACGGAAACCTTTTCCTTCTCTGCTCCCCGCCCGTCCCCGAACAGCCACTAATGCCGAGCCTTCTCTGCAGGCCTTGGATAATTCTTACGTCCAGGGACGCGTGTTCAAAATAAAAAGCAGGGGAACAGAATCTTTAGAATTAAAGAAGTAGGAGCACGCCGTGCCCTGCCGTTCTCGCCCACTTCGACCACTGGGGTGCGGAGAGGGGCAGATACCTGAGAAGGGGACTAGCACAATTTACAGGCTCCCGACACGCCCAAAGCAAAGCTTAAGAGAGACAGTTTAGGTTTCGCTTTTTGTGTTAATTCGTGTTGTTGCTGGGCCCGTTTAGAAATTGTTTGTTAAATCAAGGGAAGCCAGTGATGTCAACATACAAATCATTTACCTTGGCGCTTCTCTTATAACTTAATTTTACCCAATGGAGAACAGCTCAGATCTATGATCAATCTTGCAGTATGACGATCAGGAAAGCATGGCTCAAATCCCAGCTTTCCCTTTTGACAAAATGTGTGATTCTAATTGGACTGTGTTGGACTTAATTGTCAAATTCATGAGTATCATGAATTAATTCAGTTCAAGATATATGCTACTTAGTTTGTTACATTGCATTATTACTTCAAGTGATTTAAAAAAATATATATTTGAGGCATATTTAAGAGGCGCTAGTGTTCTAAACTGCTTCTTGCAAGAACTGACGCATCGATGCATCAGATTTCTTGCACCTGACGCAAATCCCCTAATGACACCATGGATGCACTGCATTTACAATACAGTGCTCTATGGCGCAAGGATTCACAGATCCGTCAGAAATTCTGACTCGTCTTCTGGCACTAAAGTGACACATTGCTGAAGTTAGTCGTAAGACTGACGCAACTCCAGCAATGCATCAGAACACATAGGCGAGTCCCATGTTAAAAGCCCTGCATCAATTTTTACTCCTGGTTCGAGAAGGCGTAGGTATTTTTGACGCAATCAAGTTGTACAGTCACACAATGAAAAGCTGTATATTTATGTGTCAGTCTTACATGGCTATGGCTTTTAACATGGGAACACCTACCCTGCATACATTATACCTGGCACAGGTATAATGTGATGCAGGCCTCTACAAACTGTCACATTGGGCACAATGTAAATGTGGAGCAGTGTGGAGCTGTAATGAAAGGTCTCAGATCTCCCCTGGACCAAGGTATGTACCGTCACTTTCCCAGGGAGAGAATATCAGTTTCAAACTTACGGAACATATACACAGCACTTCCTAAGGTGGGCAAACTTTCAACACTCCCCCAAAGGCAAGGCAAGAAAACAATCCCTTCTCTAGAGCAAGATATAGTTTGCACATCACTTGCCAGGAGTAGAACAACTTCCTATAACACAATTACCTGCTAGAAGGGAATTCACCCATCCTTCTACAACAGAATACTTGGCCAAGAAGACTCCACACCTCCTGCTTCAAGGAAAAGACGAATTCAAACATATGGAATATATAAATTTATTAACACAATACTTCAATCACGGGCAGGCCGAATATATATTGATCATGGCAGACTCTCACATATCAAATAACCGATTGAAATACACAATCAAAGCAAACATATATGTATGGATATAAGAATCAGAAAATAAGAAGGAAAGGAGAGAATCAGTAAAGAATCAAGAGACAGTTAGTGGCAGAGACACCTCACCTACTGCTCCATCATTTCACCCCACTTCGCTCAAGGGGAGTCCATTGCTTGAACCGGGTGAAGCTCAGAGGTGACACCAGCCTCCACTCTTCCGTGACAACACGTCTGCTCCACGGCGTGAACTTCCACCAGGCCAGTGTAGGCTCCCATTTTTAATACAAATTCAAACACAACAAAGCTTCTAGCAAGCCTCGCCCCCTCGTTCTCATGAGAGCCCGTACCAGCCTGCTCCAAGGCCACTGCATCGGTTGATCAGGCCTTTGCTATGACTCCGAGACAAACCATGTACATTCCTCTGATAAGAACCAGTTCTCTCTAGTCAGTAAAGTGCGAAAAAAACAGGAGAAGAGCAAAACATGTCCTTCCCACCTACTGCTGCTTCGTGCAGGCACAGAAAATAGCTTCAGTCATGAAAATGGAGTTAGTTAAGCCATGCACACAAAGGCCCAAAGCAAGATGGAATCAGAAAAGCAAGGATGACATGAAACCATGTCAAAGGCAATAGTCAGCACTGCCATAAAGCAAGGTAAAGTCAGAAATCAGAATGACATGAAGCCATGTCAAAGGCAATAGCTCAACACATAATTCACATAACCCAAATAACACTATAGACTTCATCCCTCAGTATACAACATTGAGCACATGTGTGCACCACCAACCACAACACTGCACCTCAACATCCCATGCCTTCTATTCTTGGACAGCAAGATTACAGGACAGAAGAGAAGCAGGCATATGCAAACCCATCCTACATTAAGGCTAGGGTAACATAACACACTTAAGTCAGTACAAAATGGTGGTGGTCGAGGGTCATCATAGGGTGTCAGACCACAAAAGTGGCTCATTCACTACAGGAGCACTGATTGTGTTGCGGCTGCACCAAACAAAATGACACTGTGGCGGCGCTATCTCCATGTAAATATGCCCCTTAGTTTTTAAACAAGAATTTAGAAACTTTTAAGAATTTCCCACTTACCAAGGACGTTGCCATGTGTGTGTGTTGAGAGACAATTAAATCGTGTGTAGAGTAAATAACCAACCAGTATAGTATTTTACCATGACTCCCATCTCATAGACCCTGTGCTATGATGCCACGTAGGCTGCTCGTGCAGCATCAGTAAACGCTTTCTGAGACTTGAGCCTCCAAGTGCCCAAGCACCTCACCAATACGCGTTGCAAGGTATTGCTTCTCTAAGGTTCTATCTCACCCTCTATCTGCATCACAGCAAAATTGCACTCTTCGCTCCTGCCTCGCACCCAAGCAATTTCACATGTATATTGGCTTTTTAGGCTTCCCAAAGCACAGCTGACAACTGTACCAAGCCCTGATTCAGTTGGACATACGCTCTTCCCTAATGTGAACAGTCAAGTTGCTATCTTGGAACTGCCAGGAACTCAAGCACCATGTTCCCTCTTAAACCCTCATGTGTATAATTAAACTTAATTTCTATCGGGGAGTGGTCAGAGAGACCATGTGGGAGAATTTCTACCTTAGACACATACCAGATCAGATGCTGACAGAAAAGTAGTCCAACCAAGAGGATTGGTATCAGACTGAACAGAACACGTGCATCCGATCTCCCTGGTGCCACAGATGGCACACATCAAGGAAGCCATCTGCCATGGTCCAGTCAGAGATGGCAGCAGAATTCCATGTACTGGCGGGTTCATTCCCCTCTGCATCTTTGTCCATAACTTTGTTGAAATCCCAACTGTGATCATCGAACCCCTGAGTGCTTTTAGCAACAGGTTAGTAAGGGATTGCAGTATATATTGAGCGTATGTGGGCAGTCGATAGACACTTTAAAAAGTCCATGTTTTCCCCTCGATGGAGCCAGAGATCTTTATGTATATCATGTCTTGCGTCTGCTCCGGACCCCACGGAGTACACCAGGACACAGGTAGGGATCGTCACTTACTTTATCTAGTTTCTTTGTTGCTATGCTCGCAGGCACATCCTGCTCTTCCCTTATCTCCTCCTACTGCTCCATCCCCCTTTCCTGACCGGAAGTGGTGTCCCGTGGCTGGCCCCTCCCTTCACCTTTGTGCAGGGTTCTAGTGCCCTCTGCACCTTGCTCCGACATCTCCCCCTTTTGTGGAAACGAAAAGAAGGACAGAAAAAGAGAGAAAGAAAGAAAGAAAAACAAAGGCAGGACACGGGACAGAAAGAAAACACTGTCATTACTGACACACTCTCATCGTCCTTGTTTGCTTTGTCGCTAGTGGTGGTGGCTTGCTGCCCCCATCACTGTAGTTCCTCAATAAGTCTCTTTGGCTTTCTGCTTACTCTCGTTGGACAGGACATTTCCGTTCCCTCGTTTGGTATCTCTTCAACCTGGTCTCATCCCTCATTGCTGTGTGGTATCCCTTCTATGCTGTCCACAGCTTCCTCTTTGACAGATGTTGCATTGCTCTTTGGCGCTACCTCTCCATTTTCCTAATCTGGTGTCCTGAGTCCCTTGAAGTGTGAGCTGTTTCTGGTGCTACGGTAAGGGCCTGCTGCAGCCGTTATCATGGGCCCCTTGAGGATTTTTATTGTTAGTGGTTCACTTGAGAAGTGTTTGTCCGATTTTCTTGCTTGCCCCGTTGACGCACTAGCTCTAAATCTCCATGCTTCAGCTTAGATGCTGTGGCATGTCGCCGTGCATCTGTGTACTGTTTAATTTCCCCCTTTGACGCTTGATCTCTTTCAGCGATGCTGCTGTGTTCAGGTGGCGCTTTCGCATCCAGCTGGGGCAATCTCGTCCTGCTTGTTCTACCCAACACCAGTTCTGCTGGGCATCGTCCTGTGGAATTATGTGATGTGTTTCGGTAGTCTCGCAATCTTTGGCACAGTGCTTGGCCCACTGAGATCTGCGCCAGTTTGGCACATTGGGCAGCCTTCTTGACGTTTCCCATGAATCTTTCAACTATGCCGTTTGTTTGTGGCCACAGAGGTGTTATTTTCCTGTGATGTATTCCCAGGTATGCCATGAATCTGCAGAAACTCTTCTCCAGAGAACGGTGGCCCATTGTCTGTCTTCATTGTTTGTGGGGAGCCCCACGCTGCAAATATGTCATCTAGTATCGGCAAGGTGGCTGTGGCTAACGTTGATGACACTTGTCATACTATGGGGAATCTGGAGTACTCATCAATGACTACTAGGAAGTAGTTTCCAGTGGCTCATAGAGGTCAGCTGCCAATGTCATCCACACAGCCCCGGGAAGGTCGGACATGTGTAGTTGTTCTGGCTTTGGTGGCCTTCCCGTTATTTGGCATAGGTGACAGTTCATTATTGTGTCTTTCATCAGACGACCCAGACCCGGGAACCATACTTTTTTCCTTAGCCTCTTTTTGGTTGCCACTATGCCCCTGTGTGACTCGTGGGCTGGATTCAACATCTGCCGCTGTAGCGTTTTTGGTAGTATTAGCCTTGTTCCTTGAAGTTTCTGACCACTCCTCTTGCATTTGTTTGAACGCTAATATTTCCTTCCTTCTTACTCCATTGCCCATTGGGCTGCTGTTGTTTACATGTCTCCACCTCTGATGTTGTGTTGTTGTTTTGACTGCTTGTAGTGTGCCATTGCCTTCTCTTGCTCCAGTTCCTCAATTGTTATTGGAACAGGGGTGTTTTGTCATAACACAAAGTTTAGGTACTCCTCCGCCATGGACGTGAACTTTTGGTTCCCGTGGTAGAAGATGCCGTGACATGTAGTCTGCGGGGTTGTGCTCCTTTCTTGGTTTAGGCATTATCTTGAAGTCATAGTCCATGAAGTGTATCCCCACCTCTCAATGTGTTGTGAAATTCTTGTGTTGGGGTTTCCGTATAATGGTACTAGTGCCTGGTGGTCAGTCACAATGGTGAATGTTTTCCCATATATGAACATGTGGTAGTGCTCACCCGCCCATACTAATGCTAAACTTTCCTTCTCTGGTTGCGAGTATGCCCTTTCTATGTCTGATAGGCTCTTGCTTGCATATGCGACAGTTTGCCTGGGCGAATTTCTTCCTGGTGTATGTTGTGCAAGAATGGCCACCGTGTTGGCATCAACAGTGAGCTCGGTGCATAGCAAAGGATTGAAGTAGGCAAGGTGGTCCACTGCTGTGAATGCATGTTGGATGGCTTCAAACGCCCGGTCACATTCAGTTGTCCAGAGAAATTGCTGGCCCTGCTTTATTAGTTCCCAAAGTGGGGTGCTCAGTGTGGCAAAGTCCTTGATGTAGCAACCGCAGTAGCTCACTAAATGACCTCACTTCTGCTACGTCTGCTGGAGGTCTTGTGTTTTGCAGCGTTTCCACTTTGCTAGGATATGGCCTCATTCCTTTCTGTGAAAATATGTGCCCAAAGAACACTAGTTCTCCCTTTCCAAGCTCGCATTTATCCTCATTGAGGGTCAGACTGACGTGTTCCAGCTGGCTGCAGACTTCTCATAGGGCCTTTGTCATGCTCCTCATCTGAGCCTCCGAATACCAGAATATCATCGCTGTAATTTAGGTTGTTCTTCGCGGGCCTTATCACCTGTCTCATTGTCTCTTGGAAGATTACTGCTGCAGATGATATTCCGAAACTGAGTCGCTTGTAGCAAAAGAGACCCATGTGAGTGAAGAATGTTGTGATGTATTGTGATCGCAGATCAAGCTCCAGTTAATGGTACCCTTTGCATAGGTGTCTAGCTTTGAGAATCTACATGCTCCAGTGAGACAGCTGTTCATGTCATTCAAGTGAGGCCCTGGGTGTCTTTCCCACTTAATTGCCATGTTTGGGATGCGCATGTCGACGGAGATGCAAATTATTTTGTTCTTTTTAGGTACAACTACTACTATTGAAGATACCCATGGAGTTGGTCCATCTGCTGGCTCTATGATGTCTTGCGCCAGTAGGCTCTTTATCTCTTCTTCCACTTGTGGTTGCAAGTGTACAGGTACTCTTATGTGATGCTGAGCTACTGGCTTGATTGCTTCATTGATGTGCAGTGTTATTTGCGTGTCTTTCAGTTTCCCTAGTCCTTGTAGAATTGATGGGTGTTCTCCCAGAATGTTGTGTTGCTCTGACATGTGATATGTCAAGACTAGGAGACCCATCACCTGCGCAGTGACTTTGCTTAGGTGATACAGTGCTGGGATGTCTCCGCGTAGGACATGCACTTATTCATTTATCAACATTTCTTTGTATGTTAGTGTCCCTACGAACTTCCCATGTTTTCCACCGGTTTCCTTGAGCCCCATGTGAAGACATCAACAGTGGATGGTGATAGCGGCAGCTTGTGTCTCATCTTTTCCTATTCTGACATGCACATGATGTTGCACATGGCACCAGTGTCTAGTACGAAGCTTTTGGTGTGGTTGCCTACCACAATGTCCACCGTCGCTATTTTCTTTATCTGTTGTTTGTCCATTAGTTGGATGTGCTCGGGGTGTGACCCTTTGTTGGTACGTCTGACATCAGATACAGTTGTTCTGTGACCTCGTGTGTATTTGCTCCATCTTAATTAGCTGACGGACTGTGGTTTTGTGTGTCCATGTGCCGTGCGTATCTGCTTGTCGTTGTTCATTGTTTTGCTGGTCTTCTTCTCTCCTTGTTGAATTGCCCACTCATGCAGGCACTCACAAAGTGAAATTTCCCTGTTGCATTTCCTACACTTGTGACCCATGGCAGGGCAGGCATCAGTTTCAGCGCTCCGTCCATCATCTCCTTGTGTTTGCTTTTTTCGCCCTAAGTTGGCAGCGTATGCCCAGACGTGGGTCCATTGCTCACTTTGCCAGGGAAACATCCTTAACATTGCAGTCAGTACACCGTGATGCTGTTACATCGCGGTTGTAACAACGAACGCGATGTAACCACGCTATGCCATTACAACGCAAGTCTTTACATCGACTTGCGCTAGATGGCGTGCTAACATTACAAATAGTGTAGTTTACTATCCCAACACCTTCCCTACTGTTAAGTGGACTGGATTTGGAATAGTAAATTACACTTTTCTAATGTTAGCACGCCATCTAGCGCAAGTCGATATAAAGAATTGCGTTGTAATGGCATAGCGTGGTAACATCGCAGTTGTTGTAACGACCGCGATGTAACGGCACGTGTTGTACTGACTCGCGTTGTTACGTCATACATCCACTTTGCCACTGGATTCAAGCTAGTCTGGCTTATGAAGGGTGTTACCCAGAAACCGGTCCCAGGATGCTTGTTTCTAGTTCAGGGAAGACCTGGCTTGGCAGTTCGGGCTGGAATGTTGCCATGCGGCACAGGGTCAAGACTGATTTGCATATAGCTGGGTCTGAACTGAGGTGGCGAAGTGAGCTAAAGAACAATGATGGATTCAACCCAGATCTGAGACTGGGGGTGAGTGTCTGAAAAGTTTCAGCGGTCCGTCCATCATCTCCTTGAGTTTGCTTTGTTCGCCTTAAGTTGACAGGGTATGCCCAGACGTGGGTCCCTTGCTCACTTTGCCACTGGATTCAAGCTAACCTGGCTGATGATGGGTGTTACCCTGAAACTGGTCCCAGGATGCTTGTTTCTAGTTCAGGGAAGACCTGGCTTGGCAGTTCGGGCTGGAATGTTGCCATGCGGCACAGGGTCAAGACTGATTTGCATATAGCTGGGTCTGAACTGAGGTGCCGAAGTGAGCTAAAGAATGATGATGGATTCAACGCAGATCTGTGACTGGAGGTGAGTGTCTGAAAAGGTTTAGCACTCCGTCCATCATCTCCCTGTTTTTGCTTTGTTCCCTTCCTATCTTAAAGCATCTGTATAGGTCTCTCTGTTGGACCCATGATTTGGACCAGTTCATAAAACAATAAACAGATTTAGGACCTTCTCCCACCCAATATACTATTTCTGTGTGCTCCCCCTCTCTGTGTCCTCCACCCTTTCTGCTAAGTATCTGGTGCTCTTCATTTTGTTCACCATGTGTCTCATGGACCAGATAGAGTATTTGACTGTTGAGGCATGCCCTTCCACTTCTGTAATGCAGTTCACATTATTGCAGAGGCCCAAGCAGATCATGGAGACATCTAGGCAAACTTCTTTGTTCCTGTTTTCTAGAAAATTGTGTGACCTTCTGATGGCTTGTAGGATATTGTCCATTGTTACTCTAGCAGTATCCATACCATCAGCTAGTGCAGCCTCAGAGGGTTTTATTGGTATGACTGCTTACATCTTGGTGTCAATTTCGGTTCAATCTAAGTCTGCGTTGTGAAGGTGGCCACATCATTCTTGACTAGAGAGGCTAATTAGAGGAATTAAAATTTTGCCAACAAGGCAGTATTAGCACTGATAGGAGAGAAGGAAAAGCATTCAGCAGCTGGGGCTCAAAGGGGACTCCTGTCACTTCCCTCCGGTAATGAAACAATAACTCAAGTAGGCCTAGTCCAAGTGAGATAGCATTTCAGGTTAGAGCAGGATGAGTCCCAAAAGCACCATAGTGACATCTGTGCAGTATTCCAGGTGATGGCCCGGTCATGAAGTTTTTGGACAGTTACGCCCTTTGTTGAACCCCCCCCCCCCCCTAGAGTCACATTCATGTATTTCAGTACATACCTCTTCTTCCTGCTCAGTCGAGACAGAGAGGGGCCTCATCCTGTCTCACCAGGGGCTACCACCCTGTGGAATTCAAGTAAGTACCTCTTGTTCTCAGGGGACAGCAACATGAGACCGCATCACTTCCGGGCGATAACATCACAACTGTACTTGTAGTGCCACCCCATAGTCCAGGAGCAGCTCACCTCTCAAATGGCTTCTCTAGTATATAATTGTTCACTGAAGTCAGGCCGGTGCAGATGGCTTCCTCCAGCAGTTTGATGGCCAGACCACTGATGCAGCAATTTTGTCCCAGATGTTAGACGGACATCTGCATTTCTTACAATTACCACTTTGTCCCACACATGCCTCCACTCCAGGTCATCCACATTAAGCCCCCTTCAGATCTGGGTCTGCCACTTGGGGAGAGTCCCCGCTGCTGGCGCTCTCCTTTTCCCTCTACCACTCCTGGTGGTGATGTGCACAGGGCTCGCTCCACATAGAGGAGGGCTCCAAGCACCACCAAGGCACTCCACAAAGGGCCTGAGTCTTGTTGCTCCTCAGTGTATTGTGCAGCAATTGTCTGCGCCTACTGCCTCAAGGCCTATGTTGCTTGTCTGTGGCTTGGGCAGCACCCAGCCTCCAGGGCTATGTGAATCTGCTGGGTTGTGGAGGCCCCTACTGCCCTAATGTAAATGTGACATCTCTCTTTGACAGATAGTGACAGACCCCTTATCTCTCCTCTGGCATCATTACCACCCCATCTTCAATCTATGTTGGCACTGGGCATGCCAGGTTGAGTCAAAACATTTTCTGCTGAGCAGGTAACGGATCGGGCACAACCCAGGATTAAATTGTCCCTTATGATGCAATCCAGGCACCACCAGTGCAGATTGCACATTTTTGATGTTGTAAAAGCAGGATAATTATGGATGTGGGGAGCTTTGGGATTGGACCCACTAAAGCAGGTTCGCCATGTCAAAATACTGTGGTATGATCATATTCTGCCATGTGCCCACAGTGATTTAGTACAAAACCACTCAGCTTGTACTTTGGCTTTTATGCAAGCCAACCATCTGGCTTGGCGTAGTCCTAGGCAGTCTACCTCCTTCTCAGCAAGACTGAACAGCAAAGATGATCTACCCAGTCCTACAGTATTGGTCCTAACCTTTCTCTAATGTTTAATGAAGGATAGCTGACACGTATCCCACTTGGGGACTGTGTTTCCTGGGAAGCCACGCAACATCCCATGAACCCTGGCACATAAGAGCTGTTTTCATATGAATCTACTGTCTCCCCAAGGAACCAACTCATACAGGATTCACAACTGGGATGCTTGGTGGTACTTAATAATGTTAGGAAGGATCCTTTCCTGGATTTCTTTGCAGTAAACATTACAGACAAAGAAATCCCAAGCTTCCTACAAGCCCAAATTAAGGAATTAATTGACCCCCAAAACGTGGTCATATCTTCTTTGAGTATGAGTGGGAAGGGCCTGAAATTGGTATCCCAACCTGGGCAGCACATTCATTTTAATGGTGGCTATCACACCCTGATAGCGGAGAAGTGTCTTGGGTAGTTAGCATTATACATTTTCCTCAGGGAGGACTAATATATATTCCTATATATTTGATCTTATCCTTTATCCTGGAGACTTTGGAATTAAGCCACCTGCCCCTTTACTGTCGGGCTCAGGCTAATGTTTAACATCTCAGATTTATTCAGGTTCACTTTAAATCCAGAGATGGTACCATAATGTTGTATAATGCCTAAGCCAGCCGCCACAGATTATTCTGGTTCTATCATTGTTGTAAGATATTATCCACAAAGAGAAGGATTTTGTGCTATTCTCATCCAAAGGATGCCCTCTATTTCCCCACATTATCTAATCCCGATTGCCAGTAATTCCACTGCTAGAACAAATAACAAGGTGAATAGATGACATCCCTGTCATGTTCCCATCGCAAGATAAAATGTGTCTGTCTTGACCCCATTGATTATAGTTTTTGCTGATGAAGATTTGTAGTTGGTGTCTACTAAAGTTTTCATATTTGGTCCCAGACCCACAGTGTTGAGCATAGGGCTCATGAAAGACCAACTGATGAAATACCTTTTTGTCATCCTGGGTCAAAAAGGCAGTGGAGACCTTCCTTCTACCTGACTTTTCAATCAGAAAGAAGACGCATCTAACATTTTCCAATGGCCGTCTCGCTGGTATAAAACTCAATTGGTCTGGCTGGATAAAATAGGGTAGGCGGTGGGCTTTTCTATTTGCTAACGCTTTTGTGATAATCTTCACATCAGTATTTAGCAGCGTCATTGCCCTATAGAAGGTGCATGAATCAATGGGATAATTTAATACGTATAACAGGGTAATTCTCTCTTCTGTCATGGACAGCATGAACATTTTGGACTGTAGAAAGAGTTCAACAGTTTCACATATTGAGGAGCTATGATAAGGTGGAACTGTTGTAAAAGCTCTTTGCTAACACATCAGTGCCGACAGTCTAATTGGGCTCCAAATGTTTAATCGCTGTTGCTACTTCCTTCGTAGTGATCGGAGCCTTTAGGGCGTTTCTTAACCATAGAGGTAATGATGGCATTCAAACGGTTGAGAGGAAAGTTTGTTGGGCTGTTTGATTAAATTTCCTCTGTGTAAAGACTCTTACAATACTCCCTAAAGCTTTCTCATTTTGCCTGCTTGCCCCCAGTAACCTGTACCTCAGGAATCTTTAATGTTGGTGTGGGAGAGAAGTGTGAAAATATGGCTTCAGAGCAGTGGCGGCTGGTGACATTTGAAAGTGGTAGGGCGTAAAGCTGGCCAAGCCACAGATTTTTATTACAGACACTATGTAGTTCGCTTACATGCAGTTCCGTCACTGTTTAATGCTGGTTTTTGACATAAGCTATTTGATGTTCTGAACGTTTATAATGAATCCTTTACTTTACTTGCTCTAGTGTTTTAAATAGTTAGTTCCTTTTGCTTGCAGCAGCCGTTCCAAAAGGCAAGGGGCAATATTAAATGACATCAGCAGTACATTTAAAACAATAAAAGGCATGCATCAACTGAAAATATTGAGGTGTGTTGCTGTACAGAGAGCCATGCAACCCAAGGATAGAAATGGAATTATGTGTCTGTTTTTGTACATAGCCTGTCTGTTTTTGTACTGTTAACGTAGCAGTTACTCTGTAAATATATAAATAAAATCAACCAAAAACAAACTAAGCCATCCCTTTGAACTCCGGTGCTGCATGTACTTAAGGAGCCTGCGAGGTTACTACGGTCACATTGGAAATTCAGCTTTGTGTTCCAGCGCTTAATATTTTACTGTTTCCACACGCAGGGTGCCAGAAAAACCGGATATGTTGTGATATATAGAAGTAAGAGGGAACAACTGTTAAAATGAAATTTCAAAACAGGAGGTTTTTTTTAAGGCTGGTTGTAAGAAAACTGCAGGGCATTGTAAATGTCACTTTATGCCGCTGTTAGGTTATTGGCTTCGGATTGTATTTTCGTTTTTATGGAACGATGGATCAGACTAAGGTGTACGAATATGCGGTAATTCCTCTCAGGACATACTATAACAGCTGCTGTTCCTGTGTGCAACAAATGGTTTCCACACAGCAGTCAAGTAATATAGGTAGAGCTGGACACTTCCAAAAACTCCAAAGCATTTAGATTAGACGTTTAGGTTACACATAGGAGCCAGAGCATTACATCAGTGCTGTATACCAGGTTAGTTCAACCGCCTTTAGAGTTTTTTAGTACATTCTCAATCCTGAGGACGTTATGGATTTTTAATTTTCCGTGAAACTTTTACAGCGAAAATAATCTGAAGTGTAGCCCATCCTAATTACTTAAGCGTGTCCTTGGCTAGATTGTTGTGTATTACAGACCAACCCCTCACTTTTAACTCGCTGGCTTGTAATGTAGCACAAAGTATGTCACGTTATGTATGCCACACTGTGTGGGAGTTTGAAATGTATTTACCGTCACGCACAATGAGGGAAAACTGAGGAAGCGGGGTGCCGTTTAAAAACCAATAAGAACGGTAGAAGCACATCTGCAGGCAGGCCAGGAATGTCCAAATCCAATCCGCTGTGCCTGGCGGTGCACTCGGCATTCACTCCATGCGCTCCGGCTCCTACAAAGTGTTTGTCTATCCTACTCATATTCAGAGGATTTTCTCATTTCACCCAACAACAGGAACTGCACAGCTCATCCTCAGATAAACTTTAATGTAAATTCCTTGCAGAGTCTGAACAGAAAGATTAAACTCAAGCCCATAACACTAAAACGTGGACCCATGGGGATTCCCAGTGAGCTCTTTTATCTGTGATATGCACGGTCAGACCTCTGAAATGGCGGACGAGGGGACATGTCCAATTCCAGAGAGCACTTTAGGTAAAATAGCGTAACTCCATGTCAACGCCAGCTCCACCAGCATCCAGAAATACGAGCAAGAGGCACCCTGCACTCCGAGAAGTAAAAAGGAGGTTTAACCATCTGGGTTGCTACCCATTTGGGATGTAGTGCCACGATTTTAGAAACTGGGTCTGAGGATGTTCTTTGCTTGTTATTGGATTGGCGGAAAGGCACTAAGCTTGCGGTGATTAATGTGTATTCTAGACCCGTGAATTTATGTGTGGAATCTGGGGTCATTGATGTCTTATCAAATGTTTTAACTAAGATCCCTGAGGGTACAATGTTTGTTATAGCTGGCGATCTTAATTCTCATTTTGAACCTCTCCTGCGGCTGGTGGACCAAATAAATCAAGAGGAGGATGAAATAGGGCATATCCCACAGGTGGTTGGCCCAATGGTTATGTCTTGGGCCCCCCTGGCCGTTCAAATTACCTCCCTAATGATGGCCCATTCGATTAGGGCCTGTAATGGTCGAACAATCTCGGACAATCCCTCAAGGCCTACGTATAATAAGCCAGGAAGGGAGGCTAGACTCGACTATATTTTTGTCCAGTGCAAGGAGTGGAACAGAGTATCTGACTTTGCGGTGCTACCTAGGGGGGAGAGTGACCATAATCCCCTGATATTGGATGTTACCTTACTAGGTCTGTGCCCTGGTGATTCCTTGCCACCACTTAAATCTGTGGCATCGAATAGAGCTATTTTGACCAACAACAAACGTAGAGTCAAATGGGCTAAATTGGCTGGTAATCAAGGGGAACTTTCTCAAGTATATGCTAGGGTTGGCCCAGCCCTGGATGATGTACTTATTTTTATGGAGCAGTATCCTTTCCCTGATTTCTATGGAAAATTGGCTGATGTTAATAAAGAATTATTCACCAGCCTAGCTGATATATTCAATCCAATCGTTCCCTGTACGAAAAGGACATGTAAATGGTCCCAATGGTATAACAGGGCATGTAGATTGGCTAAGAGGGACTTGTTGGATGCACTAAAAAAGAAAGCTAGCAGGGATGTAATCCAACACAAGAGACAAATTTATCGGGACTTAATACATTATGCCAAGCTTGAGTGGGCTACAGAAAACTGGGTTAGGCTAACATCTGCCCTTCAGGCTAGAGATTCGCGGAGATTCTGACTCATCGTATCTAATGGCACAGCTGAACCTGACGCAGCAGTTAAACCAAATATTGCCCCTGAAATATGGGAAGAACACTTCAGTACTCTCTATAGGGGGGATTATACCTGCTTGGACCCCCCTTTGTCTGAGTTTCTCCTGTGCGATGCTGCTGGTCTAGAGCAGGTTAACTTTGCCCTAAGCGAGGTTCAACGCGCTATATCTATGCTTCCCGCGGGCAAAGCACCTGGGCTGGACGGGGTTCCTGGTGATTTGTATAAACATGAACCCAGAGTCTGGGCACCTTACCGTACAACATTGTTTAATGCAATTGCCGGGGGTATGCCAGTTCCCTCTATATGGCTGGGCGTAGAAGTTGTCCCTATCTTTAAAAAGGGGTCGCCTTTGCTGCCTGGTAACTATAGGCCTATCAGTCTGATAGATGTCGCTCAGAAACTCTTTTCAAGGTTAATCCTAGACCGTCTTCTGGACTGGATGGAGGAATCTGAGATTCTGAGTCACTATCAGGCGGGATTCAGAAAGAGCGTTTCAACAATTGATCAGATCTTCAGATTGAGTATGCTCTTCTGGAAGACAGTCAAGGTGGAGGGGGGTTCTCTCTATACTGTTTTCGTTGACCTGCGTGCGGCCTTTGATCTGGTCCCACGCACAAAACTTTGGACTGTGTTGCAGGAATTAGGCCTCCCAGCACCTCTTTTGCAGATTATAGTACGCCTTCATACTAATAATTTGGCAAGGGTCAGATGTGGGAGTGAAGGAGGTTTATCATCTAGTTTTACCGTTGAAAGGGGGGTAAGGCAGGGGTGTGTCTTGGCACCGACCCTGTTTTGCCTCTATGTAAATGGACTTATCTCCCATCTGAACGGGGTACCAAATAGAGACGCTCCAAGACTCACTGGCACAGGGATCTCAGCTATTATGTTTGCTGACGATACCCTGTTACTCGCCAAGACTCCCATGGGCGTCGAACGAGTCCTGGATGGTTTTGTCTCTTTCTGTGCTGATCGGGGGCTAGAGATCAATACGGCTAAAACAAAATTTATGATCTTCAACCCCCCTAGGTCATCTCGTCCCAACCCGGTTATTCATGGTATCAGTCTTGAGAGAGTCCACACTTTCGAGTATCTGGGATTGACTTTGAATGAAAAGCTGACATGGTCTCATCACCAGATAAAATCAAATCTAAAGTTAACACAAAAGGTGGGGGGTATCATAAATTTATGGAATAAATCCATGACACATCCCATTGGTTCGCCACTTGAAATTTATAAAATGCAGGCGCGTGGGGCAGTAACATATGGTAGTGAATTGTGGGGCACCAATTGTGCCCCTGAAATTCTTATTATGGAAAATAAGTTCCTACGGAACTTGGCCGCTCTACCATTGAGCTCACCACTTCTCCCCCTCAGGCTTGATCTGGGATTAAGATCAGTAAAGGAGGAATTAGGTATGAAGCCCCTAACTTTCTGGAGGCGACTTTGGGTAACCCCCGAACTTTCGAGTTACCGGTGTGAATTTATGGAATTATATCAACATACAGCTTTATGGAAAATTCCATGGTTCAAATATATAAAGGATGAACTATCTGGGTTGGGTCTATCGGCCCTGTGGACAAATCCGCAAGAGGCCTGTAGTACTATATCCCGCAAAGATTTGGTTACTTTGTATAATGACCGTAATTTGACTGCTTCCTTAGCAAGTGATACACTGGGGCTAATGTCTACTACTTTTTTAACAATGAAGGACTATTATAAGTTGGAGACAGTCCTGGATGACATTAACCCCATTGGCCTTAGGAAATTATTTCTCCAATGGAGACATAATGCTTTGCCAATTAGAGCCCTTACTAGTAGCAGGCACCCACCTACTTCTAAAAATTGTCCAGCTTGTACTGATGAGCTGGAGAATGAAGTTCATCTACTGTTTTTTTGTCCATCCTATGCGAAATCCAGGAAAAAGTGGATTATTCCCATTTGCAGAAACTGGGGTTTTAGGCATCACTTGGATGCCTATCGATTGTTGAAATCTGATTTATCCCCTCTAACCGTATTTGCTGTTAGCAAGTATTTAGCTGCTGTGTGGAATATTAGACAAAATGAAATTTCATTTCTATTACACGAAGCCCTTACTTTTGGCAAATATTTTTGTAGATGATGTATTTCTTTTGATTTTTTAGATGTTAATTATTGTGTAAAGTTTTGGTCTTATTTGTATTGTATTTCTTTTATGACTTCACGAAGTCGAAATAAAGATCAAAGAAAGAAAAAGGAATTATAATATGAGGGTCGCGTGCCATGCTGCAGGTTTTCAGGGGACAGCTCGCCTGTGCTGGAGAGCGCGCTCTTATAACGTCAGTTGGCAAACAAGGTAATGTGCAGGACGAGTTGGACACAAATAGGCCTTGTTCCCCGCGATGATTACCATTATGTTCTTTCAACATAATGATAAAGTGTTATCAGTCGCGGGCGGGAAGAGGGAGGGGGGGGGGTTCGCGCGAGTGTGGAGGGAGCGGGACTGTAAGCAAAATAAAAATGTAAACTTACCTTGCTTGCTCCCACTGCTTCCTCCGGTTGGAATTACCGCCTCAGCTCCTGCTGCTCCCGGCCGGCCCAGCCTGCGCTTGACCAAGGCAGCCTCCCTCCCGCTCCCCTAAGCCAATCACAACGCTGCAATAGCAGCGTTGTGATTGGAGGCGGGCGGTACCCGGCCGGGTGCCTGTAGGCCAGGGAGCCATTTTCTCTATGTAGGCTAGGAAAAGAGGGAGTAGGCACCTGCGCATGACTGGCTTGGTCGCCCCTGGGGCCAAACAAGCAGTCAGCATTCAAAGACATTGCGTTAGCCATGCCTCCCCTGCACTCGAGGAGGAACGCCCACCCGCCCGCCCCCAACCAGGCACTCCAGGCACTTCTGCTTTCTCGTAGTGGGAGAAGCAGAGACATGAAATGGTAGTTTTCCCATTACATGTTTCTGCTTCTCGCACTGCAAGAAAGCAGAGGGGACAACGCCCCTACACCCCTATGGATGGGCCGCCACTGCCCTAGTGTTGCCGGAAGGGAATATATCTGCAGAGCTGTGGTTTCTGAGGACAGACTGATTGCGACAGCACGAGCGAACTTCAGCTTTAGAATTAAGGTAGTCTGCAGTGTCCTTAAAAAGGATCGGTCTGTGCGTGTTTTATAGGATCACAGTAGGAAACAGCTCATCTTCTGGTCAGATACTATAAGATTAAAAAAAGGACGGGCTCCTTTAATTACAACAAAACATTAAACTACTAACAACCAATATGTCGGACACCAAAAACTAAACTGCACTGCCTCTTGAGTGACAGGCGTGTTCCTCATCCTTTCAGCTGGAAGGATGTATGCAGAGCGGGCCACGGTGGATGTATACTCGTGTCCCGCAGCTTTCCCACACATCTGTGCAGCCGGCTGTCAACCCACCGAGCTATCTTGGTATGCGTGCTCTGCTCTCAAGTCAGTGCAACAAGGAGGCATCCTGTTGGGAACTTGCCAGTGTGATGTGATCTTTTAACTACAATCTGAACAAACAAAAAAAAACTGTTCTCACGAGTTTGCAGGTAAAAATAGTTGTTAAGTATGAGAGCTGCAACACTGCAGAAACAGAAGTCCAAGCAGATGAATCTGTCTTGGTAATGTACATATGCGACTCAGTGAATACGGCAAGACGTACTAAAAGTAGAAATTGCACCCAGAAGAATATCAAATGTAAACCTTTTTAAAAGCCTGGCTCACAATGTAGTTTGTGTTCTTGTGTGATTGTCATGCACAGAATGTGAGAGCTAAATCAGGACAGCTAAGGGAAAACCTGAACCTCACCAAAATAATCCAGCATTATGACAACAAACCAGAGACCAAGTTTAAAATAACTCTAGGGTGAACTGCACTGCGCCTGAAGTTTAATTTGTAGATGGAATGCTAGAACTTACTGCAAACTTGCGCTGCTGAACGGGGGCCTGGCTGTCATCAGAGTGCCATTTGGAGACATGTCTCATGTGCAATTATGTTTAATTCGGCTCACAGGAGCCTATTGCAATGCAGAAATGTCCTTGCACGGTTATTCCACATGCAGCTCTACAGAAGTGATGATTAAATAGTAAAACCTGAGCACAAAGGCTTCATTGCGTCGAGTGAGTTAAAAGCTTACTGCACAAAGTGGCAATCGGCATGTTAAATAATACCTTGTGAGTAAATGGAACTCAGAAACAATTGCTCAAGTGCATCCTTGCGTGCTCCTGAACGCATGCAAAAAAAAAAGGCAAGCGTGGTCCCGTAAGTGAAAGAGGACCGTGCTGCAGCTGATCTCTTGTCTTTATGGGGCCATGTGTTTAAACACATGGCCCCATAAAGATAAGAAATCGTTTGCGACGAACGGAAAGCAGGCGAGCCCGTCCAAGTGGGACGGCAGAAAAAGCCAAAGGGAGGTAACACACACAGCTCTTTTCCAATGGCTGACCACCGTTTAGCATAAACGGTGACACCAGCCAATGGAAAAGAGGGGCAGGGCTTAAAGCCCTTTACTGAAACTCCTCCAAAACATTAAATCTCGCCAAGCGAGCTGCGCATGTGCGCAGGCACGCTATCTGAGACCTAAAAACGTACTTATAAGCCCAAGCATATGGTGCCGTGTGTACACAGGGCCTGTAAAGGACTGCAGCCCATAGTGTGCAACCACTAAAGTGACAATGCAAAACATGAAAGCAGGCATGCCACCAGTAACCTGGATATGCAGATTTAAACTGCAAATTTGACTTGTCAAAACAACTCCTTTTCAGAGGCCAAAAACCTCCTTTTAGATATTAATACATCACCCCAAAGTTAGCCTTAAGTGCAGATAAGGGAGGGTACATGATATTTAGGAGGACATGTAAAAGTTTAGAGCAAAACATGTTGTTACAGTGAAAAAGCCTAAAAAGCTATTTTCACAGTAGCAGGGTAGCTGTTCCATAGGAAAGCATTTGGAGTTGATGTTGAAATTAAACCTTTTACAATAGTTATGACAAATACAATGCAATGGTAAAGTCAAGTCGGATTTTAAATAAATATTTTAGAAAAGGTAGCTTTAAAAGTTGTCTTGAGCCTGCCTCATGCCTCTAGTAGCCTATTTACCTGAGCTTCCAACTGTCACTCAGGAGCTGAATGGTTCCTTGATTAGGTGTGAAGTTGCCCCTGACCCGAGAAAAAAAGTTTGGGTGTGGAGAGGTGTCCTGTTCTTCTGACAGAATAACTATCTCAGCAGTGCCTAGGATCTTAAGTATCCTCAAAGGGGCCTACCCTATAACAGGCAGATGTAGCTAACACCTGGGCCTGTCCCCTCTAGTGTCCTGTCAGCCAGCCAGGCACTAATCTCGATGGGAAAGAAGCTGCCCCCCAGAACCAATTGTGAGTGACCGCATGGGAGGGTTTGCTCATTTCGCTAGGCACTCCTCTAATGTGCGCACAGGAGCTCTGCACAGGAAAAAGGGTTCTCCAATCTTGGCTTTAGGTAGAGAGGGGCACTGTGCGATTGTTTTCAGTAGGGCACACAGATACTGCTGTAAAGAGTGTAAAAGCTGAAAATCTGTAAGAATAAACAAAGATGAACACACACAAGAGTTTGAAGAGTGGCATCTTTATTTGCAAAAGAACTGCAGTTGAGACAGCTCGCAGTGAAGACTGCAGAGAGATCTGATTACACAAAGAAAAATCCGCCCTTATATACAGTTGGGGAACCTTCAGACATGTTAATCATTAACATAAGCACCGTGTGTGAGCATTTCACAAATATGTATACATGTACATTTGCTTTATGCGTGATCACAGTGACGCACATGATCGTGCTAATATTAGCCAATTTTCTACGCTACTGCCTCCTGACCCACAGTTTGAGCCCGTTATCTTGTTTCAATTAATAAATTAACAATTTCATTCAATTAATGACACCGTTCATGAAAACGCTTAGCAGTCGCACATTCGCTTGTTTTATGTATATTTATATATATTATGAGAAATGTAAGATATCTCCTTGGGCTTTTGTGAAAATAGTAAAGTTTTTCTTCGTTCTCGTTACAGATTCTTCCCCCCCTCCTTCTACTCGTTACAATATTACAAAATAACAGGCCCTGAAGAAGATGGCTTAAATACTAAATTTTTCCATTGAAACGTACATCGACCAGTCAGAGTGGGACACCCCAGCTCTCAGCACAGCAATTGAGGGTCGATTTCATCACCCAAATATTTCCATCTGTGCATGCAGTCTGGTTCTGGGGTGTAGAGTGTGAGTGCATTGTGTGTAAGGGATGTGGTTGTAGAGTGATAAGAGGTGTAATTGTGTATGAGGGTGCGTTGAACCGTATTATCCAGTTAGCTGTGAATTCATAGGTGCTGACATTTATTGTGTTGTATATATTGCATTATTCGGACAATGAAGATTGCTACATCTTTGTAAAAATTGTGACACTAATTGCTAAAAGTTATGTATTTTTATATAAAATGATATATCAGATAAATAAGAAAAATGAAATAAAATTTGAGAGAAATATCAATTGATTTTGTGAAGAAGAATGTTTTTTATGCTCTACTATTGAGCTTTGAGAAGCCATTAACTAAGGAAATATAGGTCGAGAGGGATTACACTTTCTTTGTAGTTTATATTGCCTTTCCCCCCTGTTCCCTGACCTTCCTAGTAATTTCTCTTTTGGGGGGTATCTCACTCATTCCGGAATTGCAAATACCTCCTGAACCAGTTCATCTACTTATTGCTGCAGTGGCATGGGCACTTGCAGTGACAGGAGGACTTGCAAATACCTCCTGGATCTGTTCATCTACTTAATGCTGCAGTGGCACACTTTTTGCTATTCAGCGTTGTTTAGACTAATCACTCCCTGATGAATGTTTTACACATACCTTTTATGTGAATGAACTATTACCCCTTGTGGTAATGTGTGAAATATACCCTAGTATTCTATCCAAAGCTTCCTGTAATTCTATGCTGTTCAAGTCTCGCATCATTTGATATTCTAGCTGGTCATATACTTCCTGAAGGTAAGTAAGTGTGTCTTCGTTGTTTACCTCACTAGTATTCTCGAAGTCAAGGAGGGCTGTCAAAATATCCGTTAGACTGATTATTACTGCAAGAAATTATCCTATGTCCTGCAGGAGATCAGTTACTGGAGTTACTGACATTTCATCTCATTCTTCTTTGTGGACCTTAAATTGTATCATTTTTCTTCTTTGATCAGTTCTGGTGTTGGCATGTGCTGCTGACCTGGGTCTTTGCTAGACGCCGTCTCAGGTGCTGCCCTCTTGATGTGGCTGGCGTGGATCCAGGATGTGAGATTGGTGTACTTTACCGCTGTCTGTGTCGCGAGCAGGACTTGCTCCGGGCCCTTCCAGCAAGCTTAAAGACAGTAAGACCTCTGGAATGACTTGATCAGAACGCAATCTCTGGGTTTATACTTGTGCCCCTCGACCTGCAATGGTTCTGGAAGGGTCCTCTTCACCTGCTGGTGGATAGAATCAAGAATGCGTGTAAGTGACATGCAGTTATCATTCAGCAATTCATTTGTCATCATCAGCAGAGCATTTTTGTCGGACACTCCCCACACAACCATTAGCAGCCCAGTGACTATTTCATGTGCACTGAGTTTAGTCTTGGCATCTGATTTTTGTTTTTTTTTAAACATGTTTTTATTGCAGAGTTATAAACAAGGCATCCATTAAGTCAACCTGTACACGCATGTCATCTCAAAGCACATCCGTCGTTATAAAAATGCACACAGCCATTCAGCCCACATCCCGGGGGCCGGGCGGCGTACCAGTACAGTGACTCAGAGTATCATGGCGAACATCTCATAGAGATGTCAGGTCAACAGCATATTATAGTATCTGCTTTTATACCCATCAAACTCCCTCCCCAAAAACGCCGCCAAGTATAGTCAGCCACTCAGAGTGGTTGGCACCAGTATTTTTCGTGTCTACAACATCAGGTCCACACTAGTGCCCTCCCGTGGTAGCAGTTCCTAAGGCCTATCGGTAATCACATTATATGTACCCAAGGAGCGCTGCTGTGGAACCCCCTTCCCCTGTAGTCATCAGTCATAGATCCTTTCTGCAGGCGCTCTTCGGATCACTACCGCAATACCCCATTAACTCCCCTCCACCCTTCCCACCCCCCAACTGCTGCTGATGTGGGTTATAATTGTGGGTTCTGACGCTAAAGTTTGCCATTAATCGGGTTTTGCATTTGGTCTCCCAAGCCTCATGGAACCCCGCCCTCCGAATGTTCGTGTTCTTCGCACTCCAGCAGGTAGTCTTGCAGAGCCTGTACTATCATCTCCCAAGCCCTCGCCAACTCCAAGCCCTTCTCGTTACCCGCCTTGGCAGCCTGTCGCCTTCTGAGCACACTTTCACATCTAGACCATTTCAACAGCTCATTCATCCATCTCCTAACTGATGGGCCCTCCCTGGATTTCCAGTGCCATGTAATCTCTCTCTGGGCCAACATGAGACCTAGGTCAATGAATTTGCTCGTTACTTTTGTCCTTGCCGTATGAGGGAACCAGAGCAGTAGACATGTCGCCATGTCGAACTCTACCTCCCGGTCAGTGACTGCGTTCAGAAGCTCTCCTACCTCAGCCCAATACGTCCCTAGCTTCGGGCACCCCCACAGTAGATGGTCTAGCTCGGCCCCAAGCGCTAAGCATCTCGGGCATGCCGCATCCTGCACCTTAAAGTATCGTCCAATCTTTCCCGGGGTCAAATAGGCCCTATGTAGGATGAAGAAATGTACCTGCTGAAAACGGGCATTCCTGCTAGCCTTCCACTTCCTTCGCTGAATATGGCTCCAGACCGTGTCCGGAATGGGTATGCCTATGCTTTCCTCCCATTTCTCCTTCAATGCTGTGAGCGGCTCCATTCCCTCATGTAGCATTCTAGAGTGGAGGCAGGTCACCGCTTTAACCGATCCCGCTGCCATCACCACGTACTGGCAGGCCATGGTTGTGGTAGGTTCCACCAGCCCTTCCCTCCAGTGCTTTTGTATCACCGCAATCACCGCCGCATGCAGGAGGTAACTCCCATCCGGGAGGCCAAACTGATCCTGCAACACCCCGAAGGGGGCAAGCACCCCGTCGACATAGAGGTCCCCTACCATCTGCAGCCCTAACTCTTCCCACTCCGCCAACGGGGACCAGTCGCCTCCATGCGGCAACGCCGTCAGCATCCCCAGAGGGATCTCCGGTGCATACGGTCGTGCTGCTTTCGCTCTCTTCATGCTCCTGTTCCAGCACAGCCGAAGAGTTCTCTCCTCTATGGATAAGCCTCTCAGATCCAGTTTCTGTTGCATGACTATGTAAGATAAAATGTGTCTCTGGATACCAGTCCCCCTCTCTTGTTCCGGGCCTCTAAACACTTTAGCAACGTTCTGCGTTAAAACTTGTAGCTGTGCCGCCAGGTAATATAATTCAAAATCAGGGTTAGTCTTGGCATCTGATGTGCTCCTCATGCTCATTAGGGCAATTGGTAAGGCATCCATCCAGGTCAACTATGTGTCAGCACACACCTTTGCTATTTTATTCTTCAGTATTCCATTTTTCCTTTCAACTGCACCAGCGGCCTCTGAATGATAGGCAGTTTCTGCTGTATTCCCAGAGCTTTGCATGTCAACCTTATTATTTCACTCCTTAAGTGTCTGTCATTGTCTGACCATATTGTTTTTGGGACCCCAAAACGTGGAATCAACACTTGGCTGTTGAGATGGCATCAACTGTTTTTACTGGATATGCCTTTATCCATTTTGAGCACATAGACACCACCTCCAGGATATACCTATACTTGTTGGTAGGTGGCATTTACAGATAATCAATTTGCAGGGCTTCAAATGGCATTGTTGGCTTCTCAAAATGGCCCTTGGGTACTGGAGCAGTCTTACCCACATTGTGCTGTGCACATACTATACATTTTTTTACCTATTTCCTGTGCTATTTTTCTTATGTTCTTATTCAACCAGAATTTGTTCATGCAATTCACTATGGCATCCCTGCATATGTGGCCCGGGCCATGCATGGCCAAACACATGGAGTATACCATTCTATCTGGTAACATTTATTTCTCTTTTGTTTCGTTCATCCAGCATCCTTGAACAAATGACCCATTCTTGGACCAGCTCGTCTGTGCTTCCGCTGTTGCCCCTTGCTGCATTAGCCTCACACCTTCAGTTGTTAGAGCTAATGAATTCCCTTGTTTAGGCAGCTCTTGGGCTGTTAATGTTAGTGCTGAACAATTTGTGCTGTCTGTTTTGCTGTTGCATCCTCAAATGCATTTCCCTTTCCTACTCTGTCTGTCACCTTTTTGTGGGCACTGCATTTAACTATGGCCAATTTATTTGGGAGTGCCAGGGAGTGAAGTAATTTGGTGATATGTACACCATGCCGTATTTTTGTTCCTTGTCAGGTAATAAAACCTCTTTCCTTCTAGAGCCTCCCAAAGGAATGTGCCATATTGAATGCATATTGGCTATCTGTAAATATGTTAACACACCTTCCAACAGATAATTCACAAGCTTGTTTCAATGCCACAAGTTTCGCTGTTTGTGTGGACAACTCCGGTATTTTACAGGACTCAACTACAGTGTTATTTTTTACGATTGCATAGGCTGCTGATGTATAACCATCCTCTGTTCTCAGGCAGGACCCATCCACCCATAATTCTCCTTCAGCCTTTGCATAGGGTGTCTCAGTCATATCAATTCTACCTTTCGTTTGTTCCTCAGTTACCAAAATACAATCATGGTCTTCATTCAATAATTCATCAGTGGGAACAGGTAACAGGGTGGCAGGTTTCAAAACAGTACATTTGTGAAGTGTAACATGTGCTGCAAACAAAAATATCTAATACTGCGAGAGCCTGGCATTTGTGAGGTGCTGAGTACGTGTTTTGTTCAATATTAGCTCCACAGCATATGGAACATACACGTCAACTTCATGTCCCATTATTATGCTTTCTGCACGTTGTAGTGATAAAGCAGTTGCAACAACTGAATGTATAGAGGAAGGTAAAGCCTTGGCTACAGTATCCAAGGTGGCAGAGAAATATGTGCATGGTCTTTTGTGGTCACCGTACTGCTGGCAGAGGACCGCAAGAGCATACCCGTCAGATACATGAACATAGAGTTGGAAAGACTTAAAATAGTCTGGTAGGCCCAAAGCAGGAGCAGAGCAGAGAGCTTGCCTAATGGCAAGGAAGCTTTGTTCATGTTCTGGCAACCACTGAAGGGGTTCGGGCGTGTTCTTGTGAGTCAAGGCCAATAAACGTTTTGAAAGCAAAGAATAGTTAACTATCCAGTGCCGGCAATAGCTAGCCATGGCTAAGAAGTCTTGCACCTGTTTTTGGGTGCGTGGCACTGGTGTCTGTAGAATCAATGTAATGCACTTATCCTCCAATCTTCTCTGCCCTTTCACCAGGATGTGTCCCAAATAGGACACTTTCTGTTGAACAAATTGTATTTTTTGTCTGGGGAAACCTTGTGACCACCTGCAGCTAGAAAATTTAACAAATTGATGGTGTCAGTGGTACATTGTTCCTCAGAGGTACTGGCAATTAGTAAATCGTCAATGTATTGAATTAACACAGCATTGGGTGGCAGATTGAATGTATCTAGTTCTCTTTTTAAGGCCTGATTGTAGATACTAGTGCTCTATGTGAATCCTTGAGGATTACGTGTAAAACCATTAGTCTGTCCATTTACGGAAAAGGAGAACAGATACATGCTACCCTCATCTACTGAATTGAGAAGAAGGCAATTTTCAAATCTACCACCGAAAATTATGCCATTTCCGGTGACAATGTTGACAATATTGATACTACATTTGGAACCCCCGGGAACTGTGGCACTACAATCTTGTTCATTTCTCTGAGATCAACTATAAATCTGTAACTCTTCATCAGTAATCTCATCCCCTCTTTTCAAGACTGGTAAAATCGGACTGTTGCAAGGACTGCCTGTTGTTTCTTTCACAAATCCCTTCCTGTAGTTAGTATGATACTATAACCTGCAGCCCTTTTAGACCTTCTGGAGCTATCTTGTGCTGTGGTATCATTGGTAATTTCACATTCTGTCTAACTGTAGTTGATACAGGTGTAATGTTTATTCTCTCAGTGTTGTTCTTATGTTTTGCCCAAATCCTTAAATCTATCTGGTCCATTATTTGTTCTGCAATGTTCCTTATTCCTATTGACACAAAACAGTTACCCATTGCCTCTGAGTGGCCCATCTACTTCCAAGAAAACTCCATCTGCCCTACACTTAATTGTTGCATTCATCTTCTTTAACAAGTCCAAACCCAACAAATTAAATTCACATTTGGCCTACAGTGTATTTCAACGGTGCGGACATTGGGCTTGTTACAGGTATGTTAGTGAATACCGCTGACTTATTTATTTTTCCAGAGAGAGGAACATCTGAAAATGTTTTCTTTGTCAAGGAGGAATTTGTGGACCCTGTATCTATTAACAATTCCACAGGTGTACCTTCAACCTTGCCCTTTACAAATGGTTCAGTGGGATCTACATGGACTACCATCCACTATATTAACTCTCTCGTGTCTCCCTATTGTTCATAATAATCCCATTCCCCTGAAGGCCCTTCCTGATATATTCCATCATAGGGATGGTGTACCTGTATTTTTGGCATTTCTGCATTATCAAATATGTTTGTCTGGGTGGAATATTGTGTTCGGCCAGGAACTGAGTCACGTCCTTGTTGTTATTATCCAGGTCTTCCCATACTTCTTACCCGGCCTCTTGATCTTCCCATCTCTCCTCCTCTTTGGGACTGTTTTGGGGGTGGGGCATTGGGCTCTCCACTGATCTAGTTCACCACAGTTAAAACATCCCTGTGTGTATCTGCTTATTTGTGTTGTGATGTTGCTGCTGTACTGGGGGACCTGAAAATGACCTTTGTGGGCCCCCGCGTCCTCTTCCGCTCCTCCTGCCCCACTGCCCACGTGCACCATATTGGTGCACCTGCTAAATTAAAACCTTCGTTTTTAGGTCCTTTATTTTGTTATTTTTAAATTCTTAATCCTTTTTCCCTAGCATCTCGTAGTATTGTGCTAACTGTAGTATTTCTGTCAGTGGCTTGCATGACCATGTTGGGTTGTATTCTAGAACCCCTTTCTTTATTGCAGGCTTTAAGTTGTTAACAAAGCAGGAAACACGTGTACTTTGTGTTGCCTCATTTTCACTGTCTAATCCACTTAAAACTGTGAACACCTTGTGCATTCTAGCGAAAAAGGCAGACACTGTTTCTTCAGTGTTCTGGACACATCCATTTAATTTGGGCCAATCTATTGTTTCCTTAGTACAAATATATTTACTTTGGCCATTAGTTTAACAGGCAATTTTTAAATTACCTCTGGATTGCCCTCCCCTTATTTCCTGTCTGCTCGTGTTATTTGTTCCCAGTTTATTTCTAAATTGTCATCATCTTCTTTTCCTACTTTCCCCCGAATGTCTGGTGGTAATATTATAGAAAACATTGGTTCTATATCTTCCAGGGTAAGGGTGCCAACTCTTAGTATTATTTCTGTTTGCCTATACCATTCTTTATCCTGTCTAATATCGGGAAACTGGAGGGCAAATCTGTGCAACTCAACATTAGACCATGGTGTGTGAACTTTATTAGTGGGTTTCCCTTGCTGACCTCCTGGCACTTCTCTCAAGGGCATGGTTAAGTTAGATGAAAGAACACAAGATTTCGATGACTGTTGTTGTGCGCTCTCTTGTTTAGCTTTTTTCAGAAGTTCACATTTTCTTTCTACTAATATTAGTGTGTCTATCCATTCATTTACTATCTGGAGTGCATCTAGTCTTTCTCTGTCTGATGCCCCTACATTGTCTAATATTGCTAGTAATGTGTTTATGTTATCACGGGACAAATTGTCTGCTTGTTGGTATCCGTCTTTAGCAGGCCAATATTTGCCCCAATTTTTAAACCAGAAACATTTCTTTTTATCTAAACTTTCCAAAGCACTGCGTTGGAGTGCGTGTGTGAAATCTGTAGGGAATTGGCATTTTGTATCTAGCCATAAAGAGGTCCCATTTTTCATAACATCTCTTACCCACTCTTGTACCTCATTCTGGTCTTTCTACGATAATTTTAATTGCAGATCCTGTTTACCTGTGTGAGAACCAGGTGTGGAGAATGCATCTTTTTGTTGGATAGGTGTTGTGTGTTTTTGTTCTTGTGATATGTCTACTAATATTGGAACTTGTGGGGATTGCGGACTGTATGGTGGTGGGGTAGTTAATAATGCTTCTATTACTGTATTCTCCTGGCCTGGGAGAGCATTGGGTAACATGGGGTAAATATCTGGTATAGGTTTGTGAACTGTGAAACATTTGTCTTTCTTGTGCATTATTTCTAAGTGTAACTTAAGGCTTTTCCCCTTATTGACATAGGCCCCCAACCATCTTCCAGCTGCATATGGTCGTCATGCATGAAACGTGTCCCATTGTAATAAACTTACTTTCTTCCCTTTCTTTTTTCTTTCCCTCAAACATTCTTCTAAATAAAGCAATTTATCTCTATCAAAGGTACCATACTCTTGCCATTGCAAATCAGGATTCTTTCTGGTATAATGAGTCCACTGGTCTAGATGAACAGCAGCAGTGTATCCCTTTTTACGTACTACATACCAGGCTGGTGTACCGCGGGGAGGCGTACTTTGAGGGGTATCTAAGGCTGCTCTACGCCCTTTGGCTGAACAAAAAATAGTTTACTGAGCATTTCTTTTTTTCCCATATATTTCATATTTTATATATATATGTGTATATTTTTTATAAAGTACACTAATCTCTAGGGGGTATCTAATACCATACACATGTAACAGTCCTACTTGAAAATTCAAAACAATACTCCAAGAATCAAAAAGAACATATTCCCAAAAATACACTAGAAAGACACTGTTGCACAACATAAATTAGCATATGCATTTAATCAGATGTCATTTAGAGCTGAACACTTAGTCATGCTCTATCTTGAGGCAACCACCCACAGCTCCTCCTGAGGCAACCACCCATGGCTCCTCTTCTGTCCTTGAGATCCTAGTGACCTGTTACAGAATGGACAGCCTTCGTCAGGCAACTATCTTAAAGGCGCCCTCAGACCTCCCCTAGGGATCCCTAATGAATCCCAGTGCGTATGGTTCAGATATGAGAGAAACAACATACAATAATTGAATTGGGCTCAGTGCATTACACACTGTCTACCTGACCAGTTACGCTGTTGTGACTGTTCTTCCATGGGAAAACAACCTGATGGCTCAAAAGGAAGCTGTCGGATGTCACAGGCTGGTCAACGGGAGCCCTGTCACCTGGGTTCTACAGGACACGACGTCCAATCAGCTGATGCGCTCACTGAGACTTGAAGGCCTCCGAAGGGTCCTGAGACTGCAGTACATCAAACCTCTGCAGAGATCGACAGTTCCCAAAAGAGTTACAGCACCAATTTGTAAAAGCTGAAAATCTGTAAGAATATACAAAAACGAACACACATAAGAGCTTCAAGAGAGGCAGCTTTATTTGCCAAAGAACTGCAGTTGAGACAGCTTGCAGTAAAGGCTGCAGAGAGATCTGATTACACAGAAAAATCAGTTGCTCGTTCTTTCAGTTCCCTACGCACAATTTCCTCACATGATATTTGCCATGAACAAACACTTTATCAAAGCAGGAGCAGAGCAGTTTTGCATGTTCAAGTTTAAAAAAGTTATTTCTGGCGCGTGGTCTCGCGCCGCGAGAAGATGGCTGCTCGTTCGTGAGCTCCGCTTGAGCGCGGAGATATTCCTGAAGCTGCAGCCTTCGGCGCGACCCTGGGGAGACATTCGAGGATGAATTCAGGCTGCTGAAGGGTCGGAGCGGCGAGTGCAGTCGTTCCGACCCGGTTTAATGCATTCCTGGACCGGATTTCAGTGGTGGTGTGCCTCCCTCATCGGCAGGTGAACGACGGCCGCCATTTTGTGCCTGCTACTCGTTTTTTGCTCTCTGCTCCTGAGGTAACTGGCGTTTCCAGCTTCAAACGCGTGGCAAAGTTTCTTTTTCCTCATTATTGTTCTCTACTTACTACATGAGTCAGTCTTTCTCCTCCAAGCTCCGTGTTACATACAACCATGCCTCGCAATAGTGGATAATATGTTTTTCTGCTCCTCACCCCCTGCTAAGTTGCAGTTTGCATTCTTTAACGTTCATACGGAGTTCCTTCAGAGATGTTCCTCGTGGTGATTTGACATTTTCTTTACTATGTGACCTAGTTCTCCTCACATGTGTCTATCTTGTATCACCTGAGCGCTGACGGTTGGTGAGGCTCTTCACTGCACATGCTAACTTTTTTCATTTTTTTTATCTGAAGTCCTGTTGAAGAGTGCTGTGTTGTCATCAGGCGTATGGGTAGGCGGAAGTCCTTATTGAAAATCACTTCTCGCCCGTCCTATCTTTTCAAGATGGCTAATGAAGCTTCAATCACGTCACGTGCATTATCATCGGGTACCAAACCCAAGAGAGCCAAGAATGACCCTCCCTCACCTATACTATCCTCTCAAAATCCTGTTTTGGACACTATTTTAGATGAAGTGAGAGGTCTGAAATCCTTCATGGCCACGACTAATGAGAAGCTTCAACTAATTGAGGATAGATGGATTACTATGGAAGCTAAGGTATTTGATATGGAACAGCGTATCAGTGATGTTCAGGATGTCTCCACTAAAATTCCAATTTTAGAGCAGGAAATCCAACGTCTTAAGCTTCACACTGAGGACCTTGAAAATCGTAATAGACGTAACAACCTGCACCTTTATGGCCTGCCGGAAAATGTTGAGGGTCCTGATTTGCTTCTCTTCCTGAAGAAGTTCCTGACAGAACTCTTAGGTATTTCTCCTGACCCTGCCTTAAATATTCAACGGGCTCATAGACTTGGTCGTCTTCAACTAATGCTTCTAAACCTAGAGGTATTATCATGCTGTTTTTGGAATTTACTGATTTAATGCGAGTCCTTTCGGCAGCCAAAACAAAGCGTCGACTTACGTGGTCAGGTCACAACATCTTTATATCACAAGACTTATCTGCTGCTACCAACGCAAGAAGGAAGGAATTTTTGGCTCTTCATCCTCAAATGAGACAGTTGAATATTCGTTATGGCATTCTCCATCCTTGTTTGTGTAAAATCACACATGAAGGCTCCACTCGTTCTTTTGAGGATCCTCTTAAGCTGAAATCGTTTCTTCAAAATTTGTCTTCTATGTCTACAACTGGCTCTTCCTCTCATCCTTAGTGTCATCCCCTCTGTTTACTATTTTTATTAATATGGCTGTATCTTAGTTTTCTATTTTTACATTTCTCTCTGTCGTTCCGTCTCTTGTCGGCGCTGTTACGCCCCTTGCATTTGTTATTGATCTTGTCTTTTAGATCTGGATATTTTTCCTTGATCTATCACCTTTTACTCCCTGTTCTATTTTCTCTTTCTTTTCTTGCTTTGATGTGTTTTTCCCTTCTTTGTTTCCTTATCCATTTGACAATGTGCTATTTGCTGCATGTGTTCGTTGGATCGGTCTGTTGTATTACTGTATATTTTTCTATGTAGCTCATTTTTGGTGTCTCTCTTCATTTTTTAGCTACTGCCCTAAAGTGTGTCATCTCCTTACGTATTGCACCCTCCTGCTCCTCCGTTATGTGTAATTTTGTCTCGTGGAATGTTCGTGGTCTTGGAAATCCCGTTAAAAGACAGAAGGTACTTTCTCATTTATCCAAATTAAATTCTCAAATATCTTTTATTCAGGAAACACATTGTACTGAAGCGGAATCACTTAAGTTAAAAAGACAATGGGTGGGTCAAGTTGTGTTCTCTCCTTCTTCTAGTAAAAAAGGGGGTGTGGCTATATTGTTTCACAGGTCTTTGTCTGTACAAATTGTATCTACACAAAATGATGCTGATGGACGATGGGTAATGGCCAGAGTTGTTGTGCAGGGTAAGGATTTGGTCTTATTGAATGTTTATGGTCCGGTTAAACCAGACCCCAAATTTTGGAATAGCATCAAGGTTTTACCTTCTTCCCTTGATTGTCCTAATGTTGTTATTGCTGGGGATTTTAACCAATGGCAATGGCAATACCAATGATCGACAATTTAAATCTAAGTTTCATCCAGACAAATCCCACAAAGCTTTTCAATCGGCCGTTGCCTCTCGCCCATTGTTTGATGTTTGGAAGACCTGTAACCCTGATTCTCTTGAGTTTACTTTCTTTTCCAATGTTCATCATACACGTTCCCGGATTGATTATATCCTAGTCAGTAAATCCTTACTCCCATCTATTCAATCCTCGGAAATTGGGTCAATGTTTATCTCTGACCATGCACCAGTTTTTGCTGCTTTGGACCTTTCGTTAATCTCCCCAAAATTTAGTCGCTGGAAGCTTAATAATGTTTTGCTTTCAGATTCTGCTTTTATTTCAGAGGCTACTTCCTTTATTAAAGAGTTTTACATGTTTAATGTCCCCTCAGATACCTCCATTTCCAATAATTGGGATGCTTTTAAGGCCTCCTTTCGAGCGTTTACTATTTCTTATGTTTCCAGGAAAAAGAAAATTGCTCGGAATAAATATTCAGCTTTATTACAACAGCTTAAATTGCTAGAGCATAATTATTTCACATCCAAATCAACTTCGACACTTCGGGCCTTATGTAGGTGGGCTTGCATTTACCACTTCATAAATACCGAATCATACCGATTCGGTATTTATGAAGTGGTAAATGCAATGTAGGTAATGAGTCGGTAAATATTACCGATTCGGAAAAATTCGGTAATTACCGAATCGGTATTTACCGATTCGGTAATGAGGCATACCTTCCCATTGATGGGAAGGTATGCCTCATTACCGAATCGGTAAATACCGATTCGGTAATGGGGGAGCACATGCAAGGGTGGCAGGGTGTCACATTGACACCCTGTTGCAACCCTGATTCGGCCATGTGTGTACATGTGGCGCACATACATGCCCTAAGGGCATGTATGTCTGCCACATTGCACACTTAAACGTGCACAAAAATGCTTTTTGTCACCTATTCGTCATTTACCACCAACCTTTAGTTGGTGGTAAATAACGAATCCCCACACCCACCACACACTCCCCCTACATCTCATTTCATGATTCGGTATTTACCGAATCGGTAAATTTACCGAATCGGTAATATTACCGATTCGGTAATTTTACCGATTCGGTAAATACCGAATCATGAAATTCTCCCCCTACATCTCAAAAGCCAACATACCGGTCGGTAACGGTATAATTACCGAAAATCGGCCGTTACCGACCGGTATTTGGCTTCCTACATGAGGCCCTTCATGAGTTAATTAGGGCCAAATCTGAGCTTAACAAACTTGCGACTGTTGAAGCCTGTAATATTCTCCTTAAAATTAAATCTAAATATCATGGTGGCCAAAATAAAGCTGGTAAGATGTTGGCCAACTACTTAAAAAACAAATCTGAGCGTAAAAATATTGTTCCCATCCTAAATGAATCCACTGGCCGTCTTGCATCCTCAGATGATGACATTGCTGCTGTCTTTCATGATTATTATGAAACCCTTTACTCTGATGACACGAATCCTTCTACTCAAAATTTAGATATTTTTTTTTCAGGTCTTCCCTCTCCTCCAGCCTTACCCAAAGAATTTGATTCATTTGAAGGTGCCATCACTGCCCAAGAAATTACTACTGCCATCAAGTCTCTAAAAAAGTCAAAAGCTCCTGGTCCGGATGGCTTTTCGGTTGAATTTTATTCTACCTTTGCTTCTATTTTTGTCCCTAAACTTTTGAAACTGTTTAATTCCTTTATTGAGGATGCTAAGGCCTCTGGATCTTTTATGGATGCTTTAATAATTCTAATTCCTAAACCAGACAAAGATCACTCCCTGTGTAAAAATTATCGTCCAATTTCATTAATTAACTACGACTGTAAGATATTTGCGAAGATTCTTGCTATTCGTCTTGAGGGTCTTCTTCCGTTACTGGTTAAGACTGATCAGGTTGGATTTGTTAAGGGTAGATTAGCGGCTGACAATGCTTGAATGTTCGCAAATATTATCTCTCATGCATAAAAATTCAAATCTCCTCTTGCAGCGTTATCCCTCGATGCTGAAAAGGCTTTTGACCGTATTAATTGGCAATATATGTTTAGAACCCTCCAATGGTTTGGTTTTGGTCCGACTTTTATTTCCTATATTAAGTTACTATATTCTTGTCCACGGGCTAGTATCTTTGTAAATAATCACTTTTCAAATTTTTTTTCTTTGTCTCGAGGTACACGTCAGGGTTGTCCTCTTTCCCCTTTGTTATTTGTACTTTGCCTTGAACCCTTCCTTGAGTGTATTCGTGTCAACGCTCATATATCTGGTTTTACCCATAACTCCTTAGAAATGAAATTGTCAGCTTATGCCGAGGATGTTTTGGTTTATATGTCTAATCCTCTTACTTCCCTTACCCCTTTCTTGGATGAGGTTCGATTGTACTCCAGCATTTCTGGATATAAGTTAAACCTCTCTAAGACAGAAGTTTTACCTCTGAACTCGTCATGCTATCAATATATGTTTAATGATACTAATTGTGCATGGTGCCCTACAAAAATTAAATACCTTGGTATTTGGTTTTCTGCCTCTCTACCCACTACAATTCATTATACGTTTGATGCATTAATCACTAAACTTCAATCTTTGCTTCTCACTTGGTCTCCACTTTATCTTTCCTGGTGGGGGAGTTTAGATACTATTAAAATGATGATTGTACCCCATGTCCTCTATACATTGTCTATGTTGCCTATTCGCATTCCTCTCACCTATTTTTCGCAGGTTAACTCCATTTGTGTGAAATTTTTATGGAACAAAAAGCACCCACGTATTGCTCTTACAAAACTTAAACGGCCTAAGTCTGAAGGTGGAGTCCGTTTTCCCGATTTAAAACATATCATTCAGCATTTCTTATTAAACAATCCTTTGCGTTATCTTTTGATTTTACTGACACCTCTATACCTCATTGGATTGTCTTTGAACGTTCCTTCTTGAAGGATTTTTCTTTTCAGAATGTGATTTATATGTCTAATTGTACTTTCATATCTAATAACCCTATTTTAAAATATTCCCAAAATTTAATGTATAATACATTCATCAAGGATCTAACTCCATTTCAATGCTTTTTATCCTCTACTATTTGGTATAATAAATTTCTTAAATATAAGGGCAAGTCATTCTACTACAAACATTGGAAGGAGAAGGGTATTATTTTTGTACATCAATTAATTCTCCAACGCTCTGTTACTCCCTTTCTTGACTTGCAAATGCGTTTTCATTTACCTGCATCTTCTCTAAATGAATACCTTTTAATTTCAGCTGCGTTACAATCTCAGTTAGCTCTTTTTGACCTTCCTGCTTCCCTACCATCCCTTACTCCCCCGACACCGTTGTACAGTCTATTTCCTGTGTATAAACCTAAGGCCGCTCTTGTTTATAAAATATTGTTGTTGCATCTAACCGAGAAACCTATATCTCCTACTGAACTTGCTTGGGAAATAGATTTATCCCTTTCATTTTCTATTTCTGTCTGGGATAAATTAGGGTCTAAGTTATTTAAAATTTCTGCTGCTGCCCGTATAACTCAATCTTTGTATTTTATCTATAATAGAGCTGTTATTACCCCTGTTTGCATATCCAAGTTTTCCCCTTCTACATCTCCACTATGTTGGTCCTGCTCTAAGCATATGGGCACTTTGAGACATCTACTCTATGATTGTTCTAATGTTTTAACGTTTTGGGAGTCTGTTTGGTCAACTTGCATGCGTATTTTTAATTGTAATTTGATTTTATCATTTCATAATTTTTTTTAGGTTCTTCATCACTTGATTTGGATGACTCCAATTCTATTTCTTTATTGTTCGACCTTTTTATTGCATTGGCGTTTAAAGTCATTCTATCTTCTTGGAAAGACAATTCGAAAATATCTACATTAATGTGGTGGAATTGTATTTGCGATGAACATCGCATTGCCAATGTTTCTTCTTCTGCTCTTTCTCAAAAAATTAAATCTGATCTTCTCTGGTTGCCTTTTACATCCTATCTCTCTTCACATGCTCCGATGCCTTAATTTTGTATTTTTATTTTCTTGGTTTCTATCCTTCTTTCTTTTTCTTTTCCTTTTTCTCTAGTTCTTTTTCTTCTCTTTTTCTTTTCTTTACTATTTGATTATTTATGGTATTTTGATATTAATTGATTCTTTTATAATTTGTGTATAAGATGTTTATTTTATGCTTGATTGTATTCTTATGGTATTTTGGTGTTTATTTCTCTTAAAAACTCAATAAAATACTTAAACAAAAAAAAAATCTATTTCTAAGAATCAACTTGCTAAACTGGCTTTTGTACCAACGTATAGGACAGAGAACCATTTCTAAGAATTGAGCAAGGCCCAGCAACTGACACGTACACTTTATATTTTCAGTTCATTCATTTCTTGCAGAATTTCAGACAGTTTATGTTAACTATTTGTATAACATAGAGCTGTACCTGGTTAGTGAGCACATATTATTTCTAAGCAGCTTATACACAGAAATTAATGCAAAACTCTGGTTCACTTTAAATTAACCATTCACCAATGGAGCTAATTTCTTTTTTTAAATCTTTCACAAGGGTTACCCTAGGGAACGTTTTTGCTATTGGTCAGGTAGGGGGCAGGAGCCATCCCCACCCACAGGTTAGTGCCAGGCATGAATGTTGCTCTGCTTGGCACCCTCTTCAGAACACTGCTGGACCTATGGAAGACAGACGTCCTGCACCTGTTGCTGTGACTTATAAGGAGAACCCTAAATGCTGAACCTGCTCCCACTTGTATCCACAAAAAAGAAGTGGACTTTAAGGGTCAGTTGGCTGACCTCCTGTTAGCTACAGGGGCACAAAAGCTGTAAGACGCCCCTTTTCCTGAAGAGCCCGGCTGATCAGTTTCAACTGGACCTGGCTGGACGCTGCTGGTGGCTTCTGTTGAACCAAGTCCTGACCCTCAAGTGCTGTTCCTGAGGTCCTGCAACTCTTGGCTTGTGTACCAGTATATTCTTCCTGCCCAAAGTGCAAAAGCTGGGATTTAGAAACGTTTTTCCAACCGATAGGAGAACAAAGCTGATGATGTTGAATCATCGGTCGGATGCAACTTGCTGGTCTGTACGAGTGAAGAGATCTGACTTCCAGAAAAGTTTCTAAGCGCGTACCTTAGAGGGAATTACCGCTCAATGTATCCCTGTTCTGTTCACAGCAGTATCTCCATTGTACATCCATCAAATGTATATCACTGTCTCTGTCCCAACCACCTCAAACCCCAATGGTGCACTGCAGTTTGCTGGATTGAGATGTAATATATAACTTATCTCTCCTTGAAAAGGATTTTCTGTTGTGCACATGTATTCCAGCGCTGCAAGTGTCGAGGACTCATTGAAACTAAACTGTGGGACTTGGAGAACGAACCAGATCTGAGCGACTCTTCATATCAGGGACCTTCTTATAGCCATGAAAGGCAATCATGCCAGACTCATGCATTTCATGTGCTGTCTAGACGTGCAAGCCTATGTGGCCTGTGTGCTTGCAGAGGTGGACAGACCGGGACGATTGTTGGCCCACTTTATACGTCCTCAAAACACTGTGACCTTCATCCATGTCATTCATGATAACACCGATACGGAAGGGTTTACGCGATGTGACATCAACAAGACGTTTGTTCATCATTATAAGGACCTCTTATAGCTAAACCTGTGCTAGACCTCACACTTTCCACCACTTCCTCGACGGCTTAGACATACCCCACATCACACCAAGTGAGACATTGACCCTAGAAGCCCCAAGCATGGCTCAGGAGATACAACTGGCGATTCACGCTCCTGTTCACTGTAAATTTGCTGGCCTGGATGGCGTTTTACCCTGCCTATGAAACCTTACTGGCGCCTCGCAACTTTATATATGGAAGTTGCACAACTGGGATACCTTACTTCGACAATGAGTGAAGCATTAGTCACTTCTATACCTAAACCTAACCATGATCCCACAAATGTCACATCTTATCGTCCTTTATCAATTCTTAGTACAGATTATAAGATCCTTAGCAAGATGCATGCAGATTGCCTACTCTCATACTTACCAATACTTATCCATCCAACCCAAAACATGTTTGTACTACAGCACATCACACCAGGGAAGAGGTGTGGCACTGCGGCCAGGGCGACTGACGCTGGAATCTGGGGCTCACGGTTCGATCCCCGGCAGCAGGTCAGCCCAGCACCATGTGGTTATGGCAATAGCTTGCTTAGTCTTCCCGACAGCCCCCAGCGCCGGGATGCCTTCGGGTAGCTGTTCGCGCTTTACAAATAGTGGATTTACTTTCACAGCACTTCGGTTAATACACAGTAGTTATTTCATGTGATGGACCAAGTTTAGCTTACATTGCCAGATTCCGCCTGTCTCTCTATTGACCTTCAACAGGCATTTGATACACTCATTTAAGAATATATGATTGCATTGTTGAAGCGCTGCAGTCTTGGTTCCAAGATTATAGTGTGGATACAAATATTATACTCTTCTCCCACAGCCAGAGTTAAACTGGATGCCTTATTTCTGAGGTGTATGATATCGCCCATGGCACGAGGCAGGGGTGTCCACTTTCTCTCCTGCTATTCGTGTTGGCGGTTGAACTCCTGGCTATTAAGTTGCAACACTTGGGAAAGATTGGGGAATACCACTAGGGGCTGATACACATATCACTTTATGCAGATGATATATTGCTGTTCTTGAGGGATTCATGTATAGACCTCACTCTCCTAATAACACAGAATACCTTTTATGCCCTCCCTGGCATACGATTCAAACCCACCAAACATTTATATTTCAGCAGAAGCGCGACCATCCCTCACTTGATCATATTTGGCACTGACAGATTGCACTGGGCCCCACACTTCTTCGAATACTGTGAAATTAACATATTTCCTACCCCTGCAAACCTCCTTGAGGGCAACCTAGGTGCTGCGATATGGACCACTTGGTTCCTAGTAACATTCTGAAACACCTACCCCTAACAATAATGGAGCACAAAGCCCTTTGCACAATAGTGGTCCTACCAGGTTTATTATACTATTTTTCTTATTTACCGACATTAATACCAGCAAATCTGTTTTGGGACACTATGTCTCCAGAGGCCAGAGAGAACCAGATATCTGGGCTTATATTATGCAGCCCAACTGTATTGGCCAACTAGCCCAACTATATTGGCTAGTTGGACACCACTTAACTGAGACTGGTCTCACAGCGGACTAGATAAAAGATGGTGTACTACACACTTTGTTGTCCCCTTCCAGGGCCCCCTGAAAGGGAGCCGTGGCTCCATTGTTGGAGATAGCATGCACTTGTCTCCATAATGCGTTACAATACACTAAGGAAATGCTTACGCCCTAGCAATACCCCTACTTTGATTCCCGGCGCGATCCTCTGCCCTTTCCCTACTTGATCTACAGGGAAGTTGGACTGACTACTGTGGGAGACTTATATAAGAATGGTCTCTTATTAACCCTGTGCGTAAAACTCCGCTCACTGAGTTTGCAGATTTTTGGCAACTCCGCGTTCCGCGTAGAATGTGGAATTGCCGGAAAACTCCGCAACGGAGCGTAGTTTTTTGTGTGTTCGCGTGCCCAAAATGCGTTTTTGCATACTTGGGGGCGACTTACCGGGTGCCTGCGATCACCAACGAGATTTCTTATCCATTCGCGAACGCCATGAGATTTGCTAGCCAGCCGCCCGGTCTCGCTAGAGTTTGCATTCGCGAAGAATCATTTGGGGTGCGCCATCGGAGTATCAGCAGAAGTTTTGTGAAGAACGTGGTCCTGAGCATGCAAAATCTGCAATCTGGAGAAGGTTCTTTCCCGAGCAGCATCATAAACCTTGTCGAAATGATGATTTGGATTAAGAAAACTTCTCAGATTGACATTTGGCTGTACTTTTTTGTGCAAGGAGTCGTTATTCTTTTTTATTGAAGAGGAAGGAAGTGTCCCAGAGTCTCCAACTTCCTGTTCCTGTCCAGCAGGCTCCTCCCAATGATTTGTCCATCCCTGTTCACTTTTCATTAGGTTTTGGAGCTGGAAGGATCACTCTTTGTGTCTGCTGCATCATATACCATTGGAATTGAGGACTTTTGAATTTGATATTTCAACAAGTAAGTTTGAAAATTGGTGTTTGTTTGATTGGGGCATTACATCCACATTTTTTGTACGTTTCATTGTTTTTTAAAATTTATTGTGGTGGGTGGCCTGTAGTTTCAGAATGGGCCTAGTTGTTTCTTTGTAAGTAATTGTTCTTTTTTTTTTATAAAGGAAACATGTTGCACAGTTCACTATATTTTCTCCAACTTTTGAAATCAATTTGCAATATTTATTTAATTTACTTAACCAGTAGTCTGCCAATAGGCCTTTGGTCAGTCGGTCCAGAGCTACTCATGGGTGCATGAAACCACTGTTTCTGTGGTGTCTGTTGAATTTAAACATGGATGGCATTGGATTGAAATGCAAAAGGTGTTTTTTTGGTATTTCACTTTTTTTCATGTGTGTTACATAAAGGCCTTTGTTGGATGTGTGTGGTTGTTGTGTAACTTGCAAACCTTTTTTTAGCTCTGTGGACTTTAGTTTTTGGCATTTTTGCATTAAAGCTGTATGTTGTTGTTTAGCATGCCTCCTTTGTCTGGCCAATGTGTGATTGTGTTTGTAATAGTGGGCCAGCATTTGCCTTGGCTTAGCCTCCCCATGTGGCTAGGGGCCATTTTGTAAAGTCTGTGTTGATATAGGCCTGCTTGAGTTCATTGTTTTCCAGGCCTCCTGCTTGTTGTGAGTGACCATGTGGCTGGTGGCCATTTGGAGTGGTAGGAGTTAGTGTACTTTTGCCATAGGCCTGCATGTCTTTCCTTTGTTTATCTTGGCTTATTGCTTCCATCCATTGTCAGCTCCCTGAATGCTGCATCCCACGTGATGCACAATGCTAAACCGGGTTAATTACATTTGAATTTTTGTTGTTCTTCTTTCCTATCCTTCCTGAGTGTACTGTACAGTACACCAACTATGAAAGCCCTTGTTGTTGTCAAAGTCTCCCAAATGGCTACACTGTATTATGTTTTTCCAATAAATAAGGTAATAAATGTAATATTATTAACACTAACAAGTGTTACCTCACACTAAGTTATATATTATATTTGTTTGTTTGCACTAGTAGTAATTGAACCATAACAATGAATGCCACGTTTCACTGATGTTCTTCTTGCTTCTTTGCTTTTAGGTGCACAAAAGAGGAGGAGACCACATCACCCATTATACTGCCAGACAGACATCCTGCTGCACATGACATCACGTGATGTGTGACCACAGACATCACTTCAACTTCTGCCACTGTGTGCTGCTGACATCTTCAAGATGGCCCCAAAGAAAGGTACCAGGTCCAGTACCAAGAACGTTGCCAGTGAGTAGAAGACCGTATGTCACCCAAGACCTTTTGTGAGAATCCAAAAACTGCGCCTGTAGCAGCGGTGTCCGGAGAGCAAGCTGGGAGCAGCACCACCGCATCCGTGGACCCACCTCACCAACCTAGACCCAAGCCCATGTCTGTTGCAGAGGTAGCCAGTCTAATCACAAGTCCAACACCGACGAGCAGTTATGTTGAAATTGACTTATCGTTATTGCAAAGTAGTACCCAATCAATTCAGGAAACTCAGATAAGTGGGCAACAACAGCCACAACCACCCCCAATAGTAGTTGTTCCTCCCGAAGTCGGGGCAGTTCAGCAGATCAAGCTTTCTGCAGAGGAAGAAGAAGAGCAAGCCACTTTTTCAGAAGATCCATTGTCTTCCAGATCCCCAGCAAGGAAAAGGAGGGTTAGTCCATCAACTTCTTCTGCAAGGCCCCCTTCTGATGATTTAGACGCCACTTGGAAGCCACCTCAGTCTGACAGTGGGACATGCCACGAGACAAGGCATGGGAAAAGGAAGGTTCCAGAAAGCCTTAGAGTTATGGAGGTAGATGTAGAAGAGGAGGATGATGACGAGCCTGTCATCATGGACATTAGTTCCGCACCAGTGGACACCAACATTACCCCATCCCAAATTGCTGTGAGGGATGTGGCACGGATACCACCAACATAGATTATACCACCACCAACACCACCTTCAGCTTCCATATTTCACCGCCAGTGACCTACATACTGCAGAGAGTCAAATGTCACGCCCACCTACTAGTTCATCCGACATTGCAAGTGGCACCAGCAGAGCCAGAAAATTGACCTCCCCAGTTTGGGACTTTTTTTCGGATAGCAAGAAGGAGGTAAACATTGCTATATGCTCCATTTATGGACAAGGTGTTAGTTAGGGTAAGCTTAGTACAAACTATAGTACCGGAGGCCAAACAACCCATCTAAGAAAAAAACATTTGATCCAGTGGGAGGCGCACCTAAGCGGCCAAAAAATTGCACCCATTGTTGTCTTTAGCTATTACTCCTGAGGCACAGCCGGGAGCAGGGACTCTGTGAGTTAATTTTGTGATTTTAATTGTGCAACTACTAGCGTCTGTTGTATTTTTAAAGGGACATAGGCACCATCTCCTCGCACAGCGGGCAGAACGCTGACGCGGGCGGGTGTTTCCCAAGGACCGCACGTCATTGGCCGGATTGATAGGCACGTCCACTGTCAGCAGCCACGCCCCCTATCTGGTATAAAATGCGCGTTTGGATCGGAGCACAGCATCTTTAGCTATTACTCCTGAGGCACAGCCGGGAGCAGGGACTCTATGAGTTAATTTCGTGATTTTAATTGTGCAACTATTAGCGTCTGTTGTATTTTTAAAGGGACATAGGCACCATCTCCTCGCACAGCGGGCAGAACGCTGACGCAGGCGGGTGTTTCCCAAGGACAGCACGTCATTGGCCGGATTGATAGGCATGCCCACTGTCAGCAGCCACACCCCCTGCCCCCCCCCTCCACTTCCTTAAAGGATGTGTCTCTGCCGGAAGCGCAGCGGACGAGTGCAGCGGGTGCGCCGCCTGCGCGCCAAAGGCAAGCTCGTCTGCGCTCGTCCGCGCCGAGACCGGGCCTAGGGCTATCCCCCCTGCCCGATCGCCATTGAACCCCGGTGCTCACAGATATAGTAGGGAAGCACTGATGCTGCTGGACCCACTGTCTGGCAGAGCCCACTGCCCACGCCTAGTCCCTAACCTGGTGTCCGAAGATAAGAACCCCTGTCCCAATTGCTCTGGGCATCTGCCACATATTAAGCCCCTCCCATTGGAATCACTATCTAATCAGGGTCAGACCCTAGGCATCAGACCTTTTTCCTTGAAGCATAGGGAAAATAAGCACCCCACCAAGGGAGAATTAATCAGTGGGCTATTAAATGTTAGATCCCTTCCGAAACATGCCACGGAAATACAGCTGTTAATCGAATCCAATAACCTAGACATCTTATTCTTAACCGAGACATGGACTACGGTGGGAGCAGATTCAGAGTTAGGGCCGGCATGTCCAGTAGGATACAAGATTACTCATAAACCCAGGCCCACGGGGTGAGGGGGAGGAATAGGAATCATCTTCAGGGAAGAGCTAAATATTGTAACTCTGTGTATCGATACTGTTTCATGTGCCGAAATTCTCGGGATATTGATCAGACATGACTCAGGCCATTGCATCACGGGCCTAATCTGCTATAGGACACCGGGGCATTTCAATGCAATGCAACAACAGGAACTGATCACTGTCATCAATAACATGGCAATATCACATAGCAGGCTACTGGTATTGGGAGATTTTAACTTGTGGGATAACGACCAATCACACACGGCCTTACATAACATTATACAATCCTGTAACAACTTGGGTCTAAAACAATGGATAATTACCCCCACACACAGGCAAGGGAATATACTGGACCTGATATTCGCTGCCGAAGATCTCGTCACGTTGGGACTAACACTACCAGTAGACTGGTCAGACCACCATCTTGTAATATTTAACATCCATACTCTGGCTAACACAGAGTTAACAAACACACAGACCAGGACCTTCATCAGCCGTGATTGGAAGGGTCTGCTAAAAAGGAAAGAGGAAGGGAAGTCCGATTTCTGTCAAGTTGGGAATTCGTTTGATTTTGAGAACGACATCACCACCACCTACCATCTATTATGTAAAGAGGTAACCAGGCAACTTGATGATATTGCACCACTGAAAGTTATTAGAAAAAGAGGGAAACCCTCTGCGCCCTGGTATACGGATAAACTGAAAGAACTCAAAATTGTCTGTAAAAAGGCGGAGAGGTGTTGGAGACTAAACTATCTAGAGCAGGAGAAGTTGACCTGGAGGCAGACAATTGGGCTTTATAAGAAGGAGATTAATATTGCTAAAGCAAACTATTTCGCAGACTTAATACTTAATAGCTCCAACAAATCCCGTGATACCTTCAGGATAGTGAAAGAGCTGTTTCATCCTGAATGTGCCAACAGTCAAATTAGACCCTCACAAGAACTATGCGATGGTTTAGCTTCCTTCTTTCAGGAAAAAGTCGAGGGTATGAAGGATGCTTCCCCCCCTCCATTGCAGGGCAACAGTATCAACAGGAACAGGGAGAAGAGCGAAGGAAATATAAGACCCTTCACTCCAAGGGTTACCTTGGAGAATTTTGAAACCCCGACAGAACTAGAATTTGCAAAGACAGCCTTTAATGTTACATCAGGATCACCGCTGGACCCCCTTCCTCACAAAATAGTAAAAGAATTTGGGAACGAGTTCTTTCCAGCACTTCGACAGTTGTGCATGCAGTCCTTCAACACAGGTACTGTACCAAAGGACTGGAAATTAGCAGTTGTCACCCCCCTGCTGAAAAAATCTAATCTCGACCCGAGCTGCCATAAAAACTACCGACCTATATCACTCCTGCCATACCCAATTAAGATCATGGAACGGATGGTCAGCAGAGGTCTGGCCCTCTTCCTGGAAACTAATAACATCTTGGAAGAGGAGCAATTTGGCTTTAGACCAGCTCATGGAACCGAGTCAGCCCTGTTGACGGTATTGGACGACCTACGAATGAGGGCGGACAGGGGAGAATCAGCAATTCTAATCTTGCTTGACCTGTCCGCCGCTTTCGACACGGTGAGCCACGACATTCTGCTGACCAGATTGAGGAGCATCGGAGTTGGGGGAGCTATGCTTGGCTGGTTTCACTCCTATCTGACAGATAGATGGCAGGCAGTAGCAATTCCTCCGTACCAGTCAGAGTTTGCTCCAGTCCCATCCGGGGTCCCACAGGGGTCTGCCATCAGCCCAATACTCTTCAATGTTTATATGCAACCCCTGATGGGCATCATCAAGACTCACGGCATCAGCGTGGTCAACTATGCGGATGACACGCAGCTGATGATCTCTCTTGACGGTACCCAGGCAGACTCACTCGAGACTTTTCACACCTGTATGCGAGAAATGGCTTCCTGGCTCAAACAGAATTCTTTACAATTCAACAGTGACAAAACTGAAATAATGCATTGCAAAGTAGGCAGAATCACTAGAAGCCTACCCATGGACTTCTGGCCTCTGGAACCAGGGGAGTCGTTAACTCTGGTAAAGTCAGTAAGGAACCTCGGAGTCAGTTTTAATGAAAATCTGTTTTGCTTTAATAAGAGGACTGCGCAAGCTGCTGCCTCTTCTACCAACACAGGTTAGAGCCACCATAGTAGGAAGTACCATCCTTAGCCGCCTAGATTACTGTAACTCCCTACTATTGGAATTCCCTGCCTACCTGATCTCCAGACTTCAGAGCATCCAGGCAGCTGCGGCTAAACTGACTCTCTCCCGAGGGCGAAGAGCCTCCACCACCCTTGCCTTGGCAGACCTTCACTGGCTACCTGTACACCAGAGGATCCTTTTCAAATCTTTATGTACTGTCTTCAAAGCAGTACATGGGATGGGCCCCCGTCCACTTCAAAATAAATTTAAGTGGTACGAACCCACCCGGTCCCTTCAATCCTCCTCTTCCAACCTTATTGACATCCCAAGGATCAGGAAAGCCACTTGTGGTGGCAGAGCCTTCAGCATAGCGGCAGCACATCTGTGGAATAGACTACCCATTGACATCAGGAAAACAGATGAACTGATGGCCTTTAGAAAAAAGGTGAAAACCTGGCTTTTTCCTAAAATTTAACCACCTAGACTCACAAGTTATCCCTCCTGCTTTTCCCCCGCTGCACAGAGTTCTCAGCTTATGTACATAGCGCCAGGATGCCCGTAGGGTTACAGAGCGCTCTATAAATGTTATAAATAAATAAATAAATAAATTGTTGGAGGGGATGAAGAAGTAGAAGATCCAATCACGGTGGAAGGTGAACAAGAGGGAGACATTTTCTCTGGTACACAAAGCAGCCCTGTCGCCAGCAGTGCAGTGGTACTGTCCAAATCCTCATCAGCAACATCACAATGGCACAAGAGTAAGACTGAGACACCAAGAGGTCCAAGACAAGAGAGTATCGCAATGAAAAAAAGTACATTGAGCCTAACATCTGGCGTCAAGAATCAGTGGCACCAGAAAAGAAAACATTCCTGGCTGCCATTATCATAATGTTTAGGCTGGACGGGCAACACGAACGCAAGCACCCAATGACACGTTTGTACAACGTGAAGCTGGCTAAAATGTTAGCGCTGGACCTCCTCCCTTTTTCTTTTGTGGAAGGGGTGGGTTTTCTTGAATTTGTGGCAGCCATCTGCCTGAAATGGAAGGTTCCCAGCCGGTCCTATTTCGCCAGAATTGCTGTTCCAGCACTACATCACGAAATGCTGGAATTACTTGGACAAGCTTTGCAGCAGAGTGCTGCTCACACTATCCACCTGACAACAGACATGTGGACCTGTTGCCAAGCCACTGATTAAATGTGCATCACTGCACACAAGATCTCATTTGTGGGGGTTAGAGAAAAAATATCTGCAGGTGTTGGCGCTGCTGAAATTTTTAATGCCACTCAGAAACATGCAACTGTAACCATGTTCGCCATGGAGAAATCTCATACTGCTGCAAACATTTTCAAACACTTTGACAGCAAGGTCTTTGAATGGCTGCGGCCAATAGAGTTTAACATTGGTTTTTTTGCCACGGACAATGGGCGTAAAATAGTTAAGGCCATGGCCGATGGTGGCTATTTCAGAGTCCTGTGTTTGGCGCACTGCATTAAAATCATTGTTCAAGACTTTCTGAAAAAAGAAGACCGAGTCAGCAACTTACTGACCACCTGCAGAAGAATATACACACATTTCAGTCATTCTTCTAAAGCCCAGAAGCAGCTGAGGATCATTCAACGTGATAATAGAATGCCAGTTTAAGCACTCATCCAGAAGGTGCCAACATGTTGGAACTCAACTTATTACATGCTTAAACTTCAGTTTGAACTATACAGACCAATCAATGAATATGTCTTGCAAAGAGGGGATGCTACTGTGAAAGGCATGATCATTGGGATGGACCAATGGGGCCTAGTTAAATGCCTGACAGAAATGCTATTTCCTTTCAAGGTCTTCACACGTGAAGTCAGCAAGGAGGACTGTACTATTGGCCAAGCTATCCCATTGTTTCACATGCTACAGGAACAGCTGAAGGGTGTGTCTGCAATGTACGCAGGTGTGGAGGAAAAAAGAATCATATGAGTTGGTGGAGAGTTTAACCCTTCGCTTATCTGAAAATACAAGGGTGCAAAGAGGCATTGTGTCATCCAACCATTACATTTGTGCCACAATTCTGGATCCACAGTACAAACCATTACTGCACACTTTCATTCCTTTTTTAGACGGGGATGTTGCCAACTACAAAACTTGGATAGCTGTGGAAGCCAGTCAGCTAGAAAAAGAATGGCCGGGAATTAAAGGCCCGCTCCTTTGGGGCACAACAAGTACTGCAGGGCATCCAGCTTCAAGTTCAACTTCAGAGCCTGAGGGCAGTGCGGTTAGCTCACAGCAGCCAAAACCACCAACAACACCGAGCAGATGGTCCAGGCATATCTGGATGACCCAACAGAGGTCTACTTTAATCAAAACCTGTATTGGTATGGGAAAAGGCGCCAATGGCCAGTGCTTAGCAGGCTGGCAATAAACTATCTGGCTTGCCCTGTCACAAGTGTCTCCTCTGAGCACGTTTTCAGTGCTGCTGGTGCCGTTCTGACAGTCAGAAGGACAAGTCTCTCACCCCAAAACATGGAGAGGCTAACCATGTCAAAATGAATCACCACTTTATACCACCGGATTACACCATACGTGAAGTAGCACAGCATAAGGATGATGACGGCGACTCAGGTCATGGAAGTAGTGTGTTAGTTGACCTACTTCTGGGTGAACCACCAGAGTTTGAGGAGAAGCTCTACTTCCCTGACAACTAGGCTTTCGAGTTCCTTTCTTTCTTGCTTTGACGCCCAAAAAAAAGCCCCCCAAAAAGAGATAGCTAAGGAATATTATTTACTTTTATTATTTGTGTGTGTCACTGTCTTTCTGTTTCTGGTTCGAATCGCAACAAATCCTTCACCACCGTCTTACTCTTTTATTGCCGGATTGGAGTTGCAACTGTGTGCAGTCAGTGAAGAAGTAAGTCCACTCCTCCGAGTCCTGACTCACCCTAAATCCATTTCCCTCAAGCCAGACATTGGATGGAGAATAGTACAACAAATGTGAAATGTGTGCCTGCCTCGAGTCCTTCCAAAGAACCTGATTATATATCTATCCTCCTTTCCGAGCCTAAAGGGACTGCCCCTGAAGAACAGGTAAATGATGCGCTGCACGCTGACTCTCAGTGATTGGTGTTTGTGTTGTGCATGATGTCTACTAGTATTTAATCTCTACACACAAAAAAGTGACTCAAATCAATCTTTCCCTTCTTGTTGTTCGATTACAAAATTCTTGTACTACTGCAGGCCGATCCATTGCATTTTTGATTCTGGACTCACTCGGGACACTACAGAGTTGGACACCATGACCATACCATACTCGCAGTCAGACAGTAGGATCGGAGATGATCGATGGAATAACTCGGGGCGTTTCATGAAGTGGCCTAAAAGGTAAACAACAACACCAGACCTTCATGTCTGTGTAGTGGTGGAGGTAAGTGTGGTGGTGTGACTAACAGCGGTGCATTGATTTTGTTACTTAATTTGGAACATGCTATGTTGCTGTGTGTGTATGTGTGCACAGTGCTGTCTGGCTCAAAATCTAAGCTAAGTGGAGGTTGGGTGGGCAGGCGGCCTGCTCCTATTGTTGGAGGCAACTGCTGGAAACAGAGTAGACATGATTTAGCCATGCCGCCTCTTTGATTTTTGAATGTCCTTTTTACTTTTCCATCTACACTTACAGGCCAGCCTTTACCCTGCGCTATACTGAGAATAACAACTCACTCTTATCTTACCAAACCGCATCTGCCAGGCAGGCACCCAAGATTGACGGATGGACAGTCCAAGGAAGGACCAAAAGGAATGCCGTGATGCAACTCCCAATTTGAAAATATTAGTATCATTTCATTTGATTCATTTTTTCTCTTTAATCATTACTACTGTGTGTTGTTTATGTTTGCTTATATTTGACTCCTACAGATATTTTAAAATTTTCTTTGGTAGCTTTAAAAGGAAGCCCGGTACAACAGAACATAAAATGTATGTAACTTGGGTCTCTCTGGGGACAGACAGGCAAGGCAGTTGCATAATAATAATTAATAATATACTGCTGCTCTGTACGACTAGCCTAGTACTACTCATCAAGTCATTATCATGCATGCATTTCCTTTTTCTCACTTAACAGATTTATGATGGTCGGCTGCCAAGATTGTGTGTTGTCCATGTGTAGTGTTTGTCAAAACCTTTCCTTCCAATCCCCCTTCACAACCATTCATCAAACCCTAATCCTCTTCCCACGGGCTGTGTGATTTATATTGAGGTGTGACTAAATTAAATTTACACCAATTATTGATCACACACTTGCCTGGGCGGATGTGGTGAAAGCAACACTAACTCAAGGCAGGGCGAGGATCTTCTTCTGCTCTAAGTATATATAGTATAGCCCACACTGGCAATATTAGATTGCCCACACATACATGCACAGTATTCAATATTCTTTTTTTTCTAGAGGAACACAATCCATCATAATAATATAATTGGATGCCAGCATTGAGTCATCAATCATCCTAGTTCCAGCACTAAAGGTTACGAAGCCGCTTGTCCGCTTCATCATCATAGCTCGAGTCGACTTCAGTTTGTAACTTGTACTAGGCTAGCCCTCCAGGCATTGTGGTTTATTTTACTTTAGCATTGCTTATCATCATCATGGTTTCTTGTTTGGCAGTCTTCTTTTGTACTGTACTTCTACTAATGGTTCCCGAGTCTCCCTCAGGTGACTGACTGTCTCATTTTCTTTTTTTGCAAATGCTACTGTCAGTGTCTACTACTACTACCACCATGGCACCTTGGGAAACCAAACCATCACCATGCAGCCATCGCTTCGCCTAAGTATAAATAAACATCAATCACAGGTAAGTGAAGATGCTTGGGGAAGGCATAATTAATATGGAAATTAATTAATTAATTCACACACCCACACCCTTCTGAGTCCGTAGGGGTTTTAGTTGCAGACTGCATAGACTAGGAGGAGAGACTGACAGTACTATTAGGACAAGTCACAAGTGAGGGTACCGCATCTATCTGTTGGCGTGTTACACTATCAGCAGATTATTTCAATCAAAATCTGGCTGCGGCCCTGCTGCAGCAAAGAAAAGTGTGAAGTAAAACAGTAACCCCCCACAAAACATATACACCATATGTAAACTATAAATAATGTATTTCCCTAACAAATAAACTAATGAAAAAATCCCACAACACCTGACCCACCCCTCTCCCCAACTAATGTCCATCATAAGAGTCCAATGTCCATAAACCCCAACTTTTCACCACCACCCAATTCCCACCCGCCAAAAAAAAGATTACAAAAGGGGCAAGGCGACAGAGTTCTAGCAGCGGGCTCGCTGGATCTTCCTTTCCAGGGTGTTAATCCGCTCCTCTAGGCACGCCATCCGAGGAGCATGCAGCACTTAAACGCCTTGCAGTTGCATGTACAGAGGTGGGCAGCAGTGTTCAGAGAAGTGCAGCAGGTGACTGCCAGACCACGGCACCTTACCACCGGAGGCACTGGGGGTAGGCTGGCTGGGGCCCAGGCATTGGAGGAGGCTGCAGCTGCTGCTGCCTCCTCCTCCACCTCCGCCAGAACCACCAGCTGCCGATATTCCGCACGGATGGCTACCAGCGTCTGTTATTGAGCCTTGGCGGCTAACTCCTTCCTGTTTGGTTGGGAAGGAGTAGCTATATCAAGGAAGAAAAAAGACAATTGTAACCAATACTCGTAGCAAAACAGTAACACAAAATTAATTATACACATAGAATTATAGTGGCACAGTAGCACTAGCAAGCACAGTACATAACATTTGTGGTATCCTCCCATTTCCTCTGCCTCTAACATTTGTGGAAGTTTCAGGCATTACTAGGCACTATGGAGTAGACAAGTCTTCTTATTCTCTCTCTTGTTTAGCTAAATTAACCTTGTAGGCATCCCAGCTCAGTCAGCTTGTGCCTTAGAAAGACATATTTGTGTCGCAGACTCATGTTATTTACTACTGTCTGCAGGTGGGGCAGCTGTAGTCTACAACTTCACAATTATCTTATTGTTCTATTATGGCCATAGTCTGTTACATCAATGGCAACTGCTCAATTTCACTTTCACCCTGACCACTACAACAAGGCAAATAATATCTCATCCAAATGATTGTATGTGGGACGACGTGAGGTACTATTGATTAATTGTGTAACCATGCAGCCAATTGGCCACCCATGGCTGACAAGGTCGAAATGACATAGGTAGGGAGTGGTTTTCAAAGTAAACATGGCTATCATTTTTCTAAATCTATCAACAAACCTTTCACCAACAACATACATTTGTTATTTAAACCACCACTCATGCGTCCTTGCTTGCCTTTGAGTTAGACCCATCAAACCCCCCCCGGAGGATTCCTATCATCCATAGAGTTTCACCCACCCAGGCAGGCATCCTTTCTTTCACCTTTCACCCTTCCTTCAACCACTCATGCATCCTATCAGCCACCTATGCATCCTGTCCCCCTTCCTTCACCCACGCATCCTTCTCTGCCAGTCATATATTACATGTCACCCCTCCTTCCTCTTTCCATTCTTCTTTCCCTTTTTGTTCAACCCATCCATCAAGGTCGATTGACTTTTAGTTTTCTTCCTACACATTTCCCAGCTGAGTTGAAGTCCGATAGAGGAGGCATTAGTTACTCAACTCCCGCCGCTAATGCTAGTGCTATTGCAAATGCTAAGTAAAAGCCTGGTTCTCTTCTTCACAACAACTTAGACTCTCTCAACAGTACAGTGTACATCCTTGCAGCGAGTGTGTATTGTCAATAAGTAAGGAATATAACTTACCACAACCCACCTCTGCAGCTGCCGCATCTGCTCACTCCTAGCTGGCATCACCTTCCCGCTGGCCCTGGCACTGGTGGTCGGTATGCCTAGAAATAACATAAAACATTTTTAGATACCATATACACCTCCCCCTATTTATTTTTTTCACTAGCAAGATTGAAAAATTCAATGCATACATACACCACACACATCACTAGTAGAAATTGGGTACTAGAGTAGACAGTAGTATTCCCGCCTCTCCTATCAAAAATAATAAAATAATTGGTTGGGCATTTTGTTGGTGGCAATTTTCGAAAAAGCCTCTCAAGAAGAGGACAACCCAAAGGACTGGACTCAGTGGCTATAGCTATTGGTGAATCTGAGTTTTAAAACGTTTTAAAAAGAAAGAGTGGCCAACTGGGCAAACAATCGGACATGAGGTGTCTCGAGTCTCGACTCAAGTCGTCTCTCTTGGTTGGAAAATATAATTGTGCCTTCCTCCTCCATCCTCATTCTTCCTTTCTGCCATGGTGCACGGTAATCACAATCAACTGCTGCGGCTAAAGTAGTAATAATAATAGTACTAGGCCTAGATGAGAAAAAGTAAAAATACACCACTTTGGGTGTCCAACGCGACCATGATCTTATTTACTGATTGAGCATGAGAAGAAAAGTAAAAGAAAGCCTTCGAATCTCAAGAAACATGCGTAGAATACCTTAGTTGGGCATGCAATCTGCAAAGCAGAGTAGTAGTACTAAAGGACCAATGTGTTCTCTGAGTCTTACATTAGTACCACTACTAGGCCATCCACAAAATATAAGGGGAGAGGGAAAGCTGACTGAAAAACCAGAATAAATTATAAAGCAAGCTACAGACAGAGTAATAATAGTAGAAGTACAGAGTGAGAGGCAGTTAGATCGATATTTAAAAAAAAAAACAGACACTAGAAATATAATACTTAAGGAGTAGGTAATGCAGGGATAACAAGAATTTAGAAACAGATAGATCGAAGAAGATATGGTAAAAATTAGAATTAGGAAACAGAAAGGTGCAGTAAAAGTTAGGGAAATATAAATATTATAACAGGAGGACTTACTGGGGCCAGCAGCAAAGCCATCTGTAGAGGAGCGATCCTGGCCCTGGGAGGCACCTTCAGCTCCCACCTCAGCAGACCCAGTCGTCTTCTTGCCCCTGGATGCTGATCATGTAAGACATAATAAAGAGCCAAAAATTGATTGGTGTGAAACAAATTATAAATATTTTTTTTAAACGCAAAAAAAAAATTGTTGACAGGAAACAACAATTGGAATAATATTGACCTATGCAATCAGATCGACTAGTAGCATCGCGGTCGCGGACAGTCCTATCTCTTTATTATTCCAGTGTTCCTTTCCGATTCCAGAATCCTAAACCTAAGTACTACCTATCCCGCCTATTCCAAAGACTTTGGAATGAATTGCCAAAACTTATATTTGCTTTTTCTAAGTTGCGATCTCATTCACAATCATCAATGAATCAACCCCCTTTGACAGGCCAATTGTTCACTAAGTCTGCATTTCCATTTATTTTAGTCCTCAAAGATGTATAGATGGACGCATGCATATTGCATACAACAAATTGTTGGTTGGTTGCTAATGTCCTGAGTTGCTATATTATTCACTCATTAACAAACTACAAAAGGTTCTACTAAGGACTGGAGTCAGCAGCACATGACTGAGGACGCATTACGCAGACCACTAAAACATTACCAACTAATACTAAGTAACTAACTATAATAATAACTACCCACCACCACTATTTAGTGACAGGACAAAGGAAAGAGTCTCTCTAGCATTACCTAACTTAATTTCTCTAACCTCTCTTACATAATCAGCCCAAGCGAGCTCAAAGTTGCAAACAAGTAAGATTAGTAGCGCCGAGTACCTGTCTAGAAGAATAACAATCACATAATATAAGATTTTTAAACGTAACTTACCTGCTTGTAAGCAACAGCAGCATTCTTGCGATTTGGGAATAAATAATATTCGCAATAACACAGAACAGAACACACAATAGTAATATAATTAGTAACTCACCAAGCCCCACGACCTCAACACCTAGCTGGCCCAGCAGGTCCTGCTCCCAGTCTAGGATGTCGGACCACCAGTGAGTCAGCTGGTTGTAGGTGTGCCAGACCTCAGAGCAGAGAAGCACTGCCCGGTGCACCCTCGCCCACCAGCGATGATGATCCTGGATCCCATAGCCAGAACCAGGCCTGCCACCTGCTGCCAAGGTTAAGGGGAGGTGGTGTTTCACGAAAAAAACTAGGGTACCACCTCCACTTCTGATAATAAGGCCCGGGCCTGCACCCCTTCCGGGTGCCACCTTCCACAAGGAAGGTGGCTCCTGGTCGCACTACCCTTATCCATGGCCTGGCAGTTCGGGCTGGACTGTTCCCATTGGGCGCAGGGTCAAGACTGATTTGCATATGGCTGGGTCCAAACTGGAATGGCATGGTGAGCAAAAAAACAATGGATTTAGGCCCAGATCTCTGTACTGGGGTGACTGAATGACATTGTTCTGCATTCTGTCCATCAATTGTTCTTTTTGCAGTTGTCACCCTGAGTGGGACGGATATGCCCAGACGTGGGTCCCGTGCTCTCCATGCCACTGGAGTCAAGTTATCCTAGCTGATGAGGGCTGAAAGCCCGAAACCGGTCCTAGGATGCTTGTTTCCAGTCCAGGGAGGACCTGGCCTGGCAGTTCGGGCTGGATTGTTCCCATTGGGCGCAGGGTCAAGACTGATTTGCATACGGCTGGGTCCAAACTGGAATGGCATGGTAAGCAAAAAAACAATGCATTTAGGCCCATATCTCTGTACTGGCGTGAATGTATGACATTGTTCTGCATTCTGTCCATCAATTGTTCTTTTTGCATTTGTCACCCTGAGTGGGACGGATATGCCCAGACGTGGGTCCCGTGCTCTCCATGCCACTGGAGTCAAGCTATCCTGGCTGATGAGGGCTGAAAGCCCAAAACCGGTCCTAGGATGCTTGTTTCCAGTCCAGGGAGGACCTGGCCTGGCAGTTCGGGCTGGATTGTTCCCATTGGGCACAGGGTCAAGACTGATTTGCAAATGGCTGGGTCCAAACTGGAATCGCATGGTGAGCAAACAAACTATGGATTTAGGCCCAGAGCTCTGTACTGGGGTGAATGTATGACATTGTTCTGCATTCTGTCCATCAATTGTTCTTTTTGCATTTGTCACCCTGAGTGGGACGGATATGCCCAGACATCTGTCCCGTGCTCTCCATGCCACTGGAGTCAAGCTATCCTGGCTGATGAGGGCTGAATGCCCAAAACCGGTCCTAGGATACTTGTTTCCAGTCCAAGGAGGACCTGGCCTGGCAGTTCGGGCTGGACTGTTCCCATCAGGCGCAGGGGCAAGATTGATTTGCATATGTCTGTATCCAAACTGGAATGGCATGGTGAGCAAAAAAACGATGGATTTAGGCCCAGATCTCTGTACTGGGGTGAATGTATGACATTGTTCTGCATTCTGTCCATGAATTGTTCTTTTTGCATGGTTCTGGGAGGGGTGGGGGGCAGAAAAGAAATTGTAGAAGTAAAAAATAAAGTCAGGAAAAGAAGTAGGGAAGTAAAAAGAAAAAATAGCAAGTAATAGAAAAACAGAACAAAAAACACAGTAAAAGTAGAAATAAAATGCAAAATACTCTCTTAAAAAGAGAGAGGGATAGATAATAAAAGAAAGATCAGAAAAAAAGTTTTGGAAGCAAAGGATTGAAAAGATTTGAGGGGATTCAAAAACAGGCCCCATACAAAGTGTAGAAAAACAAGATGGCCGTGCCCATTGGCGACCGCGTGGTGAAGTTCACTCGATATTTCCCCCCCGAACACGCAATCCGCGTTGCCGAGCGTCAAACGTCTTGCGAGCATGCGGAACAAGCAACTCTGCATGCTCATGGAATCCGCGTAGCGTTGCGGAGTTTTTTTACTGCTTTGCGGAGTTTCGCGGAGCGCTACTACACAAACTCCACCCGGGCTTATCTCTTATTAGATTTTCTGGATCTGATTGATTGATTCACTTACTTTGCCATCTTTCTGCAGATCTACATACTGGGGCTGGAGGTAGCGGTAAGCAATAGTTCCCCATGGCTGGAATGCCCTTTTGAGTCTGTGCAAACCTACTAGCATGTTTTATGGGTTTTCATCAGCTCGTCTCTAATATCTTACCATAAAGAGAAAGGCTGGAAATTTACTCCTGACAAAGGCAAAAGTAAAACTTCTTCTTAGGTTGGGGAATAAAGTGGTTGTGGAAAAAAGTGGTTGGTGGGAAAGGGAACTTGTTACTGCTCAAAAGATTTTCGCATGAGCAAATCTACACATGCATATTTGCTCGTGCTAAAATGCAGTTCACAAATATTTCCTAAGATTATGATATCCTGACCTACTCCAGTAAAGTCTTGTAAATTCATGTGAAAGCCATACATCTGCACTAATACAAGGACATATACCATGGTGGTTTTTTAGACCAAAAATATTTTTGCTTTTGCCAATGTTTGTTATAATGATCAGTGCCTAGCAGCTCCAACAACAATAAAGTTGTACGAAAACCATGTCAAAACAAGACTCGCATTAACCAAACCAAAAGGCTGGTCGTGAATGTCCTACCTATTGGCTTTGCCAATGCTGGTTTATTGTCATGTTTTCTATAATTTGGTTGAAATTGGTTACACTGATTTCCCATTATAAATATTTTTGTGGAAATGCTAGCATGAATCAACACATTTTACTAAATGATGCTTCAAACAAATGGTACATAAAATTTCTCATTAGTTTAGCAAAACGTTTTGTTTTCTAGTTGCATTTTTTTAGGAACATTTTATTTTGAAAGGACAAAATCATCAATCTTGCTTTCAAGGTTTTGCATATATTTGCATCTAATCTGAGACCATCCTGGAAGCATTGTAGTAGACTCATATTATTAAACTTTGCAAACATACATTTAAATTTTTATACTGGACCCACTGTCGGTAATGTAGTCTGAACTTATAACATTTCCTTAGAGTGCTCACCCTATGACCCAAATAATAAAGGCTTTCTATTAATGAACCATAAATACAAGTTCGAACAGCATTACCATATGGACACAAATATTACTTTAACTGCAGACAATGCACTTCCCTGATCCATAATATAGCACTGTAATCTGGCAGCCAAAGGGTTTGTGCTACAGAGAGTTAGGCCACTTATCCCAAGGGCAATATAAACATGAAAACGTGTTGTCCTTGAACCCAAACAATATGTCCTGGGCATGATGACCTTCCACCCTGAACACAGATAGTCCAGATTGCATACACAACTGGCATCCTGAAGCCCTGGAACCCAACTCTCCCTCAGGGCCGGACTGGGCCCCGAAACCGGCCCTGGCAGACTGCTCGGCCGGACACCCTGGGGGTGGAGGGGGGGTGCGGCCAAGCTGTTTGCTCGAGCCGGTTTCGCCGGTTTTGTTACAGGGGGCCGATATTGCAGGCCTCCTGTAACAAAAACGGCCCCCAGAGGGCCAAAACCAGCCCCCAGCCTAGCGGCCCACCAGGAAATCACCTGGTGCCCGCTACGGCCAGTCCGGCCCTGCTCCCCCTAGATCTAGTATTTCTAATTAGGGAGATTAGAAGGTGACAACATGATATGGTCTGTTGTAGAAGTCTTGGATGAGTAAACAGGTGCCGAGCCTATAGCTTCACATTCACAGGAAAAGGTGAGTAGAGAGATCTGTCCCTCTCCCAGTCTAAAAGGAATCTGCCTCTCTAAGGGGCATATTATCAAGCACGGTGTTAAAATTATCGATGCTTTAGCGGCAGAAAACTGCTGCTAAAGTGGCGATAATGGGCTTGATAATATGCCGCAGAGAATTCCCATAGAAGCCCATGTTGACACCAGAACATGGGCTTCTATGGGAATTCTCTGCGGCATATTATCAAGCCCATTATCGCCGCTTTAGCGGCAGTTTTCTGCCGCTAAAGCGGCAAACATTTTAACGCCATTTCTTGATAATATGCCCCTAACTTTGGGAACATCAATTAAAATAACTGAAGCTTCAGAAACATTCTTATTTCCTCTCTCACCACCATGAACCAACCAAATTGTTACTTGAGAGGAGCATCTTCATCCTCCCTTAAGTTTCACATTGCACCGAAACTAGCACTGTAATATGCAACTTTGAACATTCCGCCATCCTGGAGTTAACTCAGCTGTCGATATGAACTTCAAATACACGATTACACATACACAAGTATAACTTTTAGTATAAGGGCAAAACATGAATAAATGAGGACATGATTACACGTTTCAACTGAACATTCGTGCACTCATATATTAACCTCTAAACCCATAAGATAATGACATTTCATTAATACATTTAAATGCTTCACACAAGTTAAGGAAATTAAAACACTATGGGCCAGATGTATCAAGGCTTTTTGCGTTCGCAAATGGGCCGAATCGTAGAATCTGCTTGTTTGCGAACGCAAAAATGTGTTTTGCAATGTATGAAACTTTTGCCATTCGCAATATGGGTAATTGCAATTTTTTGCGATTACCTAAATTTCGAATGCAGTTAGGGAATCGCAATTTGCGAATCCTTAAATGAAATGCATGAAGCAATCGCTAAATGCGAATTTGCATTTAGGAATTGCAAATTACCATCAACTTCAAGTTGATGGTAATTTGCAATTCCTTTCAAAAATGCACAAAAGTGTATTTTTAAAAGTGCCATGTGGCATGCACACGTGTGTGTGTGTGTGAGCCATATATGCTCACTTACCTCATGTGGGGATGCATCAGGGGTGCCCATAGGCCCCCTAGCACCCTTGGATTTTCATTTGCAAATTGCGATTTCAAATTTGGTAATCGCAATTTGCGAATGCACTCCCATTCATTCCTATGGACCTACAGGCCCATAGGAATGATTGAGAATGCATTCTCTAATAGCGAATCGCAATTTGTGATTCACTATTAGTGATTGTTAAGGAATCGCAAAAAAATTGTGATTCCTACATCCATTGCATTTTGCGATTCCAAAAAAGCGAATCGGTAAAATTCGCTTTTTCAGAATCGCAAAACCATTTCTGCATACATCTGCCCCATGGTGAATACAATGTCAACTATGAGTATATCATTGCAAATTGTAAGAAATAAAACTGTGGAGCCGAAACTCTGCTGCTCTAATTCCCCCTCTGATGGCCATGCTCACCATCACAACAACACATGAATCTTATGTTATGAGACTAGCTCAAAAACTTGATGTTTTCAATAGTTTACATATAGAATTTTCCAAGTGTTTCATCTCATCATAAAATCCACATGAACTCACCTCGAACTCTACATCCTTTCTCTTTCTTTTTATTCCCCTTTCATGCTGGGCTTTCCCTTTTGCTTTTATGCACTTGTACCACTTAAAGATTAGAAACAAACAAATGGCACAAATGGCAATGATTACACGGGGGCTCAAAATGAAGCCCAATATCCCAATTCCTAAGTTTCCAAACCACTTGCCTATAGCAGCAAGCCCATTTCCAATCGCAATCCTAAGCACATGTGGCTTCCAACTCCTCTAAGTCTCCCTTTAAGTCTGTAATGTTCTACATTTGTTTCTTCACCTCTTCACTCTTATCAGCACTGCTGAACTTTCATCATCTTACAGACTCTGCCCTCCTTTGCAAGAAGGATATCTAGCACAAGACTGTTCTGCATCACCATAGGTCTTGTAGCTATTATTTCAGTGTCCGTGGCCAACAATACATTTGCTGTACTGGTAGCTAACTTATCAACAATAGTGTGTTAGCCTTGGCCACTCACCTGCAATGCACAAGGCCACTGCAGAAGCAATGACTGTCCTCAAATCGCCTTTGTGCACATCTCTCAATATGGCTTTACAAATCGCGCTGGCAGTTGTTCCAAAAGGGGAAGGGAGGTTGAAAAAAGAAAGAAAAAAATCCCTTGGGGAGAATGGGATTCATGGTTGAGAACATGATTCCCTTGTGCTTGTTATCTGCAGTCTTAAAGCAAGGAACATAACAGATCAGCAGTGTGAACGCATCTTTCCTCCCTCACAATACCCCATGGTATAATTGGTTACAACGTGACACTCACTTTTCAGGGATTTCACTCCCTCACAGCGAGGTTTTCCTTTACTCAGGAGTGATACCATGTTTCAAGATGCTCCAGTATTGCCAATGGAAAGCCAATGTAACAAGTCTCTAGTTTGGTCAATGTCTTTCTGTCTGCCAGTGTTAAAAAGAGATTTTGCCGTGTGGCTAATCAATGTCTCTCAGTTTGTTGGTACTTGTAACAATGTTTCATTCACACATTTCGGTCAAACACTTGGAGCGGAATGTTCCTAACCTATTTCTTGGGTCGAATTAGATTTCCAAGACTTACTCCAGTCTCGAGTGTTATGCTAATAGTTTTTAGTCTAAACCAATCACTTAGATATTGATATGCACTGACCTTGAACTTGGTTGTGGCTATAAATCAAAGTAATAGCCTTCTCACTTTCTATGCAGGACCGTGGAGCGCCGGATGGGGTGGCAGGAGTTCGCGGAAACGAAGACTGCAGCGGGAAGATTGGAATCGAGGATGAGAGATCACGAAAACGCGCTGACTGTGGTAAGGAGCTTGTCCTCTTCCTCTCAGGACAACGAAGCCAAGCATCTGCATACGGTTAGCCCGTGGTTTTTATACCCGCCTTCAACAAAATGGCCATGAGATTGCATCAAACAGTGACTGTAAAAACGCGGACCAAGGAGTAAAGCACACGGGAGTCCCGGGGCTTAACATAAAAATATGGAGGCCATGAGAGTCTCTCAGAAGGGAGGAACACCCATGGGTAAAACATAAGAATTGCTCACATGGTAGAGAAGCTGGGGCCAAGGAAGGAGAGCACAAATAAGGCATGTGGCGGGCAAGGGGGTGAGCAACAACACCCACCCCCCAGGCAAACAAACAGGAGGTGACTTAGAGGGATGGTGCAAATAAAACTGCCATAGTAAGCGTGGATCATTCATAGCAGATGCAGGCTCCCAGGAGTGCTCCTCTGACCTGTAGCCTTTCCAGTCATTAAATAGTACAGTTTCCCCCGGATCTGTTTGGAATCTAGTATTTTGCAGACCTCGTACTCCTATTGACCCTGAACCTTGCTAGGGGGAAAGGGTTTTCAGGCTGTATGCGTGGTTGCAATAAAAAAAACATGAAACACAGAATGCACTTTGTACTCATCTGGCAGTGTCAGTTTTACTGACACTGGATTTATCACTATGGGCACCAGAAAGGAGCCAGTAAAACGTGGTTGGAATTTTTTCGAACCCATCAACAGCTAATTATTTTGTTGACAACCAAACTAAATCGCCTACTTGATAAGTAGGGTTTGCAAATCGATGTTTATAAGTTTGGACTTTCATCCAGGCGTTGTAGTAGCAGAGATTTGTGATCATGTCTGTAGTATATAGGGAACAGTATGCAAAAGGCATTGTGACGTGAAAGGGTTAACTAGCTTAGGCAGCGTTGATGAGTGAAAACGCGTGCAGAAATACCTTGTACCACACAGTGCTAGCAGAGAATCTCGTGACACTTGCTTTGCTATCTCTACTAGACAAAATTTAATGTGCTGCCAAGGTGCCTTATTTATGGTACCAGGCCACGTTGAGCTTGCGCTGCTTGTTTTCGACATTTCATAGACAAAGCTATCTTCGATGAAGCTCTGTTTATAGTACAGTGTGGCAGCCATGTGGATCATGGGAGAGACATACCGTTGAGGATGTACAGACCTAGAGAGGGCCTGGGGGGATGATTAATGAGTGCCAGGGAGAGCAAAGTTGTAAATACTGATAACAGTGCAGAATATGCAAGCAGGGAAGTGACTGTGGTGTGAGCCAAATTTTTGTATTTAAAAAGGAGGGTTGCCTTTGCCTCAGTGAAGCTCACAGGCGGACTTGTACATTAGCTACCATCTCCCAGCGCCGTCACTTCTCAGTTGCTGTCTCCCAGAGAAAGGGATTGGAACGGGATTCCCAGCATTGTGGACCGTTAAGTACAGGGGGTTGAAGGGCATGAATGTACAACGTTATCTTGATTTGTCAGAGTCTTAATATTTCACTGTTAATTAACCGCATTGTAATTGATTCCAGACTGGGTGTTTCACTATCACTGCGTTAGCATTTCACTGTCTGCCATTATTAGTTGAAAGGTTCTATTTTCCTGTGCTACAGAAGTATTCTTGTGCGTTTGATTTACTGCATTGTGACCTGCTGCTTATTTGTGCCATTACATTATAAATGCCTTTGAAACTCTTTTGTTAATGTATAATCAACAGGTATTTTGCCATAACTGTGATAGCATTACGCAGTTTGCTTATATATAGTTCTGTGACTGTTTTGCCATTATTAAGCTATTGAGCTAAACACCAGAGATTGAAAGGCTAGATTTTCCTGTGCTGCTCACAATTATAGAATTACTTTTGTGCTTTGACCCACTGCATTGTGAGTGAGCTTAGTCTGTTACCAGTGTTGCATTATAAATACATATAACCATTCTGCCAGTGTACAACTATCTTTGCTGATATATGTATCCATGCTATTGATTTATTAAAGCTAAAATTGTATCCACTATTTGTGTTGCTCCTCACTGAGTGTCCTTATTAATTTGTACCTGATTGATGAAGCTTTGTTTGGTTTCCAGTGGCCAGTCCAATACAATGTCTTTCATGGTGCGTGCTAGAAGAAAATAATGAGCTTGGACAGAGAGTGAATGGGCGAAAGCCGGAGGGATGTCTAATGGAAGCATTCTAGAGTGATACCCTGTGACACAGAAGAACATGGACTATCCAGTTCCTGCATTAACATTGTTATTGTAAACAAATTTAGCCTAGGGGAAGAGCTTTGTCCCACTCACTGGATAAAGTTGTTTACAAACAGCATACAATCTGGTCCATGGCCTGGTTGACCCTCTTTGTCTGGTCATCAGACTGGGGATGGTAAGCTGAGGACAAATGGAGTTCCATACCCAAGGATGCCTAAAGACTGCGCCAAAATTTGGAAACAAATTTATCGGACACTACGGCTGTGGACAGATTATGTAGTCTCATAATATAAATGATAAATAAATCAACTAAATCTTTGGCAGATCTTTGGCACCTTTTGTACCCTTTTTGAAGGGTACAAAATGTGCCATTTTTCTGAGTAAATCCACCACTACCTAGGCGCCAGTGAACCCATTGGAATTTGAGAGGTCTCCTACAAAGTCCATACTTATGGTATGCCAGGGGGCCAGTGGAATGGGCAAAGGGCATAGCAGACCTGCTGGGGCTTGTCTTTTGGCTTTGGTTCACGCACAGGTTGGACATGTTTGAACATAGTACTTTGCATCCTTGGATAAAGTCAGCCACCAGAACCATCGTTTACAATTTTCTGGGGTTTTGGGGAACCAGGATGACCAGCTAAAGCGGTGTTGTGTCCCCACTTCAGAACTTCCTGAAGTTACTTGGGAGTTGGACTGAAAATGTTACGATCATGGTAACAGACACCATTTGAGATTGAGATCTTTTCTTTAGTTAGCCAAACTTGGGGTTTTATAAGATCATAAACTGTAAGTTTTGTTGAAAATTGGTTAGAGAAATAGGGGCCACCATCTTATTATCAGGTATTAAATTAGGTAATTGTTTCAGAGTTTAATGCATGGATGAGCAACCCAGACGAGAAATAATGTCAGCTGTTAGTTGTTCGCCCCTGGTCTATAAGTTATAATGAAATCAAATTCCCTGAAAAAAGAGGAGCCATCTCGTCTTCCTAGGAGAGAGTGCTTTTGCTTATCAAAAAAACAAAGTTTTGGGGATCAGTATAAATTGTCCCAGTGTGTCGGGGTCTTAAGACATACTACCTCCATTCTTGGGACGCGATTTTGATCGCTGATAGTTCACGTTTGAGGATGGTATAATTCAGCTCCACTGGAAGGAGCATTTTGAATAGAAGACTATTGGACGGAGACAACCAGTGGCAGGACCTTACTGGGAAAGAACCCCTCCCAAAACCACCTGTGAGGTATCAGCCTTTACGAAGATGTGCTTAGTGGGATCTGGATGACACATAACTGGAGCAGATGTAAATTGCTCTTTTAGAGTTTCAAATGCTTTGCGGGCCTCCTCAGACCAGTAAAAAGGCACCTGTTTCTTTAGTAATCTGGTGATTACTGCTACTATGTCTGAAACATGCACAATAAAGCATCTATAAAAAGTTGCGAAGCCCAAAACGCTCTGCAGCACCTTCATGGAAGTTGGGGTTAACCAATACAAGATTGCATGCACCTTTTTTATCTATTGTGATTCCTCTTTGGGATAACGGATATCCCAGGAATTCTACTTGAGAGGCATGGAAAGAACACATCTTGAATTTCATGTACCGATTATGCTCACAAAGCTTTTGTAGGACTGCCCTTACATGGATTATATGGTCTGTCTCGTTTTGGACAAAAATAAGGATATGATCGATATAGACAATGACAGTAACACCCAGAAATTCTTGGAGAACCTTGCTGATAAAAAATTAGAAGGTGGCGGGGCGTTACAGAGTCCAAAGGGCATGACTGTATATTCGAAGAGGCAAAACTTGGTTTTGAAGGCAGTCTTCCACTCATTGCCCTCTTGGATTCTGATTAAATGATACGCCCTCCACAGGTCCAATATGGTATAGATGTTAGAGTGTCAGACTTGATCCAGGGGTACTGGGATCCATGGAAGAGGGTATTTGTTTTTGATAGATGCTTTGTTTAGAACATGGTAATCAATACATGCCCCAAATTCACCGTTCTTCTTGGGTACGCAAAATAGCAGGGAGGACACTGGAGATGTGGAATAGCGATCCAATAGGTCATCCAAGTATTGATGCAAGTGCTTGGTTTCAGGTTCTGTCAAGGCAAAAGCTTGCCTACTAGGTAGAGGGACTCCCATAATGAGGTCTATGCACAGTTATAGGACCTGTTCATTAAATACATCCTAGAAGTCCTGGTAACACTCATGTAGTGCAGAACTGGGTTCACTAGGTTCTTAGCATCCTACACTACAAATCATAGGGGTGTTCAAGACTGCGGCGACTTTGTAGTAACAAGCACATTGACAATATCATGAGTCTAGAGTCACTGTTTGAAGGACCCAGTCCATTTTGGGATTGTTTTGTTGAAGCCAAGGGACTCTGAAAATTGTTCCATAAATTAAAGCGTCAATTAAATCAAAGGTGATGGATACAGTGTGCCCATTGGCACAGACCATTGCTAAAGATCCTGTTTGGTAAGTGATAAGACCTGAAGACAGGGCAGATCCGTCTACTACTTTCATTGGTTCTGATACTGGCTTACGAACTGTGGAGACTCCACAATGTACTGCGGACTCCACAATGTACTACCAGGGTCTGATCCAGAAATTTCCCTGTGGCTCCTGAATCTTGTAATTTATTGAAGGTCTTTCTGATCTGAGACATGATAATCAAGGTTACTATAATAGTAAGGTGTTTAGGTACATCTATTGAAGTATTTGCTAAATGGTAGGTGACCAGAGATGGCCAGTGCTCTTTCAAGTTGGTCTTGTCTCTTAAAGAACAATTGTGTTTTCTGACAAAGAGGTTTCCAGATCTAGCCCTGCTATAGCCTTTTTAGGAACCTTTGGTTTAACGCTGCATTCTTTGGCAAAATGCCCTGACTTTCCATAGTATAGGCATAAGTTTAACTTTCTTCTATGGTCTTTCTCAAGCTGAGTCCGAGGAGGACGGATTCCCCCTATCTGCATGGGTTATGGAACCTCTGGAGTTTCGACTGTCTCCTTTTTCTCCTGTTTCATCAGAGCAATCCAGGGGTCTGCCTGAGAGTGCTCCCCTTTTTGGTCCGCTGATCAGTGATCAATTAACTCTGAGCAGTCTGTGGGGGGTTCTACAATGTGTGCTATCACATCCTTTAGCTCGTCTCGCAACACCCAGTTGAAAAGGGATGTAAGTTTTTCTTTGGGCCAGTTGGCTTTAGCCACAAGCCGATTGAACATTGTCAGTTAGGATAACAGGTCCCTGGTACCCGGGCACACATGAGGCAGTTCATTATCACTGGCTTGTACCAATACATGCTTAGTAAATAGTTTGCTGATGGCCTCCTCAACCCCTTCTATGCTCATGACTGAATGGTTCCGCCATGAGCATAAGTGTCAGTGTGCTCATGACGGAACACACATTAAAAAAATCCCTCTCCTGTAAACAGCAGAGGGATTCCTCATTTTTATGTTTGCTTTGGGAGGTGGGGAAGAGCTTCCCCAACCTCCCAAAGCACACTGGCTGTTTTTATTGTAATGACGATCGCACGCATGGCGCGCTGTCGTCATTACAATGAAAACTAAACTGAAACTTAGTTACAGTTTTACAGTTTCGGTGCTTGTGGGGCCCTAGAGCACTGAAAAACATGGGAGAGGTATTGTTAGAAAGGGAGAATCTCCCCTTTCTAATGGTACCCTTCCCTAGTGGATCCCTGCATGGGGATTGCCCCACGAAGGCAATCCCCAAGCAGGTATCCACCCACTAGCCACCAGGGAGGGAGGAGCGGACCCTTGGGCAAGGGCCTTTGCTCCCCCCTATAAAATAAATGCCAGACAGCCTTTCTACCCCCCCCCCCCCCGGGAGCAGATGGGGCAGTAGTCCTGAAAGCAGCCTAGGCGCCAGGGATTTTTTTGTATATGCCCGGGGTGGAGGCCGCCCCACCCTGCCCCCCCCAAAGAAGCAAAATACTTTCTGCCCCCCCCCCCCCAGGAGGCAGATGGGGGCAATAGCCCCTGATATGCCCATACGTATATACGTTGGGGTGGGGGCTGCCCCGAATGGGCATGCCAATGCCCCCACCCAAATGGTACAGTCTTTTTACCCCCCCTGGGAGTCAGATGTAGCAATAGCCCCTTATCTGGGGGGCAGAAAGCCCACTAGGTACCAGGGATTTTTTTCCAATGTTCGGGGTGGGGGCTGCCCAGAATGGGCATGCCAATGCCCCCACCCCCCAAAAGAAATGCCACAGTCTTTCTGCCCCCCCCCCAGGAGGCAGATGGGGCAGTAGCACCTGATCTTCCCCCCCCCCAGGGTAGAAAGCCCACAAGGCACCAGGGATTTATTTTAATGTATGTAGGGGCTTTTGCCCATATCTGCCTCCCGGGGGCAGAAAGACTGTGGCAGTTTTTTTGGGGTGTGGGGGCATTGGCATATCCATTCTTGGCAGCCCCCACCCCCAAAAAAATTGCCACAGTCTTTCTGCCCCCCAGGAGGCAGATATGGGCAAAAGCCCCTTATCTGCCTCGGGGGGGCAGACAGACCACCAAAAGGTATTGGGGAATATATTTTTTTTTAATTCAGGGGTGTGGGCTGCCCAGAATAGGCATGCCAATGCCCCCACCAAGCCCATTAAAATGCCACAGTGTGTCTGCCCCCCCCCCAGGAGACAGATTGGGGCAGTAGTAGCCCCTGATCTGCCCCCAGGGGGCATCAGAGAGCACACTAGGCGCTAGCGATTACTCTGGCTTTTTTATGCGTGGGGTGGGAGCTGTCCAGAATGCGCATACCAATGCCCCCACCCCCACACTAAGAGCCACAGTCTTTCTGGCATATCGGGACAACTGCCCCCCCCCCCCCCTCGATTTCCACCCCAGGGTGGCAGAAAGCCAACTAAGCACAGCCTTGTTTTTATCAATGTGCCTACCTGTGGATTTTGGGCCCTAGCGCAGCCGACACATAGGGAATCCTAGCAAACCTGTACATTTTTCAAAACTAGACACCAAGTGGAATCCAGGATGGGGTGACTTGTGTGCCTCTCACCCGGTTCTGTTACTCAGAATCCCTTGCAAACCTCAAACTTAGTTTTAAAAAAAACAAATTTTCCTCACATTTCTGTGATGGAAAGTTCTGGGATCTGCATGGATCCACAAAATTCCACCCACCGCACATTCCCCAAAGTCTTCCAATAAAAATAGTACCTCACTTGTGTGGGTAGGCCTAGTGTCCGCGACAGGAAATGGGCCAAAACGCAATGTGGACAGACCACATTTTTTTTGCAAAGTGCCTAGCTGCATAACCCCAAATTTAGCTGAAAACAACACATTTTCCACATATTTTTGTGTGGAATCACCGTGCCGGCATAAATGTCCTACCCCACAGCGTTCTCCTTAGTGTCCCACGTAAAATGATACCTCACTTGTGTGGGTGTCCAATGCAGAATTGGCTAAAAACGTATGTTTTAAAAATTTAGCGCTTAGAATTCTCAGTGCTATACCTTTAATCCCTATGTTTTGGGCTCTTCCCAGTCACAGGCCCTTGTCCCACCCACACATGTGATGTATCATTTTACTCGGGAGACTGAGGGGAACGCTGTGGGGTAGGACATTTGTACGACATGGTGATTCCACCCAAAAATATGTGGGAAATTTGTTTTTTTTCAGCTAAATTTGAGGTTTGCAGTGCGTTCTGGGTCGGAAAACGTTGGGGGATCCATGCAAGCCATACCTCGCTGGACTCCCGCCGGTGTCTAGTTTCCTGAAATGTGTGGGTTTGGTAGTTTCCCAAGATGGCTGCTGAGCCCAGCGCCAAAAACCCAGGTGACCCCCCTTGCAAAACCAGGTTGTTTTGTGATAGGTAATTTTGATGTCTCCTCAATAGGTTTTGGGCCCTTGCCTGTCGCGGGTACTTGACCCACCCACCCGAGTGAGGTACCATTTTTGTCGGGAGACCTGGGGGAACTCTGGGTGGTAGCAAATTTGTGGATCCACGTAGATTTCAGAACTTTCCCACTCAGAAATTTGAGAAAAAAGTGATTCTTTTCAGCTAAATTTAAGGTTTGCAGAGGATTCTGGGTAGGAAAATGTTGGGGGACCCACGCAAGCCATACCTCGCCAGCCTCCCTGGGTGTCTAGTTTCCAGAAATGTGTGGGTTTGGTAGATTTCCCAAGATGGCCGCCAAGCTCGGGGCAAAATACCCAGGTGACCCCCCTTGCAAAACCAGGTTGTTTTGTGATGGGTCATTTTGATGTCTCCTCAATACGTTTTGGGCCCTTGCCTGTCGCAAGTTCTTGACCCACCCACACAAGTGAGGTACCATTTTTCTTGAAAGACTTTGGGGAATACAGGGTGTGTGGAATTTTGTGGATCCACGCAGATTCCAGAACTTCCAACCACAAAAATATGACAAATTTGTTTTTTTGACAAATTTTGAGGTTTGCAAGGGATTCTGGGTAACTGAACCTAGTGAAAGCCAGACAAGTCACCCCATCCCGGATTACCCTGGGTGTATAGTTTTAAAAAATGTATAGGTTTGCTAGGTTTCCCTAGGTGCCGGCAGAGCTAGGGTTCAAAATCTACAGCTAGGCACTTTGCAAAAAAAGGGTCAGTTTTCACTGTAAAAATGTGGTGTGTCCACGTTGCGTTTTGGGCCGTTTCCTGTCACGGGCACTAGGCCTAACCACACAAGTGAGGTACCATTTTTCTCGGAAGACGTTTGGGAATGAGGGGTGGGTGAAATGTTGTGCATCCACGCAGATTCCAGAACTTTCCACCACAGAAATGTGAGGAAAAAGTTTTTTTTTTTATTTTACCAAGTTTGATGTTTGCAAGGGATTCTGGGTAACAGCACCTGGTGAGAGCCAGACAAGTGAGCCCATCCTGGATTCTCCTGGGTGTCTAGTTTTCAAAAATGTATAGGTTTTCTAGGTTTCCCTAGGTGCCAGCAGAGCTAGGGTTCAAAATCTACAGCTAGGCACTTGCAGAAAAAGGGTCAGTTTCACTGTGAAAATGTGGTGTGTCCACGTTGCGTTTTGGGCCGTTTCCTGTCGCGGGCACTAGGCCTACCCACACAAGTGTGGTACCATTTTTCTCGGAAGACTTTAAGGAATGAGGGGTGGGTGGAATTTTGTGGATCCACGCAGATTACAGAACTTGCCATCACAGAAATATGTGGAAAATGTGTTTTTTGCCACATTTTGAGGTTTGCAGGGGATTCTGGGTAGCTGAACCTAGTGAGAGCCAGACAAGTCACCCCAGCCGGGATTCCCCTGGGTGTCTAGTTTTCAAAAATGTATAGGTTTGCTAGGTTTCCCTAGGTGCCAGCAGAGCTAGGGTTAAAAATCTACAGCTAGGCACTTTGCAGAAAAAGGGTCAGTTTTCACTGTGAAAATGTGGTGTGTCCACGTTGCGTTTTGGGCCGTTTCCTGTGGCGGGCACTAGGCCTACCCACACAAGTGAGTTACCATTTTTCCCGGAAGTCTTTGGGGAATGCCGGGTGGGTGGAGGTTTGTGGATCCACACAGATTCCAGAACTTTCCACCACAGAAATGTAAGGAAAATGTGTTTTTTTGGGAGAAAGTTTGAGGTTTGCGAGGGATTCTGGGTAACAGAACCAGGTGAGAGCCAGATAAGTCAACTCATCCTGGATTCCCCTGGGTGTCTAGTTTTAAAAAATGTAAAGGTTTGTTAGGTTTCCCTGGGTGCAGGCAGAGCTAGTGTTCAAAATCTACAGCTAGGCACTTTGCAAAAAAAGGGTCCGTTTTCACTGTGAAAATGTGGTGTATCCACATTGCATTTTTGGGTTGTTTCCTGCCACGGGCACTAGGCCTACCCACACAAGTGTGGTACCATTTTTCTCGGAAGACTTTAAGGAATGAGGGGTGGGTGGAATTTTGTGGATCCACGCAGATTTCAGAACTTGCCATCACAGAAATGTGTGGAAAATGTGTTTTTATGACAAATTTTGAGGTTTGCAGGGGATTCTGGGTAATAGAACCTAGTGTGACCCAGGCGAGTCACCCCATCCTGGATTCCCCTGGTTGTCTAGTTTTTAAAAATGTATAGATTTGCTAAGTTTCCCAAGGTGCCGGCAGAGCTAGGGTTCAAAATCTACAGCTTGGCACTTTGCAAAAAAAGGATCCGTTTTCACTGTGAAAATGTGTTGTGTCCACGTTACGGTTCGGGCCTTTTCCTGTCATGGGCACTAGGCCTACCCACACAAGTGAGGTACCATTTTTATCGGGAGACTTAGGGGAACACAAAGTTGTAGAGCAACTGTTATTACCTATTGACTTTCAATGCATTTCTGCCTTCCAAATGTAAGACAATGTGTAAAAAAAGAAGTCACTTTGAAAAATGACCTATAATTCACATGCTGGTATGGGTACCCAAAATTTCAGAGATGTGCAAATAGCTACTGTTTCTAAACTCTATATTTTGTTCCCATTTCAGAAATACATAGGTGACTTTCATGCCAATTTTTCCCTGTTTATATTTTCCCAAATAAATTGCTATATACCCGGTACACAATAAACAAGCATTTAAAATGCAATGGTCTCGGCATTGTTAAAGTTAGAGCTATTGGCATTGCTCATGACACTCTCAAATGCGAGACCTATTGCATTTGCACCCACACACACAAAGCCACCCACACAAACAGAGCATACAGCGCTGGGCTGCTGGTTCTATATGATGAAAGGAGGCAGCAACTCCCTGTCGAGACTGAAAGTTACACGAATGAGTAAAAAACAGGGAACACGCCAATGGCAAAATGATCATTTAAACGAAGCCGCATAAAATTCTTGCGCGTTACCGAGCAAGCTGTGGGGAGGACGGTGCTGGAGACTGACAGTCGGGTAATATATTCAGAACAAACTAAGGGAAACGTGTGAACCCCCTCCTGTGAAATGTTTCTTCATTTAAGGAACGTTTCCCCGCGCCCCGTCCCTCGCCCCCCCGTCTCCCGGTACATGACGGCTTTACGGCCGGAACAGATGGCGCCTTTATTCACCACTCAATATTTAAAGCTCCTCTTTGCCCGTCTCCAAAGTCATTGCTGGTTTACAGCGGTTTGCTCGGCACACCCGCCCGTGCAACACATTTTACTTTTAAACACCTGACATTCCAGATCTGGGAGGCGTGTCCACGCCCCAGAGGCACATTGTACAAGAAGGGCTGTCACATTTGTGGCTGTCCAGGGTCACAACGTTTATGTCGGAGCCACGCCTCGTATTTGGAAATATATCTACCTTCATTAATTAGGGGGAAGTAAGTTACTCTATGCATGTCAGTAGGTGTTACATTGTATATCTGTTTAATGTATGCATTGGCACATGTGCATTATAAAACTATCATTTACATTGCAGTGAGGACTCCTGCAACGTGTGCTGTTTTGGTGCACCGGTGAGTTACATGTTTTTGTGACCATATAGCGCCTTCCTGTACGTGCATTGTGGCACATAACGCATTGATATTTCCTGAGCACTTTCTGACCCTTCCTGCTGCTCCTTGCGCAGTATTGCAGTACCCTGGTGATTTACACATGCTCGTTGCCGTACGCTGCTTGTGTGTAAAGCATGCTTGGTGTACTTAACACCTACACCGAGGCGCAGACACTGTATTGTGCATGGAGTCATGTGTTGGGGATTCAGTCCTTCTTGGCCAACCATAGAGGGTACTCGTATAATGCACACAATCCCACATTAAATGAGTAAGAAGGCTTTTGGACTGTGTAATATCCCATGTGTGGTATTTAAACTTTTTCAAATGTGTATAACATCCTAATATTTAAACTATATATGCATTTGCGTTTATGCAGTCGATGACCTCACGTTCATTCGTACTTTACACCTGCTTTCCTAATAAAAAAACCATTGTGCAATGAATGTATCGTGTAAATTACACATGCATTAGGGCTTATATGGCACAAACTTCAAAGCTTTTTCTACTGGAAGACTTGTCTTACTCCGGCTTAAGCGGGATGTAATTAAAGAACAATTATTCATAAACATACCTCGTGAATCAGCTATGGACATTCAGGAGTAAATCTCTTGTAACATAGGAGTAATCCACAAATACTCATAGAAAACAATGTATGAATAAGAGCAAAACTGTGGAGTATTTTATTTATTTTACTGTATGCTGTTCCTCCTCAAATAGTTTTCATATACTTTGCACGTTCTAGCACTTTTACACCAGTTACACCAGATCCATATGGGTGTAAGGTAGGTGTCAGACGTTAGAGACTGAATACCTGTGATTGCCCAAAATGTTACTTTTGTGTGAGGGTAAATCTAATCAGCACTGGACATGTCCTTACCCTCGCAGAGCTGCCCACCTTTACAAATACACCCTCATTTTACATCTGTGCTATGTAAGCTCGCGTTGAACACATTACACACACGTAGAATGTGTAGGTTGTGTGCCTGGGAATGACTAGGAGCGAAGTGTGCTTCACACAGGACAGACTTTCAGGCGGAACCTGAATTATGACTGGTGAATAGAAGGGTTCACTGCAACAGCTTCTGGAACCTCAGAACTTTAAGAGTGTAAGGAAAGAGAATGGAAGGAATGCCAACAAACCTCACACACCTCCTGGCCATTATGCTGCCCTCTTACAGCCGATCGCCTACCAGAACCAATTAACGAGGCACAGGTATGTGGGTATGCGAGTTCTTAATCTGAAATAAAAGGGGGGTGGGGGGAGTTTGGTACTGACAAAACTCAGGATTATGTCATAATCTAATACCTCCGTCATATCGGTCGGAACTGTAACACAAACAGATATCTCTCAAACACATTCAACAATCATGGGGACATGCTGCCTTGTTTGGACCTATTCAGTGTGATGTAAGTAACATCTCAGAGAGAAACGAAGCAAACAATACATCTCATGGTGTGATGAACATAAACAAATAAGAAATATCCGCCAAATACAAACTGCAGGAGCATGAACACACCTTCGTGCTGTCCACTATCAAAACAATCGCCCCAAAATCGAGGGACAGACATAAGTGGCATGAAAGTTTTTAGCAAACAACACCCATTTTCTTGCCTGAGATTCAAAAACGTTTGTGAACGACGCACAAAGTTGCAGTGCTATTTCTTTGTACGGATGCCCCACTTTGTGGGGGGGAGCAGCTGAAGCGGCAGAGCAGAAGCGGACACTGTATTTTCCTTCTCTAAGTAAGAAGGAAAAGACAGAGTCCTGTTACTTCTCTGCCGCATGTCCTCGAATCCCAGGAAACGCCGAGCTTGAGGGGTGTGGAGGAGGGGAAAGAGTGGGGGTGCGGGGGCAGCTAAAGCGGCAGAGCAGAAGCGGACACTGTATTTTTCTTCTAGTAAGAAGGAAAAGACAGAGTCCTGTTACTTCTCTGCCGCCCGTGAACCATGTGAAATGCAAGCAGGAACAACATTGTTACCTTAACGCTTTTACTCACCGGACTTGAAACGCCGATCCAGCAGCAAGGAAGAGGGGACCCCACATCCCGCTCCGACCGCGCACAAAATGGACGAATCTTCCGACGCCCCAAAAAAACAAAAACACGCCCACCACGTGTAAAAGGGGCGGAAAGGGGTGGGGCTTAAAAACGCGAAAGAAGTGAAAAAACACGCCCCCGAATCGGAAAAAGACGGGGCTTGTTTGGAGAGACAAAGCTCTTCTCCAATGGCTGACCAGCATTTAAGAGGCCAGCCAATGGAGAAGAGGGAAGAAGAGGGGCTGGTTCAAGCCCCACTTCTGAAATCATTAAATCTCACGAGCGAGACTGCGCAAGCGCAGCCTTCGCTGGTCGAGACCTAAAAACATTGCAAGGCGCTGCGCAGTTGTTGGCTCTGGGTTCCTCGGGTTCTTGGTGAACCTACAAGTCCTATATATCCCCACAACCAGAAGGGTGCAGCAGATGTAATGGCATATTGCTTTCAAACATCTGTCATATTTAGTAGACGTTACAAGTGAAAACGTTGGCACAAATGGCTGTTTTTCTATACGAAAACCTTAAACGATCTACACAAATGACCCCTTGCTGAATTCAGAATTTTGTCTAGTTTCCAGAAATGTATAGCGTTCCAGGATCCATCATTGTTTTTATACCCCTTTTTACCTTTAACTGGAAGGAGGTTGAAAGCACAAAAAATAGCAAAAACAGGCTATGTCCCAGAAAAATGCCAAAACTGTGTAAAATATTTTGGTTTTCTGACAAACGTCTGCTTGTCCCTGAAAGCTAGGAAGATGGTGATTTCAGCACCACAACCCCTTTGTTGATACCATTTGCAAGGGAAAAAACAGACGCTTTCATCTGTAGCCGTTTTTCCACCAACAAAACAAAATTTAGCTGTATTTTGGTTAATTTCTGGGTCCCCTCCAGGTGAATCAACAAACCTTGGGTACCTTTAAAATCCCCATGATGTTGGAAGAAAAGGACGCAAATTTGGTGTGGATACCTTATGTGGTCAAAAAGTTACAGGGGCCTAAGCGCAAACTACCCTAAACAGCCAAAAAAAGGCTTAACACTGGGGGGAAAAGGTCTAGCAGCGAAGGGGTTAAATCTATCAAAATTGTACAGCAACAAGTCATTTTCAACCAGAGGAATCGACCAGTTGGCCACATTCCTTCCTCAATATGAGATGATAAAAGCAACCCTTGCAGCATCGTTAGGGAAAGCATTTGGTTTACGAAGAAATTGTAAGTGACATTGATTCATGAAAGTGCTATACTTGCCAGTATCACCAAAGAAACGCTCAGGTGAGGCTAAAGATACAGGAATGGGGTGTGGTTACTGTTAAATTCACTCTGAAGGTGATCTAACAGCCTTGGCACTGTATACTCCTAATCTGGTTGGTTGTATGAAGGACTGGGTATCCTTTTGTACAGCTCCGGTCTCCCACAACCAAGGATTTTCTCGAGGTTTGTTTTGTTGTAACTCGCTCTTTAAGTAAGCATTTTTCTGTTGTAAAGCATGTACATCTAACTGTGGTGCTGTATGGGCCCTTGCTAGCTCGGTTCAAGTTGGGGAGGTTCTCGTAAAGGGCCTGGCCAGGTCCTGTATAGCTGTGTGGTCCGACTCCATTGCTTAGGCATAGTTTTGATTTTGTGGCATGGCTTTCTGTTAGGCTTTGCCACTCACCTGTAATGCACAGGCCCTCCGCAGAGGAGATGATAGTCCTTCAATCCCCTTCGTTCTCAATTCGGCTTATAAACTCGCACTTGCAGTGGTCCCAAAATGGGTTTGGGAAAAGAAAGAAAGAACCAATCATTGTCTCCCTCTCTGCGGATCTTGACTAGGGCGAATGGGATTCAGGGTTGAGAGCATGAACTCCCTCGTGCTTGTCTTTTCTGCATTCTAGAAGCAAGGAGCATAACAGATCAGCAGTGTGTACAAATCCTCCCCTCCCTCACAACACCCCATGGTATAATTGGTACAACGTGACACTTTTTAGGGATTTCGCTGCCTCTCTTTAGAAACAGCAAGGTTTTTCTTTACTCAGGAGTGATCCAATGTTTCAAACTGCTCCAGTATCGCCAGCGGTTTTCTAATGTCACAAGTCTCTAGTTTGGTCAATGTCTTTCTGTCCACCAAAGTGTTAGAAAGGGAATATGCCTTGTGGCTAATCAACTTTTCTCAGGCTGTTGTTACATGTAACAGTGTTTCATTCACACAGTTCAGTCACACACTTTGAGCGGAATGTTCCTGACCAGTTTCTTGGATCGACTTAGATTTCCAAGACTTACTCTAGTCTTGAGCTTGAAGCGAATAGTTTTTAGTCTAAACTGACTGGTTAGATATTGATAGACACTCACCTTGAACGTTGTTGTGGCTGTAAATCAAAGTAATATCCTTCTCTCTCTTTCTATGCAGGACTGTGGAGTGCTGGATGGAGAGGAAGGAGTTTGTGAAAGTGAAGACTCCAGGGAGAAAACTGGAATCTAGGACCAGGATGCGGAATCACAAAGATGGGCTGATTCTTGTATGGTGCTTGTCCTCTTCCTCTCAGGATAAGCCAAGTGCCTGCATGCGGTTGAGGTGTGGTTTTTATACAAGCCTTCAACAAAATGACTGCAGGTCAAATGACGTGGCCAACATCTCGCAAAATCCTACAAGATCTCGCGAGATTGCATCGAACAGTGGCTGGAAGTCCATGAACCAGTTAATAAAGCAGATGGGAGGTCCAGGTCTTATAATAAAAACATGGAGGCCTTGAGAGTGCCTTAGAAGGGAGGAACACCCATGCGTAAAACGTAAGGGATGCGTATATGGTAGAGAAGCTGAGGGCGAGGAAAGACAGCACAAATTAGGCACTTGGAAGGTGAGGGGGCGCAACATAGTGGATAACTTTCTAATTTTATCATTGGACAAGTATATCTCTAACTACTTCCAAAGCACTGCTACTCCATTTGGTTCTAACTCGTGATTGCCACACTGGATCAGTCAAATGTTCTACATGATACATTTTTCAGGAAGTCGATAGCCAAATAACATGTGCCATACCACCCTTGAAGCAATGTAAAATATGTCTGCTTCCCCACAAACATAGTAGACTTCAGTAATAACAGGATCCTGACCTCCCATGAATAAAGGCCAGTTTCCTCCATATTCAAAAATGGGATCACAATTACTCCTTCCCATCAATTTAGTGTGATTTACAGATTTACTTCTACACACACATAGTTGTCCCTTGTGTTTCCAATCTAAAGTTAGTGCAGGCATAACCTCTGACTCTTGATGTTCTAATTCCTCTTTTGCCCACTTATGCGTGTACATTTGGTCCTTCCCTGTTCGCCATCGGGCATCCATCGCCGTTCTCATGTCCACCACAGAATCTAGAAATTTATTTTCAACCTAAGTTGAGGAACAAGTCAAATTATGCCTATGAGCATAAGAAGGATCTAATGTTTCAATGGGTTTAAAAAAACAATCAGCTGTATCCATCTCATTAGTATTGGGGTGGCGATTCAAATGTTTAAATATAGGGACTTCAGAAAGAACTAAATCATAATTCAAAAAATAATACTAGAGGTGACCTTTTCCATATAAAAGACTCTATAAAAGGCTACAAGTGATACCATATGTAAGAGGAATATGATGATAGGAAATCCCTTCTACAGCTGAAGCAGATAACAGCGTACACACATAGCAGTCCTTGGCATCCATGGTATCAATATAGTCATGAAGCAACTTAAAATAAGCAATCGAGGAGAAATCACCTCTCAGTGAATCCATATGTAGTACCTTAAAGTTATTTGTAGGGAAACTACTGTCAGTGAGAATCAGAGCGCCATGAGTAGTCTTAGGTTTAAGATCAATTGATTTGGGAAGTGTAGGGAAATATAATCCTAAAAGCAAAACAATTAGTCCTACAACAATAGCTACCAGCCCACTAGCTCATATACACCTTTGTCTATTATGTTTTCAAGTTTTCATGACCTCACTAGAATCAGAACATTGAGTAGAAAATAGCAGCAAACACATTCCCTCTGTACATTTCAACTTGTGCAAATGGTAAAACCGAGTTCATGGATCATATGATAACATCAAAGTCTATAGTACTCCGTCCATCATCTCCTTGTGTTTGCTTTGTTGGCCTTAGTTGGCAGGGTATACCCAGACGTGGGTCCCTCGCTCATTTTGCCACTTGATTTAAGCTAGCCTGGCTGATGAGGGGTGTTACCCCAAAACCGGTCTCAGGATGCTTGTTTCCGATCCAGGCTTGGCAGTTCGGGCTGTACTGTTCCCATGAGGCACAGGGTCAAGAATGATTTGCATATGGCTTCATCTGAACTGGGGTGGTGAAGTGAGCTAAAGAACAATGATGGATTCAACCCAGATCTGTGACTGGGGGTGAATGTGTGAAACGTTTCAGTGCTGCGTCCATCATCTCCTTGTGTTTGCGTTGGCCCTTCTATAAGCCCACCATCACCCAGTATCACCATTAGTACTTATGCACTCACATTGGTTCATGCAGGATTCAATATTACTTATGCTTATTATGATATATAACTAAGTTGTGACTATCTAACCAATAAAATAAGGTGAATACTTTACATCAAATGCTATATTTAAAGCCTGTCAAATTGTGCAAATTTATTCTGGCCTTTGGGAGGAGAGAACAGGGGCAAAATGTTTACTGGCCACGCTATGCACATGAGGGTGTGTTATCTATTCACATTTGCATCATACATCTTTTCCAGGCTCTGAATACTCATCTACTCCTTACTGAAAGTCCTTAGGTCTTCAGGGCTTTAATAAGCTGAGTTTCACCTTATCTACGCCACGTGGGATACAGACAATTCCTGCCAGGAAACATGCCACTGGCAGGAAAAAAATAGCTTGTCTCTTGCTCCCTGATCATTGGTATCCACTACAAATATCCCAGTAGCAGACATGATATGCCATTTGTCGAAAGGATACCAACATACACTAACTCATAATAAATCTATGCTCATTACACAACCAGTGACTTGCTGCTGCCACAATGGCCACCCTGAATGGTGTCCTCCAACTTTACACACAGTTAAACCCAATACAGCATCTTATTGATGTGGGACCCCCCAAATTCAAGAGGAACTGTACTTAATATGAATTTGGCTGGTATTACACAGTTAACCAACTACCCCTGGGCAGGATACACACCACAGGAATGCAAAGAAATTTCTAAATATGCTATTACAGCCCTCCGACATGTCTAGTCAGCTTACAACCAAAGTACAGTGTGCCTCTCAATAATTTGCCTAACAGTAAATGGCACTTTAACAAATTGACATCTATCCTCCATAGCATTCCATCAGAGCATGATCTTTGTAATGAATTATTCATTCAACAAGTAACAACTTTATGAAATACTGAGGTTTGGATTGCCAGTAGAGTGAACATTGTCCTATCATTTGTCTACTATAACTAATGCAGCACTAAAACATATGTGATTGGTTTAGGAAATGTGAATGGATTACCTATCAGTGAATGAGACAGTAAAAACGGTGTTAATTAGCGTGGGATCCACTCCACATGTTAATGGATTTACTCAGCAGTTGCTAAAATTGGAAAACAGTGTTTAAAGGGAGTATCGAATGACAGACACCACATCTTCTTCCTTCATTTGGAGAACACCTCCATAGGGGAAATTACCACATATGCAACCAGAGCTGAGCACCTTCCACCTCAGCATCCAGAGCTGCTCATCATTTCACCTAGACATTTAGAGCTGAACACAATTTCATCTGCACATTAAGGGCTTAACATCTTTTCACCAAGTCATCCAGGGCAGAGCATCTTTCTTTAGGACTCTATAGTCCTTACCACTGTGATTGTTTGGACCCAGAAGTCTTGTAGGTTTCTCCTCAAAGAAAAAAGAGAAGAGAAAGATGAAGGGCCCTGTGGTTGATTCAAGGAAGAGATCACCCACATGGACAGCAGAAGGCTGTGATTTCACCCTGAGGTAAGCCCATGTAGAGAGCAGATACTACATGGGTGTGATTTTCAAACAGCTGGAAACCACAGATGGCAACAACGTGGGCTAGGATTCAAGAAACATCAAGGACAGTTGACAAAAACAGAAGAAGACCCAATTGAACAATCGATTGATACAATACATTATTTTTGAAATTGTGAATTGCGTGCATCTTCTGAGCACCAAAGCACATATATTTCGGTAAGTCATATATTACTTGCGCTAATAAAAAATCACGCAAGCATGCCACCGCCATGATATTAATGGTGGTTCTTCTTCTTGGGTTGTAGATCTTCAACCTTCTTACATTCCGCGGAACCCTATGCAAACATAGTGCTTTTCACAAATCTATTAATTTGATTAATCATATCTGTGGTAAGCCATGTCTTCACTTACCCTTATATGAAATGAGTTCTTTTTAACATTGAGAACGCCCCTGACTTGTCTAAATTAATTTTATGGGCTGTTCACTTCATCCTTTATATGTCCTGATGAAGAACCGCATTGACGCTGTACACTCTGTGCTATTCTAAGGGTCGAAACGTCAACGTTAATGTTATCCATGTTCACACAGTCTCCTTGAACCCAACCTTCGAATCAGCATTGGGTTTAGGACTCATGATAATTAATGTATATATTGGACAGGATGTCTTTACTCTTGTAAATTCATGTCACTTATGTTTGTCCTGTATATATTTTACCAATGATACCACTTGTCACACTTTTTTCACTTTCTGTCACATAGGTCACTTTTTGGTTATTGCAACACGCTTATGCTATTTGACAGCCATATTTCTTTCTCTCTCTTTTATGTAAAAAAAAAGGAAAGGAGTAAATAACTCATTTTTAGTAAATCTTTCATTCTTGCTGTGTTCTAATTGTTTGTTTTTAAAAAAAAGTATTTGTAAAACTTTGATAGCACTTGGATTACTTCAGTTGCTTTGATATTAATTATTTGTTAACTCAGTTATGGTACTACCCAACAGAACCAATTGTTTGTAATATATTTTCCAAAATGGGCATAGGAAGAAAAATTCTAAACTAGTTCAAATTATTTTTCCTCTCAAAGAGAACAGTTTTTTCTAGATCCTCTTCTTACTCTACATAATGTAGCATACTACAAGGCTCAAACATATTGCCTCAACATTTCAATCTCTACATGAAGCCCCTAAAGATGATGGTCAATAAAAAGATTACCATATACCAATGTGCAAATGACATGCAAATGACATTCAGCTGTATTTCAAATTTTCCAGCCTTTGGATATCACAACCTCAAGATCTTTTTTGAAAATCAAATAAAATAGATGTCTGCCTTCTCCATAAAATTGAAACTAAACTTAACAGATGTGTTGTTGCTTAATTCTAACTGAACCCCCATGCCCACCCACCACCACCTCTTCCAGTTCGAAAATGGATGAACTCCTTCCTCTCACTGGGCATTACAATTATCTTTTAATACTTTTCACTAAATCCCTTGGTTTCGTCATTGACATCAACCGCCCCCTAACAGACACATCAACAAACTAAGCTATAGGGGGCGTGGCTTCGGCGCCAACGAAGATGGCTGCCTGTCCGTGAGGCTCCGTAGCGGTGGGAAGAGACGGGAGACCTCCAAGCGGTACCACCCGTTGTTTTGCGACCAAATTAACAGCGAGTGATGGAGTCTTGCTTTGCATTTTGCGATATTTCTGGTCGTCTGGGGTGAGCATTTTGTTCTCCTTCTGCCGGTTTTCTTCTCCAGTCAGCTCTTGCGGCCGCGATTATGAGCATTTTTCCGCTCGGTTTTTCACAGAATTTCTCTCCCCATGCTGACTAAACTGCCTCAATACCTACATATAAATACCACTTTTTTTTGTTAATTGCTCATTGACAAAAGCTACCTTTCTATAGGTATTTTTATGGCATGACACATTTCTCTTTTTTTCAAACGTTATGGCTTTTATTAACTGACTTGTGGGGCATTTCTTTTTAGTTCCCTGTCTTCTTTCACATTAATATCTGTTGCTTCTCATACTATCACCACGAGGGTGTTATCGTTATTAGTTTATGGCAAAAGCATGAGTTACTCGCATTGAAACTCAACTTCCTGACCCTACTACTTTGGTGGACTATAATCCTTTCAGCAGTCTACAGGACACCATGGATGATTTGCACTAAAACTCCACTTCTTCTACCACAGGGGGTGTACCACCTGTCACCTCTCAAATGTGCCTAAACCAATATCTAAATTACCCTCAGTGTCGGCATCAGCAACAGGTAAGCATGTTAAAAAAGATCCACCCTCTCCTAACAATTATACATCTTCTATCTCCATGGAATTACTTCTCGAAGAAATACGTGCTCTCGGATCTTACATGACAGAAACAAATGTCTGCTTCCAAAGTCTCGAATACAGTTGGTCCAATATTGAACAAAACGTCACTCATTTGAAAAATCGAGTTGATTCTGTTCAAGGTGTTCTCAACCAAGTACCTTCTATGCATCAGGAAATTTCCCATCTAAAACAACAAGTGGAAAATCTTGAGAACAGAAATTGGCGTAACAACCTATGCATTTATGGCCTTGTGGAGGGACTTGAGGGCTCTAACCCTCTTACTTTCTTTCAACCTTTTCTCCCAAAGCTTCTTAGTATCCCGGTATCTCCACCACTAAACATCCAAAGAGCGCATCGTTTGGGTCATGCCCCACACTCCTCTTCTTCTTCCTCGCAGTCAGCTAAACCAAGAGGTGGTATTCTATATTTTTTGGAATATACGGACTTACTCAAGGTCTTACAAGCAGCCAAACTTGAAGGAAATGTTTCTTGGCAAGGATCCAATCTGTTCTTTGCTCAAGATTATGCAAAGGCGACAGCAGATCGACTGAAGCAATTTCTAGACATGAGGCTTGCACTTCGATGTTTGAATGCCCGATATGGTTTGTTTCATCCATGCCTCTTTAAGGTGACTAACAAAAATAACACCAGTAACTATGAGGATCCGGTACTACTACAGAAATTTTTGGACAGTTGTAAAGATGATGACATGGAAGTTGCACGTTCCTCGATGATTTGTCTGTTTTGTTAACATTGTCGTTATCTACCTTCTCCTCTTTTTGTCATGTTTTACAGTTGCATTGTTTTGTAAGGAGGATGATATAGAAGCTACCTGTTTTTTTGCTGATTTTGACTGTTTTGTTAAATTTGTCATTATTTATTTTTTCTCCTCTTCTGTCATTTTAAAGTTTGTACTGTTATGTTTTTTCAAAAATGTACTCCCTTTTTTCTACCAGGTATGGTTTTCGTGATTCCCTGATGTGTAATTTTCACCCAACCTGGATGATGTCTCCCTTCTTTTTCCCGTTTGTGTCCTGGGGTTTCCTGATTGGCTGTTCTGTCTTCCTTATGTGGCTCCACCACCCCGGTTTTTATTGTATGTTCGTGGTATGTCTTTTTGTTTTTCCTTTAGTTTCTCTCTACCCTACCATTTTTTGGTCTATCTTTTCGACTATATATTCCTTCCATGGTTCTTTTCCCTATCTCTTTCTATATTCTCTCAGTTCTTCTTCCTTCCCCTTTTCCTCTTTCTTTTCCTCTATACGGCTGTTTTCTCTCCTTTCTTTCACTAACTATTTGTTGGGTTTTTGGAATTTTGTTCTTCTTTTGTATCCTATCCCTTTATACTGTTATTTTATTTGCTCTCTTCTTAGGCAATCTTTTCTATTTTGCATTAATGTATTTTATAGATTGCAGTTATTTAAATTAAGATGTCGTTAAGATTTCTATCTTGGAATGTTAAGGGTTTGGGATCACCTATAAAACATCAAAGGGTTTTATCACACATTGCTGATTTGAAAGGTGACATTGTTTTATTTCAAGAAATTCACGTAGCTCATAAAGAGATATCCAAACTTCAGCTGCAATGGGTGGGCCATGTTTTTGCAATGGAGTGGCTATTCTTTGTCATAAGCGTTTGGATATCCATGTTGTAAATCAAGAAGCGGACACTGAGGGTAGATGGGTCTCTGCTTCTTTGCTCATCAACAAAATTCCTCTCACTGTTTTTCATTTATATGCCCCTACTAATCCTGATAAACTTTTTTGGCCCCAGGTTTTATCTAAATTGATTACTTATAGTGATGATTATCTCATAGTTGGTGGGGCTTGTAACATGGTTGTCGACCCCTTTATTGATAGACACTCGCATTCTACTTTTATCCCCTCTATTATACATTCTCAATTCACATCTGCTATAGCTCAACGCTCCCTCGTTGATGCCTGGAGACTATGCCACCCTACCCTTCAAGAATACTCTTTTTTCTCTCCTGTCCATTCCTCTCAATCCCGCATAGATTATTTGTTTATTTCTAAGGCTCTTACACAACATATCTCTCATTCCGATATAGGATCCATTTTTCTTTCAGACCACGCTCCTGTTTCTCTTAATTTAGTTTGACTTCCCCCTATAGAAGGCCCTGAAAGATGGAGATTTAATAACTCCCTTCTATTAGACCCTAATTTTATCCCGGCTTTTCGGAATTTTTCCAATACATTTTTTCTAGAAACTGAATTCCCCACATGTCTCACCACAACTACTTTGGGACACTTTCAAAGCTGCTTCTAGAGTCTTCATTATTTCTTTTGTAGCCCAGAAATGGAAATCCTCTTCTAAAACTTTACAATCACTTAATTCGCATATTAAACACTTAGAACATTCTTTTAATTCTTCTAAATCCCAATCTAATTTAGAAGCACTTCTCATAGCCAAATTTACTTTTAATACACTTTCAACTGAATCTGCTAATTTAATGTTGCTCAAATCTAGTGATAAATACTATGGAGCTCAAAATAAAGCTGGGAAACTCCTCGCTAATTGCCTTAAGATTAAATGAGAATGAACTAAAATTCATTCCATTTTAACTTCGGCCAATACTAGAGTTCATACAAATGAAGTTATTCTTTTAGAATTTACTAATTTCTATCAATCCCTTTATACTCCTGACTCTCCTTCTCACCAAGAGGATATTCTCCACTATTTATCTTCTATCCCCCCTCCTTCTTCTCTTAATGTGAATTTTTCTTCCCTAGAGGATAATATCCACACTAATGATATCCTGACTGCCATTCAGTCCATTAAAAAAGGTAAAGCTCCGGGACCTATTGGTTTTACTATCGAATTTTACACACATTTCTCCAAGATTCTTCTTCCCAAAGTGCATCACTTATTTCAGTATTTTATCTCTGTCCAGAAATCAGGAGGCTCTTTTCAGGAGGCTTTGATATGTATTTTCCCTAAAGAAAACAAAGACCATACTTTATGCAAAAATTATAGGCCCATCTCTTTGATCAATTTAGATTATAAGATATTTGTCAAAATACTTGCCCTCCGTTTAGATTCGTTATTACCCAACTTGATTGGAAAGGAACAATGCATTTTCATCAAGGGACGACCATTATCTGATAATACTGCCGCCCTAAATCTGAAAGAGTTACTATCAACAATATTGTTGTCTACTTCGCAATAGAACCCCCTATTTTTATTATGGTGTGGTCGGCTGGACACTATAAAAATGATGTTAGTCCCTGTAATATTGTTTTATTTATCCAATATTCCGATAAATATTCCTAAATCGGATTATAAAAAGTTATATACTATCCTATCAAAGTTTTTATGGCATAACAAAAAAGCAAGAATGTCTCTTTGTAAGCTTAAAAAACCAAAATCTATGGGAGGAGTTAATTTTCCAGATTTTCACCTCTATCATTCTCTATTCTTTCTTAAACAGTCTTCTTTTCTACTATCTGACAATCGAATGGATGCTCTACTTTACCCCTTATGGGTGGACGTTGAAAAGTCTCTTTTTCATCCGTTTTCCTTTAAAGAATTTATTTCCCTTGCCCATACCCCCTCAACATTATCTTTTCCCATCCTAAAAAACGCTCAGAAAATTTTCCAACCACTCTTTTCCTCTTCACAAGATGACCATACACAGTTTTTAAACTCATCACTTTGGTATAATAAACATATCAAACTTACTAATAAATGTATCATTTGGAAAGATTGGTTAGCTCACGGCCTTAAATGGACCCATCAGCTTTTTCAAGATGGAATCTGTCTTACCTTTTCAATAATTCAATCCCGTTTTTCCGTTCCTTCGTCATGTCAGTCCAAATACATATCCTTGACTGCAGTAGCTCAAGCTTCTTATAATGCTTTATTCTCTATCCAAAAGGAATAGTTCGCCTTAAGAAAGTCTAAATAGGTTTTGCAGGTGTTTGCAATAATCAACGAGGGTACACTGTTTAGAGGAGAATAAACTATTGCAATGTTCTGACCTATGGGTCAATGGAAAAACAATGTTCTTGTTAATTAGTATCTGACATCAGCAAATAGGTCGAGGAGCTTAAAAACTGACTCTTCAGAAACAATACTTTGGATGAAAGCAATTAGGACAATGATTGGAGAACTCATCTCATGGGTCTCGTAGGATGATGCACAATGTTTCTCTTTCACTTTTACTGATGAAAAGGTGGCACCATATTGTAGTAGGTCTCTACTTCCCCCAAGTCATACTTTTGGCAGATTCTATTCTCTCTCTGTTTTTGGTTTGATCTGTGTTGCTTAGTCTCCGTTTATAGTCTGTGGGCACTAAGTCTGTTTATTTGGTGGATATTTGTCTGTGCCTTGACGTGAGCTATTCTGAAAGATTACTCCTAGTGATGTGTAGCATTCTAGCATATGTTGCCCGAGCATATGTCTCAATAAATTATGTTGTAGTTCTTTTCAGCACATTCTAAGTCTCTGAGAGCACTTCCTCCTTGTGATCTCTCTTGTTAGGATTCTGTGGGGACATGCTCCAGAGGAATCATAGCACAGTTAAGACAGCATTCTAGGTATTCTTTGAAGGTTTAATTTCTTGATCTTTCAACGCATTGTAAGGGAGTACATTTGGGTCACATTCTTTGATATGCTACCAGAATAAACATATATACAATTATTTGTTTAGCCAACTGAGTCACAAGGACACTCAATAAAAATGGAGAAATACAGTAAAAACAAACCTCAAAGCCATTAAGGGGGAGGACATACTTGATCAATAATGTCCATATAGCAATAAACATCAAGAAACTTGGTAGTGGTTGGAGGAGGAGTAGTTGAGCATGGTTAGACACTGAGTTGCATTTCAAACAGATGCGGCTATAAGTTTTTCCAAAATTACTGTAAATTAGGAATGAGTCTTTGTTTCACTGGTCATGCATCTCAGTGCCTGGAAGGAGAATGACTGTTTGGTTTTTTAATGTTTGGAATTTCCAACAAAAGGCTACATTTACATCTGATGGCCCAGCCCTACTGTCAACTGTAATGTGTCATCAAGGTAACTGGAAAAGATTAGATAAAGGGTTTTGTTAATGATTAGGGCCAATTCTGCCTCTATTGGTAGCCAGAGAGATTGTAGTAGGGACTATCGAGGGCAGAATATCGAAGGGTAACAATATCAATAACAGAATACATAAGGGACAATCATCGAAGAGGTAACTGTGCAAAGGGATTGATTTACTATTCTTAATTCCAGATCCAAACAACATATGTATATGTGGAGTAGATGTATAAAATATATACAAACGTAGCTTTCGATATTTTGCCCTTCGATTTTCTGTTCCTGAAAATTTAACTGTATGATTCTTAGAAATGTACCAAGGAGGGTGAGATGTCAAGATCAGAAAGTTTCCCGCCATTTTAGAACAGGACAAAAGGAAGAAGTCTTCGGAGTAAAGAAGGATGAAATCCATTTTATTTCGGTTTAATTTAATGGAGAAGTATAACTTCCAGTTAGTAAGATTTTTTAGCAAAGTTTTTAGACCAGAATATGCGAGGAGTTATGGAGAAACGGGGGTCTGCCGCAACTGGCGGCCCTCCCCGGATTTTGGGACTGGGATGCGATAGGGATTTCCACCTTGGGTGACGTTATGAGGGGGCCCATTCTGAAATCCTTCCAGGAGCTCCAGAAGGACTTTCATATGCCGCGTACACAATTCTTTAAATACTTGCAGTTCCGGCATGCTCTTTCCCCCAGTCTGGTGGGTCTTGAGGAGTTGGACGATTTTAGTCCACTTGAGGCGAAGGTGTTCATGGGGGACCTATGAGACCACAAGATTTCGGGAATATATCAATCCCTGGTGACTCACTGCTCCCCGTCGTTGCAGCATCTCCGTGTGGTTTGGGAGGAGGATGTGGGTCAGCTGGAGGAGGAGGACTGGACGGAGGCCCTGGCCTCGCCGCGTGTGGCGGCTGTCGCTGTGAGCCTTCGGCTCATCCAGTTTAAATATCTGCACAGAGTCTATTTCACCAGAGTTAGGTTGTATAAGGCGGGCCTGGTGGCCTCTCCGCATTGCCTCCGTTGCCTGAATGCAGAGGGGACGCTGCTACACACGGTATGGGACTGCCCTGTGTTAACTAGGTTCTGGCGGGGGGTATTGACCTGTTTGTCAGAGGTGCTGGGTTGGGATCTCCCACAGTCCCCCAAATTGGTGCTCCTGCATGTGATGGAGGATATAGGGGGCAATGTCTATAAGCGCTATCTGATGCTCCTGGGTTTTACTCTTGCCAAGCGCGATATAGCGAGGGCGTGGAAGGCGACAGTCGCACCTTCAATATCAGTCTGGAAGACCGGTCTTGATTTTTGTATGGGACTAGAGGCCCCCGTAAACATTATAAAATATGGAAGCGCTGGGCGGACTACAGGGGACTGGAATTAGAGCCCATATTAGAGGAATAATTGGATGGGTGGTGGACCATCTCCCTCCAGCTTTAAAGGGGCATGGCACACTGGAGTACCAGGCACAGCCGGGTCTGGGGGTTATGGGTCATGGAGAGCACAGAATAGTAGTCGTGTATAGATCAGCTGCTTTGCCTAGATGGGCAGTGCGATGGGTGGGGGAGTGGGGTGGGGGGTGGTGTTATGTTTTTTTAAGGGAGGGGACTGCCTTGGTTCTGCATGTCTCTTTTGTAGTCTTTATACGATATTTCATGAGGAAAATGTCAAAGCTGGTATGTTGTATCTTGCTATGGTTGAAGTCTCTGGGCCACAGAGCTTTGCTGAATGTGTCTTTGACGAATAAAATTTGTTTACAAAAAAAAGAATATGCGAGGAGCTGGAGAGTTCAATGTACAATTAAGGCATAATAATTTTCTTGATTTGGAGCATTGCTGTTAAAAGCTCAATTTAAAGATGTGTTTCAGAGATTTGAGAGACAGAAAAAAACTGCTCTGTACCAATACCTTATGCACTGTCTGTTCAAATAGAGAACTTGTTTGTAGAAGTGGAGTGCAAAGTTTAAGTTTTGGATGTTCCCCAGTCATAACACCTTTTTTGGTGTTAGGCTGCACTCTTCACATTTATAAAGTAAGATTGAAGGTACAATGCTGTCAAATTGTATTTCCATTAATCGTATTGGTGGTTTCAAGTATGCTGGACCATTTTTAAGAGCAGCAGAAAGCAAGGAGGGTACTGACGTGCTTTTATTGGCAGATTAAAACTACCCGGGTACACTTGTTCTGAGACCCAGGTCAATGTCGTCATTAAGAAATAATTTAAACTAGTTTCTGTTGCTTTTTTTGTTGTCAAATATATTTTTATTGAGTTGGATAGCATAGTAGATAGCAATGCATTCAGTCAAAGAGGCCTTGAGAAACCTTCCAGTAGCTATATCAGTATTCAGCGTTCCTGTTTCTCACGGTATTCCACTTCTTAGATTCATAACAATGTACTCCCAAGACTAAGAACCTAATGCATCTCCCAGAACCTCCCTCAACAATACCCTCCCCCTGTGCTACTTCCCTCTCCCTCCCCCTTAAACTAACAAAAAGAGATAAACAAAAGTAAATATAGCAGGATACTCAGGTGAAGTCAAGGCCAGTTTATATTGTATAGGAATTGTTCTCTGTGCATAGAACCGCTATTCAGAATTGGAAAAGATGTAATGCTCTTACCCTTGAAGGGCAGGCCACGAGAGGGATCCCTCCGGAGAGGTAGCGCCCCAAGCATATTCAAAGTTTTTAAAGTCATACCTGAAGATGTCGCTCATTCTTTCCATTTTGACCGCCTGCCAAAAGTGAACATGCAACTGCGTCAAGGCAAGAGCTTCCTTCTACTTCCAGGCTCTTGCTATCACAGTCTTCGCCATGCCCAAACATTACCATACCACATCTCTGTCAGATTTTGTTTGGTGTTTCAAAGAGGAATCTTAGACCCAGGAGGGCAAACCCCGGGGTGTCTGGGATCAGGTATCCCAACATGTTTTTAATTTGGGCCAGTATTTCGGACCAAAAAGGGGAGATTGTCAGACAGTCCCACCATATGTGTCGAAAATCGCCTAAAAGACCACAGCCCCTCCAACAGAGATCGTATTTGCTGGGGGAAACGTTTTTAGTTTTTGGCGGGTTTTAAGTCCCAATCGTAAAGTACCTTGTAGTGGGCTTCCCGTAGGCCTACAGAGTGATTGTGTTGGGCTATATCCTTCCAAAGTGCTCTCCAGTGCCCCTCTGATATGTCCTGTCCCAAAGTGCGTCTCAAAAGGAGATCTGGCGTGGAGCTGAGGGGGTAACGTGTGGGGCAGCAGGGTGTACAGGAAGGAAATAGGCCCCCTTCACAAAGCGCTCTAATGGAGTGACCTCCCTCGTCGCCGCTTCCCGAGTGTCTGGGTGCAGCACCCAGTGATGCAGTTGCGGATAGTGGAAGTGTTCAGCATCTGACAGGAGAATGTCTTGTTGACAGTGCTCAAAGGTAAGAATGTCCCACTTATGAAAGAGGTGGGATAGTGGGAGACATCCCCCCTCCCTCCATGCATCAAATGGGCCTGGTTGTGAAGCTAGTGGAAAGGCTGGGTTGTAGTGAATTGGGGTGAAAGTAGAGGGAAACATCACCCATGCGGCTCTCTCAACCACTTCATCCCAGGCTTTTAGGGTTGTTCTCGTTGGCGTGCTTATATAAGCATTGAGGAGGCGCTCTGCTTTTGGTTTCCATAGCATATCCCGTATGACTTTTCGTGCTATCGCCCTGTCCATATGGAGCCAGTGCTTCTCCGACACTATCTGGGACCATACAGTAATGTCTCATAGTTGGGCAGCTTTATAATAGAGATTAAAATTAGGAAGCGATTCAGTTTTCGGTCATCTAAGCAACTTAAAGGAGAGACGAGCTCTTTAGTTTTGCCAAATGAAGTTAGTTTGCAGCGTCCGGAGCATGGTCAGGAAATTCTTCTCAAGGTCAATAAGCAGGCTTTGGAACAGGTGGGGGAACTTCGGTAGCACCACCATCTTAATTGCAAGTATCCTACCAAGCCATGATAAATAGATAAGGGCCCACCTCTTAAGGTCACCCTTCAGTTGTCGGAGGAGTGGAGGGTAGTTGGCCTGAAATAGCTTTGAGATCTTAGGAGTTAGTTTGATGCCAAGGTAGGGGAGCTCCTTCACCCACTGGAAAGGTGTTGGCGGACACCAGCATCCCCATCTCCACAAGCGTTAAGTTAAGCAGGAAAGACTTAGACAAGTTTATACGCAAGCCTGCCACATCGTCAAAGAGCTCGAGCTCACTTTGCAAGGTGGTCAAGGAGCGCTGCGGGTCAGTGAGGGTTAATAGAATGTCATCTGCAAACAATGAAATCTTATGTTCCACTGACCCAAAACTGACACCCCCGACCGCCTGGTTTTCCCTTACCTTCGCCACGAGGGGCTCAATGCTAAGAACGAAGAGAAAGGGAGAAAGCGGGCATCTCTATCTCATCACCCACCCCAGGTGGAAAAGTCCCGAGCCAAACCTGTTAACTATTATTCTGGAGCAGGGTATTGCGTAGTTAGCCCGGACCATGGCTTTAAAGGCCTTACAGAAGCCAAATTGCTTAAGGGTGTGAAATAAAAAAAGTCCAGTCCACAAGGTCAAACGCCTTCTGGGCATCTAAACTGAGCATTACTGCTGGGATATTTTTTTTTGTATCATTCTCAATCAAATGTATCACCCTCCGAATGTTATTGTGAGTCTGCCTGACTTTGATGAAGCCTGATTGATCCGGGTGGATCAGGTAAGGCATCATTTCCTCCGGCTGCGAGGCTAGGATTTTGAAATATAACTTCGCATTGAGATTGAGTAGTGCTGTGGGACGTAAGAGCCACACATTCATGGATCTTTACCTGTTTTTGGTATGATCATAACAGCTTCACTCATCGTAGGAGTTACCCTGCCAATCTTTGCTATATGATTAAAAAGAGAGGTCATTTGAGGGACAAGTTCTGTGCTGAATGCTATGTAAAATTGTGCCGTCAATCCATCTGGGCCAGGGGGATTTGTGGAGCTTCAGTGTACCTATAGCTTGTCGCACCTCTACCTCACTGATGGATTCCCCCAATAGTTAATTTTGCACTGGGGTAACTTGTGGAAGCTCCACCGAGTGTAAGTACTCAAGTTGGGTTTGGGAGTCGGCAGGATCAGCTGTGTATAGAGTTTTATAGAACTGCCCAAAGACACAAGCCTTTGCCTGCTCTGATGTTTCTACTCCCCCTGTGGGGTGGCATAAGTCTCCAATGTACTCTTTTTACATGCGTACCCTAAGCTGTTACGCTAATTGTGCCCCCACCTTATTGTCATGTGTATAGGATGTTTGCTTGAGCCAGAGGACTGTCAGTTCTACCCTATTGGCGTAGATCGCATTGAGCTTCCCTTTCACGGCTGTCACTTTTCGCTGAAGGGATAGTGTTGGGGTCATTCTATGGGCCTGCTCTAATCTCTAGTGTTAATCGTTCCTTAGTCCTCTGTTTGTTGAGTGCTGAGATTAACCCCACACATTGGCCTCTCAAAACCTCCTTAAATGTGTCCCAGTTGTTGGTAGGGCATGTGTCTTGGGGATTATTCAGCTGGAAAAATTCTCTAATGTTCCTTCGTAGTTCATCTCGCAATAGTCTATCGCAGAGCAAGGCAGGGGGAAAGAACCAGCGATTATATTTAGGTGAGGGGTCGTTCCATTCATGAGAGATGGCTTCTGGCACATGGTCAGAAATAGTTATGGAGTGAATCACTGCTTCCCGAATTTCTCGGGTGACGGCCTGGATAAGGAATATAAAGTCTAGCCTGGAGTAAGTACAGTGGATGTGAGAGAGAAATGTATCCTCCCTGTCCTCCGGGTGGTGATCCCTCCAAACGTTGAGTAAACCCGGATCGCGCATCGCTTGTTTCAGGCTTTTTGTGAAGCTACCTGTGTGTGCCCTGTGGGGGTGGGTACTGTCCATACCAGAGTGCCATGTAAGGTTAAAGTCCCCCATGAGAATTATACCTCCCTCCGCGAAACCTAATAAATCTGATATATATGCTACCTGATTAGTGTTTGGTGTGTAGGTCACTGCAACGGTGCACATCTTCCCTCTAATACACCCTTTCACCAGAACTACCCTCCCCTCATTATCTGTTTTGTAGCCCTCAGGTTGGAATTTTAATGCAGAGTGTATCGGGAGCGCCACACCATCATGTTTTTTGGAAGCAGAGGATTTGTATATCGAGGGGTACATCTTACGTTTTAGTCCATGGTCCTCCGACCTTTTAAGATGGGTTGCCTGCAGTGCTACAATATAATAATACCGGTCTAACGTGTATTTCCAGAGCTTATGACGTTTGGCCTTAGCATTTAGATCCCTAACGTTCCATGTAAGTGCAGTGACTACCATTGTGATGATTGGGACTCCCCCTCCTGATTCAGAGTTGTCTCCTCTCTAAGCATATCTTCCCCTCCACTCCTCCAGCCCCTCCCCCTTCCTCTCATCCCCAGACCTCCACTCCTCACACTTTATCAGTCTGAGCATTTTGTTGTCGGAATTCCAAGTCACCGAGTATCTTCCGAGTACCTGCAAACGAAAGAAAAATCAACACCAAAACAAAACCATTAGGGACAACAGGTCCCTGATCTATTCCACTGATGTAATATGTGAGATTCATAGGAGGCGATTCGGTCCTAAATCGCTACCATGGCTGTAGTGCTGCAACTGCATGCAGGGGTCCTGTAGGAACATTTATTTGTTTATTGATGATTACAACCAGTTTGAGAAAAGCATAGACAGCAAAGGGAGCATTTACATGTAACGCATTGTGCAGATTAGAGCAGCACTAATCCTTCCTTCTCATGGCATTCATTTCTACTTGATAACTGCAGAGCATCTCGTAGTCGATGAGTGTGGGGTGACTTTGAGATCGTGATCGATCAGCGTTTTCTCTGTTGTTTGGAGGGCTATTGAGAGACCCAGGGAGCCCCTCCCTGGATCCCTACCAAAGGACAGGCCACAGGGTAGGGCAATCGGTATTTAATATTTTCTTGTCTAAGTTTGTCTGTGACTAGTCGAAACTGTTGTCACCGGCGCTATGTCCTGTATAATGTGCGGTGGCCCCTTGGAAAAGCACATTGCTCGTTTTCGTGGCGGCCTGTAGAATGGCCTCCTCCGCTTTAAAGAAGTGCAGTTTGGCCAGGATATCTCTCGGGCTTTGTCACCCTTCGGCGACCTCCCCACTCCATGCACCCTCTCGAATTCAATCTTCACTGTGGCTGTGCCCAGAACCTCGGCAAAGAACCCCACCACAAAAGCCTCCAGGTCTGGTCCCTCTGCCTCCCTTCTCCAGGTTCCTGATCCTAATGTTAACTCATCAAGATCTACTTTCCAGGTCTTCACTTTTTAGCAGGGCCACTTGGACTTGCGTTTGTAATGTAATTTATCCGTTCTGTGTGTTGGTCCAACTCTAATGCTTTTGCTTCCAAGTCCACCACCCTGCCCCCCACCGTGACTAAGTCAGCTTTTTATTTAGGTCATCCTTTAGTGTTTCTAGGGAGGTGGTCGTGTCCGCTTTGAGTTCCTCGCGTAGTTCCATTTTGAAACTGCGCGATGAGGTGAGAAGATTTTCCTTTGCGAGAGCCATTGTGTCACACTCCCCTGAAGCTGGTTGATTGTAGCTGGAGTCCGTGGGGGAAAAGTAGCTGGACACTCTGTTATTTTGCTGGCATAGTGGGGGTGGGGAAGGTGGACCAGGTGCCAGGTGGTCCGCCACAGGCACACCTTCGAAGAGGTAAGTATCAGGGGAAGCTCAACTCAAATGGCCTTATAGGGGACAGTGTCTCCCACTGCGTTGCTGCAGATTCAGTCCCTCCAGTTGCAGCCTCTGCGGTGTCCTAGACTGTTTAATAGGCCCCCTCTGTCCCCACTCAGCCTCCAGTTAAAGGTGTGGCACCACCGCCACCCCCTTGGTGGTCCCCGGGTAAATGCCACCACTGGAGGGTTATTTCCTTCTTGGAAGGTGAGCCCCACAGGTCTGCCCCTCATTTACTTATATGTGCTCTATATTCAGCTCAGTCACCTTCTGTTCCCCCGATGCATCTGCTGCCCACCGCATGGTGTATTCATCGGCACGCTCTGTCAAGGTGAGGCACTGGGCCTAGAGTTTCTGCTACCATTCCTCATAGGTATAGGGGGGCAGTCCGCTGCCTATGGCTCTCCATTCCTGTCAGACTAAGTTTCCCACGGGGCGCAAAGCCAGACTCAATACTTGCTCCCCGTCACGCCTCTCATGCCTCTGAAGCAGGCTGTCCATCCACCATCTTGTGGCCCGACTCCACAGTCTTCCCGTACTGGTGCCGGCGGTGCCTCCCCGTGTGCCAGCCCACTTCAGTTCAATGCAGGTGCTCACATAGGTCAGCGGGGACCCTCCCATGTGCCGGTACCACCTCAGGCGGTGGGTCATCTACATACCTGTTCCCCTCACGCCATTCTGCCCTGCTCACCGGCATTCTCCAGGCCTGCTCCGGTTCCCTCGTGAAGTGTGGCGGCGGTAGGCAGGCTTTATCGGGGCACTAGCATCACTTCACTCCACGTCAGCAGGCTGCACCAGCACCATTTCATACCACCTGTCAGCGACCTGCGGCCCACTAGTGGTTGTGGCTAGCATGCACCTCAGCTCTGTGCTCGTCTAGGCTCGTTGACATCTACCCTCATCTGGCATCGTTCATCCCCCTGAGGTTGCCAAATTTACTCAATCTTCATCTGATAAGCAGTATCTCTCGAAGTTTTAGGGTGTAGGTCGTCGCTTATGTCTGTGTCCCCTCACTTTGTTGTCAGTGGTAGCGGAGCCGTCGTGGATCACGTCCACACACCCATCTTGGCTAACCCTGGGCGTAGTTCGCGTAGTAGCGTGACGTGTAACTACGCAAAGTGCATTTTGCACTTTGCGAGATACGCATAGTGCTACGCAAACTGCGTAGTACGCGGTTCGCGATGATTGCACAGTGCCGGATGCTTGTCCGCACTGTGCAATCATTGCAAACGGCATCTTGCACAGTGCAAGCGGTCGTTTTCTGCCACTCGAGTAGATTTTTACTCGAGCGGCAGCTTTCTCAATGCGGACCGGTAGTTTCTCATCGCGAGCGGTCGTGAGCATACGCGACCACTCGCAATGAGAAACCTGAACTCCCTGCGTTAAGAATCTCGCCGGGAGGTTTAAATTCCACGCTCGCGATCAGCAACTTGATGTTGCTGATCGTGAACGAGGAAAAAGGCTCGCCGGGATGTCATTTTGCTCGCTCGCGGTCACCAACTTGACGTTGAGAACCACGAGCAAAAAATGACAACTACTCTACGCGATTTTGCACTGTGCTACATGCAATTCGTGTAGCGCGAAGTAGCACAAACTACGCAAACTTCGCGAGCGTAGCGTAGTTGTCCGCCCAGGGTTAATCTTGGCTAGCCATGTCCCTGCTTTTTTGATTTTTTACTCAAACATTACATTTGTTTTTATTAGGTTTACCTCCACGGCCCATGTTTTGCAGCGCTCATTCACAGGATTGATTGTGTTCCAATCTTCCATTGGTGGGTTGTAGGATGACTAAACTATATACGTGAGCCAGTCAGGCATTAATTGAAAGGCTGAACTAGCTTAGGCTGTGGGCGTGCTCTTGTCAGTCTCCCTTGTTCCCTTCACCTCAAGAATCGGCGCATTCTTTTTTCGTGAACCCTTCGGTCTGAGCTTCCCAGCTCTCATATAAAGCCTTACACCCACGGTTTGATTGTGTGAGCTGATCTTGCAGGTGTGTGGTGTCATACCGAGATGTCCTTTGAATCGCAGTGTCTTTCCAGCCTTATGATTTCATCTCTAACCCACTACTTTTGTCAACCTACTCACTCATCAGCTGGAGTCGCTGGGCCCACCTTATACCGCCTGATGTCTTTGGCATTGTGTTTGCTTTTCCTACTTCACTGACAGGACTATGGCAGGTTTTCATCTCGTCACTCGGGCTCGATTAACCTCAGCTTTTTAGCATTTCAAACATGTTTTCAGATGCATCACAGCACTCCTGACAGCCTAGGATCCTCTCAGCTCTTGTGGTTTTGTACAAGTTAATTGTGTAAACCGTGACATCTGGGGTTTCCTTCTCAGATGTAGTGACACAGGTGTCATTACAATCCTTTGTGCGAATATTTAAAGTGTCGCAGAACACTTTTTCCAAGCATCGCTGTGCTTTGTATATAAATGTTGTTTTTGCACTTCTCTTCAGTGACAGTTCTTGGCTTCTTTTAATGTAATCTAAAGTGACTTTTTGGAATTTGTGTTGAAATCTACAGGTTAGGAGATCTGAACACCTGCAGCTCCATATCTATCGCTTGCCCAATGGCCACAATCGCGTATTGCCTGTACCTGGATGCATATGTTTTCAATACTAATTTGCAAAGTTGTGATTATTATAGTTGTAAAATGAAATTTTGTTACTCGATAATGTAGTTTGCTGCTGGATTTAAGGCTTCACTATTTTATTCATTTGTCACAGGCACAACTATAGGGTCAAGAATGTCTGCGGTTGCTTGTTTCTCCTTCGCGGGGGTTTCAAGGTTCTTGGGCTTTGCTTGTGAGTAGACTCCTATTTCAAATTTAGACTATAGTTTTCCTTTACATCTGTTTCGCTTTCCATGCTTCTCATTTTAGAAGAACTGAGATTAAAACTGCATTTCATGGTGCCTTGCATTGCGCAGCTATTGTGTTAGGTCTCAATCAAGTAATGCCAAAAAATGTCCTCTCATTTTTTAGTGTTAGGTGTAATCTTAGGGAGCCTGATGTTTGTTTCTTAATTCTGCATCCCTATTTTTTTGTTTGAATTTTTTTATTAGGGTTTTGCATACAATATTCCATAATATACATCAAATATTTCACCGATGAACCACCTTTTGTATCATTGTAAAGTATCGTTCCTGTTTATAAAGGGTGATTGCACTAGTTGTCCAGTCCCCGGAACCCCTTGACATAGCTGAGATCGTAAATCTACTACTGGTTTGTTGATTCTGCATCCCTATGGGTGACTTCATCCAGGTGGGTAGCTAGTGAACTGTTGTGGCCTCAAGTCCACTGATTCAGCATCACACTGCTTGTCTTGGTGCACACAAACATTACCCTCTTTGAAGCTGTGAGTTTAAAAGTTTCCAGGCGAGGACCCCTCTTTTAAATGTATAATGTGGAGCATATCCATGTCATTTCACCAGAGGATATGGATCTTTTACAAGAACCCTCCACACCCACTCCTTCAAATTGAACATTATGCAGCCAGTGGTGATGTCAGGACTCACCCCATTTCCTTACCTCTGCCTTTCTCAAACACCGTGCATCCTCGTTGGCCTCGCAAAGACCATGCCATAGCCCAATACAGGGGGATGGCCTTAGGGCAGTGGTCTTCAAACTTTTTAAATCCGCACCCCCCTCCAGTGTAGAAAAAAAAATCACCAGGCCCCCCCCCTCAACAATTTCCACAATTATTCTATTTAACTTGCAATGTTGAAATATTTCTGGACTTATTTAAACATTGCAGCTAAGTTCTGTCACTGTTTTAGAAATGCAAACGAATACAGGATTTCCAAACATTCTATTCTGGTGAGGCAGGCCTTACTAATGCGTAATAGTATCCACAGTGTGATTATTCGAAATGGTAGAGGGGGTTTCGGAGACCCTTCCCTCTTGATGCCTTCTCCCAGCCAGGATTTAAATGACAAAGGATGTTAATGATGGCCCATTACAGACAAGCTTACTGCCACTCATTTTTTTGGGCTGAAAACAAAGCATAACGTTTCTTCTGGCCAGAGACTGGCGCCCCTCCCTGGGATCACTTGAGGCCCCCCTAGGGGGGCCCGCCCCCCAGTTTGATTGTACCCTAACTTGCTGCATAGTCCAGTTCTGGAAGGAACCTGAGGAAACCTCGACAGCATCCACATCCCTTCAGAATCTCCTCCCGCAGCCTTTCTTACCACACTCATGGCCCGTATCATCTAGGCCGATGGGTCAGGGAAATTTCTGTACTACCTTCAGTTTCTGTGTCATTTGGGACCAGGTAAAACTCTGATAGGTGGCGGTGTCCTGGGATGCTTAACTAAGTTAAAACTGCCAGCAGGGCTAAAATATGTTGAGGACTTGTATCCCAGTTTCAAGTCTCCTGATTCTGTAGAGTGATTCCTGTAAATGGATTCTTTATTTTGTATCCATAACCACAAGCATTGAGGAGGTCACAAGGCCGAAACAACTTACAACTGGTAGCCACACTTTTATTATATGTGCCTGTGGGGTTTCGGATGCTAGCTTCTTGAAAGGGCCAAACCACTGTCTGTCACTACCAGCCGTCCCTCTCCATAGCTATGGTCCCTAGTATCTGTAGGTTGAGATATACCTAAGTATGAAAACACTGATAAAAACCGGAACCAGGAGATGATGCTAAGTTTCCCACACTTATCTTTTCCCAAAGGTTGTTGGTGCTTGCACTCAGGCCATCGACAATAGGGATAGACCTGTGCCGTTGCCATGCCAGACAGACAGAGGAAACCGAGTACTGGGATTGGGGAAATTAATCATGGAGCGAGTGTGCTCACCAAGCAGTGACCACTCTGCTCACCAGAATTTGATAGATTGTTCATGGGCAGCACACATCCAGTTTCTAGTGAAAGACAGAGAGGGCTTCTTGGCACTCTGTAGACTCTGAGTTGGGTGGGGCTTCAATGCTAGTGATGTCAGAAGCAGTAGAAGGGCAGGGCTTCAGACTTAACCCTAGCCCAGAGAAAATGGGCAGCCTACAGCTACACATTTAGGAAGCACCACAGCAGTGTCAACTCGGGTCTTCACTGTGCTGAAGAAGGGCTCCAGCATATATTCACAACACTTGAAAGTGAGAAGCAGCCCATTGTAAATCCGTTCCAGGGCCTTCTCAAGTAATAACATTGAACAAGTCATATTGGGACAGAATTTCCCTTCTTACAGAGGATGCTGGGTAGAGCAGACTTGCTACTAAAAATGCAATGTCAGGACTGGTGCAGATGAGACACCTGCTAGGTAAATTTTCCAGGGATCTGTGCAAACCATACTTCAGGTCTAGAACATCTTTGACTTCTGCCCTCCCCGATTATCCAGATTTGTTTATGTATTCTCTGTTATTTAGGGCAATATGTTCCTACTTCTTCTCTCTTACTCTCCTTTCTATTAATTTCTCGGATCCTAGTGCCAAGATGCTGGGGATGAATGAGTGCTCCACAAATATAGTAAATACTAATATGCACTAGTGAAAACCCTTATCTGTTTTCTCAAGAAAGATCTGAAATACAAAGAAGCAGCTGGAGAAAGGTGGCGTGCGGGAAAGAGTCCCTCTGTTGTTTCTCTGTAGTGAGCAGCTATCCTCCATCTTACACTCACCTTTGACACAAGATGTTCACACTTGTGCAAGAATAACTTTGATGACCAGTCGGCTGGAGGTGATTGTGATCAGTCTTCAGTTCATCCTCGTTCTGATGATTATTAGTGCAAAGTCAATCTATGTGAATCACGTTTGCAAACACCAAAATAAAAATTTCCCCACATCAGGGTACACCGAGGGTGTCTCTACAGAGCACAAATGGTCCTTGAAAACTTGAGGTCGCACAAACTGCTGCAAAGGTAGTTGGGCATTTATTTATTTTTTAAAGTTTGTTTATTCAACATTTTCATGCATACAGATATACCAGCATCCTTGCAGTGCACAATAACAAAGGTCAACTGAGCCTCATAACTTGGAACATTAGTCCTGCAAAATTATCATATATCATATAAGCTTAATCGATCACGCCTTGGAGCCCCGAGGTCGAATATCGCCAACAGAGATTACGGAGCAGACTTGCAAGGTACATTGGAACAAAGAGAGAAAAACCAACATATTGGGCATCAGAACTGTTCCGGGAAGAGAAAGGAAAAAGAGGAACAGGGGCAAAGAGATGGGAGGGGTGACCGGCCTCGATCTCTTGGTACTTAAGTGGCCACGTGAGTTTGTTCAGTTAGCGATCCCCGTGCTACACCCTCTGGCTCGAGGTTTTGGCGTATGTGCCTCATTCTCTACGCTAGACCGCATGTAGAGCTGCAACGGGCCCATATGTCTCTGGGTCAGGTTTGAGAGGGTAGGAGGTCCCAGTACGCTGCCAGCTGTCCCTGACAGATACTGCATCCCTGAGCCACTCCTCTCTATGTGGAACCCGTCCTTTCCCCCAATACATTGCAATGCCCCATTTTGCAAGCAATAGGAGTATGGCTGCAAGGTCTTTGCCTTCCTTTGTTTGGCAGGTCTTCGACATAACCGAGCAGCGCTGTCAAGGGGGATCTCTCTAACTGCATGTCAAGCATCTTCTTTGTTGCATCGAATATAGTCGTCCAGTAATGTTGAATCTTGGGAAATTCCCAGGCAAAGTGGAGGAAGGTCGCCGCGTGGAGCAGCATCGCTGACAGCGCGCCTCATCTTTCAATCCCGCATTGTGAAGCCAAACTGATGTTCTATATAATCTATGGAGAAATTTAAAGTGAATGAGACAGAGTCGATAGTTCGGGGAAGGTGCCCGCGCCTGCACGCAGCAAAAGGTTCACTGCTCCTTCATGACTAAGATGCCAAGCAAGGCCTCTCACTCCTGTTGGGCTCACAGGGTGCGTATAGGCGCCGTGCTTTGCCTTCCTGTGTATAAGCGTGTAATCAGCTTGCGCAGTGAGGGGTTCCCCAAAACGCGCTCAAGCGTATGGAACATGGGTGGCACAGCTGGGAAGGAGGGGAGATAAGCGCGCAATGTAGCTAGCAGCTGAATGTATGTCATCTGTTCCAGTATAGTCAAGTCCTCCCCCTTCCACACCTGATTCGGCTCAATAAAGTTACTGTCCGGGAATACATCTCCCATTTTGGTGAGCTGCCGTTTCCTCAATCGAGCGCAGGGGCCCGCTTCCATCCTAAACAGCAGCGCGGGGTGTCTGACCAGGGGGGCTGATGGGGCACACATCACCTCCAGTCGCGCTCTACAGCGCAGCTCGTGCTACGCCCACACCGTACAACCCACCATATCCGTACCAGCGCGGGGACGGGTCTGAGCTCTGTATATAGCTAGGTGCAGAGGGAGCTGAGCCGCTTGATCGTGTTCGGCACAGTATGCGCCATGAATTGTGTGAAGTACACCCAGTGGAAGCTGAACTGCGCATGTGCACCATAGTGAGATAAGTCTAAGTCAGGCACTCCAAGCCCGCCCAGCTCAAATGGTAATGTTTAAGAATTTCCCAGGAGATTCTGGGCTGTTTACCCGCCCATGTCAGAGTGATCGCAGTCTTTGCCTGAAGGATTCCTGGTTGCTCTGCTGGAGAAGAGGGACTGAAATGCGGACTTTTAAACGTTAGGTCTCTCCCCCAGCATTCAACGGAAATTCAGTTGTTAATTGATGAGCATAGATGTGATGTTCTGTTTATGACGGAAACCTGGCTGGCGCCTGGTCTTGATGGGGAACTTGGCGCTGTCTGCCCAACTGGGTTTAAAGCCTTCCACAAACCTAGATCTATTGGCAGGGGTGGTGGTACCGGCATTATCTTCAAAGAAATTTGGGATTTTGTACCTCTGGACATTGACGAGATCTCTCAGTGTGAGACCTTGGGCTTCACGCTGAGGGATAAGTCTGGCAATGTCCTGACAGGAATCCTTTGTTATAGACCTCCGGGGACTGTAAGTGAACTAACACAGCAGCAATTACTGGATGTGATTGGCAATCTGGCACTCACTCATCACAGTTTGTTGATCTTGGGAGATTTTAATCTTTGGCCTAACGCTACGATGAAAACGGCATATAACAACATTATTCAATCCTGTGCTAATCTCAATCTAGTACAACACGTGCTGGAGGCGACACACTCGGCAGGACATGCCCTTGACCTTTTATTTGCGGCTGAGAATGTAGCGACTCTCGACAATATCCTCCCTATGGACTGGTCTGATCATCATTTGATCAATTTCAGAATTCTGGCAATTCCTAAGAGCAGACCCCCGCTGTTTAAAGGTAGTGACAGTGTTTTGAACAGGGACTGGAAAGCCTTACAAAGGAGAGCACAGGTTACCTCTCTGTTTAATGCGGCCCCTCTCCCTGTCCCAGGGCAGTCGGTTGACACTAACTTTGAGGAGCTTTGCAGTTACATTAAGAACACGGTAAATCAGATCGCTCCAATGAAACAGCTCAGGAAAAGAGTTACCCCTTCGGCCCCCTGGTTCTCAGAGGAACTAAGGGCCTTTAAAATTCAATGCAAACATGCAGAGAGGCAATGGCGACGTCACTATCTAGCCAGTGATAGGATTACTTGGCGGAACCTGCTGGGCAGATATAAGTGCGCTATTGTATCTGCTAAGGCGCTTTACTTTGCGGACCTCATTCAAAACTCCCCGAATAGTGCTAAGTGTGTCTTCAACATTCTGAGAGGTCTTGCTAATCCAGAATGTTTGGCCAATAAGATCTCTCCCTCGCAGGATTTGTGTGATGGGCTGGCAGCCTTTTTTCACAATAAGATCAAGGGGATCCTTGAGGGCCTGCAGTATGACCCTATTACTGGCTGCAAAACTGATGTAGGCCTTCCAACAGTGGAGCCACCGAATCATTCAACTCTCAGACTAAACGAGGAGGTAACAGCAGGACCTCGTTTGGATCACTGGACGTGCCCTTCTTGGGAGGACTTTTCCAATGTGGCCAGGGAAGTCTGCTCGGGGTCTCCCCTTGACCCTATTCCGCATAAACTCTGGAAGGAATTGGGGTCAGAAACTTTTCCGCACCTCCACCTGATTACCAATCAGTCATTGACTAGTGGTGAGGTCCCGGCCAACTGGAAGGATGCGTTGGTATCTCCCCTTCTGAAAAAACCTTCGCTGGATCCAACCTGTTATGGAAACTATCGCCCTATTTCTCTGCTGCCTTATCCAGCTAAGATAGCTGAACGCCTCGTTAGCCAGGAGCTATCTGAGTTCTTAGAGAGCAAAGGTATATTGGAGGAGAACCAATTTGGTTTCCGTCCGGGGCATGGTACCGAGACTGCTCTGATCACTGCCTTGGATGAGCTGCGAATGCGAGCGGATAAGGGACAGTCTGCAACGCTGATATTACTTGACTTATCCGCCGCATTCGATACTGTCAGCCATAATATTCTTTTACATCGGCTCGAAGAGGTGGGGATCACTGGCTCGGCCCTAAAATGGCTATGTTCCTATCTGTCGGATAGACGGCAGGCGGTTTTTCTGCCTCCTTATCAGTCTGATTTCTCGCCTAACAAACAGGGTGTCCCGCAGGGCTCCTCTATCAGCCCGATACTGTTTAATGTTTACATGCGCCCGTTGTTACAAATCATTAAATCTTGCAACATTACGGCCGTCAACTATGCCGACGATACGCAACTAATCATTTCCCTGGAAGGTGATCAGGCAGATTCTCTGCCCACCTTCCATAATTGTATGCTGGAAATGACGACGTGGCTGAGAAATAATGCTCTGCAATTTAATGGTGCCGAAACCGAGTTTTTACACTGTTCAGTGGGCAGGGTATCGCCAGTCCTGCCTCTTAATTTCTGGCCTCTTCCTTTGAACACCCCCCTGGTCCCTGTAAAGACTGTACGTAATCTGGGGGTTTGTTTCAATGAGAAGCTAAGTCTTGAATCGCATGTCAACAAGGTTGTCTCGAATTGTTATTTGATTATGAGAGGCTTACGCAGGATCCTACCTCTTCTTCCTCCCCATGTGCGAGGTACAGTAATCCGATGCACCATTCTTAGTCGTCTGGATTATTGTAACGCCTTGTTGCTTGCTTCCCCAGTTTACTTGATTCGGAGGCTTCAACGTATCCAAGCAGCTGCCGCAAAACTAGCCCTTCAAAGACCACGCTACTCATCCAGCACCAAAGCTCTGGCAGAGCTCCACTGGCTGCCTGTGCAACAGAGGATTATGTTTAAATCCCTGTGTATAACCTTTAAAGCTCTTCATGGCCTTGGCCCTATACCATTGCAAAGTCGCTTTAGATGGTATGCCCCCTCGCGCATTCTGCGCTCTTCCTCAGCTAGGCTGGCCCTGATTCCCAAGATAAAGAGAGCAACTTTGGGAGGCAGAGCTTTTAGCTATGCGGCTGCTCGACTATGGAATGGTCTCCCCCCGGAACTACGACAGGTTCATGATCTGACGCATTTCCGTGGACTGCTTAAGACCTGGCTGTTCCCTAGAGCCTAATTTTTTTCCTTGCCTTTCCCCATCCTCTTCCCTCCCTTCATTATGTCTATAGCGCCAGGATGCCCGTGGGGTTGCAGTGCGCTCTATAAATATTTTTACATACATACATACAAGTGATTAGTGAGTGGGAGCGGGAGATTTGTGTAGAGGTAGAAGAGTTTAGGCAGGACCACCATTTTTGCGATCGCCAGCTGTCCACTCATGGACAGTGGGAGGGCAATTCAGCTCTTTATATGCTGTTCAAGCCAGTCCATTGGTTGGCCGTAGTTGGGGAACCATAACACCTCCGTGTTGCGGCTCATCCAAATGCCCAGGTACTTCACTGCCCTTGAGACCACTGCAGCGGATATTCTGAGCAGATTTCGCCCAATTCCCCGTGAGCCCACCGTAGTCAGGCATTTATTTTTAGGGCTTGCCCTTCCAAGATTATACCTGAAATGGGACAAACGCACCACCCAGAAAGTCCAATTTTTCTAATTCGTGGAATTTCTACAAAAAACACATCCACCTTCCTGAGGGATGTTCTGGCCTTGTGCTTAACAGTAACATCTATTTCCTATCATGAACAGGCCCATCAGATCAGTTTGAGGTTATCTATTTTCAATGTGGTTAGATTTTGAGACAGAACCTCTTCAAATATACATGATCGCAAAGTAGTTATTCTTGATCACTGCCCCAGAAAGGCCTTCTTCCTCAAAATTTCTCACTGGGCAGAGGTACAATAGCTCAAATCCCGTTGTTAGAGGCATAGATTCTGGCAATGGAAGGCTGATGAAAGTCCAGAACCTTCACAGCTGTTGCGTTACACAGAGCCTCTTTCAGCCACACCAAGGTCTGCTGACAGTCCAAAGAACTTATTTCCAGGATGCCAACACTATTGGACAAGATACAATTGAATTCTGGTGTTGTGGGAAGTTTGGCTAGAATCTAGTAAAGCGCAATGTTCGACTTGAACTCAGGAAAGCCCAAGAATGTCCACAAATGGTCTGGACAGTTGGAGTCTCCCGTTCTAGTAGTGATTGAATTTTAGCAGTTAGGGGGTCGAACAAGGATGCCTGAGGTGGTGGGGGGGGGGGGGCGGCTCATGGCTCTTAATACGGCTCCTTCTGAGAGAGGTTATCCTGGTAGCAGTCGTCCCGGCACACTGACATGTGGGTGGGGGGGGGGCTGTATTATTTCAGGGGAGGGTTTGGGGACGGCGCATTGGTGGGTGGAAGTGGCCCAGATTGTATTTGGATGTGATTTTATAAGCGGATGGCGGCCACTGGCCAGATGAACATTGTGGATGTCAATTGTGTTTGAGTAATGCAATAAAAAATGTTTTTGCAAAAAAAAAAAAAACAGAACAAGGATGCCTGAGATAGGCCATCCTGTTTATTGTGAGCAGTCCCTTTTTTAAGTGTCTGCAATACTGCCTTGAAGTGTATTACAAAATCAGCCCTGGTGCATCTTTATGATAGGAAAACAATGAGAGAGCAACGGAAATGCGGGGTGCCACTCACATAGTGAACTAAGGACAACAATTTCCTACTAGTTGGACTACACATTTTTTAACCATATCCTGAGCCGCCACTAATAAAGTTTACAGGCAAGGACTCTCAGAGATATTTTAAAGAATAATTCATGTCACTTCACACCACACCAGCTCTGCTGTAATCAGTCGTCGTAGCACAACCGGGGGGCATTTGGCCACCCGGTTGGGACACCAATGATGAAGCATGACACCAACCAGGTTGGTGTGTGAGGGGTCTTTTAAACAAACCTAATGGGTCCATGTACTAACCAAAATAGTGATTGTACCATACCAACATAGTGGGTTCGTCCACTTTTGTTTAGTGCATCTTTATGATATTCAGACGTTTAGATTTGATTTCCAACTTCTGGAAGATGTAAGGTATGTATTTTAACCAGAAGGGAGGGGCCCAGAACTGGCCCTGGCCTTCCGGGGTAGAGAACACCCTCTTTGATACAAACGATTAGGGCAATTTGCCAGTACCTATTAGTTAATTCAAGTGTTCTAAACATTAGCTTCCCGGACATTTTCAATGTGCTTGTTAGCTAAAGTGATGGGCTCGGCATCAGTCTTAGTGAATGCACTGATGCCACTGTAAACCACAAACCAGTGCAGGTCCATCGGCTCGTGCTTTGACACGATCAGGATGAAGCCTCAGTTATTCCAAGGACCAGCATCTTGTCGATTTCCACCTCATTGCATTCTGCATATCTTGGACTTTACTGGCAAATGAGTTCTAGTGTCAATGTGGCGAAGGCACAGCGGCAGTCCATTAGTCATTGAAAACAGCTCCGACATTTGCTCTAGCAGGCAATTACACTCCTGCTGCTTGAATGTCAGTTTGGCCAAGTCTTGGACTCTCTCCTTTTGTCCACCATCTTCAGCCACTCTCAACATATCAGAAGGAAGCTCACTCTCCTCTTCGCCGTATGCAACAACTGTGACTTCTACTTGCCTGTGTAAATCTTGACTCACTTTATATGGAAAACGGTGTGGCTTGCAAGTGGGTCCAATGTCAATTATTCTACGCAATACAGGGACCAGTCTACCTGTCTATTAAAGCACTCAACTCCCACGGAGAAAGGCCTTCAGGTGGTACCAGTCTTGGAGCTCTTGGCTGGGCTGACTGATGAACCTGCACCTCAAGCATGAGCTGGGCCATCTTCTGCTGTTCGGCCAGCACATAGTCTAACATGTCGACTTTGGAAGACCTCAGGTTCTCTCCACAATCTTCCATGGTGACCTAAAAGCAGCTCCAAGTAGTAGAACCCCATTCAGTCTTACAGTACTTGCATATATGCAAAAAGCGGAAATAAAAAGAGGATGCTGCACGTCCTTCTTAATGGGGTTTCTAGTGCATGCACCGTGTTCTTTTTTTTTTTTTAATTCTTTTTATTGTTAACAAAACAACAGCACAGATTTCCATTATTACATTCGACACTTCAAAGCAGTCAGTGATGTGGTACATACAGTTCAGCATTATCATATTAAATCTGTTCTGGCTGGCATCCACTAGCTCATTAGAGGTCTGACTACTCCGGGGATAGTTGCGACGAAAGCTCGGGTGGCTCACGGTTGTTCCCTCTATAAGAGTTTCATTTCCCCCATACTTGTATCCATTTTTTAGGGCATCCCGTTGATGAATACACTGTTTTCTCCCTAAACATACAACAATCCATATCTTCTTCCCATTCCCCAGTGTCGGGACCATCTGTACTCCCCACTTTTTAGCAATGTTTCTCTTGGCAACCATCAAGGCTAGTGTCACCCATGTTTTCTCCTTGCTCCTCAAGTCCGTTGGTTCCCATATGTGTAATAAGCACCGCTTGGCCTCCGCTGTTACTGGTTCTCCTATGGCTTCCCCCATACATGAGTTGACTCTGCTCCAATATCTGCTGATATGAGGGCATTCACATATTATTTGAAAAAATGTGCCCTCTTGGCCACATAATCGTCTACAGCTAGACTCCTCCCTATATCCCATTATAAAAAAATATATATATATTTATGAACATTTTCTTTATTACATTACAAAGACATTGATTAATAACAACACATCGTGGCACCTTCAGCGAGACATTGGCATCATATAAGAACAATAAGGGCGGACAATCTAGTAACTGTTCTAGAGTCTTGTACATTGTTGTGGGCATCTTTCAGCTGTATACCCACACACCCGCCATAGGGGATCACTGTGAGTCAGAGAGTGACAATCCATAGTATAACCATGGCTTCCATATTTTCCAGAACTTTTTGGGGCAACCCCGGGATTTATAGGTTCTCTTTTCCCCCCCAACATATACATATCCATACTTTTTCCCACCACGTCAGGGATAGGATCGCCACCGCCCCCCATGCGTTGGCCAAGTCGCGTTTCGCTACCACTAATTCTAGTTGAAGTAAGGTTAACTTTGGTTTAAGGAGCTCAATGTCGGTGGATATTCCCAACAAAACAAACTGGGGACAGAGTGGAATCGTCTCTCCCAAGACAGTACCCAACCTTCCTAACATGGTGGCCCAATACTGTTGAATCTGTGAGCAGTCCCACACAGTGTGAAAGAATGTACCCACCGACACCCCACATCGCAAATACTCTGGTGTTTCCGCCCTCCCCATACGGTGCAGTCGCGCCCTATCATAATACGCTCTATGCAGCCCTATATCCCATTTTGACCAATGCTGGCCATGTGACGTTTATTCTGTGCACTATTTTAAGTTGTACCAATTTTAGTTTAGAGGATATTGCCACTTCCCTTAGGGATGCTAGTGCTTCCATCCACTCCCCCTCTTCTAATTCTGCTAAGTCGCTTTCCCATTTTGTACGAAGTTGTGGAAGTGGGTCAGGTAAGTGATTTATCAGCTTTGAATATGTTAGGGAAATTGCCTTCTGGGGCATGTACCCATCGACGAGTCTATCCTCGAGGGGAGAGGCCTCAGGAGGAGTTTCTCCATTTGGGATCGTCGCTTGGAGTGCATGCCACACCTGTATGTAGAGGAACCGCTCGGAGTCAGCTAACTTGTAATTCTGCTGGAGGGCCAAGAAAGGCACCCCCCCCTTAACCCAGAGGTCACCCACCCGTGAGATCCCTATTGTATCCGATTTATCAAATCCCTTCGTTCTCCAGAGGGAGCCCAGTTTTGCCGTATCCCATAGTGGGGAGGCCTGCGTTATAGTCTTTGCCCGTCCCATGCTCCTTTGGACCAAGTGCTACACCTGTACTGAGTGTTTTGTGAGACACGTCAGGTGAAATCTCGTGGGCTTTGAATACAACGCCCGCGTGTGATTGCTACTGTGGAGTAGCAATCTGTCCATTGCATATCCCGGATCATTATGGGGTCGATATATGCAGTGATTGATGGCCGCTAGTTGTGCTGCCCAGTAGTACTTTTTGATATCTGGTAATCCAATTCCCCCGTCATACCAGCCTTTAACAAGTTTTGGGAATGAGATTCGAGGTGGGCTATTCCCTCAAAGCAATGTTCTCTGTGCTGCTTCCATTAATCGAAATATGATGCAGGGACAAGGGCATGCGAGTTCTGGAGAATGTACAGAAAATGAGGCAGTGACATAATTTTAAAAAGCGCAGCTCTGCCAAAAAGCGACAGCGGAAGAGCCTTCCAATGCTCCACATCGCTCCTTAGTCGCTTTAGCGGCAGAAACAAGTTAGAGGTATAGAACAATTTGGGGTCCATAGTAATAAAAATCCCCAATGTTTAAATCCCCCCGTAGCTATTGTAATCTGATATTCTTTTGGCAGGGTTGGTGATCAGCCCTTTAATACAAAAATAAGCGATTTTGAACAATTGATGGTGTATCCGGAGTATGTGCCAAAATCTTTAAAAATGTTAAGAACCCTATGCAGGGATCTCTTTGGGGAGGCAGGTATAGCAAAATATAAACTGCATAGAGATATATACGGCCCTCCCAGCCCTCCGTCCAGCGTAGCCCTCGAATTATAGGGTCCCTCCAGATCCAACAAGCCAGAGGCTCCAGTGTGAGTGCAAATAACAGGGGGGACAAGGGGCACCCCTGTCTCGTCCCCCTGTGGAGATGAAAAATTGCTGATTTTTTGTTGTTGACTACCACCTGTGCAAGTAGTTTGGCATATAATAGTCGGACCCAGTTAATAAACTTGGGACCAAATTCCAACCTCTCCAAGACAGCAGGTAGGTATGGCCACTCTCTGGTGTCAAACTCCATAGTAGCGTCTAAGGATACCATCACCGCGTCTTCCATAATGGTGTTTGCCCTTCCCATCACCCCATGCACTCTTCGTAAGTTTATGCATTATGTTCTTGATCATCTTGTTAAACCACCTGATGAGGGCTAGACTGTGGTTCGCAAAATATGAAGAAGTTATAAGTGACCCACATAATTCCACACCACCCTCACTGCATTGGCATGAAATAGTGTCCCATTAGAGAGCCTCCTAAGGGAAATCAACTGTTATAACCATACACAACAGGTATGGGCTGTCAATTGGCAGTTATTCCCCTTAAAAGCCACAGGACAAAAAATGTCCATTCCCAGCTATCTCAAATTGATCTCCAAACATTCAGAGGGAGCCACTAGCTGGCCTCCAGACCTAACCCGGCGGCAGTCTGGCAAGTCTTACAGGTGAAGCAAAACTTCTCTACACTTACACCCATTGTCAGCTGCTAAAAGAGGACGAACGTTTATTTCTTCTCTTTTTATCCCCAAGGTGCCCTTCAAGAAGAATCCCCTGTGCCAGTGGCAGCCGGAACCTCCTGTGGAATTCGTGTATGACCAGTCACTGGCTGGCCTCAGGTGTAAGGCAGGAAGACTCCATGTATTACACTAACTCAGCACAGCCGCTTCTCCTACTGCATGCGTCTTGGCTTCTGCATGTACACACCCTTGTTATGCCATAATGAGCTCTGAGAGCCTCCTTCCTTTACCATCTATTTCCAGTCGAGGAGATCTTGCAAAGCACATACTACTGCCATGGACCGCGCATCAGAGTGCAACCCTCGTGCGGTTGGAAGCTAAACATTCCCATGGAGAGCCCTGGACACTTTGCAGCCCCTGGGATTGAGCCAGTTCTTGAGAGTTTCTTTCCAACTTTGGATCTCTGCAATCTGTGAAGATAACTTGAGGAGTTCTGGGCTGACAGTTTAGAAAAGCCTTCCAACTTGAGTCTTCAGGCTTCCTGCCACAGTCATCTGCTTCAAGTGGGTACGCTGATCAGCAAGACGCTGACAGGAATCTGCCACACAAGCTCCTTGAAAGGTACTGAACCAAACATAAATAGTTCCACGTGCCATCTACTTCTCATTGGCGGATCCTTTGAAATTCTTAGCAACACGATACACCCATGCCTTCCAAGATTCATGTGACTTCCCGGTCTCTTAACTTTAAACGCGGTACTGGGCATGTCTCATGAAGGGGCTGAGAATAAATGCCCAGACCGCACCCACACTTCTGGAACTCTACTGGCCCTTCCTGCAGGCTCCAATCAACTTCAAAACTTGCTATCTCTTAATCGAAGCCAATGTATCTAACTCACACTCCAATCTAAAAACACAACATCAAGCTCCTTCGCTTTGAAAACAGCATGCGCAATAGACTGAAAAACAGGAAACGAGGGAAGGAAAAAAACTAGATGGGAGTAAAATTGGATAATATCGACACAGATTAAGGTTTGACCATTCTCCCTCTGGAGAAATAGGGAATGTATCATATTGGTCATTTGAGATACAAAATGTGTGTTAAGAAAATAGAAAAACAGCAGGAAACCAGGGGAGGAAGACTGGCTGCTTTTAGCTATGTGACCCCCTTGGGAAATGGTGTTTAGGATTACAGGCACTATGCCAGAGTTTGATTGACAATCAATTTGCTAGACCACTCACCACCATGTTTTGTGAATTTCTTATCCTGGTCTTCCAGCCCTATTTGACCATAAAACAAGCTTACATGCGTTATATTTTAACTGTCTTGTTTTATGCTTTTAGTTTAGGTAAGTGCCCGAGGGATCCATTAGTTTCTGCAGCATCATTGCCCAGTTCTCCACATCTTCTGTTAAACATCTCCATGTCATCTCAATGCCTTCAGCCATGGCCCACCACCCGTATTCCTGATCCATCTGCCTGTCTGTGACCACCTTGGCTCAACCTGTGAACTGCATAGGATCCACTTGGCTAATACCATCTCTAGCACTGCCAATTGTAGACAAAGATTACCTTTCAGCATTGCTGGGAAACAGACATTGTTTAGTGGACACTGCAGGCACACACATTGCGCCAGTAATACCGGTCACAAAGGATGGACTACTTGTGTGAATGTGCACATTGTGTAAGAGCGGAATGCCATCACTCACAGTCAGGTAAGAAGTGGGCTGGCCCTATGTCCCGCACTGCATTCTGTGGTGGGCTGAAGTAAAATGTGAATGAGTAGCAGACCAGCAGCTGAAGAGAGCAGACTAAGAGCCATTGTGTGGAAGCATGTGCACTATATATCATTTGCTTAGTCTTGACACCTCATACCGCTTCCATCCACCACTGGGCACTCCCTGTCCCTTTAACTCACTCTTGCAGGTTCTTTTCCGTCTCGCCTTCTCCCTTTGTCACTTGTTTTGCAAAGTTCTCTTCCTCTTTCTTTCCCCCTTTTATGTTTGTCATTGACACGCTCTGGGTGAAAGTCTTGACCAGGAAAAATAAGTGCCGGACCCAAAATATGAGAGCCGGTGGGCCTTACCGGCTTAAATTAAACCCTTTAACAGATCTGCTTAACAATTAAATTCAATCTATGTAATCTGTACAAATAAATGTAATCTGCACTTCTTTCACAAGATTCTATGTTAATAGCTCATATGTTTGAAACAATCACGGCCTGATGCAGACAGCACCATCTTTGCACGTGTGCAATGCACAAGTAATAGTGAAGAGGGAGGGAACAGAGGATTGCAGTCGCTATGGTGCAGTGTTTATCTAACAAACGTTCATGCTCACTCTCTCCAATGATGCAGGTTGCATAGAATCACTCACATGCTAAGGTTCCCATGCACTATGAACTCAATGGTGAACGGTGCAAGGAAACCATATCTCCGCCCGCATTTCACCACTGGGAGTGGGTGTTGATGTACTGGGGCAGAGGTGTGAGCTTGGTGGAAGGTAAAGGATTGAAACAATAAATGAAGGCAGTGGTGGAGATGCGACTGCATGAAGCTTAGTGCAGCGGCAAGGATCTCTGAGGAATGCCTGTGGGACCCAAGCACAAACTGCATTGATCGCCTTGCTCCAGACACCTACTGCATTCTTGAAACTTTCAATGTCACATCACAGGAGGCCATTTAACACATGGTTGCTTTCACAATGGCTGCGCTAAAGCACAAAGGACGGGGCATTTGGAGCTCACACGAGCCTTGGTTTGGTGAAAAACTGTTAGTAAAGACGAACCTCTTAAAATGTCAGATCCAGTCTGGACAAGAAGGCTAGGGGCGGCTCCTCCTCAAGAGTGGAGAAGCGTTGCTCTGCCTTCTGTAAGCGCAGCAGGCGCGCACACACACACAAATAAAATGGCACGGCAATGCCATTTTATTGCCATGCCATTTAATTTACACCGGCATAAGGACAGGGCTAAATTCTGCGAATGCAGGATTACAGCTGCCCCTGAAGTGCGCATGTCGGGTTGCCCGGCTGGCTTGCTACGGCCAGCCCAACATGCGCACTGTAGACCCAGCAATCCCATGGCTGTGAAACAGACAGGGGATTGCTAGCACTGGCCCCCAGACTCAAAATGAGTGCTGGGTTAGCCTGCCCCACCAATCCTGCTGATGAGCAGCCTCAGGATTGGTGGTCCACTGGGCAGGAAGGAAGTCTTTCCTGCTCGTGGACACCAGGGAAAAAGGGCCACACCATGGGAGCCGCATGTACGATGAGACTGGCACCACCGGGTCCCACCATACATTAATATTGCTTTCTGCCACTAAAAAAGGACTACTACCAACAACTCAAACAAATAGTTTTTCAAAGGGTAGGCATTAAGGTTAAAGCAGAAAGGCAACTTACAACAACTCTCTGGGAGCTATGCACCTTTTTTAAATGCGTGCCACGCAATTTCTATTATGTTTAGTAAATGGCAATACTGAATGGGTAAGTCAAAAGGAGTGTGCTGCAGATACATGTATACTTCAAACACAATGGTCCCTCACGAGAAGAATAGGAGAGAAGCAATAAATATAGAGATGCAATGAAATCTATATTGTGCTGTCCAGCCGGACAGGAATATTTTTAATATTTGAGAATTTGTGAAACAGCAATAAAGCGGGAACAGGGGCGTAACACAGGCCCTGCAGCCCCCGTGGTGCGGGGGGGGGGGGCCAAGGGCCAGGGGGCCCCCTCGGCACTGCACTCTGGCCAGCGAGCTCCTGATTGAACCTGGAAGGGGCCCCTCTTCGTACCGTGCAGGGAGGCCCCCTCAATTTTCGTTACGCCAGTGAGCGGGAACACAAACTCTGCATCAATCAGGCTACGAACAAACAGAAAGGCTCAGGCATAGCTTAGTGCTTAGAAAAGAAATCATCAATTTGACAAGATTAAATGGAGAAAAACACCATAGCACATTGAAATGATACATATGATTGTGTTAAGGTGTTAAGAAGTCAACGACGTTTCGATCCCATCATCATCAGGACATAAGGTTAAATGCCTGAGTTAAATGCCAACTGCAAGGTCGGAGCGACCCGCAGTGGAACGGTAAGAGGAACGAGCAATTGCTGCCCGTAACCCAGGAAAGTGTTGCGAGGAGACGGGAGTAGATTCACTCAATCAATCGGTAGATTTGCAGTGCTGGCGGAGGAATTCACGCCTCTGCATTGGCCGCTAGATATCAGTGTGTCCTTGCGGCGGCAGCCTGGTTGGGAGTGAGTTACGTGACATACATGCATAACACTTTTAGATTTTGCATAAACCTTGGTCCTTGCTGGTTGTAAATGTCAGTCTCCAATGTTCCTGCCAAGAAGACCCATGATGTCTTGTGTGACACCTTCAGCTAGTCCTAGGACGCTCTGAGATTTGCCTTGTGATTTTAACAATACAAGCATGGGATTGAAAACTACTGCATGCAAAATACTATTGGTTATATATATAAATTATGCGTATTGATCTTTTATTGGATTACAAACAAAATGTATAGATTGCCAAAAATAAACTTTTTTAGTTTTAAATAGTTTAGGTATTTTTTTACATGATATTTTATTTTTAAATGGCACTTACTACCCCTGACGCAGAGCAACTCGTGTGATTTCTGTGTTTTCGAAAATATTTTGGTGCTTGTTAGGCGTAACAATTCATTTAAAGGACTCGGCTCGTATTTTGGATAACAGACCTAAGCCGAACCCATGGCTCGGCTCTTTCCATTAAATTATTTAGCTTGCTCGCCTCCGCATAAAATGCGTAGCAATTGCTTGCACTACTGCAAGATAGCCACTTGGTGGCGCTATTGCCACATACTGGGAAGGAGCAACTTGGACACAAGATCAGAACGTTTACTCCATGAGGCAGTTAATCCGTTACCAACTTGGTTCAACTACAGTCACATTTTTTTTTTATCCTAACAATAAACACCACATTAAAGATTGTCACACACAAGTTATTAGAAATAAATCCGAATGTATTTTCTGATAACATTTTTTTATTTAGTTGTCTTTTCTTTAAAAGTGGTATGTTAACATCACTTCATTTCTACATTTCAAAGTTCTGTACATTTCATAAAAGAAACAAAAGCAATGCTCAATGTACAAAGTAAAAGAAAACTAGAAAATTCTGAATAAAATGAGCAAGTTGCTGTAACATATACAGTAAAAATTAGTAATTGACATTGTCTGAAGTGCAATATCTGCAGTGATGATGAGTTAAAGGAAATAAAAATACTCTATTTTAAACAAACAGTATATATATATATTTATATATATTTATATTTTTACAGATAGTTGACCCAGTGCCGTATTGTAAAAAGATATTTACAAATGACCATTTTTTTTTTAACATTACATGTACATCAGCACCATAGTAAAAAAAAAAATATTTTAAAATCTACTTCTATATAACTTGGTCCCATTACGGAGTATTTGGAAGAAGCTTTACAAAGACAATGGGACGCTGCTTGTCGTCAATGGGCTATGCGTCTATTACCCTTGCACTGGGCATCAGTCATGTTTCTCCTTTACGGTCTTTAAAACCCAGTTCATTTGCATCTCAACCTTTCAATCTGTTGCACGGGAGTGGAAATGCCTCATGTTGTGATGGCTCATTTATCAGTGCTCATTACCTTGCAACCAGCAAACCTCAACTCTCACTTCTAGCTGGAGTTTTTTAGGACCGGAAGGTAACCACAACCCATCAACTTTCTCCTGCTCACATGCACTTTGTGTTTGGGCACTTGGCTCAAGGTATTTGAAACCAAGAGAAAATAGAACCTCCCTTCCACCTCAGCCCCTGGCTGTGACAGAGGTAAAATGTATTACACAAAACTGAGTCTCTTGAAATCTTAGTCTGTCCTTGTTGCATGAAGGACCAGGCCAGTGCAACGGTTTGACAAAAAAAGAAAAATAATATTACTGTTTGCACTTGTTTTGCTTGTGCTCATTACCACAGAGAACTCGCGAAACTTCCAAGTGTAAAGCATGCAGCCTGGAACGTACCAAAAAAAAACGCACAACTGGCTGTTCAACACAGCCATTGCGTCATTCTGGTGGCGTACGGCAGCCATGACATTCATTGAAACAAACCCACGGTCTAGTTCAGTGATTACGTAATAAATAGATCATCAATGCCCCCTAACTCAGGGGCGCATTCTCGGTTTGCGGAGCAGCATTTCCTCCCACCCAACCCACACTCGTATCTTAGGGTTGCATTCTAACTTGTATCAAAACCGATCCAGCACCTGGGTGGTTCGGTAGAGCGTAATCGGCGGAGAGTCTGGAGGATCCAACCAGTGCCGCATTGGGCGCATATAGTGAAATGGATACTCTGAGATTTAGCTGGAAATTCAGGGTGGGTGGGATTGGCCCATGGTTTAGATCATGTCAACATGGATGCCCTTTGACTCACTTTCCTTAGTTTCGTCCAGAATTCTTACCAAGCACTAACAATGTATGCATCTAAGGGCCCATTGCAAGGTTGAATCCCATCTGAGAAGAAGCCCATTCTTACGGTGAAGGACCAGTTTAGGGTTTTCTTTCTCTAAGGGCGAATACAGTGATTTGACTCCTTACTGATGCTTCATCCTGTCACTCAACTGCAAACACGTGCAAGTGTTGTACTGGAAGAAGACTAAATCGACAACAGCGTGGAGCTGTTTGTGGGGCAAAGAGAGTATGGAGAACACGCTTGGAGAAGACGTGTCATAGCTTTTATCACCTTGTCTTGAGCTTTCATTCGCTGTTCTCAGGACACCTTTGCCATTTTCTCTTGCCTGAGTGTATATGGCACAGTAGCCAGTGTGATGCTGCTCTGAGCCTTCCAGTGCTTTAGAAGGTAAGGCCCTGTCTGGAGGGCTGCAGTACACCTTGTATACCCTCATACAGTCTTAACATACCTTACTATTGCGATACTGGAACCTGCAATTTGGCCAGAAGAGACCAGGTTTTCCCATAAACTGAATTGGCAAGGCTAGCTGAACTGCTCTTTCCAGTTGTATCTGGAACATGATAACACATCCCATCGCCACACCACTTGACCACTGATACCTGCTTCACACAAAGTTTGCTAGGCGATATGCCCTGGCTCAGAGGACAAACTGCAGAAGTAACCTAAACCTATTGTCTTCCATGGATCGAGTTCAGCACAGATCGGCCCTGCAAGGTAACCCACGCGCTTCTCCCTTCCTCCTGTGCAGCTTTCCTTCCATTATGAACACCTGTATTTTACTAGCTTGAAGCCGACTCGCTTCCTATTACCACAGCAGGCAGGAGATGGACTGCAGACTCGCTTTGCAAGAGTTCTTTGATCCAGTCACTGCAAGTGTGCCGGGCTGATACCTGGCGACTGACGCACACTGCTTTTCCAGGCCATGACCCAGGATGGGAGCTGCTCTGCAGTGAAGACCACTTTGTGAACTCGGTTTTTGCATCACCACAGGAATCTTGCACAATCGACTGCTGCTAAGCTCAGTTACACACACAAAACAGGGATGGGGCAGCATCCCGCTGTAACACGACCATCTTTTTCTTTTTCACTGTACAAGCCCCATCCACTATGGGTTTCCAAACAATTCATCCAGTTCTTGCATCCACTCATCAGTAGGTCCTCCCTTCATAATAGAATCAACCAGATCAGGCCCATCTGTTAGGACTGGGAAGGTACCCCCGGCTCCGTCACTGTAACCGTACGACATGTCCTGACTGGGGTTCCGGTCGTATGCCTGACCTTGGTTGCTTTGATTAAAACTTGCAGCAGACATCTGTTGCGTTGGAGCTTGGTTAAAAGCAGTCATATTTGGCACCCCCTGATTAATGGCCGACAAAAGGTGCCTTGCATGGTTATTTCCTTGTCCGGGTAGCGACTGGATCATTTGTCTTCCAATTGCTGGATTCAGTGGTCTTACAGATACTGTACTGTCCACCACTGAATGGGTGAGTCCCTGTGGAAAATGCTGCTTGGCCATCCTGGGCTGGCCCGTCTGCATGGAATAAACTGCACTGCTGTATTGCATTTCAGCACTAGTCCTTACGGGCATGCCTTGCAAGGCGCGCTGCTGCCAAGTCTGTTGTGCTCCTTGCGTGACCGCGCCCAGCATGCTTTGTAGTCTCGGCGCCTGCGGTCTAGGCATAGCATGCCCCACTTGTCCTTTCATTTGCTGGTGCTGCTGGTTCATGGCAGTGTTCACTAGCATGCTTTGGCTAAATCCTCCGACGACCAAGCCAACCCCTTGCCCTGAGGCAGTCTGCCTTTGTCCTTGGCCTGGGTTATGGGACATGCTCATGCTACTTTGGTTTGGGTGCTGCAACATTTGGCCCATTCCACTGCTCATACTGTACATCCCCGGCTGGCTGGGGGATGTGCTGCCATAGGCTGCCATCCCAATCTCTGCTTGGCCTGCGTTGGAGACCATGCTGCCGGGGTTCTGAGATGACACCATGGTCATCATGCCGGCGTTCTGGGCCATCATTCTTGAGTTTCTCATATTCTGAAGAGCCGCTTGGTTTCTTGCTGCTGCTATATCTTGCGGTGTACCTATGGAGGAAAGAAAGAGTTTAATTAATGTAAGTATCTCTGAAATCATGCTTTGACAAAGTAAGAGGAATAGTACAATTCTCTATTTTTTTACTTTTCTCACACACTGCAACTATTTTTATATGAAGCTCACAATATCTCGGCTGAAAAAAAGATTGCTGATTTTTACATTTAAGAGGACATTTTAAACACATTTCAACAGCATCTCTTTCCTAACAGCTATCTAAACACATCGTAATATATACACATTTTTTAAAGGGCTGCACTTATGCTGCAGACACATACTGGAAGATCAAGAAAAGCAAACCAACATAATATCACACTGATAACTGTTAATCCATTTTGTTTTGTTTCAAAAGAGAATGTATAACTATTTTCTTTATTACAAAGAGGTAGAGTACACGACGTTTTTGACATTTAGGATGCTAATGTAATCAATCTGGTTTACATTGGGGCTGATAGTAGCAAAGCGTAACATCGCCCGTTCGCAGGGAGCGGGCCAACCGCCACAATTAAGAGACTGGAAAAACTATATGGACTGGAGTATGACTGCTGAGAAAGTAGTTTATGAGGGGAGGGGTTGTCCTCAAAAGAGGGCGAAAATATGGGGAAGATGGAATGAATATCCTTCCACATCCTTCCTCTCCGGCAGAACCCAGAGCGTCCGCCTCCCACCCTTCCGCTGCAAAACCACCGAGATCATCTGCGGCGTCCCACAGGGATCCTCCCTCAGCCCGGCACTGTTCAATATCTACATGGCCCCCCTCGCCCACGTCGCACGTCAACACAACCTCAACATCATCTCCTACGCCGACGACACCCAGCTGATCATATCCCTCACCAAAGATCCCCACACCGCCAAAGCTAACCTCCACAGAGGAATGAAGGCCGTAGCCAACTGGATGAAGGATAGCAGACTGAAGCTGAACTCAGACAAGACAGAGGTCCTCATTCTCGGACCCACCCCATCAGCCTGGGACGACTCTTGGTGGCCCACGTCACTAGGCACAGCCCCGGAACCCACGAACCACGAACGCAACCTGGGAGTCATCCTCGACTCCACTCTCTCCATGACCAGGCAAGTCAACGCCGTCTCCGCGTCCTGCTTCAACACCCTCCGTATGCTCCACAGGATCTTCAAATGGATCCCCCTCGACACGAGAAAAACCGTTACCCAGGCCCTCATCAGCAACAGACTCGACTACGGGAACGCCCTCTACTCAGGAACTACAAACAATCTACTGAGACGACTCCAACGCATCCACAACGCCTCGGCCCGACTCATCCTCGACGTCCCCCGCCGCAGCCACATCACACTCCACCTGAGAGGCCTGCACTGGCTCCCCGTCAACAAAAGGATCACCTTCAAGCTCCTGATCCACGCACACAAAGCACTGCACAACACCGGACCCACCTACCTCAACAACCGACTCAGCTTCCACACCCCCACCCGAAGCCTCCGCTCAGCCAACCTCGCCCTCGCCACAGTCCCTCGCATCCGAAAAACCACCGGCGGCGGCAGATCCATCTCCTACCTCGCCGCCAAGACCTGGAACACTCTCCCCACCATCCTACGACAGACCCAGGACCTGCTGGCCTTCAGAAGACTCCTCAAGACCTGGCTCTTCGACCAGTAGCACCCCCCCCCCCCCCCCCCCAGCGCCTTGAGACCCTCTCGGGTATGTAGCGCGCTTTACAAATGCAGTGATTGATTGATTGATTGATTGATTGAATATCCAGGCAACCCTTGTACAACTATTACAATACCAAATGACCATTCACTGTTTGTTACTCAGCCCGCTGCACCTCTGAACCTTGATTGGGCATAATCAAGAGAGGGCCCTCAGGAGGGAATGCTATGAAGACCTATTGTCCCTACAGGACTGAACCATGGTATAGGAGTGTTTTGTTTATCATATTCTCTGTTTGATTTATTGATTCGATACTATTTACAATAAGCAGATTTGTAAAAAAAATTATAATAAAAATAATAATATCAGCCATCAAGCACAGTTAGATCTTTAAAAGAGGTCTGGTCAGAATACCAGATCTAGAGAGTGAAATTATGAAGCCATTGGGTATACAGTAAACTTGGGGAACGTAGAGCCAGCTTCCCAAGATCTCAAATGTACAAATCTAGTGTCTCTGCTTGTCAACCCTCCACACAACCGACCATGTGAGCACCTGACAGTGGAGAGATCTTTGGCAGTCAATCAGCGCATGATGACTCCACTTGGTCGGTGTAACAGGTAACACAGCGGCAGTACTCTAGTGCTGCTCATAAAAGCACATAAGGCCACGACTGCCCCACACATTGGTCTATGAGGCTCCAGGATATTTAGGTAGCCAGCCTGAATATTTAAACATAACTGAGAATTTTGTCAAGAAAGGTAAACTATGCCTGAACCCACGTTGCCTCACGCTCCTTTATGTGAGTTTGTACTCCTTAAAACACACTTGTTTGACACATTTATTCACAATGTAAGATCCAGCTGGAACACGCAATGCACACACCCAATGCTCAGCACATCCTGCAACTCGCCTTATACGTCATTACCATAATGTTGCACCTCAAGTTAGCAATAGCTGCTGTTTGACATTCAAAACCCGTGGAAGCGTTAAGGTTCAATTGGGCCTTATTTCTGCTGCAGCTCAATCAGTCTGCTGCACCAAGGAATAGATGTCACATTAAGGCTGCCTGCCGGGTGGGCCTAAGCTAAGAGTCTTAATGTTATTAATGAATTGTATAAAGGAAGGTCTTCCAAGAACCAATGTAATGATCTAGTAAAATGGGCTGCTTGAATTCACAGGTGTAAGTGATGTAGTACCTTTCAACAGGAAGTCCTCATTGAAGCCTTTATTCTCGGCGCATGGTCCATTCAAAAATTCTTGCTGAGCTCCCAGGCTTTGACAGCCAGCATTCATTTCTTCAGTTTAGACTAAGATGAGCGCGCACACTGGCTACTACAGTACCTCGAAGAAGGTTGTGTAGTCTGTAATTGGGAACTGTGGACCCTCTTTTCCATGAGGATTGTGGGATTTGGATTTTTTGAATGAATCCCTTAAATGAGAATGTATGCTCTTAAGACAATGGAATTTTAAGATCAATTGTGAAAAACATTGTGTAACGTGCAACTCAGTGCAGTGATTACAAAAAAAGTTAAAACCTATTTCACTCGGGGAAGTAAAAGTGATAGGCATTGGTCCACTTCAGATTTACCGACAATCCTCGGACCACAGGTTAAGAACCACTGGTGTACACTTTGCCACGAAGGCTTTATTAGGTCCGAGAGAGATGGAATGCATGCCTACACACGCACACATACATACATGTGTATTGGTTCACGCTCAGTATGTTCTCATGTACCTGACTTGCTGCAGGACCCTCATTCTAAAGCTGCAATAATCTTCCAGCATGCATCAAAAATATATTGCATCAAATATTAATCCTGAATGCAAATCGTGTTTTCAGCAGGAACTGTACCAGACTGTAAACTGGGCACCGGCGTAAACAAAAACAAGCACTGCACATTTGGCAACAAGAAAACTCATTACCTTCCCATTACATTCTTTAATTAATGGAATTTAAATAGAACATTACTTAAAGCAAGCTTCTTTGAAGCTATTTTTCACTGAGTTTTTTTTTCTGAAATCGAGGTGTTTGATGTCAATGCACTGCGGGGGCCCTGAAACCAAGTCAAAATTACTTTAGGGACATTTCAAGAGACCTGATCAAACAAAAAGCTAGAAATATCAGATGAAGAAGGCCAGTCTCAGTAGCATAGTTGCGATATTTTAAAGGGCACAGTGCAGAAAAGGAGAGCACGTGTAACCACCACAACTTGGTTTTTGAAGCTACCTCAGTGCCTAACGTGGACATTCCCACTGAGTAACGAAGAAAGAGCCAAGTGCAGGCACAATGTGGCAGGTGACAACAGCAGCCTTCTGACAGCTTTCCTTATGGCCTTCAAGCTTTACACTTCCGGTACCAGAGGGCAGGGTCCTACTCCCTCCTTCTTGCTCTCATAAGACCTACATAAGCGAGCTCCTGTGCCAGCTGCATTACAACAGAGTTAGGCTCAGGGCAGGGAATCAATTGGAAGATTTAGAGCAAACTCTTTTCTAGTGTGCGTCCTTCTTTCCTCTCACCATCCCGCCCGCCCATAATTTGTTGGCAGCTCTGCGTCTAATTGGAGCTGGGGCCCTATCCAGCCACCCCAAATGCAGAATAAATTATCCTGCAAGTACTGAGTAACTGCTGGATCCCATCGTCAAGAAAATGAAGTCGCTGTCCGTTATATTGAATGGCTTTGACATAGAGTTTGCTGGGGTTCTGGTCACAAATTCCTACCGGTGTACTATCCTACCAAAGGCAAGCATTTACTTTGCTTGCTTGTTTACATACTTTTGCAGTTTTACATGGCTCAAACGTGGCCCACATTAGAGAGTCTTACATAAGGAACAAGACGTTTTATATAAGAACCATATATTCTGCCTTTTTGGGGCTGTTTTCCAGGTTTTGGGATTCGCCCAGGATCACAGGCTGTTGAGCTGGAGCTGGGATTCGAACCCGGAGTCAGCATCTCCTCCCATGGTAATACCAAGCAAATCAGTTGTTTACTAAAGAAGCTTGTGTCTTGAGTCTTACTATAGCTGGAATGGTTCCAGGGTATGAGTCGGCTCTTAAAAGACACAAGTACAAACAAGCGCCTGACTCGGAAATACGACTGCTGTGAAAGGCAGCCAGGCGGAAGCGACTCCTGGCCCTCCCTCCCTCCCTCTGTAAAGCAGAGGCTTCGATAGCACAAACAACGGTGCTACGTACATCAAGTCCTGTCCTAAAATCAAAGAAAGAGCTCGAAAAGGGGGTGACTCATCCTCGATATAAATACCATTTCTATTATTAGGCTAAAACGTTTCTGGCATGGAAATAGCATCGGACGTAATTTGATCAAGTGTATGTCGTGCAAGTGAAATTCGAAGCAAAAAATGAAACTTTCCGTTGATGGGAAAGATAAAAGAGAGTAAATGTATATGAGCTCAGTGAGCACAGAATGTTCCTAATATTGTAACGATTCGCCTTTTTGTAGAGTGACCAGATTTGGAAAAACAAACGGGACATCTCGCAAACAGAGAAGAAGGACTGCAATTTAACATCAACCGAAGAGCACGGCATGACTTAGATGACAGTGCTCATCCACAAAGAAACAGACTACGAGGCGCTACGGTAATACATGAAATGCAACTTTTAATCAAACCAGTACCGTTGTGTGGTAATTAAATTGTTTCTGATAAGAGCTGCTAACTAGTCCTGCCTTGGAACACATAGAAGCTTGCCTCCTATGTTTTCAGTCAACTCTCTCTAAAATCCGGGAAATATGCTAAATTTGCTGAAATCTCCATGAATGGCTGGAGAAAACCCGTGACGCCTGGTCAACCTGTCTTTTTGGTCATTCTTTACATGCCAGGAACAAGTGTGCCGACTAACATATGGAATCCAATGGAGGTCTGCCATTGAATGCATATTTTCATACTTTTCTACTACCCCTTCTTCCAAGCTGCTGTAGCGGCGAATGCCTGATTAAACCTGTATCAATCTCCAGACACAGTGTTTGCCTTGGATATTCGTGGTCATGCAAGAATTCTAGATCCTCTTCTTCCACAAGAGCCCTCGAAGGGAGCAACCTGGTGGTCTGTCTTTCGAGATGCTGGTCTAGAGGCAACCAAATGTCGGTCACTGTGAAAAGACCTCTCCTGCATCGAGGAGAACTGAATACCCATGTGAATCCTTGAGGATTCACGGGGGCGGTCACATCTCTATGACGAAGGTCAAGCACTCCTGGAGGGTGAGGTCACAGAGGAGGAGATCAGTGTGGCTATATCTAACCACCTCCCTGCAAATCGCCTGGTGAGAATGGATTCCCAGGGGAATTCTATAAAAACCCTTGTTACACAAATGCTGCATGGAGCCTCCAGGGAGGCGGAAACCACCAACTCCCTAGGCACCATCTCTAACAAAGACATCATCACTCTCCTGCAAAAGGACAGTAAAGATACCCTAGACTGAGGGAGTTTTAGGCCTATATCTTTGTTCTACGTTGATAAGATCCTGGCTAAAATCTTGGAGACCAGGTTGGGCAAGGTTATCCCCTGTCTTATACATCATTTGCAAGCTGAGTTTGTGCCAGGACGCTCATCCTGGATCCACCTTCAAACCCTTGCAAACCGGTTGTGGGCCTCCTCTTCCAAGGACCGTGAGACCATGGCGATATTCCTAGACATAGAGAAGGCCTTCAACCGTGTGGAATGGCCTTATCTATTCAAAGCCCTTCAAAGGTTTGGCCTGGGGCAGCAATTTATCTCCTAAATGGGATGGTTTAACCAAAATCCAGAGGCCAGGCCCAACTGAGGCGTTTTTCAGTCCTCCAGCATTCCGATTACTTGTGGGACACAGCAGGGATGCCCCCTCTTCCCGCTGTTATATTTACTGGACTTAGAACCCTTGGCAATGGTGATCAGAACCACGCCCTCATACACGGCGTGAACCTGGGTGGCGCATGGTAAAGCCCTTCTTATACTCATATGACATCTTAACAACAGTGACCAGACATGGGTCTCTCTCCCAGCTCTCACCCGCGTACTGGATACTTTCTCCACATTTTCAGGTTACAAGGTAAACTGGGCCAAAGCGAGGTGATGCCAATGTCCCGGGTCCCCACCAGAGCCTGTGTTGAAGGCTGTATCTTCCGATTGGTGCCCAAGGGAAAGAAGTACCTCAGGATTCGGTTGAACAAGGGCGTATCACTACACACTCCCCTTGCTTACTAAGACCCAGACTAATTTTGCAATGTGGTCAGCTCTCCCTTTGGGTCAGAGTTCAGGCAGTCATTGCACCCTGCTTTAATTATGTGTTTGGAATGCTTCCAATCCTGATGTCCAAGACACTGCTATCACAAATCGAGACCACCATCAAATTCTTTATCTGACGTTGGATGCGACCCCGACTGAAGCTGGATAAGCTCTATGCCCATACGGAGTCTGGATGGTTTCCGCATGCTCCACATGTCCTCATTCTGCACAGTGCACCATCTCTCCCAGGTCACCTGTTGGATGTCCCAGGCCCTAGACTCGCCCATGCGGGATACCACTGAAAAAAGCCTCCTGAACTGCAACAAGTCCCTCAACGTTCTCTATCAACAAAAGGCAGGCACACTGCAGCCAGTCAAGCTGATATCAGACCTCTCACACCCTGCTGTCAAACAACCAGTGGTTCCACACATCTACCCGATTTTGGAAGCAATCATGGGTAACGCATTGTCGGCCAAACCATCTCCTGGTCCTCCTGGAAGAAGGCGGGGATAGGCAGCGTCGACTAGCTATTTGACAGACTAGGCTTTAAGATATTTTCAACACTTTGATCGGAATTTGACCTCTCCGCTTCATAAAACTGGTCCCATGCACAATTACGCCACTGCTTCAGAGGACGCTTGGGCACAGCATCCAAGATTCCTTGCTTCCCCGTAACACTGTACTTAATTTAGAAACCTGATGCCTTATATAATTTACTTATGGACCGCCTATTCTCCAAGCCTATTAGGGAACAGACGAAGCTTAAATGGCAACGCTTACCACCCAGAGACTACATTGATGATGACTGGAAGACTCCTCTCCACACGCACAACACCGTCCTGCGAGAAGCCAAACTGAAATTCCACTATTTCAAAGTGTTACACAGCTGGCACTGGATGCCCCAAAAGCTGTACAGAGCTGTCCTTTTATGGCATGCCTCATGCTGGAGATGCAGAGCTGGGGACTGTAATCTACCACATATCCTGTGGTACTGTCCAGCACTCCAGCGGTTTTGGACCACGGTTTTGTCCACTGTGTCTAATCGGGGACTGCCCATATACCCTTCAATACACTTGGCTCTCCACCATGACATGGCAAACTGTGTGAACCCATCCAAGCACGCACAAGGCTGGCTAGTGACAGCCCTCGGGTCAGCCAAAGTGTGCATCCGTCGACACTGCAGGCAACCCTCTCCCCAACTTCCTTAGACTGATTTGCAGAACTGGCACGGGTTGCAGACTGTGAACGCATGATCTACAAACTCAATGATCAAATGGAAGTGTCCGAGGCAGTCTGGGAATCCTTTCTACAAATCCGATACTTACACAAGGATGGAATCACTTCAATGTTGGTGGGGGAATGCAGGCACAGAGGTCACATCTTAGCTCTCTCCCGGGTCACTGGTCCCGTATGTTTGAACGAAGCGTTCCTAACCCACCCCTTCTGGGGCACGACAAAAGCAGAAGATCCCTTCCCCACCCCCCACCACACCTGTGCTTAGGCACAGTGTCATCTTAAGGATTTTGGGGGCCCTGGGCAATCATATTTTAGAGGCCCCTGTTAAGAACAGCGTTTATGTTATATCCAATTTTCTGCCAAGTCAAGCCCCATGATGCCAAACAACATTGAAGAATACCTTAAAAGTTGAGATGGAGAAATGGATGGGAGATAAAGAGCAAGTTCACTTTCCCAGGATCCCTGGGAAGGTGGGGGCCCTGGGCAATTGCCCACTTTGCCTATGTCTTAAAACACCTCTGCCTAAGCATGGCTAGCCCCGTAGTAGACCTTGGAAGGGATAACTGTAGTTGCATGCAGCCTCAGCAGTATTACCCCTTCTCTCCTGAAACGGACACCTAGACCACACTAGTTAATGGTAGTAGTAGGTATGCAACACTGTTACCCCTTTGTTAATTGGATCTGCTTTACTTTACGGAGGGGATTACCTATGATGTTAGGCCAGTATTTGCCCTACATGACTATGTTATACTATTTTTGACTGTATCTTTGAGACGGATTGTGTATGTGCCATGGTAATGAAATTGCGTGGAAAATGAAAAAGAAATATTTCAACAACAACAAACAAGAACGAACGAGTACAAGACGACTGATTTTGTTATGAACATGGTATTATTGGTAGTTAAGCCAGAAAACCTGACCCAATTGCAGCCAAGGAGGTGACTATGACAAGCAAAATATAATTTTGTTTTGGTACTTAGGGAATGAACAAATTAAAAGAAAACAGACTATTGCAAAAGCAAAATAGGCTAATAAATGACATTTCAAACAAGGTCATTATGTGCCAGGAAGAGTGCCTACCTGAAGTGGCACAGAGAAGATACTTTTAGGTGCACTGTGGGACACGTCACCTCCAAGACATGGTCGTTTAAGGATTTATGTCAGTAACAACATGGAGAAGAGAATATGCGGTGATTGGAGAGAAGGGAGGATGAGAAGGAAGGAAAGGAAGAAAGGAAGCCAGGCTCACCCTAGGTGCTGTCTTAGAGCCACTATTGAGTCTGACCGAGACTGCAAGGTTTGTGCCTGTAAGAGGCAACAAAGGGTTAAGCCCGAAGAAAACTATAGTTGCAAAATTACCACTGCGGCCTTGCTGAATTGATGGCAAGTAATTTCTTTGCGTGATTCACAGGGCTACTTTTATTTCATTTTTTTTTCTTTTACATTGTATAAGAAGCTTCCCTGTTGACAGCAATGCTGGCAGAAAGCGCCCAGAAATGAGTCAACTGTTTTCAAGAGGAGCTCTGAAATTCAACACATCAACAGGGCTTAAGAGAGGGGAGCCTGGATCAGAAGCACTTTTGCCACATATTTCCAAAAGCAATTAGTCACAAAAGCCTAACTCGTCGAGCACGACAACAAAACAGACAAGGCCCTGGGAGTGCGGGCTTTAGCACACTCTCAAACACCGAACAAAGTGGGAGATCGACTTTTTAACAATAATGACACTTGGCAACACAGACACCAGAGCTCCACCTTCGCCTTGTCCATTACCGGAAGGTAATCCGTGCTCTTCGACTCTTCCCAAACCAACAGCGAAAAACCCTGCCTGTGCACCTTATGAAATGCATGCAATATGTTTCAATCAGGGGAGCATACTCTGCATGGATGTTATTCGAGGCGTGTTTAAAGATGGGGAGGAACAAAGCGCCATACACCTGGCGGCGGCAGACAACTCAAGATCATGTATAACAAGGGGTGCACAAGGGGCTAGAGGTCTAAGGTGTTGGATCCTGGAGGAGAATTGGGAGGCCCCTTGCGGCTGACAGGCGAGAGGCTCTTAGAAGAGACTGGCCTTCCATTCCTTTCTGAGCTGCAGGAGGTAGAGGCGAAGCTCACATGCAGAGGGATGCTGCCACAGAATCGGGGTGCATAGGAATAGACAATATGCCTTCATTTTTTCTTTCCAGCTCACTGTGGCGTGTTGTCCTCTGGAAATGGTCGGTGTTTCTAGCAGGTAGGGTGGTGCTCGGGTCACCACTGCTTTGTAGATGATGAAAAAGGGCTTGGAATTAATGCAGGCTGAAGGGGCAAGCAGTGCTGATCCACCGGCTAATTTATCTGAAGAGGTAAGCTCCATGTGCCTGCTTGTGGTTTATTCAAATAGACACAGTTTTGATTTTGGGAACTATGTCACTTTTGTTGCTTGTTCAACAACTTTGCTGCTATCTATACATACTTTTACCACCCACATATGAAAAGTAAGCACCTTACAGCCTATAGACAAAAGACAAGACCAAGGGAGGTTATGTGACTCTCTCGATCAAATCCTGGATTCATAAAACATAACGCACTCTGGAGCTTGTGCTTTTTGCTGTACCAGTAAATGAACCAAGTTTATAAATGTACAAGAGCACAACAGTTTAATTACGGCATGCCCAGGACTGGAGCTTGGCATTCTGATCGCTTAACCCTGGCTTTACAGAACTAGCAACGGCTCCACATGTATTCTGTTGAGCATGGAAGATGGCCATACTTTTGGTATGATTCATGATTATTTTCCTAACATTATTTAAGGTGTATCCTATTGCAACATTTTTAGTACATACGCGCACTGCCTGTATGAGGAATAATGTTCGCACAAACCTACTAGCTCAGTAGAACAGGACTTCGGCTGGACAGAGGTGGGTTCCAGCAGTATCTAAATGTCCTGAAGGGCTTTGCCAATGGTTTCCATGATTGCGAAAAGAAACAATGTGTGAAACGGTGTTCTTAAAATAACTGAGGTTTGGAAAAATCCTTCTTTCTTAAGATTCCACCTCAGACACCAAGAGGGGTGTAGACCATGAGAGAGAAAAAAAAGCCACATGGAGCCGCATCCTGCGTTAACCATCTGAAGGGTTTCAAAACCAGCGGCTGGCAGGCGGAGTCAATGTCTCCTCTTTACCAGCACTCCTGATGTGCAAACTACACCTCAGTAAACCTTTAATGGTTTGCAACTTATCTAAGAAGGATCTGAAGTGCTCGCTAAAGTTACGGTCTTCACGGTCAACCTGCACGTCGGATCACTTTAGGTGTTCAGAGCAAGAGCCTATGGACACAGCGAGAGGAAGCCCTACCACAAAGGCAGGCACTGTGCCAGTCTGTATTGTTGAACTGGACATAACTTGCAGCTCCTCTGACTTCATCAAGTGCTACAAATAGCCAGGTCAGTTGATTGCAACATAAAACAATCTACGAAGACCAAGAGATGTCTGGTTTGTCCAACATTAGAATCCGGTTCTCGTTTTGGCGGTGCTCTGAGAGGGTATATTTAAGATCAGTTGCTGAACTCATTTGGGGATCTCCTTTAAGAAAATAAACATTTCATCTCCGTTTCAAAGGTTGGTCAATGTGAACGGATTATAAGTTGACAGGACAAACGACTCTGAAAATGTTCTTGGGTAAATGGGTGTACTTCATAAACCAGCCTTCCACAATTTCCCCAACAAATCCCTGATCAAATTTGAATTCCAAGGTGAATCAGTATCACTTTTAAAAATGTTTTAGCAGGATTATGTATCATGCTCACCAGCTAGCAGACAAAGAATAACAGAGGAGTAGATGTGACATCAAGTTACTCATTGTTGGCAAACAGTTTACAATGTGCAGAGGACAGTCTATGGTATTAACAATACCATCTTAAAAGCATTTTGCGCGTACCTTGGAACTGGTTGACCTGCTGCACTGTGTACTGAGTCCTCGGCTGCTGAAGATGCTGTCTGGGTATGTGCGGCTGCTGCAACTGCTGGAAGAGAAGAGTAAGAAGGAGAAAAGTTATTAGAAAACGAGAAGCACGAGAGATGGGATTCACAGTAGTGGGGCAGAGCACACCACAATATTTACTACAGAGAAAACTTGCACTTCTGAACTCAAGCTGCATTATTCCTCCTGCATCACAGGCAGATAAGGATGCGTCCACTCAAGCTTGCATGTATGTAGTGGGGTTTGTGAAACTCGAGCTTGTTTGGAAAGAGCAACACCATAGGTTCATAGTTTCTGTTGAGTAGAGCGAACAAACGTAGTCCTTCAAGGCTGTGATCCCTGGTTGCCGGCAATAGTGAAACATACAACGGCTAACAGAGATGGTCCCTGTCTGATCAGCATCTGCCCAACATAAGCCTTGCTGATATCGATGGCTGCTCATTTAGGCGCTTTACGCTGCCATTCCACACCCACGCTGGTCTCCGACTGTAGCAAGCAGCAAACATGAAAACGGTGTAGCATCGCTGCAAAGGGAACGTAGAATGTTGCGCGGCTGCAAAAGTAGTAGAGAATGGAACCAAGCAAAAGTGTCCTAGCCAGCAAGACGCAAAATCTACGTTGAAAAATAAGTAGGCAGCCTGTAGAGAAACGAAGAAATGAGCTTCCTGTGGTACCTTCTCTCTAATGGGAAGGCAAACAAGAGGCTTAGTTGCCTTATATAATATCGGGTTACTGTCCCAGGTACCCTTCAAATTGTTAACCCCACGCCACACAACAGCCTCAAACCCACCAGCAAAACAGGACAGCACCAATATGCAGCTGCAGTTTTAACAAATTGCAACAAATAGCTAGTACTACATTATGAGAAGCACAAAATTTACGAAAGTGACAAATGAACCACTAGAACAAAAGAGGGACTTAATGCAGTTCCCAAACCTACAATTTACATTTCTGTCACAGAAGAGCTAGTTGTGAAGAACAATATTTGAAAAGTCCTTTGAATGCTGCTAAAAAAAAGCTGATAAGCTGATGTTGCCTCTTGCAACCCTTCAATCTGATCTGCTTGCAACGAATTTGTGCTCAATTGTAATCAGTCGGATTTAACCATCACATATATTTTAAATATCAGATATATTTTAAGTATGATTTTAGCGTTAGGTGCGATTGGTTGTACTTGCTACTTACCACAGTTAAGCATGCTGCACCGTTGCCATTTTCAATATTATTTTAAAGCAAAGTTCAATTATGTCTCATCAGAATAAATGGAAAAGTGAGGTCTTTGAGACGGGGTCCAAGGGCCTGTTACTTCTGGTGAAGTGACATCCCTGATTAATTTGGGAGGTCAGGGTAACCAGAATTCAATTAAGTGAATTGTGGGAGAAACCTGTTCACCCTTATTGGGAACCAGCGCCCAATTAGCACACACTCGCCACTAGTTGCTATTGGGAGTTATATAGGCATAACTCAAAGGCAACCAGGTGCTTGTTTAGGAGAGGGACAGCACTAGGCCGAGCCAGAGTGCAACAGCAACTGCATAAGAAGATGTTTGATCTGCTAAACATTTAATATTTCTGACGTCAGTGAGTCGAAGTTCTTGTATGAGCTCCAGGTTTTTAAGCCTCAGACATTCAGCCTCTATGCTGGAATCATTGACTTTTGGAACTTTCAGGAGGGCACTGTTGTACAGAGATTTCTACTTGTTTTTTGGCGGCAAATATTTTTAAAAGCACAGATTTTTATACAGATGGAGACCTTCTGTAACTTCGAGAGTCTGGAACAGAATTATTATTGGTCAGCAGTTAATCACTCCAATATGCAGATAATCCATCACATTGAAAATGTATAACATGAAGGTTATCTGTTTGAAAAACGAAGAACTACTGGCTACAGTGATCTTGTTGGGAGGGTTCACTGCATGGCCAAACCGTTCAAAAACAGATTAAATATGGCCGCTCACCTGCACTGATTCAAGATGGCATTTTCCTCTTTTTTCAGGGCATCTCTGTTTAGATTTGTCATGCCAAAACCCTCAATCGAGTCAAAGAAAGTGTTATCCGTGCAGAGCCAACAGTAAAGCTTTAGAGAGATCATGTGTTTTGGGCGGAAATCAAGGAGGGATGACCTGTTACTATATTACACAAAGAATACACAGTATCAGATATGTTCCCTTACCTGTGATTTAATTGGCCCAGAGATGGCTGAGGAACATAGGCAGGGCCAGTGTAAAACCAACCTTGAAAAGGAAAATATTCTTTGCTTGTTCGTGGTTAATGTGTTTTTGATGCACCATGGAGGGTATGAAAGGGAGTTTGGGGGTGGGGGGGAGAACGTGGGCAGGCGGTGGGATATACACAGGTGAGGAAAGACAAAGAAGAGGCAGAGTCTTGTTAAGCGCCGGTTCTGTGGGAGGAACCTATTCTAGTTCTGCAGCCCGGCTTCATTTGGATAGGCAAATCAGAGGATAGATGAAAGAGCAACCGGTCTACAAGGATAAAAAGAGTAAGAAAGGATGAAAAATATGTATTCCTTTTCTATGCTCTGTTATTGCTTTTTTGTTGTAAACAAAAGACCGACCACGTATGTTTCACAGTATTGTGAGGCAGCAGTTATGCCTACCTAATAATTAATTTGGTTAAAAGAACCCATCTCAACACTGATGCGTATGTGTTTACCAGATGCCCATAGACATGTGAGGGAATTGCACACTCTAGGCCTGTGGATGCCTCACATTAACACAGACTCAACTATTTCTAACGAGAAAATAAACTGCATTTCTCAATGTAAAAGACTTGTACTTCACCACTTGACTCTTCTGAAAGGGCTGGCATATAAATAGTAGCTCCAACAACATTTGTTCCCAGAAAGGATAGCACATGCATGGAGAAGTTGACGTGGTGAAGGAAACTGTAATTTTAAAACAAATCTTGGGACAAACAAGAGGGAACAATAATAAGAAAGCACTGGTAATGCTTGAGATTATGTCTGTAAGATTGGTAGTCAAGAGCAGACAAGCAAGTAGGTTGAAGGCCTGAGCCAGGAAGCCTAGCCAAACCTCAGTAGAGAGAAGGAACATGCAGGAGAAGCAGGGTGAAGATGGGAAGTGAGGACAGATTGGGCTGAGAGAAGTCAAAGAGTAAGGACAAAGAAAAGAGTGCCGATGAAAAGATAGCAAGAGCAGTGGAAGCAAAAGACGGCTGACAGAGCGAGTGAGAGGTAACACCAGAGACAACAGTGTGCACTGGAGGCAGAGCGTGTTAGTGTTGGAGTGAACTAGGGAAAGGAAACAGGAAAGAAAAAAAAGTGAGAAAGGACTGTCAGTAGGCAGAAAGAGTAAAAGTAAGTGAAGGAGAGATTTACAGTGGAGTGGTGGTCACTGGTAAAGTGAGTGAAAAACAGAATCATAGACAGGGCACTGAAGAGGGAAAGAAAAGTAGACTCAGCCAGATTAGTAAATTGGCCAAGAAAACAGACTGCCACACAAGTGAGTCACTTAGAGGGAGAATGAGTGAGTGAGGGAGTGTATTTACTTGCCACCGCTAATACAACAACTTGCTTTGGTGACACTGTAGCACAACTGCAGTAAGACCTAGACCAAAAGCGGTGTCAGCTGGAAAAAACACCTTTGGTGTGAAGCATTACCTGCTCCGCCAGGATTTGCTGCTGCTGTTGCCTTTGCTCCCGGAGGAACTGCTGCTTCTGCTGCTCCATGGCTTGGAGCTGGGCCCGCTGCTCGATCAGCATTTGCTTCATGATGGCGGCCTGCGGCTGGTTTGTCAGGAATGCAGGGGTGCCAGGGCTCGCCCCTGAAATCACATTTCCAGATCCCGGCCCCGATTGTTGCATGGGCCCTGTTGGACGAGGCATGCCCACGGCGTTCTGCTCCTAAGTAGAGAAAGAAACATGCCTCATTAGTTACGCACACCGAAATGAAAGCCAAGACAGTCAACAGATACAGGTGAACTAAAGATAAATACATTTGAAATACCAGGAACATCTGGAAGAAGAAAAAACTCCAAGCTCGGTTCTGGACTGGTCAACAGGGGCCCTGGTGGCTCCACATCAATGACAGCCGGATTCAGGATCGGGATTTACTTTTACATTTTAATGTGCTCCAAAGGACTGACCCGACAAAAACATAGCCCTCCTGAGACACAGGGTTCTCTGGTAACCCTACCTTTTAGTAAACCAAGAGCATGTGAAGAGAGTAAGCCACTATCATCGGCTGAATGTGCTCACCCTTTGGTACGGCAGGATTTTGAGAAAGGACCAGGGCTGCTTTATAGGGAGATGCCACTCAGGAGCCTGCTGAACCAGGCCCTGCTATGAGAATGTTCGCTTTTGTAGCGGTCTAGTTGTTTCACGTCACGTTGACGTGACGCAGGCGGCCCCGTTGGCGCCGGGGTGCGCGCGCAGATTAGCGCGCCGGGAGATGAGGGGAGAGTGCCGGCCGACGCTCCTCGGTACAGGCTCATTTGAATGCTAAATAAATATTGCGGTAACCCAACAACGTGCCTCGTGTGATTACTGAGCAACATTACAGTGGCGACGAGGTCGGGACAGAGACCTGACCGACGCGGGAGCACAGGAGAGGGCAACACTCCACGTGGCCCCCACGAGGCGAAGGAAGACACGCAAGCAGGTCACCAGGCCAAAACGGAACACCAGACAGGCCTGCCTGGAGCGGGGGGAGTCACGGAAAACGTCCTAGTCAACCACGCCGGACGATCCGAGGTACGGAGCAACCGAGGAGCGTGGCAGTGCCACAGTACAGCACACGAGCTGCATATAGGCCACAGGGACAACGCTACCCACAAACGGCCAAGAGCACACACGCCACCTTCACACATATCCACGCACAGGGAGCGCTGCGCTGGCTACCAAAGAGGAAGAGGTGGGGTCTAGTAACAAAAGCCCCCAGAGAATCAAGCACACAGGGAACAACAACAACACCCCAGGCAGCCCCCCGAGCAAAGCCACCGACGGAACGAGCGCCAAGGAAGTGAAGATGAGTACCCCGGCAGGGTATGCGATTGCACCCGTGCAATTCCTAACGAAACCCGGAGACCCACTGATGAAATGGGAGGACTGGAAGGAATATATAGACAATTTCATAGGGGTCCTGGAGGACGAAAATGAAGAGCAGTTCACTCCTCAGAGAAAAAAACGCATCCTGCTACTAAATCTGGGCCCAGAAGGTCTGAGAATATACAAGAGTCTAGTACCAACGAAGAGAGAAGACACAGACGACGATGTGTATGCGCATGCAGTGGAGGCCCTAGATGAACGATACCGCCCCACCATCTGTGTTTCAGTGGATAGATATAACTTCCAGCAAAGGAAACAAAAGGTGGGGGAATCCATCGAAGAGTATGTAGCAGCGTTGAGAAAGCTAGCAGCCCCGTGTAAGTACGCACTGTGGGAAGATGAATTCATAAAAGACCAGGTGATCATGCACACCACCAGCGCAAACGTGCAAGACAAGCTGTGGGCGAGTGGGGACACCACACTCAAGGAAGTAATGGTCATAGTGAAGAGGGCAGAACTCTCGAAGAGGTGCGCCGATGCTACCAAAAAAGAGGCGGTCACCCCAACCATGGTGAACAGGATACAGGAGGGAGATCACCGCAAGGACCAGAAAAACAAACAACCCATGGCCAAAGGGACTAGCAGATGGCAAGGGAAACAAGCGGACAGTGAGAACAAGAAAACGTGCTACAGGTGTGGAAGTTGGTCCCACGAAGCCCACGACAGACGTTGCCCGGCATTCCGAGCCAAATGCCTGCACTGCGGTATCATGGGTCACTACGAGAAGGTGTGTCGGAAGAAACAACAGAAAGGAGTGGTGAAATATGTTGACCAAAGCGCAGAAGACCTGGAGGAAGCCACAGAGGAAGAAGTGGTCACCGTCTTATGTATATACGATCAGGTATTGAGCGTAGACGCCAAGAGATCAACCAAACCAGTCCTAGAGATGTCCATGGGCGGCATCACCATTTCAGTAGTGGCAGACACCGGATCCCCATTTACCATTATACAGAGAGCAGTGTGGGAAGAACAGTTCCAATCCAAGTTGGGCCCAGAACTGGAGAAACTAGACATACGACCGGTTACCTATAATGGGGATCGCATTCCCATGCTGGGCTTCCGACGTCTACTGTTCGAGTTCAGAGGCCGATCAGCGCGGTGCAAACTGTATGTGGCCGAGAAAGGACCCTCCGTCCTAGGATGGTTAGACCAAGGCGACCTAGGCATAAAACTCGACCCAGGAGGGAAGGAACAAATTCTACTCACAGAACAGGAGGAATGGCCGGACATGAACAGATGGAAGAAGAACTACCCTAAAGTGTTTGGGGGCACGGTAGGGAAAATGGAGAAATTTCAACATAAAATAGTGCTCAAGGACGGAGCCACACCGGTGGCACATAAAGTGAGGAATGTGCCCATTGCAGTAAGGGAAGCCGTCCAGACAGAACTCCAAGATCTGGAGAAGAAGGGCATCATAGAACCCATTACCTGCGCCGAATGGCTGGCGCCCTTGGTGGTCGTGATGAAACCCAACGGGAAGGTCAGGCTCTGTGTGGACCTGAGAGAACTCAATAAAAACATAGTGGTGGAGAAATTTCCCCTTCCCAAGATAGAGGAGATGTTGGCAAGAACCAGAGGAGTTCAGTGGTACTCCACCATTGACCTTACATCAGCTTACCACCAGGTAGCTCTACACCCGGACAGCAAAAGCCTGACATCGTTCATCACCCCGTTTGGGTGCTACAGATTTTGTCGCATGCCGTTCGGGCTAGCCTCGGCGGCAGCCGTCTTCCAGAAGATGATGCACCAATTGTTCAGAGACTGCAAAGACGTACAGTACTTCCAGGACGATATCCTTGTGATGGGGAGAGATAGGAGAGATCATGACCGGAAACTAGAAAAAGTACTACAAACACTGGAAGCCAAAGGCCTCACGGCAGAATGGTCGAAATGTCGGTTGGGACTGCAATCGGTAACCTATTTAGGCCATGAAATTGGGCGACAGGGGATCACACCCAAGACGGGGAACGTGAAAGCCATCGCGGAAGCACCGCCCCCCAAGAACAAGGAAGAAGTCAGATCGTTCCTGGGGATGGCGGAGTACTATAGCAAATTCGTGGTACATTTCGCATCCAAGACCTACAACATGAGGAGGCTGACAAGAGAGAGCACGGTGTTCCAGTGGACACCGGAAGCCCAGGCGGAATTTGAAGTCATCAAAAAGGGAATCCTAGAAGCCATACCGCTCAAGGGGTACGACCCACAAGGCGCCACCATACTCATCACCGACGCCAGCGACAAGGGGTTAGGCGCTGTACTCATGCAAGACCGAGGAAGAGGGGACATGGAGACAATAAGCTTCGCCTCCAGAGCACTGACGGAGACGGAAGGCAAGTACAGCGTCATCGAGAAGGAGATGTTGGCGGTTGTGTGGGCCATGACGAGGTTCCGGCAGTTCCTATGGGGTACCCGATTCCTGCTCAAGACGGACCACAAGCCGTTAGTGAAGGTACTAACATCGAGCGGGCACGCCAGCGCCACACCCCGGATATCGAAGATGTCCTTAAAACTGTTGGAATTCAGATATGATGTGGAGTACATCCCTGGAAACAAGAACCGAGTGGCGGACTACTTGAGTCGAGCGGCGGCCATGGAGCCGGGAGAAGAAGACCCAGCGGACAAAGGAGAGATGGTAGCTCTCATAGAGGACCAAGAGAAGATAATCAGCATACAAGAGTGGACGGAAGCCTATGAAGAAGACTCTGACCTTATGGAAGTAAAAGTGCACATCACACAAGGGTGGCCTGATAAGAAAAAGGTGAAAACCAACCTCAAACCATTTTATGAAGTGAAAGAAGAACTGACAGTAGGAGACAAGGGCGTATTCATCTACCGGGGAGACAGAGTAATTCCCCCCACGAATCTCATCAACAAGCTGCTGGACTTATTACACGAAGGCCACCTTGGCATAGGGAAACTCAAGGCCAGATTGAAACAGAACTACTGGTGGCCAGGTATGGACGTAAGAGCAGAGAGGCATGTCAGAGAGTGTCCCCAATGTCAAGGGGCCGACAAAACATTGAGACCACTACGTCCAGCCCTTGGGAAATTCGACACTCCCTCAAACCCGTGGGAAGAGTTGTCAATAGACATTCTGGGACCGGTGCTGGATGACCAGAGCATACAGAAGTACGTGTGTGTCCTCATCGACCGTTATTCCAAATGGCCAGAAATAAAGGTGAGCGAATCCATGGACACGGAGAACATCCTGGAGTTTCTATCGGAAACATTCACCCGAGAAGGAATTCCCAAGTCCATCTTAAGTGACAATGGACCACAGTTCACGTCGGAAAGATGGAAACAATTCATGGGAAGAAATGGCATCTCCGTAAAGCACACGGCCATATACCATCCGGCAGGCAACGGTCTGGTGGAACGATTTAACAGAGTGGTGATGGGGGCCATACAAGCGGCCATCACCTGTAATAAAGACTGGAAGAAAGCGTTGGAGAACATGGTATGGGCCTACAGAATAACGCCCACAAGCACGGGGTATAGCCCGTTTCAAATATTGAGAGGACGTGAACCCTTCACGCACGACAACAGAATCTGGAAGGAGAAGGTGGTGACCAGCGAATGGTCTCCGGCGGTAGTAAGAGCAAATCTGGAGAGAGCACAAGCCACCTACACCGACAACTACAACAAGAGGAGGAATGTGAAGGACACTCACTTAGAGAGAGGAGAATGGGTGAGAGTAAAGCTGGCGACCCTACAAAGAAAGGGAGACAGCAAGTACAGCAAGCCGATGCAGGTTAAGGAAGTTTATGATCGAGCGGCCCTGCTCAGTGATGGGAACGTGTGGTCGCAGGACCGCATGGCCCGGTGCAACAAGATATTGAGATGGGAACAGTGGGATCCGGAAGGTGAAGACACGGAAGACGGGGAGGAAGAGAACAAGGAAGGCGGAAGTGAACAAATGGAAGAAGCAGGTGCAGGAGAGGAGCAAGAAGGTGTGTTAAGGGGTGAGGCCCCAGTGGCAGAGATGGACAGGCCGAGAGGCAATATGAACAGCGAAGGAGCGATGAGTGGAGGAACAGAAATCGAGGAAACGCAGAGCCAAGGGGCTCGAGGGAACATTGGTAAGGTGACCAGGAGTGGAAGACAAGTCGTAAGGCCTTCCAGGTTCCAAGACTTTGAACTAACCGGCGAACTGTAAGTGACTTATTTTTGGTTTGGTAAAAGGGGGAGATATGTAGCGGTCTAGTTGTTTCACGTCACGTTGACGTGACGCAGGCGGCCCCGTTGGCGCCGGGGTGCGCGCGCAGATTAGCGCGCCGGGAGATGAGGGGAGAGTGCCGGCCGACGCTCCTCGGTACAGGCTCATTTGAATGCTAAATAAATATTGCGGTAACCCAACAACGTGCCTCGTGTGATTACTGAGCAACATTACAGCTTTCCCCAAATGTATAAAGTACTAGCACACAGAGTGGTGGAGTTGGAAAAAATTAATTCCGGGAACCCATAATTTGTGGGTCAAAGTGTGGCAGAGTAAAGGAGGTGGCGTCCTGAGGGGCCTAACTTGAAAAGCAGAGTGTGAAAGTCAATTGATACATTGTTTTTTAATCTGCTGCAAAGAAATTGGCCACAAGGACAAATGTGACAGCAAATCTGTTCTAGTTTACTTAACTAGTCACAAGGAGGCTGAATTTTTAAATATCTTACAGCAGTGCTTCCCAAACTCTTCATAACCATGACCCAGTTTTAAGAAAGACAAATTTTCGCGACCTACCTAACTTTAATGGACATGAGGCAGAGGCGATTTCCTAATGTAATAACTGCAATTCTTTTATAAACGTCACAACCTTGACCACGTCCTTCCATATCGAACTGTGGCCAAGATACTGATCTGCCCATAATAGTGCAGATGGTCAACTGCACTGCAGCCTGGAGTCGAAACACTTTTTAGAGTGTGGTGCTGGCCTATAGCATCTGTTCACTCAAATCACAATGCTTCTGAAAAATCTTGATGTTGACAATAGTGATTTTAGCAAATTTCAAAACCCTCTTCTGCCGCAGAGCATGGAGAAGCCTCATATCAATTTTTGCATTAAAACGAGGCCCAGGAGTGTATTTTGGAATATGAATATATATATATATATATATATATATATATATATATTCACTGAAAAAACCATAGGTTTCACACACGTTATAGTTAGGAATTAGCATTTAAAAAACCTTGCAAATTCACTGAAAAAACCATAGGTTTCACACATGTTATAGTTAGCGGAAATTTTACTGATAAAAAACCAATGAAATTGCCCCGTTATAGTTAGTGCTGGCAACTATAACTCACGCGACCGCAATCCTCTGCTGATGCTAATACTGTATTTAGACACTTATTTGCCCATGTCTTCTTCCATACATTTTTAGCTATACATATATTACAAATATTTTTTTTTCATAAAGACACATATGTCATCAGCAGAAGATTGCGGTCGCGTGAGTTATAGTTGCCAGCACTAACTATAACGGGGCAATTTCATTGGTTTTTTATCAGTAAAATTTCCGCTAACTATAACATGTGTGAAACCTATGGTTTTTTCAGTGAATTTGCAAGGTTTTTTAAATGCTAATTCCTAACTATAACGTGTGTGAAACCTATGGTTTTTTCAGTGAATTTGTACGGTTTTTTAAATGCTAAGTTACTTTACGCCATTCGTGGCGTGCGCGCCCACTTAACGCAGTTCGTTCCGTGCGCGCACAGTGAGCACGCGGTGCGCTTCGCGCACCGCGCACCCACTTTACGCAGTTAGTGCCGTGCCCACGTTACGCTAGATGGGCCATGTACGCACGATGCGCTTCGCGCACCGTGCGCACATGGAGGACATATTATGCGCTTCCTTGTGATTGGTAATCTGTTGAAATTTTTTTGGGAATTTCTGTGCTCTGATAAGCCATGCACAAATGGTGGCCTTCGGCCACCATTTGCACACGGGGTGGAGAAAGTGTGGATTTTTTTTTTTTTATAATTTTTTACCGTACGCTTACGGTAAGCGTACGGTAAGCGTACCCCGCGAAATTGCCGAAAAAAAAATAATGCCGTTTTTGCTCTTGGGGGATGTTTGGGGACTCCCTCAACATGACTATGTGAGAGGGAGTTGTCAAAACATCCCCGTAACATGTTTTTGGCCATCATGTTTGATAAACAACACTCAGTGCGAGAGACAAAATGGCGGCCGCTGCTTCCTGGTTTCGGCCGATTCGAATGTTTACTAAGATCTAAGAGCCAATCAGAATCGCGCTCGCGCACGCCACCGTACGCTTACCGTAAGCGTACGGTAAGCGTACCGTAAGCGGGCTCAGATATATATATTGATTTAAAGGCTATTTTCTCAGAATCTACTGAACAGATTTACACCAAACCTACAAAAGGCACTTCCTTGACCTAGGGACTACCTCTCTGCCAAATTTCTAGTAATTCTGTTCAGCCGTTCGGTCTGTAGCTCGTTCTAAAGGTCCTATGGAAAAATGCATGGGAAAAACGCGTTTTGGGACCCCCCTTTTATCTCAGCCCCCGCTTGACGAATCCCCCCGAGACTTTCAGGGTAGGAGCGGAGCGTAGCGCCCCATCTATTTTGAGAAATTCGCGAGGATTCGTCGACCGGCGCCAAAGTTATTCAAAATAGAATGTTGAGGTTTTCCTATGGAAACGTGGTCCTAACTATAACTACCTACTGGCGACCGCCAGTAGGTAATATATATATATTCACTGAAAAAACCATAGGTTTCACACATGTTATAGTTAGCTGGACATTTTGCTGATAAAAAACCAATGAAATTCCCCCGTTATAGTTACTGTAGGCAACTATAACTCACGCGACCGTAATCCTCTGCTGATGCTAATACTGTATTTAGACACTTATTTGCCCATGTCTTCTTCCATTAAATTTTAGCTATACATATATTACAAATATTTTTTTTTCATAAAGACACATATGTCATCAGCAGAGGATTACGGTCGCGTGAGTTATAGTTGCCTACAGTAACTATAACGGGGGAATTTCATTGGTTTTTTATCAGTAAAATGTCCAGCTAACTATAACATGTGTGAAACCTATGGTTTTTTCAGTGAATTTGCAAGGTTTTTTAAATGCTAATTCCTAACTATAACGTGTGTGAAACCTATGGTTTTTTCAGTGAATTTGTACGTTTTTTTAAATGCTAAGTTACTTTACGCCATTTGTGGCGTGCGCGCCCACTTAACGCAGTTCGTTCCGTGCGCGCACCGTGCGCGCACAGTGAGCACGCGGTGCGCTTCGCGCACCGCGTGTCCACGTTACGCTAGATGGGCCATGAACGCACGATGCGCTTCGCGCACCGTGCGCACATGGAGGAAACATATGATGAGCATCGTTGTATTAGGTAAAATATATGTTTTGTTTTCCTCTGACAAGCCATGCACAAATGGTGCTCTTCGGGCACCATTTGCACACGGGGCATGGAGAATGTGGATATATTTTTTTTTTTTTATTATTTGCTACCGTACGCGTACGGTAAGCATAATCGGCAAAATTTTCGAAAAAATTTAAATTGCCTTTTTTCACTTGGGGGATCGTTGGGGACTCCCTCGACATGGCTAGGTGCTTGGGAGCTGTCTAAACAGCCCCTTTACATGTTTTTGCACTTTGTTTTTCAACCCCCTGTCAGAGTGCGAGAGAGAAAATGGCGGCCGCCGCTTCCTGGTTTCGACCGATTCGAATGTTTACTAAGATATAACGGCCAATCAGAATCGCGCTCGCGCACATCACCGTACGCGTACGGTAAGCGCACGGTAAGCGCACCGTAAGCTGGCTCAGATATATATATTGATTTAAAGGCTATTTTCTCAGAATCTACTGAACAGATTTACACCAAACCTACAAAAGGCACTTCCTTGACCTGGGGACTACCTCTCTGCCAAATTTCATTAAATTCTGTTCAGCCGTTCGGGCTGTAGCTCTGTCTAAAGGTCCTATGGAAAAATGCATGGGAAAAACGCGTTTTGGGACCCCCCTTTTATCTCAGCCCCCGCATGACGAATCCCCCCGAGACTTTCAGGGTAGGAGCGGAGCGTAGCGCCCCACCTATTTTGAAAAATTCGCGAGGATTCGTCGACCGGCGCCAAAGTTATTCAAAATAGAATGTTGCGGATTTCCTATGGAAACGTGGTCCTAACTATAACTCATATATATATATATATATATACTTTGGAGTGCTTTATACGAGCACCGGATTACATTACAGAAGGTAGGATTCATTTTAAGCATGAAAAATTAAGTGATCTGCCCAGATTTAAAGGATGTTGAGCCAACGCCAGGACTCTAACCTGGTTCCCCTGATCCAAAATTGGCAGCTCTAGCCATTAGGCCACATCCACATTTCTCAATCTATGTCTAAAAGTCATACAGGTATGATTTTGTATGGTCACGTAAAGTGAGCACACACTCTGGTAAAATGGCTCTGTGAAGGAAAAAACACCACAACAAATACTGGAAGGTTCACCCAGAGTTTTGCTTAGGAATACTTAGGGACCTAGTTCAGCACCTTTGCACTGATGTACAAACAGGGCTAACCATTTCAAATCTTACTTAAATATAGACCAGGACTTTCATGACCCACCAACATTTGCCTTGCAACCCACTACACTTGTGTATTTCGTAATGTTATCAATTGTTAAGTGTTGTACATTGCAGATGCCTAGTTTTATTGTAGTTTTATCAATAAAACAGCATATTACCCAAATAACACTCAAATCCACTTCCAGCTAGTATACAGGGCAGTGAAGAAGGCCAGCTGTACTGTGTGCCTGGACATGTGCTTCACTAGAGGAAAGTGAGTTACAATTTATCTGTGTAGTCAAGACTGAGATCCTAATGCTCAGAAGAGCAGAAACACTACCATTTAATTCCCTTCTAACTCAGGAGCAAGTTCAACCACTTCATCAAAACAGAGTAATGTGCGAGTCACCGACTGAAGGTCAAGGGCATCAACTGGTAGCTTTCCCCACTGCAGAATATAGTCCAAATACGTCAAAACCAAGTGCAAGCGGAAAGATTCTGGTATTTAGACTATCGCAACATCCTCCACACTATGCTACCGAAGAAACTCAGTAGATCAAGTTGGCAGGGCATCAAAAACAGAAGTGCAAATGGACGCACATAAATCAAGCAACAAAAGGGCTTCACTTGCTCTCAGTTTAAGGCACAAATAAAGTTCAAAGCTGGATGCACCACGCATAAGCCCAAATGGGTCAAGTGATCAGGATAGCTTCAGAAACTGGCACCACACACCAGGCCGAATGCAAATTTTTTAAAGTTTGAAAAAGGAAATTTATTAAAATAATTATGTAGTTGAATACAAAGAAACAATACATAAACGCATTAAGCATATCATCACAAATATGCAATACATAACACCATCAGGAAGAAATGTATCAATTCTATGTCACCATAACAACAATCAATAATACAATCTAAACGGTATAAAATAGATAAAGTAAAAGTTATTGCTAGAGAAACAAAGTTCATGGAGGTTTAGGTACTTCTTAAATCCTAGGATTATGTAACTGATCAACGAGCGAATCAAATACAGAGGCAGGACCCTGGGGCCTTAGCCTGCGGAATGCACTGAATCAACCTTGTGAACTGAACACAAATACACGTGGTCCAGGAAAAGCTTGAATACTGCTCTGCCCTTCCTCTGCCCAACTGAAATTTCATGCAAAAGGGTAGTTACAATGGAAGAATTTCAGACTGGCACTGAAAGGTTATTCAATTGGACTCAATCTTCCTTCTCTTCACACTATACAGACTTTCTCAAAACTACTCAGCTCTAACTGAAAAGAAACCCAACACTGATGTAGTGAGTATTGTAATTTGGTAAGTAAATTGCCCAATTGCCTGTAGTGACGTATTGGTACTGGTGGAGAACTGTTAAAAGATAGTGCATATAATAATGGCAGTAAAGAGCTAACGCCTGAGACGGCCGGCCAAACACACATGGGCACTTGGCGAGTCCACGCGGCACTCCTCCTCCCCTCCCATGCCCCGGAATCGCCACTCCCTGCAGAAGCTGGCTGAGCCAGCTGCTTAAAAATAAAACGATAATGAAATATCGTTTTATTTTTTAGCGGCTGGTTCTGAGCCAGTGGGGCGACGCTCCTCCCCGATTACAGAGGAGTCGACCTTGCACAACATAGGCAAAAATCACTACTTCTGGATTAAGGAGAGTTGACATTAAGTGTTTTAATTTCAGAAGACTTACATTCTCGTTAAGGTTAATTGCCAGATAGAAGTTTTCCATTCAAATGGCAAGAGGAATTGGGCGATAAATGTCCTAGTCCAAACTGCAAAAAAATGTGGGTTGAGGTTCAAAATGCACCTTACATTTACAGTTGTAAAAAGTAGCAAATCCACCCACAGAGTTATAAGGATCCTACCCTTCCTTCAATTAAAACACTGCATTGAACTTTCCTGGCCCTTGATTGTCTCCAGGGTAGACTATTGTAACTCAATCTAAGAACACCACCTAAAAAATAGAAAATAAATACAGCCAGACTATGCATGCATCTCAGAAAATGTACATACATCACCGCAGCACAGAGAGAATTCCACTGGTTACCAACTGCGCAAAGACAACTGCTGTGCTTGGTCTTCAAATGACTCTAGATATTGGCATGCTCCACCTTCAGGTATTAACATGACATTACAGACTTCATTGAACTGATCAAGCAGAACAAACCTTATCACACAAACAAGACTCAGCACAAAAATGTAAGGAGATAAAATAACTGGAATAATAGGCGTATAGATCTGGAACTCACCGGACCTAACCTGAGGAACCAAACGAATCTGATAGGCTTTCAAAACAGTATGAAGAGAAGCCTCTGCATGGAGGCTTTCCTCTTTATTTCTGACAACACTGGACCATTAGCCCCTCTCACAAGGGATAGAGCCTCCCCCCCCCAAAAAAAATGTCATCTTTACTACTAACCACCTCAGAAAACAGTTCTTCTGCTTCCACATATAAATTTCATAACTTGGACTAACCTATGTAAACACACTCACTGGAAGTGGCTTCTGGGGAAAAGCTGTGGCTACACAAGACAATTAAATAAATAAATATAAGCCATGACCACCACATGACTCTGAAAACATATTACCATACAGTATGAAAAACTGCCTGCAGTTCAACACTATATGCAAGACTACTGGAATTATGAGGCGGGAGGAGCAGCAAATTATACAACAGAGTTAACTAAATTATATGGGTAAACAAAGGAGAGAGTGAGGATTGTATGGGGTACATCCCTATTCCCAAGATAAGCTATAAACAAACAACGTGGACGAATCCACTTGTAAAGTTAACGCGTGACCTTCGCATGACCTTCATTACGTCTGAGTCTGCGCCTACATGAGCACTTTTGCCCTGAACTCTTAACAATAAGGCTAATAAGCACCTTTGGCACCCCCAGGACCTCTCTAGCCCTTTACTTTTGTTGTTGTTATAGCGATATACTAGCATGCTATGAATACGCCACAATTAGTAGACTGTTGCATAATAAGGGAGCACAGTATACCAGAACAGCATGCACTACCGGTAAGGTTTTTTTATAAGTGGGTCCGTAAGTATACAGACACCACTCCCATTACAACACACCTTAGTGTGTGTGTTGCTAATCACCTTACACGTGGCTTATTTTTGCCAAACTTTCACTTCACTCACCTAGTCCTGACGAAAGCCCCCACTTTAAGGGGCTGAAACCTGTAGACCTACCCTTGTGACAACAAGGAGCATTTTTTCCAAAGTTGCCCTCTCTTCCAGTTTTTAACCCTTTCGATGCGCATGACGGAGCGGTTCCGTCATGCGCATCGGTCGCGCTGTGCGGATGACGGAACCGCTCCGTCATGGTCCCACCCGCGCACGAACCCTTCAGCACAGCGTGGTAATCCGCGCCGCGCTGAAGGGGTTAACCTTATCCCGGGCCGCTAAGAATAAAATGTATTTAGTAGGGACTCCCAGAGATAATTTTATAGGCACCACTTCCCTCACATATCACATGACACCAGCTCTGCTGTAATCAGGCGTCGCAGCACAACAGGGTGGCATTCGGCAATGATGAAGCATGCCACCAACTAGGTTGGTGGGTGAGGGGTCTTCTAACAAACGTAATGGTTTTCTGGCACTCATGTAAATCATAATACAAGTGAGTCGTCTTTACAAGTGGGTTTGTCCACGTTGTTTGTTTATAACTAAATTATATGACGAGAAAAGAAATTATGTGGCATAATGCGGCACTTTTTAAATAGTTTCACTTCATTTTTTTTTTTTTTTTTTTTAACACATGGTCATACTGTCTGGGCAAAGATTTCACCTCATTAGTACCAGTTTAACAACCAAATACATAAATAAGCAACTGAAAGACGACAACGATCATCCCTCATTTCACTTGAATTTTAAGTCAAAAAGACCTAATTTCGGCTGCAGCCGTCGAAAAAAAATCAACCCTAGGTATTTTGTTCCAATGCAATGAGAAATGTAGACCTGCATTTCAAAATCAGAGCTTAGACAAGATCAGGGCAATTTGGGGGGTTGAGGGTATTAAAACACATGCTATGTCAAGGTCTGTGAAGTGGCATCCGGTAGTAAAATCTATATAACCATTAAGTTACTAATAATTTAGAGGGTTTGGACGACAGATTTTCAGGGAATGGGTATTCAAAACAAAGGTAGCGGTTTGTTTCATTTTTAACTTCTATACTAGAAGCCTGTTTGTGATAAAACAGGTATAACAAACAAAACTGTAAACAAAAACAAAAAATCAGAAACGTATATTTTAGGGTCAGAATAATCGTTTTAATGGTAATAACGTGCCATGTTCCGTTTTATAATACTTTGATTACACAAGCTATATTCATGGAATACAAGGTCTATGCAGAAGCAGGAAACGTTTATCGTATGTGTTGATTCCCTTCAATGAGTGTGGCTAAATACTTTAATTTAGTACCTACAAAAAATAACTTGCCTCGGCAGAAATCGGGATAATAAACCTTAAGCATTATTACCATGCCACGCTCATCCCGCAGCCACGGCGCACTAGCCAAGCAGGTGAGCTGTGCAACTCTGCAGTTCCGATCCCGGCCGGCAGGTGGGGGTAGAGGACAGCACATGAGCGTGGCGGTGTGCGGCAGGTCTAGCTGGGTGATCGCCGGTCCCTCAGTCTGCGTCTCTCGCTCTGCCCCTCCTTCCGCGGCCTCTCTCCCTCCCCCACACTTGCAGATGGCTTAATCGTGACTCCAGCTCCTGGGCCGCCTCCCGCCAGCCCCCTCGGCGCGCCGGGGATAATGCTGCTAACGCAGGCCCAGGCAGCCGAGTGTGACAGGGAGAGCAGGTAGCCTGGCAACCGGGAGCACAATACCGAGCAGATGGCGCCCGTACACGAGCAGCGTGGACCCCGCCGCACACGGTGGGCCGAGACGTACCCGGGAGCTCCTCAGAAAGCGAGACCCGCCCGGCACACACAGGAGCCACCGCCGCCAACCGCACCACAGCCACTGACATACTTGTTTCTAATGTGTTTACAATTCGCGATTCTACATTGACTTAACGCAGCAAGCTGAATCACCTCATCTCCCACATCACACCGTCGGCCAGCATGTTGCGAAGCTTTGGCTCCACACCGTCACGAGCACTCATTACACGGAGTGTGTCACACTTAACAGCCGCATAGTTCTCAACCTTTGAAGGTTGCATTGGGCGTGCTGTCGCCGCACTGCTTGAAGGTTGCATTCAAAATTGTTTCGACAGCATGAATACTGTGGGAAACTTAAGGAAAGTGAACAATTTTTAATTAAAAATGAGCTATTCCGGTGTGAAAGGAACTGTCGCGAGTCATTAATCAGAAACCACAAGTCTTTGGCTGTGACAGTCTTTTTAATCTGACATTTTACATGAACACAGATATCATGCCATTTTTTGCCAAAATTGACGTCGTTTATTCTCCCCGCCCGAAATTAAATGGGGCAAGAGCAGTGAGGTTGTTAAGAGTCGGCTGAGGCCGAGTGGCTTGTTGCAATAGCACAGAGTCTCCCCTCAGAATTCGAGCGGTTTCCTAATTCCCACACTCTAGCACAGATCAAACTGTGGAATTTGTTCCATGGTTGGCAGGTCTGAAATCAGAGTGTTGAGCACATACACCTCTATTTGGATTAGGCCGGGTACAAGGAAGCACAGGAATGAGGATCGGGACCAGAAGAATCGAATGAACTAGTGAAGGAAACCAAGACGCAGGTCAACACAACGTCAACTGGATACTAACCGTGTGTACAGCATCCACCACAGTACAGTCACTCACACCAGCTACAGTGTTTTTATAAAAATACAACCCACTAGCCAAAAGAGGTTCATCTGCACCAAACCTGCGTCTTCTAAACATTAGCTGACACAGGTGAGGTGGAGGGCCAAAGGAACAGATACTCCACTGCAAACCACCTTACAGAGATGATCCACTAAACACTCTTCGCTCACATGAGTTAGGCTGGAAGAATCCTAGGCCTATTGCCCTTATGAAACATATCCACAAGTGTAACCCACGCCCTCCAAATCATACTCCCATGCCAAATGAGGTTCAGGAATGAAAACTCCCTCCAATTAGATGAAATCACAAATGCAGACCAACGTCTGCGCCAAGAGACCAAGTAATCGGCAAAAGTTGTGCTTTACAAACATCCAAGAAAGTAACATAACTTGACTCTTATTTAGACGTTCTCTTTCAAAGTTACTAAAAATTACCAATGATCTCCTGTGCGCTGCCAACATTATCATCCAGCCTGAGGGACTTGAAAGTGAAGCACAGACACAGATTTTGGCTTTGCAGATTGTGACCGTGGCTTTGAAAAATTCCAGGTTGTAGTATGTGGGATTATGTGGAACTCTACGAGGGTGTCCGAGCATGAGGGGTAATGCTTTTTATGTTCTTTTGGAATATGGGTGTTCACGTGTGTAAAGGGTTGGATATGGACTGATAGTTTTTATGCTCTATGGGTGGTCTTTTTGTGTGCTGGCTAATACGGCAATATTGCGCGAGGGAGTAGTCTTCAAGATGGTCCTAGTAGGCTCTGCCTGTAAGCAGAGGTGTAGCATAGGGGTTTAATGTTCTTTCTGGTGGTTGGTCTCTGATAAGAACCTTTTGTGTGGGTCGGTGGTGGCATTTGATGTTGTGTGTGTTCTCTTGTGGCATACTGTGTGTTGGTGGTACAGTATGAGAGGGCTGGATATTGTGTGTTCACAAAATACAGTATGCTGAGTAAGCGGTTCGCCAAGTAGTGTCTGAAGGTTGTACGACGGTACAATGCAAGTAAATACATCGTATGCCTTTGCCACACATTTTTTTAGCATGCGTGTTTTTTAGCATGCGTGTTTTTACAGCGAATGTTCATCAACAACGCTTGCCAATAGCACGCATTGTTTTTAGATTTAAAAACAATGTATTTGTGGAGGGAGACCCCCAACTTACCTTAAATGTGTGGTATTGGCATGCGTTGTAAAAGCATATTTGCGGTAAAAATATGCATGCTAAAAAATGTGTGGTAAAAACCTTGTTGTAAAGGCTGTTTCCCGTGTCTGAGCATTAAGCTTTAGGACCTCTATGTGTTACAATTCGTATGATAGGTATAAAATGTCAGATGGTATGTGTTTTGCAGGTTATCATACGCACAACAAATATAATAACCATGGAGGCATTCCAGTATCCTGTGGCTTGTTGCATGACTCATAATAGAAGATGCATTATCAATTATTGATTAAATGTTCAATACGTTATTAATTCTCTCAGTATGAGCAGTAAAATACTGCTGTCTCCTGCAATGTGTATTGAGGGACAGAGGACACCACTTGCCTTTTACTGTAGTGGAGAGGGAGGGTTAGGATGTCATACAGTATTTCAAGAGGTCGCTGGAGTGCATAAACAATCCTAGCGGTATTGTGGAAAGGATTTATGAAAACGCCTGGAATGCTGAAAGACACTGATGCAGGCGGTTAGAGTACTTCCCGTTGTTGCACTCCCGCCTGTTAACAGCATACGTCCCTCTTACTCTTGAGTGCAGGCAGCAGGTACCTTCCAAGAGGGGGTTGAATGATGAGGGTGTCAGCAACTACCCTTCCACCTTTCGGTGTGGCAAGTGGAAAATATAAAATGAAAAAAGCAGATACATTTTAACACAGCTCTGATTTGAGGAATGAATGATCCGTCTATGGTTCACCATGAAGGGGTACAGAAAATGGACCTGTGAGGCCCCAATGCTGCCTAAAGTGGACTCCAAGCCTGTCTGTTTGCCCCTCCCCTTTATGAATGCCCTGTGCCCAGTAATTTCACTGACATCTGGTATAAAAAGCAATTACAGGTTTAACTAAATTAAAACTCTCCTTTAGGGTTGTACTAATATCAAGGGTCACCATCTTAAACACAAGCAGCAGTATGGGTGCCTTTGTGAACAACCACCTTGAAGCTGGAACTAGTCTAATGGGCAGACACTGCATGGCATCTTGATGGAGTACTCTGAAGCACTGATGTGCATACTGTTCTTTATTACATACCATGTGCCAGCAGAGATGTATTGGTAGTAGCTGAGGAACCAGTAACAGAGGGTGTATTATAATAGCACCAAGGAGTTCACACCTGGGAGATAGAGGTACTAAGTCGTTAACAGAATTCCATAACGTAAATAGTCACTATTGAAACCTATGGACATGAATTTTAGGTTCTGGCAGCTAACGGGGAAATTTTGACCCTCCCCATCCAGTAAAATGATGGATCAGAGCGTAATGGGTTCTGTGCCGCAGCAAGAGATGCAGAAGATTTCCGACATTTAATAAGGAATGGTAAAGCATCTTGTGCCCCAGTAAGAGTTGGACATAAATTATGTCGTATAACTATAATAAATGGTCAGGCATCTTGTGGCATAGTAAGAGGTGCATAAACAATAAACAATCTGTTGCACTGTTACCTCTGAGCATGGTCATATGTCTATATTACCTAATCTTATATATGTTAGACTTTCTTATCTGAAATGTTGTCCACGCTGTTTTGTAGACCACATAGAATATTGTGCGGAGCTGTAATTATATGCTTCTTCAGTTCCCTCGCACTGAATACAAGGGGTGTTTTTTCTCATGCCACATATTTATGACGGAAGATATCTGTGGTGTGACATAATTTAGCAAGCATATCATATATGGCACAAAACGTTCTGCTAATCTCCCATTTATGCTGAGCATGTTAGGTTTATGATTGCTAGATACATGTCTTTATACTGCTGAGTAACAATGCTTTTGAGAAAGGAGGTGGATCTTGAAATCCAGGAACTTTTTCAGGAACTCTACTTCAAAATTCTTTCCAAAGCGCCTGAATTGTGAATATTTTAAGAAAAATGTGCTTTAATGAACATACGTTAGCTCCATATAGCAATGGGCGGAAGCACTGGAAAACAACATCATATATGGCGGACTAGCTTCACTAGCTATTTTCACTCACTAAGTCTGAAAATTTTCGCAACCTCTACGATGTAGGTGAAATGATGCAGTGGTTGGATTCCTCACAGTAGGAGTCGAAAAGAAATCCAGACTTTCTGTATGTCAGAAATAATTTATTTCTGAAGAAAAAATATCCCACGATTAAACCAATTTATAGACAGCAAATTGTTGGTTCAATGCAAACATAATCACAAAGGTCATAAGGTAATTCAAATAATGGTTTCAAAGTAAAGAAAAAACTGCATTGCATGTGACTTCCTTAGATTACATGCCTATATAAAAACCTATTGCCTACATAACGTATTGCATATTAAAGTTGCAGCTAAATATATCTGTACAGTCAATTAAAAGTGGTGGAAGCTCGTATCCAGACTTTTGTACTTGGACCTAAAAATATTGCAAACTAGACCATTTTGTGGAACCGCCGATAGAAATGGGTTCATAATCAAAAGACCCTTGCTTAAGTAGCTTTCAGTGTTCAGTTACATCAAGCTCGATTTCTATTGCTTCAACATCTTATAGTTCTTCCAATTCAGCACAATATTCTTAAAAGAAGGCATTTTTTTACCCTTGATAATACAGAATTGTTAAACTTTTAATTCTTTTATATCTTGTTAATCCTTATACTACAGGTTTCATGCCTATTCAAGAAATTCAGTCGCAGTAGAGCCTACTTATGGTAGAACACCAGAACATTAAGTACATTGCTCGTACACGCAATGTACTTCCTATCTTTTCAATAAGGAAGCACAAATATCTCAGTAGGTTTTGTAATGTGGGCAGAAAAAATAGTGTTCAAGAGAGGCAGACACAGAGTCGTTAAGTACAGGCACTGGATGCTTCCCAAGACTGGCAATTTTTTGCACTGTCCCCCCCAAATACTCTGGCCTTCCAGTGGGCATGGCATAAAGGAAGGGTAGGTGAGCTAGGAACAATTCATCAACATATTTCCTTTTCCTCTTTTTCCTTATGGTCAGTTTATTGTTAAACTGTATACCAGTGATAGTCGTGGGTGGGCTTGAATCCTAGCAACATTTGCAATCCATTCACAGTAAGAACTTATAACTATTGCTGAATTATTTTTGGTGATCTTTATTCGATTTCGCCATGGAGGGAGACCAAACTCTAGACCAATAAAGCAGCAGCTCTAATTTTGTTTTCCAGCCAATAGGTTGTACTCCCAATTGTAGAAAACAAAAAAGAAGGAATAGCGGTTGTGAGTTTTAATGAGGGCTTTCTAAACCTATTCTTTGAAGGAACAAAAACAGAAAAGTTAAAATGTCCCCTCAGTCCTGCGCCAGATAGAACTGAAGAAAACGATTCCGTATAAAGAGACTGTAATGGCTGTGATTAATTTAACATCCCCCAAATGACCTGGACTATGCAAGGGCGAATTCATTCTTGCATTTGGTCATAGGTAGGGACCATCGCCACGCGTAGGCCATGCCATTGCTTAGGTGCTCCAAGTGTGATGCAAGGTCAAATCTGTGTCCATTCAGCATAAACCTGCTCCTCAGTTTACGATTTTGCTCAACCTTTACTCATTTTGTTTGAATTGCAAAATATGTGAAAACTTGCTAATATGGATGTTGGACTATTTTCACCGTTTGAAGAAACGTGGTGAAGGAGAGGTTTACTGTTGTGTTATTATTGGCTATAAAAGGGCAAAATATTTTTAGCTACTGAACTTCACCTTCTTGCTACCTATCCATGTTTTGATGCTACTTTACTGACACTATGCGTATACTCATGAGCACTCCAGCCCGTTTTGGGTCTGTATTCAATAGGCAGAGATAAGCACTGTATGTATCATCCTGATAAGGGTTGTTTCTGTGGCTATATAACTATGCCCCTTGTCAGTGCTTAATTTGAACTGGTGGTAGCAGGTTGTGCTCACCGGCACCCATTTTTGGAGACCAGTACTTACTTTTCCTCATTAGACTTTGACCCATAGCAAGAGAGCGAGAGATACACAAAGGGATAAGAGAAAGACCAAACTAGTGACGGGGAAACGTAGGAATAGAAGGTTCAAGAGTGAAATAAATTGGCAAGGAGATAGATGGTGGATGAAAGAGTTGTGAGGTGGAATCAAGACTATGCAGGCTTGATATTCAGCAATCCTAACATTCATTAGTGCCAGCTGAGGGCTTCTCAGAAAAACTTAAAACTAAGCAATGCTTTATCGTATAAGGAATACATGAATTCTATTTGCCACAGAGACATCACTGCTAATTTGTTTCTCCAATTTTAGATCGTGCAAACTTGATCCTCTATGCAACAGAACCAGGGGCATCACAGGACGTTGAGCCAAGGTTGAGATTCAAACATGGATCCAAAAGTCAGCAGCGCTAGCCGTTCTGCCACATATCCTCTCAAATGTAGTGTACCAGACGAGGATCCAGACTGCCACGGTTTTTGATCGGCTGCTCTTCAGAAAATACACTGGGCTCTCAAGTTTTTTTTCCAGTTTTTTTTTTCTCAGTTCAGAAGCCAATGGCAAGTGCACTCTGAGTCTACCCTGTGAACTCAGGGGAGGGCGTGGGTTACAGCCAGAGCTACCTACTTTGGAACTGGGGATCTAGGTCAGCTGAACAGCCTGTGATTCTGGGTAAGTCACTTAACTTCCCCATACCTTAAAAAAAAAAATAATAATAAGTGTCCTTGTGTAATGTAACTGATGCTCATGTAAAGCGCTCCTCTACTTTTGGGGCGAGTTTGCGCGATATAAAACTACAAAAAAAAAAAAACACAACCTTGTACTATCCAGCTTGCACACATACTCTATTGTATACACGATCCTCTGACGCACGTCTGGTTGCGGTTCCTTCCATTCAAAAAAACAGTAAGCAGAGGGCGGTCCTTTGGCTACAACGTAGCTAAGATATGAAACTCCCTCCCCCTCACTCTAAGACACAAGATTTAATGACAATGAACTCAGGTTCCTCAAAATTGTAAAATCATGGTCTTTTGATCTCCTCCTGAACAGAACGGTGGGATTCTATGTTGTGTTTGCCAGCAATGGGATGCCTACGGGTAGCCACGCTTTACAAATGCAAATATGATAGAATACTATTAATTTATTTTACATACTCACGCACAAATAAAAGGCACTACAATCCCATAGCTGAATAACAAAGTACTGCAAAGTTTTTTTTATACTCCTTTGTTTGTACGGTGCATGACCTTTTCTTCAGCCTTAGGGCAAAGTGGAGAGGAGATGTTTTAAAAGTGCCTTATGAAGGAACACTGCAACAACGTACATAAAGAATATCATACCCTTTTTATGCTTTTATGGTTGTTTTAAACCGAATATAGTATTACTGACTGATTGATCATACACTTTATGCCCAGAAATCTATTCACTATAACCAGTAAGCAACGCTAAAGCAGTGTGTTAATGGTAAAAGAAGGGAACGCCAGCTGGTGTCTGTCCCCCAAAAGAGTACAAATGTATTAAGCGTAATTAAAAAAATGTGCAAAGGCAGAGAGCCAGCAAAATAGGAAGTCAGTGGTTTGTCAGGCACCGCCAGAAATGGAACGGATCCCCCACCCCCTCCCAGCTGCATCTCCACTTCAGGCGCACTAGCCTGTTGCAAAATCTCTGGCTGTCCCTACAGGCAGCGTGTAAATATATAAACTGTGTGGCCTTCAAAGTTCAACATTGTGGTGTTTTCACACTGCTGCTCTGCCTATCCCCACCCCTTCTGCTCGCCTTTACCGCCCTTCAGTGAAGACCGGAAGACTATCAGGTCGTAAATGCTGGTGTAAGTGAGAAAAAACTCAATTTCTCACAGAAAGGGATGGGGGTTGCTCTATTCCTACAGAGGAGGAGTGGGAGGGGCTGTGTTCTTGGTCAGTGGCTGTGGAAACGGCACTGCTGACTACGCAAAATTCTGAAAACTGGAAAGAATGTCTTTGATCTGGGACTCCGAGAAAGTAAGATAGTCTTTGTTCTTGTAATTGGCTGGGGCACAGAGAAAGGGCTCGGGGCTCGATTACGAAGAGCAGACTTTATTGCACTGTTGTAAATACTGATGCGTTTACTTTGGCAACGAACATTAGACCTTCATGCTACAAACATAAAATTAAACATCTAAGCTTAACAGAGCCTCCAAAACAGCAGGAATACAAAATATGTATTTTCTTAAACTAGTCTTCCAAACTTGTCTTGATAAATGAGAGCCTTTTCAATGACAATCGTATATTATTTTTCATTATTAGCGCGAACCTTAGTATGGGCTGTTGGTCTCCTAAAACCTAAATCTACTTTTCACTTAAACGTTTTGACTTAAACATGTATTCCCTCTAATTGTTCCACAATTTAAGGAGACAATTCTTTTAAACTGGAGACTGACAAATAAGTTATTATAGCGGGTTTTACACCATTTTAAGCTTAGGGTTACAAAAAGCATAAACATTTCCATTGATTATTTCCCATCCCGTCTAAAAACAAAGAAGTAATCGAAAAAGATGTTCAAAGAAAGTGTGTAAATGGGGCACGATAAATCGCCCAGTATCTAAAAGTAGCAAACAGATAAATTAAAATCAAGAAAAAAAAAACAGAAGTTAAGAACATAGCACAGATAAAAGTGGGTATTACATTCTAATCATCTGAGTAGATGTTAACTTCAAGAAAATCAATCTTAATGAATGACCATGGACCCCACACAAAATACAGAACCAGAAAACATTAGAAAGTTACATTCTTAGGTCATTTTTGTATTTATTAAAGCATTACCCACAATGAACTTGTAACCAACATCTAAATCTTACAATATAAAGATTTCCAATTGAGCAACCAACACACAAAGCCTGCTATGATTGAACACACACATCTGTAGGTTTTAAAAACTTTGCAGATAATGGTATGCGCTCTACACCAATTAGCAATTTGATCACTAGCATACAAAATCACATCCCCCCATGCTGCAAACACGAGGGTCTTATCCAATGCCTCATCTTCTAACCTATCCCTTTACAACCACAAATGATACACCATAAGCTCTAACGTAATACAACACATCCAGTTCTAATGCCACTTGTTTCCTGTTTAACTTACAAAATGGAGAATAACAACAATCTCACCCAAATTATTTTTTGTCTCCCACCGAATCATTATTGGAATCTGGGGATAGCTACCGAGTCATTACTGGAAGCAGTGGACCCCAGCTTCAGCAATTTGTATTCTTTAAATCTCAAAACAATACACAAATACAAAAACAAGCCTTCATCAAATACACAAATGATAAAATGTTTTATTTAATTCACAAACAAATATAAAAAAGGTAAACATCCTTTTGTGTAAGTTTACTCTTTTTTAGTATTACAAACTACATGTTTAATTTTACTAACAGTAATTTTGCGACTGCAAATAAATATTTGTGGTGGAGACTTCACACATAAAAAGGCAGGCCTGTCCTCTCTTTGAATGTGCGCAGTACTTTGCCCAACTCCAGAGTCCCTGTAGTCGTAATTTGTGAATACCAAAAAAATAGTAAACTTGCACTACAGTGTAAGCTTACCTTTGTGAATCAGTAGCTGAACTGAGGCGCAATGTGTGGACTAGTCACCTGATGTGCACTTCGGCAAGGACACCCCCCCCCCCCTCCCCTCTTCTTCTCAGCAGCTAGCGGTACCTTTTTAGGTCTCGCGCCTAGCGTTGCAGTGCATAGCACAGCTCGCGCAGCAAGACTTCTTGTAGGGGCTTCTGAAAGATGACCACACGCTCGTGCGTGTGCTTTTGTTTTAGTCGGCTGCAATTGGCTTTTGCGTGCGTCTTTTTAAAAAAAGACAGCCCACAATTGGTGTAAGGCAGGTGCATGTCCCACCTTCCTTTAGAAATGTAACCGCCCATGGCCTATTGGTGTTTGTTACGCGCAGCAGCGGCATCTGGTTTTAATTATAAAAGTGTTTATAATTAGCGCACGTTCCCTTTGCTGCCGCGCTCCCTCGCCCCTGCTCCTCTGTGGTGCGTGCGCACCACTGGTTTCGATTCCGTGCTTGTTTTTTTTTATTATCGTAACTGTGGTTGGGAATGTGATAGTAGGTGGAATTGTGTTGTATTCTGATGGTAGTGCGGCTGCCTCTTTGTCTGCACAGCGCTTTTCATTTACAAGTGGGGTTGAGCAGGCTTTGTACTGTCTGTGAAAACCCATCCCAGTATGGTCAGCAGTCGGAAAGCATCGGCGTCGTTCCAGCGTTTCACGAGGCAGCCCGTCTTCTTGGGGCCGAGGCAATTCTGGTGGGGAGCAATGGCGCACGGTGGCTGACCACTCGCGGGCTTTCTCCTTTCACTTTCTCCCTGCTGCTCTAACTGCAACCTCTTCTACCTTGCTCGCGCTACTTTCCCCCGAGCCCTGCTGTCTGTTATTGTGGGGCGGTGCACGGCTGATATGAACCGTAAAATAAAGCCTCGAGGAGGAGCCTGCTTTCTCTGCAGCTTAAACTATAAAAGCAATATCTTGTTTCCCTCTCTCTTTCGCGGCCCCGAGTGCATTAAAAAACAAGCCTGCGAGAACTGCTAAAGGTTTACCAAACATTCCAGGAACACATTCACAAGCCAACCGGGCAAACTTGTTGCGACAGAAGCTAAGAAATACATCAAAAACGTTTCCCCTACTGTCTGCTTTGCAGTTTATTTTATTCAAGGGCAGCATTCCCCTCACCTAACCCCAAGTCCCTCTCACTGCAGACCAGTCCCCGGATACACCGGGCTTTCCGTTCCCACTCATTTCAATCCAACACCTTTCGCCAGCACTAAAATCCCCAAATTATATCCCCACAAAGTAACTAAACGGGACATTTCCTGGTGTTCCGGGATATCGGACGCCGCCAGGCTACAGCCACTGGATTTGTCGGTATTTTATAGTAATGGGAAAGAAGGTTCGTTTTGGCAGCAAGCAACATCTGGAAGAACAGAAAGCCGCGGGAAAGGTGCCAGCCAGAACCTCGTTCACTTCCTCGCTCTCTGACAGCTGTGGACCAGCCCCGCAAAAGCAGTTTCTGGCCCATCTCTGCTGCAAGGTGTTTTGTTTCTGTTTGTATTACGAGCTTGATTTATGGGCCTACTCGACCAGAAGTCACCAAAGTGTTAAGCTGCCACGCGCTCATCTCTCCCCAACACCTGCCACACAAATGCATGTCTAAGGGGCCCCTTAAATGGGTCGATTCAGTGCCTGCTTCCCTAGAAGCTAGACCACGCCCAGAGAGTGGGCCTGTCGGCGGCTTCTAACATTTTCAGCCGCTTTCCCCTACTTGACTGCGTTGGTGCTGTTCTGTTGTGGAGACCTATGCGACTGGACCTAGCTCTGAGAACCCTAGAGCCCCTGCAGAGATAGCGGACAGCTGGAGCAGGTTTGTTTACCTCCTTAAATACCGTAGTCGTATATTAATTAGCCTGTTCACAAAAGATAGGAATTTTTATGCCGGTTTAGCCAGTAGCATGGCTCGGTTAAAAACCTTCAGATTCCACAGTAACCACTTTGATTCTTAGAGCCAATGGAAAACGTAGTTTATGCTGACCGACAAGCTGAAGGGTTGCACTAGCAGGCATAAGATTGGCTTACCACCTGGTAACGTCTCCTATTGGCTAGAAAGTAAAATCCCATCCCGCAAAATATGAAGCCAGCCGCCCCAGAAGAAACAACAATATCTCTTCCGGAAGTGGCCGCACCAGCCACGTGAGCATTCTTATTCCAAGGTTTACACACTGGAAGCCAATACTTTACACTTCTGTTTAAGAATCAAAGTGGTGAGTGTGGAATCGGAAGGACGTGGGCTTGTTTTTAGGTAATATCCACGGTAAATTTCTATCAGATTGGGGAGGGGGCTTAACATGGGGCAGAGGTTGTACAAGAGACCATATCATGCTCTCAGGTGGGGGCTTCACATGGGGGTCTAAGAGTGCACAAGAGACCAGACCATGCTCTTGGGTGGGGGAGGGGACTTTTTCATGGGGTCTGAGGGTGCACAATAGACCACACCATGCAAAAAACATTTCTATTTACAATACCAACAACTTTAAACTTTACAAATGCGAGACCTATTGCATTGCAAATGCTTGTTAAATATAGCTGCGGATTTAAGGACTGGGACGCTGTATGGAGAATTTCCTGTGGGCAACCAGATGTTAACAGCCATTCGTTAATGGTACGCTCATAAAGGAATTGGATGACGCCACAGCTAGTTAGTTTTGACCCTGGTGAACTAACAGAAGCCGCACTGTGCTTGGAGCACTTGCCCGGTCTGCCTAGGGGGGGGGTGAGGGGGGGGGATACAGCAGCAGGCTCCTGGAGAGCTGGGAGATAAGGCCGGAGTAGCTCAGGTAAGGCAAAGCGCCCTTCGATTTAGTTATTTGTACTATCTCCAATGCCCCTGAATACCCGAGTATGCCAAAATACAAGCCAGAAACAAATCCAGTGGGCTTTCTGCAAAAAAAAAAAAAAAAAAAAAAAAACAGTCTGGACTGCCGCACTAAAGAAAAGGCCAGGGGTTTGGTAAACAGAGTACTCTCTGCACCTCGACCAAAACTAAAATAAATCTCTTTAAAACAAAAGGAGAAAACTGCTCTGAAGTGGAAGATTGGCGCAATCACATACAACCATATGTAACCTTCTGCTCCCTCTAGTATCGAATTCTCCAAGGCCTCAAAATTAGTCAGGACTTAATGCAAGTAAATACAGAGAATATCCGGGAGAGCTTGGAAAATGGTTGTTGCATGGTAAAGAAACATAAAGTCTCTTACCCTAAAGAACCAAACCCGAGATAACTCCCCAACAGAAGCGCTGGGGAGTACGGAAGGGAGCTCAGAGGAGAAAATATGATGGGGTCTCACAGGAAAGGTCTTCGCATGGATCCTGGGATCTCACTGGACATCCATCCATAACGAAACCGATGTAAGGGATGGCTGTCAATGTAGTAGGATATTATTTCTCTGATTGCAACAACCTTGCCCTTCTGCAACAAAATCAAGCAGGGGCAGAAATAGTCTTCCCGGTCTTTAGCAAAGCAGGTAACAGTGCCACAAATTCTAAGCCAGCCAGCTATATCGGGGAGGACAGTGCAGTTGAAGAGGGTAACAGTCCAGCAGGTGGGGCTCTATCAGCTCTTCAATAAAGGTACCAAATTCCGGGTCTCATGTCTTCAATTACAGAAAGTGTAGAACTCGGATCCGAATTAGAAAGGTGGTAGAAGGTAATGTTCCTCTGAAAGAGTTTTACATGGTGTTTCAATTGTCATAGAAGGCCTAGAGAACTTTTCGGTGGATACCAAGACTGAATCCTTGTTACTGACTATTTTGGCTGAAATTCAAGAGTTTAAAGCTTGTCAAACAAAGCCTTGGTAGCAGAATGGCAGAAACTGAATAGCAAAACGAGATTTTTGGACCACACCTGGAAGCAATGGCAACTAGAATATCAGATTTGAGGAAAAAAGAACTCCATCCTTCAAAAGAAACATACCTCTCTGAAAGCAACTGGAGGAAAAAAAAAATCGCTCAATGAGGTCTAAGCTCAAATTTGTTGGTATACCTGAAAGAGAGGAAGGAAAAGCTGAGGTAGCTACTGAATATATGGATGATCTGATCCACACTAATCTTTTGATGGGCAATACAGAAGACTGGACTATTACTCATGCACATCGAACACTGTTTCTAGAGTATCTGGATAGATTCCGTCCTCGAATGTAATTGGAAAATTTTGGAGACTATAGGATGCAGGAGAAGGCGTTGACTAGTGCTATAAAACAAAGCGGTATCAAAATCAGAGACAGGTGTGATCACAGGTTTTCCCTGATTTGTCATTTGAGACCTCCAAGAGATGAAGGGAATCCCAGAAAATGCTGCCTTTATTCCAAGCTTCCCGTAGACAAGCAAGGATTTTACAACAAGCCAGATTGCGAACAATGTTTAAGGTCAATTTCAAGGTGTTCAGTGCTATTAAGACTGCACAAAACTACCTGCATGAAATTCAGACTACGAAATAATGATAGCTTTTGAATACTTTCTGTTGAAAGTATGAGATTTTTGAATACTTTCTGTTGAAAGTATGAGATTTTTTCTTTAGAGTTTTTGTTTTTCCTTCTAAAACTCTTATGTATAATTTGTTTGTAAGAAATTAATCTAGGTGTAAGCCTGATTTTGTAGGCTAGAAGATGGGTTGGGGGGGGGGGGGGTTGGGGTAATTTCGGGTTCCAAGAAAGGTGCAAGCATTGCACCTTTTGCAGTTGGGGAATGTTGTGACAGGGCAACATGTTTACGACTGAGAGTTTCTGTTCACAGGGTTGTGGATAGGTGGTGGACTGGATGTAGTATTTAGTGAGGTAAAAGGGGTGGGTAAGGTAGTTGTAGTGGACAGGCACAGGTTTTTAGGGTTGGAAAGGTGGGGGGCTCAGTCAGTCCCTAAGTGGGGCCTGAGCATGCATCTATGGGGGAAAATTGGTTTCTTGCAGTGGTGGGTTAAGACAAACGAATCAAGCAGCTAGAGTGGATAGTGGTGGATTGCTGAAGTTTATGGTTTTAGATTTTAGTGATTATGTCTAGTAGGGCTCCAGGTTAAAACTGGAGGGTTGTTTCAGTAAACGTAAATGGAGTGAATAGTCCACAGAAGAGCCGGGCAGTTATTGATTGGCTTGTTGAGCAGAAGGTGATCTTTGTCTTGCTTCAAGAGACACATTAGAAAATCACTAATATTATCAGTTAATTGGTCTCCTTTTCAAGTAATATGTAATTTGTCTGCATCAGCCCCTATCAAAGGTGTTGCGGTTCTAGTCAGTAGGAAGTTCGAGGGTTGGGTAAGGAGGTGGCTTCTGACCGGTCTGGAAGACAGGTGGTGGCAGAAATGTATCAACAGGGAGAGGTATTCCGTAGTCTCCTTCTATGGTTCAACCCTAGATGATCCCCAACCACTATATGTTCTATCGCTACAGCTGGCGAATCATTCCAAGAATATATTAATTGGGGGCAATTTTTTACTTTGTTCAAAAAACAGAAATAGATATAAGCAGATGGGCTATTCCACAGTGCAAACCTAAGATGACCAGGGTAATGCAGAGGATTAAGATGGCGCAGAGTTTGCTTGATTCTTGGCGGGCGGACAACCCGATGCACAGGCGGTAGGTACACGTTCTTCTCTTCCTGGCATTGCTCTGCTTCTAGGATAGATTACTTTCTCACCTCTAAGGATATCCAGATTACCACCTCTTCAATTATCTCAAATTCTTCATCAGTTTGCTCTGCTATATGCACAGATGTGTCCATTTCTGACAAATATGCCCTGCTAAAACACTGGTCTGTAAACAGAGCATAATTAGCTGAAGTATCTTTAATTAAACAAATAAAGGCAGGGGCTATTTTCTTATTTGAGGCAAACAGACACTTTTCTTCCATTCAATATATCTGGGAAGCATTTAAATTAACTGTAGGGGGGGGGAGATTTTTGCTTATCAAGCTAATTTAATTACGCTGAAAAATATGAAATTTAAGGAGCTGTCTGTGGCATCCTATCTGGCAGGGTTTAAATTTTCCCAAGTAGATAACCGTCAATATTTGAAGGAGAGAGAGATTGCGAAGCGTAAGCTACAATATTTTATGATGGAGATACAACTCATACATAATAGAACGTATGAGCAACAACTATGCGAGGAAGGAGAAGTAAGTGGGAGGTTGCTGTCCTGGAGGGTTAGAACACAACAAGCTCAAAATATTACAGATAAAATTCGGGACCCATCAACAGGAACTTTGCTTGCTGAGGCTCCTTTAATAGAGGACATACTTAAACAGCACTTTACAACTATTTACACAGCAGATCAATGACATTCTGCGTTTCTTGGATAAAATTTACCTCCTGAAGTTGACATACGAAGCAGCACAAAATCTTGCCTGCCCCATAACGCTGTCAGACATAGTGGGTGCTGTCAAAGCTTTGCCCAGAGGGAAGGCTGCAGGAGAAGTTGGTTTACATCAGAGCGGTATCAGATCCTGGTATCAGATCCTGCTTTCGGAAGTAAACAGTTTGAAGCTGGCCTAGTCTAACTTGTCCCCCAATGGGTAGCCTCGCTCCCTCCTCATAATCTACTGCTCATTTGTTTCCATAGGAGAAATAAAAATCCGGAAGACAAATTTGTTCTGCCCGATAACGCTGCTTAACACAGATTATACGATCTTTAGGAATATTTTAGTAGCAGAGGTTATGCACTTTTAATTGGGAAAGATCAGGCAGGGTGTATTCCTGGGCACCAACTGTATTATAATACACATTATCTAACTGAAACAATTGATTATTTTAATGAAAGCAGGACTCCTGCAGCAGATTTGTTTATAGATGCCGAGAAAGCTTTTGACCCTGTGATCTGGGAATATTTCTTTCAGGTCATGGGATTTTCAACCAAGCGCACAAGGTCAATAATGGCAATACAGGAGGGGTCATCTGCCGCAATATCTCTGAATGGTAAAGTTCTGGACTGCTTTCAGATCTCCAGTGGTTCAAGGCAAGGGTGCCCCCTATCACCATCTCTTTTTGTGCTGTTCATTGAGCCCCTGGCTTGTTTTCTACCTCAGAATGGTGAGCAGTTCCAGGAACATCAAAACTTAAACTATATGCAGATGATTTAGTGTTATCTTTGGTACCAGAGAGGAGGGTGTTTCAGAATCTGTTTTATAGCCAATATATTTTCAAGGGTTTCCAGTAATCGGGTAAATATTTTCAAAACATATGCTCCTCTTCAATACAGATGTAAACTATTCTACCTCAAGCCCTGCAGAATATATATCAGCGAAAGACAGTTAGGTATCTGGAAAAAAAGGTTTTGAGAGATTTGAATATCTATTTGATTTAAATGACCCCGCCTTGTTTGCTAAGATTCAGAACATGATGGGTCGGTGGGGTATGGTGCCAATCTCTAAAATTGGGAGACTGGCACTAATTAAAATACATATTCTGCCTATGCAAAACTTTTTTTTACTTCTATCCCTTGTGCATTATAGAATAGGTTTTTTCATTGTATGAATGCATTGATTAGTGCTTTAACTTGAAATCAGGGAGGAATCCAAGAATAAGAAGATGCTGATGTAGCCCACTCAACAAGGAGGGCTATCCCTCCCTGATTGGAGAGTGTACTATTTTGTGGCCCATTTAATAAATAGTGTTAGGTACGCGATTTTGTTAAATGTAAGACTTTTGATAGCTCTTTTCTTGCAGTCATGTGCAACAGAGTTTCTTTTCACCCAGACCTATTCTTTCCTAAGTAAGGATTCCAAAAAAGATAAGATATCATATTAATTTGGCTTTTAAAACTAGACAGAAACAACTATTTGAATGGCTACGAATGCCCAATGTTCATGCAGAAACCCCTTTTGAAAGTATGTGCTCTGATGAATTGGTAAACTTTGGCACTAGATTGGAACCTGGGGAAAGTTGTGAATTAGTTGATAAAATAAGCTCTGATCCCTTGGGAAGCAGGTCAGACCTGTCTCCCTACACCCTGGGCGCGAAATAAGTTGGTGTATCTACAAATTACATTTATCTTAAAGAAATACCAACCATTGCAAATTAAACCTAGCAGGGAAATAGTTTGAGTGCTATTTCAATCTAGTGGAGGGCATAGAAAATAGGAAAATTGGTTGCATGCAGAAGGGTTATATTTTAAGGACTACTTTGGAGCTATGCAAAGTAAATGAATATAAAAAAGTAAGGTGCACTTAACCCCAGAATAGTGGTTTGAAGCTTAATTTCATGGCTCTAAGGAACTATGTGGAACCACCTAAGCTGCAAGCATGGGTTGAGAAAATTAATAATGCAAAGAGTTCTTGAATGCGAAACGAGTAAAGGAAGGGAAGAAGCGTTTTTTAAAGTTTTGGAAGCATTTTGATCCATTTGTTAAGTGTTGAAATAAAGGGTTAATGAATTATAGAACTCTAGAGGTTAGGAACAGATCGAGGTAAGGAAATCTGTCGCATTTTTTCGAACAATTGCACTTTAGCTTTTATAAATTATATTATATGTACTTTAGAATGTACTGTCGTGAAAATCCTGTTGTAACTACTTTATAGCATTTTAATTCTTAGCAGTTTATGTAATCTATCTTGATATGAATGTGGCAAGCATAAAGCACCTCACCGTTTGTTAAAAATATTTCTCTTTAATATTGGCAAGGGATTGAAGCATTTTTTTTTCTGATTGATAGAGAGCACGGTGCACTTTACACCTTCGAACTAGAATGATAGGACTTTTTATAACAGTTTAGGAATTGAATGTCGGAATAAGCTTTTTGACTCTCCAAGTCTTATGTTTGTTTGTGATGTACTGTGTTTATGCTGTAAGAAACCAAATTAAAATAAATAAATAAACTAACTTTGTCAATCTAGCCCTGAATGTTCATTTTAATGAAAAGGCTGAGGCTTTTCTAAATTCAACTGAGGCCACCCATTATCCATACTATATTCTGTTTGATGCATTTGCACAGCTCCCACAAATCAGTACGAGGACACTTTTTAGCCTTAACTTCAAACTCCTTCACATTTACTTAACGTTTTAAAATGTAAAAATTTACAGTTTGCTTCTTTATTTACATACCCTTCATTAATATTATTGAATTTTCTAAGAAGTCACAGACCCGCTGAGTAGGCATCATTTTCCCCCAGGGGGTCCCCAGACCACACGTTAAGAATCACAGTCTTAGAGAGCGAGAGATTGGGCATGTGACGTAATACGGATAGGTAATATATGGAAAAGTCTAACATAAGTTTTGGGCTCTTTTTTGTTTCAAGCTTCCTCAGTTGAGTGCGGTACCGCACAGTTGACATCCTAAAACAGACTTTAAAATATCATACTAGAAATGTTGAATGGTATATGCATTGTACAATGACAATCTTGTTATGCAGTATGCATTATTATGCTTGGTTTCATCATTTAACAATCAATGGCAAACCCCACCTCACCCCATTTTTTCCCCTTTGTAACTTTTCCATTCGTCATGTCAATTTTGAGCGGCAGTTCCCATTTCCTTACCCCATCTTCTGTTCTCATTCATCTCTAAGCTATAGGATATTCCCGTCGCTTTTTTTTACAGTCTAAGTACCTCTGCCCAAGTAAGCCTGCCAGCCTCGTCTCCAGAGAACCACTCGAGTCTCGCCGCCACAGTAATTTGTCCTGAAATTTATTGGAACTTAAAGTACTCAACGCATAACTTACACTTCATGAATAACCATAAATGGGCAAATTAAGTGCCAGTGAAAAATCTGGCAGTTTAGGACGAAGGCTCAAAACTACCCGTGAAAGCATTGGAACTTTCCTCAATCCCATATGAGTTGTAAATTAAATCAAATTGTAAGGTAAAACCAAAAAGGAGTGCATTTACACCTTAAAAATATATTTCTATTTAGTGATATCCATCAAAGTAGTGATATCGTATACTTAACCTTGTCAGCTAAAGACACTTTGTTAAAACAACCTTAAGAATCAGAGGCGCAAGGGCTACTTATAACATTATACATCTGTATTATACCAATATGTAGCTAATTTTATACGTAACATTTCTGATTAATTCAGAACTTATATGTATGCTGTATATTGATCTCTGCAATAGTTATGCATTGGAACCTCCCATGATCTGTGTTTTATGTTAATATACAGATAATGTTTAAATCCGTTTTACTGACAAGTTTACCGTTGTTCTTTTACTGTTAACAGTGGTGTGTGTGTGTGTGTGTGTGGGGGTGGGGTGTAGTTGTAGGTGTATATACACAGAGATAGATAGAGAGGTAGATAGATAGATAGACAGATAGATAGATTACCTACTGGCAATTGCCAGTATGTAGTTATAGTTAGGACCTAGTTTGCATAGGAAAAGTTTTTTTGTTTTGCCAATACCTTTGGTGCCATTTGACGATTTTTCACAAAATTTTAAAAACTAGTTTGCCACTCACTTCAGCTACTGTCTCGAAAGTTTAGGGGTGATTCGTCAAGCGGGAGACGAGAAAAAAAGGGGAGGGGCTCAAAATGCATTATCCCCATAGGGATTTTAGACATGACTACTGCTCAAACTGCTGAACGGAATTACACCAAATTTGGCAGAAAGCTAGATCTTTGTCCAGAAAGAGTGCTTTTTGTCAATTGGTGTAAATATGTTTAGTAGTTTTGGAGTTATTAAAAAAAAATAGAATTATGTATATCTAAAGACTCTGATCCACTGTGGTGAATCCACAGATCCACGTGCTACTCAGACTCTGCCAAGTCTCAAGAAGAAAATGCACACAAAAAAAACCACAACGGGCAGGGTAGGAATACCCTGACTCCCTAGGCCTGGCAGTGGGGTCCCACAGGACCCCCCTCCCCCACCCCGGGCCAAAAACATTTTGTTTGTTAAAAATGATTTCTCTTGCTGTGCATCTGTGGAGGATCCACAGCAAAATGTAAAAAAATTAAATAAAAAATGCTAAGTCTCCCATGCTTGTCTTTTTTAGGCCCCTGAGTGGGCCAAGTCCTGGGGGAAACATCCATATGTATTTGGGGACATGGGCGCGCATGGCCCTCCTTTCCCAGACCGATTTCAGCTCCGGGGACCCCCATGCCCCAGGGACTAGCTACTAAAAACAAAGAGGGAGGGGGGCACGTGGTGGCTCGTCAAGCGGGAGACGTGAAAAAGGGGGGTGGCACAAAACATATTTTCCCCATGCAGTTCCCCATAGAGATTTTAGACATGACTACTGTCCGAACTGCTGAACGGCATTACCCCAAATTTGTCAGAAAGCTAGATCTTTGTCCAGAAAGAGTGCTTTTTGTCAATTGGTGTAAATATGTTCAGTAGTTTTGGAGTTATTAAAGAAAAAGGATGTATGTATATCTAAAGACGCGGATCCACTGTAGTGGATCTGCAGATCCACATGCTAACAGCAATGCCGTGACTGGCTGCCACCAATTAAACCAGGAAGTGTTAGCAAGCAATCTTGGGGCTGGGGCTCGGTCTCTGCCGAGTCCCAAGAAACAAAATGCCCCCAAAAAAACAAACAACACAGGGGGACAGGGTAGGAATACCCTGACCTTATAGGCCTGATGGCGGGGTCCCACGGCTTTCACATACACACACCCCCCCCCCCCCCCCCCCCCCCGGCCTAAAAAGTTTTTTTTATTTTGCTGTGAATTTGTGGAGGATCCACAAATAATATATATATTTTTTTAAACAACGAAAGCGAAGTCTGTACATGGAGCAGGGCATCCCAATCTGCAGCAGTGGGGAATCTGCGCAGCTCTAGCAGATTTAGCTTATCCATTCTAATATGGATTTATTCGGACTACGAGCATGGCTTAGTTATGATAAATGCTGGGCTGCTTTGTTATAGCACTTTAAATTCTGGAAGAAATAAAATGTTCTGTCTAGCATGCCCGCCCACAAGTGGCTCAGTGGCGTCTGTGATCCTTGCGCGTCAGACGCTCTTTACAGTGACACCAGGCCTTTCAGAGGAAAGATAAGGTGTTGTACGCTGTGGAAACCGGAGCAGCTGCTTTTAAAGAAATTACTATTACCACACACAGTGCAAGTGTTTTTATGATGAACTGTCCTTTTGGTCAGCACCGAATGTAGTCGTTGCACAAACTAAATGATGCACAGGAGGCAGGCATATTCACAGTCGTGACGTGTAATTCCTCCTGAACAGAGATGAGAACACTGTGGGTGAACGTCACAGTTTGTGCATTTAATTCAACACCACCTCAATGACTTGTATAGAAACAAAAATGTCACCGACAATGCTCACTCTTCCGTGGATCTGTGATTCTCTGTAGAAAAACGTTTAAAGAAACCTTTAAAATGTATGCTTATCTTGAATAGGCACGTTAGTCAAAGGAAGGGCTATCAATTCTGAGGAAAAGGCAAAATTCAAGCTTGAGAGGGAAAATCAACATTGCGTGTTCTGCTGAACAGATTTTGCCTCGTGGCTTGGTTAAGTATTCGTGTAAGCCTTTACGACCAACTAAATGCACAAGCAGACAAACTACTAAAATGGAGAGACTGAAGCCACCCCCAACACCCTCCTGGGATGGCCTGTGCCAAGTCCGTGTTACCATTTAGCGCACACCCTTGTGGGTAGGAAATATGACCCACAATTCCACTGGAGGCCACTTTCAGGACGGCTGGTCCTAGCACTGCATGTTAGCTGAGGAGGAGCTTGGCTGGCGACGTAAACCAGCGTCTAAAGAATGGGAAAAATAGTCTTTGAGTCAAGGCCTCTAGACCCTGCAGGTCTGCAGCTCAGATAAGGCGGAAGGCCGCGCGCTAAATTTAGAAGCAGCAGGAAGCAGCACTGTCGGTTCTCGCGCGCTGCAAACGATGCGTGGCGTTCGTCCTAAATCAACTCTTCCCGCCCGCCCCCAGCTGAACATCCGGAAAAGCCTGGTTCCTACATTTAAAATGTGTGCGTCGGTGCAATTAAACGTCTAGAGAGTTCGATTTTCAGCTATTCTATCTAAAGAATTTTACGATTTTCCAATTTCTTGTGGTAAATGTCTTAGCAAGAACACCACTCAATAACTTAGGAGGCAGCTTAGTGGTTTGAGGACTGCTGGCCGTAGCATTCATGACTTCGGACACTGAACTCATGCTTATGCATCCAGCACCAAGCCACGAGGGGTGGCAGAAATCCTCTACCAATACTTCCTATCAGGGCGATCCAGTAACCTCTACCACTACCCGTTAGGTACGAGTCAGCATCTACTTCCGGTCACAACATACAAGACTTGAGGACGGGCCTCTACCTCCGGTGCACAGTGTATTCATAACCTGTGCGGTTGAGCATTCACTGCCTGTGACTCAACCACCTTTCAGTGCGTGGACCACTATTTCCTAGTGGGCATGTAACTCCATTTCTTCCTCTAGCTTTGGGTCCCCTTGTGTGAGCGTCATGCACACAACGCCCATTGGGCTCAAAGGCATGAACATCATTGGGATTTTGGAGGCCCTGGGCCAAACGTATTAATAGCTTTGAACTTATGATCCAATTTCAGCTTTTTCAAACCCTCTTTGGCCAGGTCACTGACAGTGCACAGGCACACTCGTCCACATTCTAAATGTGTTTACATCCAACATTCAGGGATAGTGCCCTGTGTTTTCATTATTGTAACACGGCAGCAGCTCATTAACATTACTGCAAATCTCTGTCACACCCTCCCCTTTCTGCTAAGTAAGGTCTCGTTTTGATCTAAAAAAACGTTTTTTATGGATGATGCATGAAACATAACCACAAAATGTCTCTGCAAAAGGTCTATAATAGACGTTCACACATCACTCACATTAAAAATAGATTAAAGTAAAACAGTATTTAGAACAATTTGTTTAAGAATTATTCAAGGTCATCGGGGCAAGAGTCTGCAGAACAGAGCTGGCTCTATCAGGGTGCACCTGAAAGGCTGCGGCCCTGGGCCAGAGCCCACTTTGCCCATGCCTTAAAACATCTCTGCTCAAAGGCCTTCAGCCCCCTAGTCCTGTGTGTCAGCCTGGGCTGAGACAGCTTCCCATGCGCACACACAGTTTTTGAGCTACTGTAGGCTGGCTGGTCTGGCGTCCGTCATATTGCAGCCGCACCTGAGTACTTCACAGATTTTTAAAAGACCATTTACTTGTTAACAATGCTTTGTTGTTTTTTAACCCCTTTTTAGAGCCCCTGCATCTCCACTCTGTATTAGCACCCCCCTCCCTCGAAATTTGGCTCTAGTTGCGCCTCTGGTGAGCGTCCACTTGCACAAGCTTCTGACTGAACCCTTCCACCATGTGTTCAGGTCGTAGACAACATTCTAATATTATATTGCTGTGCCACTGGCACTCAAGTTCTTCCAGGTCAAGGTGCCCTTCCTTTTCTGGAGCATCTGCTTCCAGGCATGAGCTCACCTGACCCTTCAAAGGGGTCAGGTAACATGGGGCCACTGTGGACTGTTGGGGCAAGAGCGCCATTCCTTTTTACCCGGGCCCAATCGTCTTGACTAACGATGGGCACTTCCTTTAAACTTCTGGGACTTGATGCCAGGTTCTTTTATGATCAATTGTAAGTTAAATCTCCAGCGACTATGACCAAGTCACAGTGAGTGCTTGCAGCGACAGGGTGGTTGGGAAATCATGACGCAATGAAATATACTTGCCAAGTGCATGGAGATCATATAGGTCCCTCCACTTCTGGCCGGTAAGACCCACCCCGTCCAGCTTTACAGCTAGATGTTCTAAAATGGAGAATGGCAGACAGCCACAAGAGGGGTTACCCTACGCACCATCTCCTCTCAGAGGTCCAGTTGCGATGGCCAGCCTGCAGCAAGGGTCGTGCTGTCCTGAGAGGGCACCCTGCTATGGCTCCTGCTGTCATCTTCTCCCTAAGGGCCACAATGCATTTTCTGTCTCCCCACCAGCCTATAACTATGATTCACATTCAATTGCCCTTCTCTCTCACTACTCTAATTCAGCAGCTCCTGGCTTTAATATATACAAGCCTTTCCAACAGCTTAAGAAACACTATGCAATTTCTAACAATCTAACTTTTATCATTTTGTACATTACACTTATGAAAATAACTCCAATATCAGAGGCCAGTTTCAACCAACGAGTGACACTGGATACAAGTGTCTTAATACTTTATTTTTACCTTGCATTTTTTTAGAGCCTTAAAACCACATAACTCATTAACAAATCATCGTCCACTATCACACAACCAGTGCTGCCAAAAGGATAGAGAGGGGGAAGTAAGTAACGGCTAATTAGAAACTTCTCTAGCCTGAACACCTGTAGATGTCCGCAAAAAGCACAATTCTGCAAAATGGCAGAGACGATGGTTAAATCTGGACTTCCGAGAGGCTGGTTTCTGTGCCAAGTGACAGGTAACAACCCAGGATTTCGAGTGAACGAGCAAGGTCTAATCTGAAACTTCAGTGACAGGATTAAGCTGTTGTAAGTGACACACTTTAGATAATTTTTTCCTGTGGTACCAGAAAAAGACAAGTTTCCAAAGTCTTCTACCATTAAACATTTTAAGTTCCTCTGCAGCATTGAGCCACTAGGATTTGTAAAAACAAGTGCATTGTTATTGTTAATTGAACATTCTTCTGGAAGTCAGTGTAAAGATCATTGCATCAAAGAGAATGCAAGCTTATTCTAAATCCAAATTCTATAAGGAGGGCATCTGGTAAACTATGTCAGAATAGATCTCAAAACCATAGACCATATCATCAAAAGAACGTTCCGGAAAGTCTATTTTGCAGCTTGTTAGAGATACTGGATTTGGTGAAGAGAACAGTTCTTTTACACTACGCTGGGTGGCCCCCTTTAAATAGACTAAGTCCCGAGGTTTACAACAGTTTACGCATGTATTCTCAACAATGAGCGGGGATAGTCGTGTCTGATTCTCTGTGCTCTAAAAGTTAGTCTTTCTCCACACTAGTTTTGGTTGCATGTGAATGAGCAGACATTTTTCTATGAACAGAAATAACTTAAAGGTAAATTCTCACTGCTTTTGATTTTATACAAAATATTTTATCTGAAAAAAGACAGATTTGTTTTGATTAACCAGAACTAGAATACCCGCAACACAATGGATTTTCACACAAATACCTAGGACTGGAAACTGTGTTTGTATCGACTCAGAGTGAGGTGGTCAATCTACTGTGGGTGTAAATATTTTAGACCTACAGGGTGAATTGGAGATGTGAGTGCGGTACTGGAGCAATTTGGGAGGGAGCTTAGTCAGCAATGTTCCTTAGCTACACTTTCAGATTAAAATAGTACAGCAGAAATGAAGTCTAAGGCCATATTGTTTGAGTAAATAAGTAGTTATTTGATATGCAACACAAGCATGGTCTCCAAAGGTGAGCCAGCTCTCTAGCAAACCACAATGGAACCTTCACTCAGTAAGAACCTCCAAGGTACGCAGACATAACAAAATTTGAAGATCCCTTAAAGGCATAACAAATGCTGTTGCCTCACAATACAAAAAGGCTAAGAGAACGAAGTCTCTCTAAAGATCGAAGCTTAAAAGCGAAGTTAGATATTTAGATCAAACAATACTGTGGCTAAGCATAACAACAAATATGGATGCAACTGGGAGTTTCTATCCCATAATATTATAAATTGTAGTGAGTGGATCATCCTTGTGCTCAAAAAGTATGTCACCTGCAATCATAATCATCCATGCTAAACAGGAGCTTTGCTGAAACCTTCTTCACTATTCTCTTCTCAGACGCCTCTCTCCAGCTCTAACGCCATTACTTCAACACATCTCTTCCAATCAATCTCCTATCTCTCACACAAATGCTGACTTCTGCTCTTTGCATCTCCGCGTCGCTCATCGGCATGAACCCACTACAGTTTCTATTCTCATTATCCTTTTCTTCTCCGCAAACATCATCTCTTTAATCCACTGCATCTTTGCCCTGATCCCAAGTTCGACCATCCTTTAAAAACCACATAGTTCCATAAACCACCTTCACCTCAAAGGGTCCATGAAATTTTAAAAAGCATCTGGCCGCCCAGCCTGACTTTACTTTCACCCAATCACCTACACATATCCAACTATTCACTCTGTTACCTGAACTTTCCTCTTCTGTGCTTCCCACAGCGGCTAGACTTTGGAATAAGCTGCCCCAGTCCATGAGGTTCCAATCCAACCTTCAGATGTTCAGAAAAAACCTAAAAACTAAGCTCTTTGCAGCCACATGGGCCACTTAACCCCACCTTTCCCTGCCACTGCATCACCAGCGCCAAGACGCCTCGGCATTCGAGCGCTTTAGAAACATATAAACATAAACACTCCTTCAACCTAATCTCTTAACCATGCTGGCACCAACGTCGTCCTCGGATTCCCAACCTCTCATTGCCTGAAAAATCATCTTATCCGTAGTACAGTTAACAGGTTTGCAATAATACCACTTCACATCAGCCACTTTCTTGTACATTTTGTTCATTGCTTGAGGCCTGTTGCACCGATTTCTTTACCATTCCTTTGGCCCTCTCAACTAAACATTTAGATTGGGGGTTGTCCTGGCTAAAGGTTGTGCCACTGTGTTTTTCAAGAATGCACTAATCTTGTATGAAGTTAATTGTGTGTCATGAACATATCTTTAACAGTATAATGGCACTAGATGCGATCATCCCTCTGAAGAATACGAATTCCAGCTACTGTGACTATTCATGACCACCACCGCAAGCCGTTCATTCTCGTGCAAACCAGCCAGTGGACCAATTAAATCTAAAATCACATTCTTTCAAAGTTAACCAAGATCCACTATGTGGTTGCATTCACACTCGACTGTCAACTTATTTTCATTATCCCTTAACACCAAAATGTTGCCTTCACTCTCCATCAACGCCTGACCCCCCCCCCCCCCCTCCCCGAGGCCCATCAAGAGCTAGACTGGTAATTGTTCTATGAGCACCCTCAGGGGCACACGTGTCCCCCGATAGCAAAGCTCCTCCTGTTCAAACGGACTGTTTATCCAGATTTTTAAAATAATGGCTTTCAGGATACTCCACAGAACTGTCATGCCGTACGCCATCCAGTATAATTTTCCAGAAACCCTTCAACACTATCTTAGTGAGTGGGCTCTTCCGACTCTTCCTTACAAACCAACAACTTTAAACATCAATATGACATGACATTGTGGATGCTGGCCTCATCTCCTTTATTTCTCCACCTTCCATCGCTCTGGTAACAGAGACAGTCAATCTGCCACTTGTTATGCCACCCCAGTATATGCTCTAAAGTGTATCTATACCCTTGTAGTCTTGATGTCAGTCTTGCCAATCTTGCAGAATCCTTCCCTGCCCCAGCTGGCAACAAAATGATGACACACCAAATAGAAGTCCTGTACTACTCAACACCCCATGTGGGAGATAACCCTTTCCTTTCGATCACTGAATAGATTCTTTCTACATTATTATGCGAGTGGAAAGCTAATGCAACTGTCTTTTCCATATTATCCTTTACCCGCAACTACACTGGTATAATGCATGTGGCTCAGGCATTTCTTCCCATGGAGTTGGTATACCAGCATCGATTATCTCACCTTTAATGCACTCAGAACATTTCTGTTGCATCTTATCACACTCAAAACTTTTACCTTTACACGGTAACACTCGCAGTTTATGTTATCAAGAAAGTCCTTTACAAAATTCAATGAGTTTCATAAACCTTTCAATCTTGATAATGGACAATTCCGCTAATCTTAGTGCCTTCAACAGGTTCCTTTTGGTCTTACTTCATCTGGTAAAATTGTGTACCCCAAACATTCAAAATCTGTCTCCAAAAATGTACATCCGTCCTTGGATAAAATTAGTCCACACCTGCTCAATAGGTTAAAAACATGCTTTGGGGATAGATTGTGCTCCTCTACACTTTCTCCTCACAATAAAATATGGTTCTGGAATAAGATGACGTTAGATATTCTATCAAAAACACTAGTCATCATATGTTAGAATATACAGCTGAAGTAAGACCAGCTGGTATTCATGTATACTGAAAAACTCAATCCACTGTTATTTGCTTTGATTGTTAGTGAAGGTGATCTGGGGGTAATGCTTTTAAAGTCCGATTTAAAAAAGGACCCCCACCTCCCCTTTCGACAATAGTGCTAGTCCATTGATATTTGGAAGATGGAAAATGTCCACAATGACACCCTGATAAAGAGACTGCAAAGGTCCACATAAAACCTAAGTTTGCCATCCATCTCTTTTGTAATAACTAAAAGGGAGAACCCGCAAGATGCCTCGACTGGTTCACTTATTCCTTCTTTCACCATATACTTCAATATTGTTCTAAATTCCTCCCAACCATTATGGGTATCCTCCTTCACTTATGTTTCAATGCTTCTACTTTTGCGTTCAAAATAAGTTTATGTATGATTCATTTCAGTAGACCCAACTCCTCTTTAAAATGTCTGTGGTATTCCTTGTAATCTCATCCACTGTAATGTCTTCAACAACCATCATCTGGTCCGGGGTCCTTGGATTAAATATGTCGTGAAGATCGTAATGGTGCAACCATCCTGACATTTGGTGCCTCTCTGCCACATAAACCATCTCTTTTACTCTAAATAGGATGTTGGACAACATGTATCCTATTATGTGCATCTCTTCTACTTGATATCCTCCAAGCCTTTGCAATGCTAGCCCTCCCTGCCACTCTCTTTGGAACATTGTCTTGAGAATGATAGTGTGCCAGAATTCATCATGAGATCTACACTTCTGTCACTTCCCTTAAATTAATCTTTTGGCTGACACTGCCTGCTCATGGCCTCTCCCACACCACTGATGCACAATACTCTTTCTACTTCACTTTCACACCCACAACCCTCTCTTTACTTCCCCCTCTGCACTAGAGGTGGGACAGCCACTAAAACCTTGAGCCAGGCTCGAGCCTGAAGCCTGGCTTTGGCTCAGCTCGAGGTCCTGTTGGAACCTCGAGCCCATAATGAGCGGAGCTTTCATGTAGCTTCTGCCTGCCTCCCTCTACCAGGGATGTAGCGTTATGGCCAGCGCTGCCAACCAGGTTTGAGTCTTTGCATGGGCTCAACATCCTGTGTTTCTGGGCTAATCACTTAATCTTTAAATCATTAAATAAATGTGACCTTGTGTAATGTAACTAACGCTAATGTAAAGCGCTCAAATACCTTGGGTCGAGTTCCTGATATATAAAAACTGCAGAAAAATGCACAAAGAGCAAATAAGAAAGCCTTAACATAAGTAAAGAGAAATAGATATCAATTTCCTGGCAGGTTTGTACAAGGTAAAAGCAGAAAACCTGGATAAATCACGACACCCAGCTTAAATTTTATGATCTTAGGCAAATATTTTGTCACCAAAACTCTTTTTCTTCATTATCGCGTATGAAAGCTCTTTCAATTATGTGAGTTCAGAATACCAGTTGTACAAAAAAAACTACCGTGCATGATTTAATAGACTGTAATTTTGCACTTTAATAATCTTGGTCATGTACAGTGTTTACATGACAATTGTCTTGTCTCTTAGTACACCAATGGTTCATGTTTAAAAACGATCACTTTTAATAAGTACTTCTCAGTGCAGTGCTGTGATATAATTTACTAATGTCAAAGCTTCACATGTTAAGGAAATTGACTTTTTTGAATTTTGAAGCAGCTTTATCATATTTTAAGTGTTGTTTGATTTACATAGCAATCATTTTCAGGTCTCGGCTCATGCTTTAAGACCCAGCCAGATCCTTGGCTCGGCTCTCCCTGTAAATCTGTAGCTCGGCTCTCCCTGTAAATCTGTTGTAAATCTCCCACCTCTATTCTGCACATCCACTTTCTGTGTCCCTTCCTATAGGCTTTATTAACCGTGAAACAGCTTTTTGACTGCGGGCCTTGAAAATTGCTCCCTCATTTATGACACACTTGGATTTTGTTTTCTCCTGCACTACCACCCTTTTTGAAATATTTTTGCATCCTTTGTCCCACTGGGTTGCAACTTGAATGCTGGGGAACCTTTCCCAATCACATTTATCAGCACCCCCCCACCCCGTCTTGATGGCATCTTCCAGGATAGAATTCCTTGCAGCCCAAAGCTTTTCCTCGTCCTTTTACTTGTATACTGCACATTCAATTGGTCTGTAATACATTGTTCTAATAAGTTCTAACATCATCACTTCAAATTTACAATTTATCAATAATTCTCCAAGTCTAGTCCTAAACTCAACAGATTTGTCTGGTCTCCTTGGTTAAGTATATAACTTCTAGCTAGTCATGGCTATGTTGACATCCTTCCGAATCTCGTCTCTAAACCTGGCCTTAACCTCCTTGTATACATTAGTTAACTGCTTCCAGTTTTCCGACACTGAAACCGGAATATGCTTCAGGATATGTTGTCCCTCTTTCCCTAAAAGAGCTTAATACAAATCTCCTCTTATGGCCTGCCCTGAAGTCTTGCCCTTGCAAAGCATTCAAATCATTCTTAAAATGTTTAAACCACTCTCCCCATACAAGGGGGAGTGGTCCGGATTGTGGTAAAAATACATGGTGGGGTTTATAACTTCTACACTGTTCCTGGCTCACAAATATGTAGTCAAAGTTAGTTAATACTTTGGTATTCTTTTTTACATTAGAAACAATATTCAACTGAATATGTTGTGGTTCCATGCTTATCTTGCTGCAATCTCTCTTATTTAGTGTCTCTTCTTCTTTTATTCTAGCAGCCAGGGTTCACTCGTCTAGCGCTCCGTGTGAGAGGCAACTCCCTACCCAGTGTGACCACCTTCAATTTTCAGGATTACACCTCTAACTAAGCCAGCTTGCTGCTGTCCTGTTTCAATGACTGACTATGCAAGTGAGTTTTTTTGCGCAGCCGCAGCTCTGGCGTATTTAATGATGTAGTTAGTGTGCAGAGCCTTTCTTCGCCGGACATGTGACCTTACTGCTCGAGTGTTTCAGAAACAGCACCATCTCAAAAGCAAATGCAGGCTTGCAGCACAGGTGCGCTTGCGGCTTTCTGTCTGCACAATGCCAGTGACCAGGCTAGGCCGCAAACTGTAAGTAAGCAGTGCTGCATGCTATTTCAACACTTATCCAAGTCCAGACGTGTAGTATAAAAAAGGTGGGTTGTCTTGGGCATAAATAAGCCCTTTTTTAACCTTAAGTGAATTTTCAAAGCATCAAAATGCCCACCACCGGTACAGTATCACTTATGAGCAAGCAACTCGAATCTGGTCCCCCAGGGCCAGCCACGGTATAATTCCAAGATGCCTTAAAGGCATAACAAGTAACCTCCCAAGTGGGGCAAAGGACAGGCCCCTTGTGAAGGCGGATCTGTACTGGATCTCATACCCACGTGGGGCATTAAAGAGGGTTGAAGGCTTGCTTGGACCTTTGGCTGTAATTGGCCTACTGGGGCCTGGCATTAGGAGGCTGTAAGTGGCCCGTTGTTGACAGTGAACATGCAGCACAGTTCAAAGGTACAGCCAGGAAAGTAAGAGGACTCAGAGAGAAGTCAGCTTGCAGGGAAATCCAGAGCAGGCTCTCCAGCTGGTAGATTCCATTGGTGCTGCAGTTATTTTCTGCCACCTCTCTGTACAAAAGTTTAGATATGAAACGATAAAGAAAGCAAACCCTCCTTACACTCATTGCAAGGCTACAATAAATAACGTGGGCAGATATGCGGCCAAGAGCGGAGTCCATGCCACCAGGGCCCACATGTCCAGCCCTGAGCTTTTCTTTCGGCAATCACAGTTATCAAGTGAGATACTCTAAGTGTTTCAACTGAATCAAACCGGACTACAACTCCCACAATGCACTGATTTTAGTGACTAGACAAAACTTACAATGTGATATCCAGGTGAAATGGAATCATCTGGAAACCTTTGAATAATCAAAAGTAAAGGCACATTGGAGGGAGATCAATTCACACTAATACATTCCAGTTCAATAAAAAAAAAATCTGTATTTGCATTATTAATAAAACATTACCACAAAGCATTTATAAATAAAATCAAGCACATAAAATATTTTTTATAAACTCACCATGTGAATAAAACCTAAAATAGTGGAGCTCATTTATTACCAAAATCTAAAACGCCATTAATCACCACCACTGTTGCTTTCTGAAACATTACAGTATAAATATTTAAAAAACAGAATAACTAATGCAGGTACAATCGCGATTCGAAATAAAAATGTGAAATTCCACATATGCTGCTCCTGTTGTGCGAATTGTCTTTAAAAACTTTTAATGAAAATTAATTATGCCAGGTCACTCACTACTCTAACTTTCAACTCCGTCATACTGCATAAAGTAACTCCTAGAAAGACCGTAACTCGCCCATGAACTCTCCCTCAGGAGATCAAGGCAAGCTTTACCACTCCACGAATCACTACTCCCGGAGTCCCGCTGGTCCACCCTGTACCTTCCACATAACCACCAGGCTCCAGCTATCTCTTTCCGCATGATATACATCTGAAGTGCACCACACAATGCCAGATTCTACACTGGTTGAAATAATACTTGGCCAGTCACAAATGTTTCCAACTGGATTCAGTTGCTGCTAGCAGAGTTTTAGATTGGACTGCTTTAATCTACACCTTATTTTTTGGGTTGTTTGTGATTCTGAAAAAAATTTACTTTTAGAAAGCCATTCATCACTAACTAGCATCCTCAAATTTTTTCCAATAAATTACTTTCTCAAGATCCATCTTGGTGAATGCTGTTCAAGCAAGTGGAAAAAATCCCTGCCCCACCCCTTCTTACAAGGGTCATTATAGATCTCTGGATTCCCATTTAGGGTGAAACCCTGAACCCTGTTACTTTCTCCTTCATGTCTCCCATCGGTTAATCTTATTTGTAGGGGGAACCACACACGCCCCTCCCCTTTTCTTTTCTCCTCTCGTCATCCCTCTTCCTATACCCAAATAGGTTCCTCCACAGCTTTACCTACCGGTTTTCTTGTCACCTTTTTTCTGGGGTTTTTCTGTCAAACTTTCCCAGACTTTTCAAATACTTTTTTTCATTTTGGAAACTCACCAAAATTGAGTTTCACCAGCCTGGAGTTTGCATTGAAATGAGGCAATGCCTATTTTTGTAATGTATTGTACAGCCTGCTCCTATCTATGGACTTTTCATAATTTCACTTCTGAATATTTGAAAGGAATACAGTGTGCAACCACGTTTGAGTTAGCTTACTCCAAGGGAACTTAAATTAGTTCAAGCAATTTGTCCATTACTCTTTGCTCTTCTGAATTAGACATGACATTGGTGTGACCCATGGGAGCGCACAGAGTCAGAGGTCCCACGCAATCTAATACCTCCCCATGGGAAGCAAGTGGTGCAGTCGTCTGCATTTGATGAACTGTGGTATTCTGGGACACATTCAGTGATGTGCAAAGTCGCACAGTTTTATTTACTGAGAACACAGTTCACGTGAAAACCTCAAATATTATGTGCATTTGATATAAATATTGTACTCGTTCAAAAATCTGTAGTTCACTGCGTTTTTGGTTACAAAGATGGCTTTATGACCATCTGTTTAAGACAAAAATGGACACAATTGATCATCAAAATGCAGAACTTGGTGGAAAAAAAAAAATGTGAGAGTGTGCAATGCATGTGTCACAACTCTACCATGAGACAAATGCATAGGCCAGAAACGTCCAACCAGCAGACAGACAAATAAATGATGCGACTATATAAACGCAGTTAATTTAATAACTCTGTGAACTAGACTTATCCTGCAAGGAGATCTGCACAAGATTACGCTCGCGTAATACAAATTACGCACAGCCCTAGCTCACATTTCCTACCAAAGTGAAGCACGTTTGATGCAAGATTTACTATGCAGGGAAAGGGGGCAGGTTGTCGTATGGCACGAGGCGTCTTCTATAGCTCGTGGCCCAGACCGGCCGCTGTCACCAGAGATGCGCGAGGAGCCCTTCCCACACACTGGAGCCCTGTCATGATAACTAAACAGCAGAGAGCAGAGGGATATGGCATGGCGGCTGAGAGGTGACAGCTGCACGTTCACGCTGCTTCAATCTGTTTCCCATTTGTCAGGTCTAATTTAGCTCGTGAGGGGTAGCCCATTTAACCCCTTCCTCTATAGGAGGAAATGTGCGGTGCAGTTCGCTTATGTTCGGTTTACAATGATGGGTTCAAATCATGCTCATTATACGTAGACAGCTACTCACTTGATCTGAGGGCAATAGCTTTGGAAGTTTTGGACTTTCTCCCATTTCGGATCAGAAAAATATCTTTGAAGAAGGACCTTGGTTTTAACTGCTAAGCTCACAAAGAAGTAAACAAAATCAAAGGCTGGCAACAGGCACCCATGCACGGCCTTTTCCTGTTTTTCTTTCTCCTCTTGTAAGACGCCCTCGACTGCGTCAGTGAATATAAGCCACATTTTTCTCAAAAAGAGATTTGGCTAGATAATGTGAAAAGGGTGCCACCATACTTACAATTGAGGTAGCTTTTGGTCCTAAAGTGGATAACCAAAATACTTAAAAATATGAAAAACAGTCCTTATACTTTCGAAACCGATTTCCCCTGGCCTATGAGATCCTGTGGGAGGGATAGCAATGCTGTAGAACTTGGCATTGAACAGCTTCTTTGAGAGCCATCTTGCACATCACCAGCCTCCCTCCACTTGCGGTGATAAGCATGGGCGAATGTGTGACGCATCGGACAGGCCCGCTCAAAACGTACATGATACATAGAATGAGTTTTTCATTGGGAAGTGTGTCACAAGATAAAATACATACAAGGAGCAGCATTTTATTATTGAAAAAAATAGATATTGCCTCTCGTTTTTACAGTGTGAAAGGTTTCTTTCTTGAATGTAATTAAACACAAACAGGAGTGGGGTGCATTATTAAGTAAATTAGATTTTGCATACTCAGAGAATGTGACACTTGCATTATGCAACCCAAAACTCTTGCATTCATTAGCTTTAAGGTTATCAATCCACAAATGGAATTTCATCCTGATTATCCCCATGATCATATGATGACTGTACCTTTGCCAGGAAAGCCCTAGGGGGGGAACACTGTACATGAAATAAATAGAGCAAAAAATAAATGAGGAGACCAACAGTCACCATTTAGAGGTAAAAAAGGGGGAGGTGATTGACGGAGCATCAGAACCAATCAAACACTCACACCCAGTCAACAGATCTGGGTTTGATCCATCACCGTTCTTTAGCCCACTCTGCCACCCCAGTTCAGACATGGCCATATGCAAATCAGTCTGACCCTGTGCCTCATGGGAACAGTCCAGCCCGAACTGCCAAGCCATGCCTTTCCTGGACCGGAAACAAGCTTCCTAGGACCGGTTTCTGGCATTTCAGCCGTCTTCAGCCAGGCTTGCTTGAATCCAGTGGCAAAGTGGGCAAGGGACTCACGTCTGAGCATACCCTGTCAACTTATGGCGAACAAAGCGGTACAAAAGGGGGTGGTGATGGACGGAGCATCAGAACCAATCAAACACTCACACCCAGTCAACAGATCTGGGTTTGATTCATCACCGTTCTTTAGCCCACTCTGCCACATCAGTTCAGACAACAGCTGCTCATGTTCTGTTGTTCATGTTGTTCCTCGGTGTTTGCAGTACATTTTTATAGCGAATAGAGTAATTTGGGGAATCTTGCCCAAGAAGATAACCCGAAATATGCTGGTGTAATGCACTATTTGACCGGGGCTACCTGAGATAACGTGAATGAACATACTAAGTCTCTACCCTGTAAGTATAAGCTACTCACATGAGTAACACTCACCGTAGATATATGTCAGTATTCTGCATTGCACCAGCAGTGCTGCGTACTCCTCCCCCGCCACATGCAAGAGTCATGATGCACTACACTGAAACATCTCAGGTTCATTCTTTACCAGCCAGTCAATAACCAGTGACGTGTTGACACACCACAGAGGACTCTATGGCGATGATTGATTTTATTAGTGGGTCATTATTCAGATTGTTCCACAGTATATACACACTCTAGAAAACAATGCCGAGCAGTGCCCAAAAAGAGCGGGAGACACGCTAGTTTCTCTGTGGTACACCTTGACTAAACTGAGGTTCTGTCCTACAAACGTAGATTTACTGACATTTTGTTTTCAAGAACAGAGATTTGTCGCAGCCTATAATCATATTTAGGCATTTCAAGAGGGTTGCTTAAATCACAGAAGTTAGGAAGCCGCTAATAGGAGGGCAAAATCAAACGGCATACTACGTCATCAGTGAGACATGCGTGCACCCTTAAGCAATGCAGCCTAATGTCCCCTTTGAATGTAGAGAGAAATGCAAAGCGCAGTGTACACCTGCATGCTTGGGTCTCATTCTTGTAATATCAATGCTATATTTTCCCATGGGTGGCGGTAGAACAAGAAGACTATGTCAAAACAACCAAGCTTTTTTTTTTTTCTCCAGATTTATATAGCGCGAACTCGACCCGAAGGTATTGGAACGCTTTACATGAGCACCGGTTACGTTACACATTCAGGCATGGGGAGATTAAGTGATTTGCCCAGAATCACAGGATGTTGACGCGAACCCTGGTTTCCAGCACCAAAATCGACAGTCTAGGAGTCGGACCACATCCTCTCCCCCCTTTGGCAAAGCCCAGAAGTCACACCTACGAGAGCCAGGCCCAGACTGGCCATAGCGGGCACCGGGCGTTTCCCCGGTGGGCCGCTAGGGTGGGGGCCTGTTTTGGGCCCCTGGGGGGCTGCTTTTGTTACCGTGGGTCGGCAATATCGGCACCCTGTAACAAAATCGTCCGAAACCGGCGCTCGCAAACTGCTCGGCTGCACTCCTCCTCACCCCAGGGGGGGACCTGCTGAGCAGTTTGCCAGGGCCGGTTTCTGTCACCAGTCCGGCCCAGACGAGAGCTAGTGCCTTTGTCAATTCTTTTAGCCATGTTGTACAGCAGCGCAGCTACATAGCACTTACTGCCTAAAGCGCCACACAAGTTCAATTTTAATTGCCATTTCACGGATGTAAAAGAGAAGCTACTCCATGTAGGGAAACATTCTGTCACTCACTAACATATTAACATATGGTGAGATATCAGCCTTTTAAAATGATATTTGTTTCAACACTCAACTTCGTTTCTCATCACCTCCCCCTGTGACCGGGAGATCATGTGCAGTTGGTTTATCCCGCCGCCCAAGGCTTCGAGCTGCAGTGCTGCCCGTGACGTTTTACTGGGCTCCCTCGGAATTACTATAAAACGCCTGCTGGTCCTGGGGGTAATTATAGAATGCAGCACTAATTGGTAGACACTGAGCGGTGGAGATGAAGCCGGGCCAGTGAGGAATGCTACTGCTGTCCTCCACGCACTTCCTGTGCCGGAGGCCTGGGGGGAGGGGCAGGAAGCAAGACGCAGAATGCCTCAGACACACTGCCTCAAAAACAGCGCTGCCCAGGCTTTACCCACGTGACAGCCCCTGTGACTCGAGGCTTCTTCGGAAGCGCGTGGCACTCTAGAAATCACCAACAAGAAGTCAAAGAAGCACATACAAATATATTTCGGTACAATCTGTGTCGCCCTTTTGTTTGTATGAAGGTCGCTGTGTTCACACATTGTCACGGTACTCATCGTATGATGTAGATGTCACCCCCGCCCAAGTGTGCGGAGTATGGCCAAGAGATGCTCTGTGTTCTGTTGTCAACAACTGCACAGACCAATAGTCCTTCCAGGACTTACGAGCGCTGAAGACACTTCTCCACGAAGAATCGAGGGTCGCCGTAGTCATCACACTGGAGTTTTTTACTCCTCAAGTGATTGCCCCCCCCCCCCCCCCTGAGAATTACATGTCCTCTGTTTAATGCATCGGCGTAGATAACTAACCGATGCAAACCGGAAGCCCGTCCTCGGCATGGCTGGGTTGAAATGTGTACTACTGCTTCAGTTGGGTCTATTGAATTTTGGGGTTCGAGTTTAGGGATTCCATGTTTAAAAGTGTTAACTCTGGGTACACAGAGTAGTTGCTGGATTATATGTTATATTATAATGCTGTGCTTCTATCAACACATTGAATATGTACTGAAGTACCTGTTTTAATAAACTAATAAAATTGTCTTATACAGTTACTAATAAAAAGTAAGTCCTTCCAATGAAGGGAACAACCCCAACCTGACCCCCTCTTTCTCTATCTCACAGCAATCTATCTACATCACCCTCTCTATCTCAGTATCAAACTCACTTCGCATCTTTCTCCAGTTGATCCCTTACATCTCTCTCAATTTCTTTCTAGCTCACTGCTTGCTTTTATGACCTGTCTTTTATACCTCTTTTTTTTTTTTTGCAGAGTTTTATATAGCACGAACTTGACCCGAATCCAATCAGGTATCAGAGCGCTTTACATAGCACCAGTTACGACTCTTCTCATATTGTCCCTCTTTCTCCCACACGGTCTTCTCTACCTACCATCTCTCTATACTTATCACTACCACACTTCCAGGGCACAAGTCCTAAAAAAAGAAGTGGGGGAGACTGACCTTGTTGGGCAGTATACAAGTGACATCACGACGCGTGACATCACGCAGCATGACATTACATGTGGTATCACAGGAATTGACATCATAGGAAGTGGCATCACAAGCCACGACTTTAATATGTACATGTGATGTAAAGCGCTCGGACACTCTGCTATGGGATGAGTAGCACTATACAAAAAAATAGTGGTTCTTAAATTATTTCAACGCCTCCTCAGGCGTAGTAAGCGCTATATAAATTACATTTAGTATTATGTAAATACTGTGAGAGACCAACACATCTGACATTCTTACAGTGCATACATATCTAGTAAACAGAGCCTGAACAAAGTGAAAAGCTGCCTCTCTTAAGTATGTGTGAAGTGCTAACCTTTGTCTCCCCTCTGCTGCATTTGCTTCTAGGTGGGATTCTCCTGCCTACTCCCAGCCAGGAGACTCAAACAAAAGGAGGCCTGATGACCCCTCAAATTCGGCCTTTGTTTATGGGCCCAGCAGGAGTCTAATATAAGAAAGCCCTGGCCCAGCCTGCAGTTTGTTACTTGTTGCAGATAGAAAGCAGACAACGTGCAGGTGCTGCTGAAAGTGTCCCAGTGTTTGGAAATTACAACTGGATGAGTTAGCACATTATTTAGTGGGGCCCAAATCTTGGCAGGGTGGGCGGCGTTCACCCTGTGAAAATAGTGGGTGGATGCTGCTCACTTGCGTGTACCTCCGACTCGTGCCCTGTGCACTTCCCTACCCATCTACCATTTGCCGCAGTGGGCTCGCCTATTTTCACATGCTGTATATTATGGTGGATAGAAGGAAAATACTAATGGGAATGAAAGTTTAACCGGCAAATGGATGACGAAGACTGGCACAAAGCCCCTCGATGCAAGTCTTTTTTTATTCATTATTGTTTTATAACTTGGAATAGAGTTGTCAGGTACAGAAAGAGGCGAGATGAAGAGAGGAAGTAGGGAGGGTTGGTTGAAATAGATGACATGCAGAGATAGATGACATTAGAGAGGGGAAAGTAATGATAGCAAGAGAAAAAGAGGTGAAAAAGAGTAAAAGCAGAGAAAAAGAGGTGGCAAGTAATGCATAAGGTTTTGAAAAAGGTGACAGAGGGAACAACGATAGAAAGTGAGAGTAGAGATAGAAAGTGAGGTACTGATCAAACTGCAAGGTAAACGGAGGTTATGTAGTGAGAGAAAGGTAGTGTAGAGAGAGATGAGATGCTGAGAGATGTGAGGTAGAGAAAGAGGAGGTAGAGAGGTTGGTGACGTAGATAAAGTTGAGATACACATATGTAGAGAGAGTGGTAAAGAGAAAGGGTGAGGTGAAAGAGATGAGGTGAAGTAAGTAGATCAACAAAGGACAGAAAAATAATTTTTCTACCGTAATTGCCTCAACTGCCTGTAAACATGAAGGTTACTGCTGGTAGGCTGGGCCTGTGAAAACTGCATAACCCAATTCCTAACTAAAACATAATCTGTCTTTTATACACACTGCTGTTTTACTATGGGCCTTCAGTCACAATCACTTTACAAGGGGGGTCCTTACAAGGTGAGGGCAATTGCCCATGCGTTGGGCCGTCAGTCCAGGGAGTGTGATGCACTGTTCAGTCTTGAAATTCTTCGTTGAGGGGTTACCCCTGGAATTTTCAGTAGCTATTTTGAGGTGTCAGCAGGCAGCAATCTAAGCTTTTAGAAGAGTCCGGTCAGGGGTGCATCTTCTGAATCTTTTGACCTGTAGACTCCTTTAATCTGGTGGCCCATGGAAGTGGTCTCCAGTCCTGGATGCTCAGGAGAAGACTTTGTTCAGCTGTTAGCACACTGGTGTTCCAGCACTTTATGAAAACCAGTTATTATTGTCCTACCTATTTGGTTGGGTATCTGCAACCAGGAAGATTAAAGGAAACAATGTTTTGGCTAGAACCACCATAGGTTCATATCATCATGGGCCCAGGTTCATGATGTAATACGTCTAGTACAGGCTCTACATTCTCTTTCTTGCCACATGCACCTAGACCCAGTCCAAGGTTAATGGAAAGTAGATAAAAATATATGCATCGCCTGCAGATATTTGAGGAGGAATGGGCTGTGAGTCCATATAATCAAGGTCAGACATATTAGGAGTTTTAGTGAATGTTGTGAACAGCAGTCTGGGTTCAAGAACAGGATGTAAGTCTTAACGCTGGGGATTAGGAGGGAAATGCATCTCTATTGTCTCTCACTGCTAACACAAGTGTTATGAAAACATAAATGCACCATACAGTCCTAATTCAGCAATGGAATTCATTCTTCAGCCAGCAAGACAGTGAATGGCCGTTTATAATTTTGGGTCATCTTGGCAGAAGGTTGTGCCTCTCCAAAGGCAGCAACTGGAATGAGGAACTAACAGAAAGGAGCTATAAGCAGAGGCCTCCCCCTTTCAGTAGACATGTACGGTAATATTTTAGCCAGAGTTGCATAACCATGGCAGAGCCACTTGACAAAATCCCCATTTGGTCATAAGGTGGTAAATTTAATTACTGGGTACTGCATCCTGCCAATTCTTAGGTCGAGCCCACTAAACAGCGTATGCTTTGTCAGTTGGGAGACATATTGTGGGCTTACCAGGAACATACAGGGGCTTGGAGCCAACCTATTGCTTACCATTGTTTGGATTACTGGTCAATCTCATTTGCCCAATTCCTATTTGTGTCTTATCTTGTCAGTCTTACGTTTGTACCACCCATGGAGCATAGCCTCTTTACCATCTCTTTTGATTGGCTACCTTCTAAGCTTCAACTGCCTGTTTTTCAAGCACTATATTTTTTTTAAGTCATTGTGGAGTGTATGTGCTATCCAGCTATCTCCCTCATGTACTTCTCTCACCCTGCACTCCTTGCTACTCAGTGTCACTGATGGTGCTCGCTTCCATCAGCCCCGTCCATGTTGTGTCCCTCCCCGTTGCTTTGGCCCATGTGCTACTCCCTGCTCACTCCATGTTGCTCTCTCCTCCCCACCCTGCCCTGTGTTGCTTTCCCTCACCTCTGCACTTCTTCTCTTACACCTGTAGATTCCCCTCCTCATCTCCACCTTCCGTATTGCTTCCTCCCCCATGCCCTCCGCATTGCTTCCCTCCACCTTGGCCCTCTTTCTCTGTCGCCCATTGCGTTTCCTCCCCACCCTCTGTGTGGCTTCTTCCCACCCGCACCCTCCTTCTCTGTCACTCAGTGCTTCTCCTCGCTTTCCACTGTTGCTTCTCTGCAACCCGTGTTGCTTCTCCCCACTAGTGCCCTCCATGTTATCCCCCCACACACACAGGTGTGCTTCCTAAAAAAAAAAACGCTTTCGCACCTTTTCATTTTTAATTGCCACACCAACTCAGGTTGGCAAAATTTTACACCATAAGAGGATGCATCATTTTGTAGGTGTGCGTGCCTACAAAATGAGGCGGCCAGCCACGTTATAGGCTTTTTCCCATTATTTAACATTTGGGGAAGCTGTAAAGTGTGGCTAAAAACAGTGACAAAGCCAATAGGCCTCAATGGAGAGACTTACTGGTTTTGACGATACTGGTTTAAACTGCTAAGAGACGATTTTCCACTCGCAAATGGTTACTTGCAAGGCCTAAATTCAATGTTTGCTATGATAAAGTAGGTGTCAAAATAGGTTGCCTGTTTGCATGTGACTGTTACTTTGAGAATACAACCCCATCGATAAACATATGGCAGGCTTCCTCAAACGCAAAGAAGCTCATTTCTCAAGCGTTATAGTAATTCCGATATGTGCCGCTCTGAAGATGTGGCATAATCGCTGTCACACTCGCAAAAGAGGAAAAAAGCAAATCTTCATGTTGTTCATAGACACTCGTGCAGTTTCTAGAGTGAATTAAGCTGTAGGGTCCAGGGAGTTGGCAGTGTAAAGTAGTGGGCTCTAGGCCCACATACTTTGGAATAAGGCACACAGAACCAGTGGTATATGGTACGGAAACTGGCTCGGGGCAAGTGCGCCCGGCTCCTTTTATTAGCAGGGTCACCTGATCTGTGACGCCTGTGATAGGTGGGTGTAGAATGTAGGAACACCAAAATCCTGAAAACGATCACATGTCCAGCAGGACGCTACAGGCAGCTGTCGGCACTTGCATCGGATGCACGATGCTTCGCTCTACCACAGGCCTACCCCGAAGAATGGTACTGCAGGCACTTTGGGGGGGCGGGGGTTGTATGTAGACCAGGGCCACCTCTATATCTTTGTTACTGGAAAAAAACTGCAATCTGTTTGGTAAAGTTCCCCTCAGATCTTAACATACTTTATTTGCTACAGTAAAAGCAGTTAATGGGCACCAGCCTAGCTCTGAGGCGGCAGGCCCGGGCTGACAGCCAGCCTCTGCTACACTGCTGTGTGCTTGGCGTGTGCTCGCACACACGGTACTCTGGCGCGCAGATGTGGAGAGCCTCTCGAGGGCCTCGCAGTCATGGGAGAGATGGATTACCCGCCAGGCCGCACGAGCAGCAGCCAGCACCAGGCGCCCTCACTAATCCACTCTCAGAGGATGTCGGGTGACAGCCCAGGCTGCTGGACGCCGCTTTACCAGGCGGATGGCTTCTGAGGGACAGCCCCCGGTTTATGCACCGAGTGGTCGGGCTGAAAGAGCCGAAGGGCAGGCAGGACTTCCACCGCCTTCACTTCCACACCCTTCTCCAAGCCACGCTCGTAGACGTTATTCAGAACCATTACAAGACCATGTCGCGCTCAAGAAACCAGCATTCTGCAAATCAGAGCCCACCTGTGTCATTTTATCAAATACGTAATAAACACGAGTGTGACATAGGGCGTGGCTGCCCCTGCGGTGCCGGAGGAGGTCTCGCCTTTTGAGGATGGGGAGGCCTTTAGTATATAGACTTTGGATTGAGGAGAGATGTGGGAGTCGTGGGGTAGCCCCTTACCACCTACACAGGGAGAACCCCATCAGTTTGCGTTACACCCCTGAATTATCACTAGCAGAGATAGTTCTTTGTGACCACCGCACTTGTGCGCGCTGTGCAGTTTGATTGACAGTGGACAATACACGCGGCCGTAAGAATTCCCTTCAATACTCATGTGCGTCACCTTTTCCCACATTTAATCTTTGGCACTTTCCAAAGATCTCGTCCTATAGGTGAGCCCCCCACATGCCCGCATCACTTAACCCCATCACAGATTTTCCCATTCCATAATCACTTTCCAGAGAATCACACTTGGAATTGGAGAACCAGGTCTTTGGCTGCACTTATTTACATAAAGAAGATAATCATCTATATATCACTAACTGTAAACACATCACATGAATACATACAATCGATAAATACATCTCACTATTCTTCCCCTGTTCAGACTCACTGTTGGCCACTCAGGTGGCCCTTCAGCACCCTCCGATTTTGTTTGGGGGTCCTGCCATCTTTCGTAGGCAGCCCGACTCTTTTCTCCACAATGCAAAGTCACCTGCTCCCCAGACCACGGGGCGTCTGGTCCAATTTATAAGCCGAGCCCCTAGTCAAACCATGCCAAAGCCAACCCTAGAAGGGATCAACCTTCTTCCATCCACCCCCGGAACCTTAGGGAGAGTTACTGGTCCATGACTTGGTGTATTGGCGATACCCCATCTCCCCGGTATTGTGACAAAGTACCCGTGAGAGGTCATAAGGACAGTCGCTGTAGAGTCAACCACCAAACCGCCCAAGCAAGTGAAGAAGCAATCTGCCTATGGCAAGGGCGAGGTACTGCAAAGTCTGGATCCAGCAGAAGGGATGTCAGGAGGCAAAAAGGCCACTACCATGGCAACCCCACAGCCCCACCCTCTACTCAGGAAGGGTAGCCAGGCCTTTTTGCTTGCTTACGCCTCACGCTGGCTCGCTCCCTGCAAAATTCAAAAGATGCTAATACAGTAAGTGTCGGGGGCCACCAGGCCGTAAGTCTCCGGTTGCTAAACTTTTGGACCGCTGGGAGTTGTTTTGCATCCATCTCCCTCACCATCTGTCTACTTGTCTCCCAAAAAGTCTGTCTACACTTACCTTGCAACTTACCCTCTAAATATCCAAAATGTGTCCCACAGATTACGACTGGATCATGTGCCCTGAAAACCTTGCTCTCCCTACAAAAAATATTTAATCACCATTGATTTTAATGGCCTCAATCGGGTAAACCACTAAAAATCAATCTCATTGGAGATTGAAAACATGGAGAGGTATATCTACACAGCAATTTACTCGTAGAGATTTAAAGAATGCGGGCAGGCATGTGAGGGCCTCATGGCACTGAAGAGGAGATCCAGTTTTAGACTATACAGCATCGACAATGCAGCTATCGGGAGACACGGTTCTAAGTTATAATACTCATCAGCGAAGATAACCTTCAGGAAGTACAGGATCAAGAGACAGATTTAACAATTGTAATACAAATTCAGAGCAGGCTTTTTTCAGCGAGTGTATCTAACTATCAAACTCGATCTCTTCTATCTGCCCTTCTTTAGCTGACTTTAATCAGCTATCTCTGTATGAATTAGTCTATCTATCCCATGCATACATATGTTTACCTCCAGTCTCTCGGTCTGATCTACGCATTTCTGTCTGCCTTGCAGTCTGACTACCACACAGTCTGCCTTGTTGGCTACCTGCCCGCGCTAAGCCAGCACGTCTATCTAGCTCAATTCTCTTTTCCTCAGCCCATCTGTTGCCTCACTTCTTCTTCCGGTTTTCATCATCTCTAGCACTCTCCGCCGACTTTTTCGTTTTTTCCCCCACATCAATCTCTTCCAATTCTAGCTACAATGTTGTTTGTCTTTCTGCATAAGTCTGTCAGCTTTCCTTGTCTTCAAGTGCCTTTACTCTGTCTACCTCATATCTATCTGTTTACATATCTACCCCAGTATACTACAACATGCACCAAGCACTGCACACACCTTCACACTTAGCTTGAACATGCTCACCATTTTCCATAAAAACATCACACAGTGAAATGCTATTTCATGAAGTTGGCATAGTCGTCACAAGCGCATAACTACCACCATAAATAATACGTAAACAAGAAGCCTCAGGAGGTGCAGCCTTCCAAGCTTAAAATTTCAGGGCAGTCTTGGGCCCACTAGGGTTCTTTTGGCCTTCTGGACCCTCCCCCACTTCTCAGTGGGCGATTTGGAAAAAGTGTGCTGCTGATGATACCAGGCCAGTCAAGCAGAGAAAAGCTCAATAACACCAGTCCACAAATTTAAGGATGGAAGTTCCTGTGTTGCTCACAAGATAAGCACTACAAAGAACGGTATTTCCAGGGAGCTTCCGTGGGTGCCAGCCCATGGCCAGCTCCAGCAGCACCACCTATTTATTTGAATGAGGAACTGTAGCTGGTGTCCCCTACAACGGATCTGAATCCCTCCTTCACACTTATGGTCGACCACCAGGCTGGTTAAGTGGGCCAGGGGATCTTTGAATAATGAATCAGTTCTTAAGCATGCTAGCAACCTAGTTTTCTGTCAGTGAGAAGGCCAATTCAATTTAGAGGCCTCAAGGGTGATTTAAATACACACACAATATATATATATATATATATATATTCACTGAAAAAACCATAGGTTTCACACATGTTATAGTTAGCGGAAATTTTACTGATAAAAAAACCAATGAAATTCCCCCGTTATAGTTAGTGCAGGCAACTATAACTCACGCGACCGCAATCCTCTGCTGATGCTAATACTGTATTTAGACACTTATTTGCCCATGTCTTCTTCCATAAATTTTTAGCTATACATATATTACAAATATTTTTTTTTTCATAAAGACACATATGTCATCAGCAGAAGATTGCGGTCGCGTGAGTTATAGTTGACTGCACTAACTATAACGGGGGAATTTCATTGGTTTTTTATCAGTAAAATTTCCGCTAACTATAACATGTGTGAAACCTATGGTTTTTTCAGTGAATTTGCAAGGTTTTTTAAATGCTAATTCCTAACTATAACGTGTGTGAAACCTATGGTTTTTTCAGTGAATTTGTACGTTTTTTTAAATGCTAAGTTACTTTACGCCGTTCGTGGCGTGCGCGCCCACTTCACGCAGTTCGTTCCGTGCGCGCACGGTGCGCTTCGCGCACCGTGCGCGCACAGTGAGCACGCGGTGCGCTTTGCGCACCGCGCGCCCACTTTACGCAGTTAGTGCCGTGCACGCACGGTGGGCACGCGGTGCGCTATGCGCACCGCGTGCCCACGTTACGCTGGATGGGCCATGTACGCACGATGTGCTTCGCGCACCGTCCGCACACGGAGGACATATTATGCGCTTCGTTGAGAAAGGTTATCTATTAAAAGTTCACAATGCCACATATGCCATGCACGAATGGTGCCCTTCAGGCACCTTTTGCACACGGGGTAGGGAAAGTGTGGATATTGTTTTTTTTTATTATTTATTTTTGACCGTACGCGTACGGTAAGCGCAATCGGCGTTTTATCAAAAAAAACAAAAATGTATTTTTGCCCTTGGGGGTTCTTTGGGGACACCCTAACCATGGCTAGGTGGTGAGGAGCTGTCTAGCCTGTCCCTTTTCATGTTATCCAACTTTGTTTTTCCTCCCCTCCTCTGAGTGCGAGAGAGAAAATGGCGGCCGACACTTCCTGGTTTCGACCGATTCGAATGTTTACTAAGATCTAACAGCCAATCAGAATCGTGCTTGCGCACGGCACCGTACGCGTACGGTAAGCTTACCGTAAGCGCACGGTAAGCGCACGGAGCGCGCTTACAGATATATATTGATTTAAATGCTATTTTCTCAGGACCTACTGAACAGATTTACGCCAGACCTACAAAAGGCACTTCCTTGACCTGTAGACTACCTCTCTGCCAAATTTCAAGTAACTCTGTTCAGCCGTTCGGGCTGTAGCTGTGTCTAAAGGTCCTATGGAAAAATGCATGGGGAAAACGCGTTTTGGGACCCCCCTTTTTTCTCAGCCCGCGCTTGACGAATCCCCCCCGAGACTTTCAGGGTAGGAGCGGAGCGTAGCGCCCCATTAGTTTTGAAAATTTCGCGAGGATTCGTCGACCGGCGCCAAAGTTATTCCAAATAGAATGTTGCGGATTTCCTATGGAAACAGGGTCCTAACTATAACTATCTACTGGCGACCGCCAGTAGATAATATATATATATATCTCTCTCTCACCCTTTTTTCTACCAAGCTACCTGGTTTCAAACCTTAGTTGTGCTCTCTTGCACTCTGGCCCGCTGACAAACTACGGGATAAGGTAGATACGTGACATGGCATACATGATGCATTTTAACATTCTGTAGGGCTGATAGTGCTTAATTTGTAAAATAATACGTGCTGAAGCCCAAAGTTTCGTTCAGAATACTGCAGCCAGCGGTATCGAATGCTGGAGTGCCAAATACCAAGGCTGCCTAGTCTTGCTTAAATGTAAAGGTGACTGTAAACAAAGCCACTGTAATTAGACTGTGACCCAAAGTATTACAGAATAGATGAGAAATCCCAACATCACTTTTGCCTTCAAATATAAGACAGTGCATATGCTATGTAGCACTTTCTGACATAAAAATTGGGACCACAGTTTAGTCATATCTCCTATCTTTGCTTCTAAAATTGTACTGAATGTTCTGGATTATTTTGCCTTCCATCGATTTCATAGTAACGACCCTGCCTCTAGAGTCAAGAGAACCAAGAAAATAACTTGGTTATCCTGTTGGGGTGCAATAGTACCAGATGCCCCGTGACACAGGTACAAGAAATTACTCACCATGGATACTGCCCAATTACTACTGACTGACCCAGACCTTAAAGAGAATACAGAGAGAAGTGTGGCAGACTGACTCCAGAGCACGGGGCTCACGATTCGATCCGTGGCACCGGCGGCAGCTCAGCCCAGCACCATGTGACTCTGGGCAATAGCTCGCTAAATATTCCCGACGGCCCCCCAGCGCCTCGAGACCCCTATGGGTGATGAGTTTGCTCTTTACAAATACCGGGTTAAAGAAAATACACCAAAGCAACTCAGGAAAATGTTCCTAAACTGGCTTTTTTCTCCAAGGGTCCACAAACAATCTGATCAACGTCAAATTAATGATGTAAAAAAGAGACTGTCGGAATAAAAAAACCCTTATGAAATGCAAAACCCTGACGAAGTGAACAAACAAAAAGCGGTCTGCACTCTTGAGGGGGGAGAGAGGAGCCAGTTTATCAGGTGGCTTATGTCTTCAGGGCGGTCACAGACCAACTTCTTTGAGTGGAGAATCATATGCCTGAAATCCAATCCAGGGGACCTATTACACATAGGGCGCACTTTCCCTGTTTGCTCCGCAGTGCACATTAAAACAGGTGTGCCGGGAGCAAACAGGGAAAGTGCACCCTATTACATTGAAGGTGCTTCCCCCAAGGCAGCCGTGAACTTGTTCTGCCCTGGGGACAGCGCATTCAAGTGAAAAACGGAGCTGCTTTCAAGCAGCCGCTCTGTGTTTCACTGTACAGGCAGCAACCTGCCTGCACTTTTAAGAGGGAAGCGAGGTACGTTTGTTGGCGGGTGAAGCGATTAACTGCACCTGCCTGCACAGGGATGTCGGGGGGGGGGGGGGGGGGGGGAAATTGATAGGGCCCCCTTTTCCCCCTCCATAGGGCTGCCATTAAGGGGCGCACTGACAGTGCACCTCCTGACAGCTTCTTTGCCGCTGTGCCCACATCTATAATACAGCGTGGACGCAGAGCAAAGGGGATTCCCTCATTTGCATGGGGCCACACCCCCATGCAAATAAGGGAACATCCTCTGGTGATAGCCCCAGTGCTATATGTGCGCCTGCGCTATCTGTATTACAGACAGGGCCGCACAAGCGTCTGCGGCCCATTCTGTAATACCAAAGTGCCCTGGGGGTGGCGCAAAGCGGGCACCCATGCCCATTGGTCACCGGGGCACTTTCCATAATACAGCCCCAGGAATACAGCGCTTTCCCAGCACAGTAAAGCCTGAATATTGTTCTACCTTCCTGAAGGGGTTTGGGGGGAGATGAGCGTCACAACTCAATTCTATTTCTTGTGTCGCCTAGCTATCAGTGAGCTCTCCTGCCTGCCTCTCTCCCCACCTGTTATCCTGCCCGTCATCAGTCTGCTCGTCCACTCTGAATTCCCTGCTTCTTCAAAGCGCTGGTCCGACAGTGCAGGCTGCCGTGTCCCGCGCTGGCCAGGTTTTTTTTGCACGTGGCTCTCCGAGGCCGCCTTTTGCTGCATTCGTGATGCAGTCTGGGGGAGGGGAGAAAGGGGCGAGGATCTCTCCTCACTTCCAGTGTACACAGCAGAAGCCTCATAAATCCAACTAATAGATAATTTATAAGCCTCTCAGATCTATAACGGTCGTTTCTCCTGGTCCAAGAACCCTGCCTGACAATTTAATGTGCAAAATGGATTTGGCAATTCCTTTTGTTTCAGCTGGGAAGAGAATACAGGGCATTAATGACCATGTGCGTTTAATTCCCGGGGCCTGCCTCCATGCTTTGTGTGCCTCGCCTTTATTCTCAGCAGCGCCGAGTTATTAATTTCTGTCATCGAATAATTCGCATGTCACGTTTTGGTCTGAACAGAGATGTAATTTCATCTGGGGGCGAGGCTTGCACTGTATACGTAGTTAAAATAACTAGAACACACGTGCGTTGAAGGTTTTACTGCACTAACGCGCCAGTACCAGTTGGTACACCTGCTCCTTCGGTGTTGACTTCCGCCTCACCGTGTCCTTCACAGATGTACGCTTTGGTGGATGCTGGTCCGCAATGACTCGCTATTCCATCATCTACCGGTTCAATACCTATTACAGTCTTCCTTGTATTTTTTGAAGTGCAAGTGGGCGGCGGGGAGAGATATCAGAAATTATCTCTGTATCATGTGGTTAAACCCAAGGCCAGATATCCAGGCAGACAGCCGGCCTCAAGAACATTTTGTTCCAGAAAAAAAGCACTCATCACGTCATCAGAAGGGTTTTTTGTTCCAATGCCGGGTCTGGAAGGCGGTTTTCATTTCACCGGCTGCGATGACGCTTTTACAGACGCCCTTGTCCTGAAAGAGGGAGCACGCACTGTATACGCAGACCTTGCGTCAAGCCGTTACGTGATTCACCGCCTCCCCCACCCCCCCTCAAGTGAGATCCAGATAAGAGGAGTAAAATATGAGCATTCAGTAAGGAGACGAGGTCAAGGATTGTTAAACCCAAAGTTCAAGCGGAAATGGGTATGCTGTTAAACATGATTTAGGGGTGCCCACTTATTCAAGCATACTGGTGAGGAGTCCATGCTATTCTGCAAAGAATAACTGAAATCCTGCTTTTACTGGACCCCAGGTGTGTTCTGGGCATAATTTAGGGATGGCCTGGGTCAAGTTAAGTGGGGACTAGTTGTTGCTCTATATGGGCCACGTAGAGGCTTAAAAGGACATCGCTAGGCATTGGCAAGCACCAGCTGTCCCCGTGACTGCGGAGTGGCTTGGGAGCGTGGACCAGTGTGCCTCAGGTTAGGGATCCATCCACAAAACCCTGGCCTGCCACACAAAGCACAAGAAAATATAGGGCAAACGGTTGAAACGCCAACATGGCTTCCTACCTCTCACATCTAACTGGTTGAGATATGATTGGCGTAACACGGCTAGTATCAATGGTTGTACGACGGTACAACACAGGGAAATACATCGTATGCCTTTGCCACGCATTTTTTAGCCCGCATGTTTTTACCGCGAATGTGCATTTACAATGCATGCCAATACCACGCATTGTTTTTAGATTTAAAAACAATGTATTTGTGGGGGGAGAACCCCCCCCAACTGATCTTAAATGCGTGGTATTGGCATGCAGTTTAAATGCATATTTGTGGTAAAAATATGTGTGCTAAAAAATGCGTGGTAAAACCCTATCTGGTGGAGACTTTTTAAGAGGGTGTCGTGCGACACGGTGTCGAAAGCTGCAGGAGGTCGAGGAGGATTAGTGCAGCAGCTTCTATCAGGTCTAGGATAGACCTGATGTCGTTGGTGGCAGCGATTAGGGCGGTTTCTGTTCTGTGGTTTGACCGGAACCACGATTAGGAGGGGTCTAGGAGGTCATTGCTATCTAGGTAGTTAGTGAGTTGGTAGTTATTCGCCTTTTCCAGGGCTCTGATAGGAAAATAGAGCAGAGAGATGGGCCTGTGGAGAGTTTTGTGAGGAGTGGCTTGACTTCAGCACGTTTCCATTCCTCTGGGAAAGTGTCAGAAGGTGGTGTTGAGGATGGTGGTAATAGGCGCTACTCGATTATCTAATTTCCAGTCCACTTATATCCACATTACATCAAAGATCGACACATCAGCTTCTGATATCTATTTACGTGAAGCGCAAGTCCCTGCAAAATGAACCATGTCACATGGTCATCAAACATCCATTGAGTGCCTATGTACCTTATACCAATGACACAACTTCACTCAAGCTTCCATTATTGAAGAATTCTATTAATGACCATACCAACAAATCACATTCCTTGTCAGTTAATTGAGAATGCACTTTGTTGGTATGGTTAATAATAGAATTCTTCAATAATGGATGCTTGTGTGAAGTTGCGTTATTGGTATAAGATACGCAGGTACTCAATGGATGTTTCGGGGACCACGTCACATGGTTCATTTTGCAGGTTATTGTGCTTCTTGTTAATAGATATCAAAAGATGCTCATGTGTCGATCTTTGATGTAATGTGGATATAAGTGGACTGAAAATGGAATAAGTGTGTAAAGTCGTAGATATTTTAATTTTCTTTGTAATAGGTTTTGGGGATCATTTAATAATTTTTATTGCAATAATGTATTTATACAGTGGCTCCCTTTCAAATGGGTTTTTGGGTTTTAAATGTATGTATATTTACAATATATTATATATATGACCGATTGAAATAAGATTTGTCCTAAGTATTGAAAGGCCAATACTTTTTAGGAATATTTAATTAAGAATGACATTTTGAGTTCTGAAACAGAATATCTTGTATAAATCTGTACAAATTAGAATATGGACTTTGAGATAGAAGATAGTGCACTTCGGACAAATGTTCATAATGGTATCACTAAAATATAATTTATTTTTTGTAACGTTTTATTAAAGTTTTTTTTAAAAATCAATGAGCCAACTTCTCCACTTCATTGCTAAGTGAATTTAGAACGATTATTTGCAAATCATCTGTTTGAGATTGAATGAAATATTCATGTGCAATTGGTCTAAGCATTTCTTTTTGACAAAAGGGATAACACTATTTGGTTTGTGTCTTAGAGTGCAGTAACTCACTTTATTGGGGACGTATCTTTAAATGATGAATTTAATCTTCTAATTGTATTGGTAAATGTGCTGCTTTTTGTTTTATGACAGCCCTGAGGTAGTCCCTCTTTTTTCCTCAGGACAAAACGTGTTGGCTGTATTCCTCATTTGACTGTAAAATGAAAAAAAATGATTCATTTGGAAGTATATTGAGTGTTTTGGACTCATGAGTTCTTTAGAATAACTTTGCTTATGATATATGAATGGACCTCACTGGATGTTTGCTAATTATGTGGTGTGTCCTTCCACTAGTTTCCTTTGATCGCAAAACATTTTGCCTTTGCCCTCCACTTTTTGCTATATTTGTTTTGTTGGCTTTAGGACTCTCTCCACTTTACCACAGATAACCAATGCTAAAGTGCTTGTGCTCTCCCCTTAAAACATAGTAAGACTGGTATATCCCCAACTTAATTTACTTGTACGTCCCTCGTAAAGTAGAACTACATGAGCCCAGGGCCTGAAAATGAAATGCTACTAATGGGACTGCAGCACTGATTGTGCCACCCAATTAAATAGCATGTCTTAGGCCCAGCCATTGGAGCCTGTGAGTGTGTAGTTTTGAACTTCTATTTCGTCCTGGCAAAGTAAACCCTTTGCCTAGGCCCAAACCCTCCTTTTTAATACATATAAGTCACCCCTAGTGTAGGCCATGTGCAGCCTAGAGTGAAGGGTGCAATGCATTTGAAAAAGTAGGACATGTATTTTTAAGTTTTACATGTTCTGGTGCTGAAAATCTCTTACATTCGTTTTTCACTACTGCAAGGCCTACGTCTTCCATAGGATTACATTGGAATTACCTTACTACATTTTATAAGTGTAGCTTTCAATTGGGAACTTGTAACTCCATATTTGGTGTCTCTGTAAATACATTTTAAAACCCTAACTTATGGTGAAGTCAGATTTTAAATTACAATTCTAAAAATGAAAGTTTTAAAAAGTTTGTGCGTGCGGGAGACAGAATGGAAATGTTGAGCTGTTTCTGAAAGGTGGAAGTTATAAGGAGAACGACAGACTGACCGCTGCACTATTCACATTGCACGAACAGTGGAAGACACCCAGGCTGGCCAGATAATTCATGCAATTTGTAGCACATGCCTACAGTGGGTAGACAGTCTGTAAACACTGCAATATTTCTATTACAAGTATGGTGTAGGCATAAAGACCGTGTGAATAAATGGATCGGTTGTCGGGATTTTTACACGCCAACAGGATGAGTGCGCTGTAAGTGTAAGAGAAACTTTTCTGGGCATAATGATACTTTCTGCTTTTCCCAAGGGAAAAACTAGCATAGGAATGCCTCTTGTCGCAGCTCATATTTCCTTTAAAAACATGACACAGTGCTTGTTTTTATGCAAATCAACATTCCACCATGTAGAACGAAGGGGTACTACCACTTCCACATGGTTCCACAACAGCTATTACATCCATATTGTGTAGCTATTTTCCTAACATTCACCCACAAGCATGGAGATGAACATAAGGTCAGGCAAAGACTCCTGCCTTTTTGCCTTGCTTATTTTTGTCTGAGAATGTTTTTTGCATGAATACACGTCACAAACGAGTAGGCCGGCAACAGTGTTGGGAGGCTGCCAGGCCAGGTAAAAGCACACACTGCACCAGCAGTCCGTGGCACAGAAGAGGTCTACTTATTATAAGGTGGTGCACATTGTGCAAGAACAGAATGCCTTCAGCCAGTCAGGTAAATCAATGGCGGAAGTGGGCTGACCTTTTGCTCCATGATGTATGCTGTAGCGAGTGGAAGCAAAATGAGAACAACACTTGAGCAGAGCAATTGATGAAGAGGGCAGACTGAAAGCACCTCCATCTAAGTATATACAGTATATATATATTTACTAAAACAAAAGGCCTTGGCTAATTTAAGATCTAAAATTACTTAATCTTGAACACTTACGCCAGCTCAACGCACCGCTGGTGACCTGCTGCTTCAAGTGATAGAAGAATTTATGGGGAAAATGTGTTTAGTCTTATCTTTGGGAGATGACCTTCAGCCCGTTATCTTAACTCAGCCTCTCTGCACCACTGTATCAACCTTATTGAGACCCTTCACCCCTCCACATCACCTGCATCTCACCTCAATGACCTGTATTATTACCTGCTACAATAAACTAAGGTCACTGCATGCAGCAGTTGGCCCCAAGATTTTGCTACAACATCCCACATTTCCTTGACGTGTTGCCTTAATCCACCACACTGCCATCTGATTTAAGAACTTTTAGTTCCGACAACCATCATGTTTAGAAACAACACCTTCTGGCGTAATTTCCGGCAGACTCTATATCAAAACTTAAAATTTCTGTAAGTCCCTTTGACTGGGTTCCTCGGCTGTTTGTCATTTAGAAAGTGCACAAGGAGGGCTCGTTGAAATTGAGTTGTTCGGTGCTATATAAATATCCTGATAGTAGTAGTGAATAACAGTGTGGGCATTTTCTTGTTTCTATCTTACAGTGTGTGGTTTAGTTGATTCACTATGTTTTGTGGTGTGGGGGCATCTGGCACGAGCTTATGCGAGTGGGGGCAAGTGAAGGAACTTGCACTCTTGTTGGCTGGGATTGTTTTTTTTCTTTTATTTATGTATTCAGACAGATTTGTATAGCACACTGCATACCCGAGCTGGTTCCAGGGGCAGAGAGAGAATGGAGAAGAGAGGTGAGACGGAGAAGGGAGGTGAGACGGAGAAGGGAGTAGAAGAAATACGTTTTCAGTGTTTCCTGGCAGTGAAAAAGTTGCTAGTGAAGCCCAGTTGGATTAACAGTGATTGTTCTGTGCAGGAGTTTGCGGGGAAAACATTCCATATGAATTAGCTAGATAGTTGCATAAATGAACTTAATTGAGATTTGTGTGTTAACATACTGTTTTTCTTATGTTTTCCGTGTACCTTTTGTACGTGGGAGACTGGTTCAAGCAGGAAATATCCAGAAGACTACCACCTTGGGCAGGTGTACTGCATGCCTCAAGTACAGTATCAACACCGACGACCACCCCCAACTATTGAACAGGTTTCTTGTATGACGTTATGTACACTCGGGCATGCATACCTCACGTACAATTTTCACGAACACAACCAACAAAATTTAATTTGCGTAATACTTCTACTTTTTGCGAAGACACCTGGGAGGAAAAACATTTCGCCCACCTCTAATAAATCGCACATGTATTAAAAAGTGACCCTTATGTCGGAAATACAAAAAAAATGCATGTTTACCATCATGCCTCATAATAGTGCCACAGCATTTGCACCATGCGTATGTAGATGGGCTCGTTCATAACTGGGCCTTCTTGCACCTATGGTAAGGCAGCACGAGACACGTCTGCTGTAATAATTATTACACCCGGCTCTGCTCGCAGTACCTGGGAACTGTAGACTGCCTCCTTAGCCGCCGCTGGCAGCGAGATCTGACAATCTGACAGTCTCCTGGAAGAGAATGCTGTCAAGGTCGGCTGACGTGACCCTTCAATGCGCGCCTCAGTATTCACGTTTGAGACAATCACGTCAGCGCGCCAGGAACCACCTGCTAACGGAGCACTGAGCACGCTGGCCAATGGGGCGCGCGCGAGGGCAGTGCGCACTCTCCAACAAAGGCGTCCAAACCCCAAAAACTAAGGAGTTGCACAACTTTCAGAATAGTAACACCTGCAAGAATTTTAACCCATTTTGAAGCACTTCTGTGCATTGGAATGCACACTGATATGCCTTTGAACCTCACAACAGGTTTGACATGCTGTAAATAACCGAGGTTCTTCATTAACTTGAACTCCACTTATATCATCGCAGAAGCATGAAAGGCAGTCAGCAGGGACTAAACCCATGTCCTGGGATGCAAGTTGTACGCAATTTCAGCTGCAGGCCGGTGACACACTGAGCTATATCTTCCGTAATAACTATATTCTTAGTCCTGCACTATGCAGTGGTGTTGAGGAGAAGATGAAGACCTACTGAAAGGAAATACATATCTGCAAATACACCGAATTTCTATTTTATGGCTCGCCAGGAGAAGGGGCTGGCGTTGGCAACAGTACTGCTCTCACCTGTACTCATGGACGGCCACCTGTAGTCGTATCACGACTTCCTGTGAGATAGCATGCACATGGCTTTGCTTGCTAGCATCACCACAGCCCAAAGAATGCCAAGAGATTTTTTCTCCAAATGACATAGCTTTGACATCTCATTGGCCTGCTCTGTCCTCATTGTCTTTAAATTCATGGCTTCTGCTTTGTGTAACCTAGGACTGACTGTTCCAACTAAGCATCGTTGATGGACAGTATGTATCCCATCCTTAGCGCTATTAATAGGAAGCACAATTGTATTAATCTGTAGATCCTACTATTTCCAGTTCCAGTTCCTCCAACAACGTACATGCCAAAAGACCGGATTCAGATGGGCGACTCCGGATTTGTTATTCAAAAATGGCTTTATTTTATCTGTCTTCCGCCTGTAATTGCCTCTGCTTCAATAGAAGTCAAAGGGAAAAAATACTTTCCCCGATTTTTATTTCAAAATCTCCCACGTTCCTGTTCTAAAATGTTGGCATATATGCAACTATTCACAAGTGGCCGCCTAGCCCCTACTGTTCTGAAATACGTTGCTCTGTCTATTCCAGTCTATGTCCTGAGGATAGAGCAACCACAGGCTGCCCCCACCGCAGTGCTCCTGAACTCGCACGTGATATGACGAACGGAACCGCAAAGAACTTCAATGATGACCTAACTGGTGATATCACACTATGACATCACAGATCTGTAAATGGTCACACTTTTACAAATATGTAGGTTGACATTGGAAATGTGTAGCCCTTTCCAGTTTATGATCTCAACATGGTAATCAAACTAGATATGAACAGTGGCTCACCATTGGTTAGAAAATAACCGAACCCACTTTCCTGCACAATGGAATTCTCTCTGGAGGTTAGTTTCCCTCATAGGTTTAAAAAAGTTATACTTAAGTGGGCATTTTCTTGCCAATGATGTGGGTATGTCCTTAGAATGTATAAACAGGAATCATATTATGGGAGATCTTGATTGCCTACAGAAAGTGCAACAAAAGTGAGGCTTTAGAACAGACTTGAGCCTGATGTAATCACATTAGGATTATAGAGCTAACAGGGGGAGGTTCCTTTAAATCCTGTTTAAACAGTTTACATATGATCTGACATTGATTACTGATCAATCTGCTGCAATAAAAACGAGCAAAGCTCAGAGTGACAGAATGTCCTGTCTACAACCAAAGTCACTTCAATCTGAGGAAGCAGGTGAGGGACAGAGGACACCGCTGGAGACGGGATTACACTCCTGTGGGTAAGGATATGTGTAGAAGACTCCTGCAAATTGTTAAGCGGAAATTCTAATAGGAAAGAAAAAGTATTTTGCCGATTTGTAATTTCCAATCCAACAATGTTCATAAAGAGCTTTATGCCGTGTTCGACCGCATGAACTCCACACGAACACCAGCATCAGGGGTGCTATCGTGGCTTCAGATCGAATCGAATCTGATAGGCAACCGTGAGTCACAGTGGTGCCTTACCCATACGACGTTCCATACCCTCGCTAGAGATTCTGGAGAGGTTCTTCCATGCCCGTTCCCTAGGTTATGCCCCGTTACACCCCAGTTCCTGTGCCATGTCTGGAACCTGAGACAACAGGGTACACTCATCACGATATATCTGTAAGTTGTTTATGCTCCCACTTGATGTATCACCAGAATATACAGATATTATGTACCACCATGGAATATACAGTCTAACCTCACTATTCGATAACTTTGTATGATGTACGATGTGTGAAATATGAAAATGGCAATAAAAATATGTTTTAAAAAAAAGAGCTTTATGCCGTGTTAACTGAGAAGCAAATTTGTGTTGTTTTATCTCCCTTAATGACTGCCTTTTGAAAACCCCTTAAATTCACAAGTTACGGTTAGCTAGGCAAACATAACTCCCCTAACTCACTGCCCGTAATCAATGCACCAAATGACATCAATTATCACATTAGAATTAACATCGTTTAAAACATTACTGAAGCTGTACATGATTGTCTGTTTACACATCTGTTGACTGATAGAGTAAACACAGCCTTGTTTTGATGTATGCAATCCTCTATACGGACATAGGCATGGCTGCAAGCCTAAACCAATGGCCATGCTTAAATAGTGGGGGTAGGTGCACTAAGCATGGATCTGTGCCCAGAGTTCAGTGCGTCAGTGGGCACGTTCGATGGCTGGTTGAACAGGCTCTGGAGGAAGTGACACTGAGCACAAGTTCTGGCTAATGGCCATGCCTTGCACCAAGAGCCACTTGGGAAGGGGAAAAAGTTAAGCCCAGAAGGACTTTGCGGCTGGAATCCTGAGCGCAAAGTGTGGTTGAAGGGCAAGCAGTGCGGCTCAAGTCTACTGACCTTAATTAAAGTTTGACTGCAAAAGGCTCTGGGAAGAGGTGAGTGTAGGGCCCCAGGTCAAGTTCCCTGCTCAGATTTTACAGCTTTAAGAAAAAAATCGAACCTACAGCCCTTAAGGGATAGGGGCGTTGAGTGCTGGTTCTAGCTGGCAGCTAGGGCCTGTATGCAGAGCTGCTAACATGGGCCAAAGTTTTAGATCAGTACAATCTTGGGTGGCAGAGTGCTGATCCACTTGAGCGATAGAATTGATAATGTCAGTGGTTATGTAAGGTTACAAGTGCCACCATTTGTGATGCATCAGTGCTATATGTAGAGGCATGAGCAGTACAGTGAGGTAATATGGTGGCTTAGCTAACAAAAATATGCACATCTGTGGAGGGTTTTGAAAACTTCTATTTTCTACACTTTTGTTAAAACACACATTGTTTTGCAGGCAAAAGGCTGAGGACTGCTGCAGAGACGTCAGGGAAACCTAACAACTGTCTGGAAGATGACAAAAGGCTTACTAGATAAGTGTCAGGTAAGGACACTGTTGAATCCAAATACAGTATTACATTTGGTCATGAATGGTGCCCCATAGTATGTCTGTATTTATAAAGTATGCCCATTGCATCCTTGTTTCTTAAAGAAAAGGAAGACTGCTACCAAAAGAAATAGGCATTTGTAGAGCGCACTACGTCCTCCCCGAGGTATCATGCTACTGCCAGTGCTTATAGCCAGGGAATGGTGTCACAAGGGCTTCCAGAGTGAAGTGCGCTACTGCAAGAATAGCCAAGTTTTTAAACCCTTTCGTAAGGCAAGATGGTTAAAGATTATTCTGAGATAATGCAGGAACTGGTTCAATTAATTTTTGTGTCATGATTAGCAAAAAAGCTCAGTGCCACTTCTGGGGCATCGAGAAGTCGAGATAACCAAAAGATTAGAGGAGGTGGAATGGAGCCAGTGAGATGGTAGGTATCTCTAAAATTTGTCTGAAATAAAAATGGGGTCAAGATTGTATACTGCCTTGTGGCAGATACAGAAAGATTTTTAAAAAGAATATGCCTAGCTACTGGGAGTGCAATGTTCTGAGGTGGCCTAATTTGTGTGTTTGCCACCGTGGGTGCCCAAGATGTAGGCGAGCAGCCATTTTTTAAATGATGTGAAGAGGCTGTACACATTTCTTGGTAGTCAAAGGTAAGCAGCATTCACACACACTAACCCTGAAGAGAAAAATGCCTGAGTGATAGTTTTCCTTACAGAGAGAGAGGTAATAATAAAATAACTTTGTTCAGGGTCACAAGAGCCAAGTATCTGAGGGACACCCCTTCCCCAGTTTGGGAATTGAAAGAAAGTAAACTGTAGTAGTTATTCCAAGGTTCTTCACTTGTTGCACCGGAGTTGGTGGCAAGTCCATGCAGGCTGGCCACAAGAGGTCTGACCAGCTTTAAGCTGGTGAAACAAAAAGGACAGCTTTGGCTTTGTTTAGTCTGAGATGATTAGAATTCACCCAAACTGTAGTATCCTTAAGACAGTGCTGAAAGTGGGACTGGAGATTAGCGGATGCCTAATGAAAACAGTAATTTGCATTGTAGCCAGGGGCGGCTCCTCCGCAATAGCGGAGAAGTGTCGCCCCACTGGCTCAGAGCCGGCAAGTGAAAAATAGGCATAGGAGGGGGAGGAGGAGTGCTATGTGCACTTTTAAGTCCACATAAGTGTTTGCCCAGCTGTCTCAGGCCAGCCAATCACACAAGTGCACATAGGTTTCTCCAGCCCGGCTGTATTGAGCAGCTGAGCTGGAGAAACACCACATCTCCCTGACCTGAGCGGAGAATCTTCCAGCCTGCTCCGGCCAATCCCCATGCTACTCTCATAGAAGAGCAGCGCTGGGAGTGCACAGGGAGTCTGTGATGCTGCCCCAGTGCCTGCTGGGACAAGAAAATTCACAGAGTCGTGATGCGATGCTGGAGGTGGCTGGCAGGTTAAAGTGTTTTTTATTCTTTTTTAATTATTACATTATTACCCCCCAGCGCGTTCCCCCTCCCATGCTCCCCCTCCACCTGCCCCCACCACTGCTTTGTGTCAGCCGCCACTGGTTGTAGCAGTAATAAAGTACGATGTAATCCAACTCAAGCCTGCTTGAGCCGGATCATATTGTGTATTACTATGCAGGTAGGTACAAAGTTGTGAGTTGACTGCAGCCTCCAGGAATTTAGAGATAACTTACAGTAAAGAAATAAGATAATAGTTAGTCAGCACAGAGCAGTATGACATATGTTTCTTAAGGAGGGGCAAAAGCACCGCTTCTTTCAGGCAATCGGGAACAAATTAGGAGGCTAAGGAAGAATTCTATAAATATGAGATCAGTGTCCTAGCCTTTCTAAAGATTTTAAAAGGACAGGCATCCAAAGGGGATCCAGAAGGAGCTGAATCCAACTTTGTGGCTATAAAATCTTCAGCAATCGGCAGGAAGCAGAACAGAGTAGCTTCCTTTGATCCACAGGATAAAGAGCTGAGGGAGACAGACAGACCTCAACCTGGGAAGAACCTGGGAAAAAAGGATGCAATTACTGTGCCAAACTTGGTATTGTTAAAAGTTTAAGCTCTTCACATAGTTTACCCAAGACTGGTATAGGACCTGATAAGCAAGAATCCAAAATGTACATCTAAAGGGTCATGCGGGATGATGTTGTCTCCAGGTCCATTCAACCTGTCTACATTTAAGTTTGAATTTTGAGAGATTTGCACTGAACCAAGCAACCTGTAACCATTGTCTGGCAGAGGATGTCATTTCGAGAGAGATGACCAATTCTAAGGCTTCCGCGATCCAACTGTCGAACTTACCCGCTACCTTCAAAGGGTCGGCGTCAAAAACAGGAAGTTTTCTTTCTAAGACTTGAGTTGTAAGGACTCAACCCTGAGCAATGCCTACCTTGATTTCTGAGTTACCATAGGGCCTTTAGAAGGCTTACTAAGTCCGCAGTATTGTAATGTGAAAAAACCCCAAAAGTAGTCAGATCAGAGAATACGAGTACCTACTCAAGGACACAGATATCTAGGGGGAGCAAAAATGGGGTCAAGAGTGTGACCTGCTGTGTTAGAGAAAAACGTTACTAGTTTATAAAATATCGAAGGTGGAACATGCCTCAAGTAATGGACTCATCTCAGGTCGTGTGGGATTGTTGGCTCCGATGGTACATTCACCAAGAACAACAAAGGATACAAACGCTGCCAAGTCTACAGAAAAACATATTTCTGGCAGCAAAGTTTTCCCCGCTGGCCGACGTCCTACCTGCTGTCAACACTTCAGCCAGTCCAGCTCAAAACCGTGTAAGATTTCTAAAAAATAAATACATAGCAAGAAAGAACGACAATGAAGATAATCATCAAAGAAGTACGTGTTGTACTTCGACAAGACACAGCTGCTATATCCGAAAAGACAAAAAAAATAAAAAAATCAGGAAGACACGAGAGAGTAGTAAATAGAGTGAAAATGATTTCAAGGCTATTTCCATAGGACACCAGCGGGTGCTCTACAAAGCCTTGGTAAGAGAAACCCAAACAATATATCAGTTTGGGTATAGCAAGAGCGCACACTGGATGCGCGTTTGCTGGTCTTCCCCATTGGGGAGCAAGCCACCTATGATTGCTACGTTAGATGCAAGTGATCTGAGCTTTGACAATATGATCTCAAAAGAACCTTCTTCTCCATTTAATTAATGTGCTTCCTCGCTCATGAACTATATACACTTCTAAATTTGATATAACAATTCGGTGAAGCATGATAAGGAAACACAGATATGGGACCGTAAACGGTAGTTCTCTACACGCAGTCATTTATTACACTGAAGTCACCAAAAGTATGCACTACATATTCAGTAGGAAGCCTTATGGAGTCTGTTATGTTGCTTATACACAGAGTACTCAATCACCCTGAATACTCTTCCAGCCCCCACACTCACCCCACACATCCCAGGTCCGCGCAACTCTGGCAAATGTATATGGGAACATCTGCAACACGACGTTTGCAGATCTTTGATGCGCAAATATGCCCGGCACGGATCCAGCCAATGGTTAGTGAATTGGCTCCTTGAGGTACATGGATCATGCGGCTGATGATATCCATGTGTGCAGTTCAAAAAGCTTAGCCTTCAAATTACTTACTAGAATTATTATCAAAAGCCAATTGTACTCCATAAATGGAAATTTACAACAAAAGAAGACCCATAACACATTCAGAAGGAGCTCTTTGACATATCCTAAAGCCATTTCAGTCTGCAACAGCTTTTCCCATCCTAAGAGTTCTGCTTCACAATCAAATCCATTCCAAGGATTTTTTTTGTCACCCAGGGCAGGCTCCTCCAAGAGGCGGAGCACAGACTTGTCTGAAATCCTTTGATTAAGGTATGAGCTGAGTGGCCGCTGGGAAGACGTGGTGCCACGCTAAACAAGCATTTACAATACAATAGGTCTCGCAGTAACATTATTTTGAGTAAATAGCCTTGTGAATGACATTGTTTTTTATATTGTTTATGTTGTGTAAACATTTAATAAAATGATTGTAATGTAAAATGCAAAATAGTGTTAAAATTTGTAAATGGAAAAGTTATTAATTGCATTTATATGAGTGCGAGCTAAAGGCTTTATAAATGTTAATGGCTTGTGTCAATGTGAGTTTTGTTAAGCAAAATAAATATAATGTATTTGTAATGCTAATAGGATAAAGTTATGAGGCCCAGCCCACTTAACCCCTTCGACGCTCATGACGGAACGGTTCCGTCATGAGCGTCGGTTGAGCTGTGCTCATGACGGAACCGTTCCGTCATGACCACGCCCGCGCAAGCAACGGTCAGCACCGCGGGGGAATCCGCCCCGCGTGGAAGGGGTTAAAGCCCTGCCCCCACACATACAACTTCCCCACTGCATTGTCGTTTCCTATGCTGCTCCCAGATTTCAACAGCTGTGTACCTCCGTCACACAATTAACACTAGCACATATACGAGCATCGCTCTGCAGAGAGGCCAAGGATTAAATGTGCTTGTAGTCTTCACACCTGATTGCCCACTGAGAGAAACCACCGTGCCTTGAGCCTCAGCTTCAGATATTTCAATTGTGCCCGGTCGTGAATACTCGCCCACAGACTGAATTTGTCAAGACCATCCAAAGTTAATCACACTTTAACAGTGACTAGGTTACCAGTCCAGCTTACGCAGAGAACTGCGAGATCAATCAGGAAAGGTGCACATAGAGACAGGGACACACGCAGACCTCCACTTCACATAGAGACAGGGACACACGCAGACCTCCACTTCAGACAGACAGGGACACACACAGACCTGCACTTCACTTAGAGACAGGGACACACGCAAACCCAGGGACACACGCAAACCTCCACTTCAGACAGACAGGGACACACGCAGACCTCCACTTCAGACAGACAGGGACACACGCAGACCTGCACTTCACATAGAGACAGGGACACACGCAAACCCAGGGACACACGCAAACCTCCACTTCAGACAGACAGGGACACACGCAGACCTCCACTTCAGACAGACAGGGACACACGCAGACCTCCACTTCACAGGGACACACGCAGACCTCCACTTCAGACACACGCAGACCTCCACTTGACATAGAGACAGGGGCACACGCAGACCTCCACTTCACATAGAGACAGGGACACACGCAGACCTCCACTTCAGACAGACAGGGACACAAGCAGCCCTGAGTACTGAATATGGACACCAACAATATCGTGGCATACTCATATCACAGAGAGAATATCGAAGGGTAAGTGGATTTAGGGAAGTATAGATTTACTATTTCTAATTCCATAGCTACGTACCTTGAAGGCATATATACAGCGTTGATACATTTATGTAGAGTTAGATAAACAATATCTAGACTTACCTGTTTATATTTTCTTTTCATTATTCTGTCCTCATTATCCTGTCCTACTGATATTGTTGATTCGATATTCAGGGGGCACACCCGCAATAAAACCATACAGTTCTGTGTATGGAGCCTCGTGTTTGAGATGTTCATTCTACAATAAAAATGTTTAGTAAAGCCCTTTCCAACCTCTGTGAGTTAGGTTCAGCCTCTATAAAATACCAAAAATGTTTAAAAAGAATATACAGATCGTTAAAATCTGTCAACTTTTCTCAGGTCCATGCATGAGTAGGTCATCCAGTCTATGCTGTTTCCGTGTAATCTGTCACCTCTAATCTGGAATTGATGATGGGAGAAAAAGGACCACAAGAGCCAGAATGCAAAGCAAAAACCATAACTGAAAGAGCTATTCATTTTAGGAAATCGGTAAACCTTAAGACATCTGAAATGAGTCATAACAGACATGCTCAATCAGCTGCTGAAACAAGCAAGCTCTAAAGGCAGAATTACTTTTAAATTAAAATATTGATTAAATTAGAGAGGCAGGTAAACAGTTCAGGTAGTGATGGTTCAAGGGTGCAAAGTGCCCTAAAGCAAGCAAGAAAAATGGACACCCTGCCCCATTTGGGTTGTAAACGACAGTGTGGAGCACACAGACTATGTTTTTTTTTTGTAGCTTTCGACTTGCAGTTTTGTTTACACAAGCAGGACTACAAGTCCCAGAATGTAAAGAAAAACCTTGGACTGGAGCAGCTACTCATGCAAGGAGCTGGAAGCTATAAATGCAGGGATACAAGCAGTAACATAGGCAGTGGCAAATGACAAACTTTGATCTATGCCAAGCCTGTGCCGCATTGTGAATGAAGGCCCCCCCCCCCCCCCCGAGAAGGATGACTTGAGAGCCAGGGTACAGCCTGTTCCCCACCACCTTTTATGACCAGCCGCGCCTGGATAGTGCAGAACAGAAAAGTGAGCATGGGCAGTAGACACAGATGGTGCCAGTTTTGGCCACATCTCTTTAATGTTTTCAAGATGAAGAAAGGGAGGGGCTATTGCGGAAAGATTAAAATGGTGGGAAAGGTGGAGGGCGGGGTCACCATCATGATGGATGACATGGAGAGAAGATCCCCCACGAGGCTATGATTTTGCTTACATTTTTTTTTAAAAACCTATTTTTTATTTTATTAGAAGCTTCTTTCTAAATAATAACCCAACCAATATCCTAACTGGGATCAGATCACAAACCGTCATACTACACAATATAGTAGATTAGAACAGTGCGAGCACTATCTTGCGTGCAAATAATGATGTTTCTTTGTCCTTTATGTTTTTTTTAGCCCTACAGTGTGCTGCTGTGGGAAGCAGGGTGCTCTTGAAATGTGACACGGCCTGAGAAAGAACTCAAGAGTAGTTGGAAATGAGGGAAAGCTCCACGCCGGGGGTCCAGTGGAGCTTGGAGCCCCCCGGTGCATCTGTCTTCCAGAGGGGGGAGCCGGGCCCCCCACATGAAGAATGACCCGCGGCCCCGCCCTCTCGGCCTGATTCGCATCACCGGCAGATGTGCTGTGAACAACACAAGACATATTCACCCACTTTGATAACATTCTCACCCTGACGTCAGCAGCAAGGACTCCCTGGGCTGTGGTGCGAGCAAAGGAGGTGGCCCGTTTGACTCCTTTTGGGGCAGTAAAGTACAGCAATTATCAGGGATCAATGCCCCCTTGGAGCTTTGGTGCCCGGTGCCACAGCACCCGCTGCACCAATGACCCCCGTGTGCCATCTCATCATAAAGCACTTGCAAATTGTTCCCCAGGACGAGGCGCCGATGGGCGGTAATTTATAATACATCACAAGCTCCAGCTGCAACCCCCCCCAAAAAAAACAAGCGCTGGGAAAGCTGAAAAAAGATTGCTTTGGGAGGGAGCGCATAGAAGATACAAGCGCGGTGAAAGCAATTCGGGGGTAAAATAATTAAATAAAGAAGCACTCTGACAACTGGAAAAACAAGCAGCAGTGAGATGTAAAAAAAAAAAAAAAAAAAAAAAAACACGGCCACGAGTGGTGCGCTCGCCACAGCGAGCCATATGCTTTCAATTATCGCACCCGTGTCTGGGCACGATAATTGAAACCACATGGGCTTTGGTGCGCATAACAGACACCAATAGGCCATGGGCGGAGCAATGCGCCCGCCTTTGGCCTATTGCGTGCTCTGTTTAAAACCCTGGTCCAAAGGACTCTCACTGCGCGAGCAGTGCGGCGCACTGCATCGCTAGGCGTGAGACCTAAAAATTAGTTATCGAATAGCAGAATAAAATACCTGCAACTAGGAAAATCCTGGCATTTTAATTTGGGTCGGGTGAAGGATGTGAGACATAGAATATATCGCAGGAGCAAACAGGCGAGATATAGGGGCCTGGACAAATTTCGCAGTGGGAAAAGAAAGGAGGGTCTACTATTTGATCAGTTCCACCCTTGTGGAGAAAGAAAAAGACACTCGGGCAACAACTGTGCTCTTCCTATGAAAAGAACTGGAGAGCTTCTGAAACAGGCGTACCACCCTTACTACATGTGCGATGTACTCCCTGGAGATTTTTGTCAATGGGAGACAGCTGTTACGTGGGTTCTAAGAGGGAAAAGCAGCCCTGCTGTAGGGATAATTAGTTTTTTCATTAGCATGCTGATGGCGCCCTTCACCTTTCTTAGCAGCTACAGAGCACTTTACAAATCTTTAAGCACACAAATAAATTCAATAAGTTTCCTTCCAGAGCAGCGGCTGGGAAAGCCGACAAGACATTATTTGGCCACACTTTCCTAAGAATGATCATCTTTTGATATGTTTGCTTAGCATCTTTTGAATGCAACAAATCTCTTCTCAGTGGAGAGATCACTGGTCCCATCAAAGCTGGAAGCATTTAAAGCCACATAAGAAGGGCATTCTCTCTAAAGCTATCCTTTGTTAAACTGCTGCAGAAGACACGGCCACACCCTAATTATTTAGTCGGAAGTTAGCTCAAGGCTAAAGAGCATCACGCCCCAGCAAATAGGCCTAGTTGTTACCTTTTTGTGTGCACACATTCAATCATAGATGCCACTTCAGAAAAAAGCCAGCCACAAATGTATATTGTCCAAGGCATTAAGAACTAGATATATTTAGGTATGCCTATTTGCTTCATTCAGCCAGTCAGGGGCTAAGAACTTTGTCGGGGTGCAGTCTACACAACCAATACAACAGAAAGACAAATAAACCAGCTTTACACTAGGGCATATCAAGGGAAACAGATGCAAGCAGCAGAAAGCAAGCGTTAAAAATCATGGGAAGTGGGGACTGGTTTAGAGAATCAAAACTGGTAACTCCTTTAGAAAGAAGCTATGGAGGTTAAATATAAGGACTCCTGGCAAGTCCTTAGTGGATAGGCCGGTGGGATCCTGTTGCCAAAACAGTTATGACTTCGATGTAGCACGCTTACCTACTGTTGATGATTAACTGTTTTATTAAGGCTAGAATGTTGTTGCTATGACACCCGGAGACTACTGTGAAGCTTTTCAGGGAACTTCGGAGGACAGGTGGGATTTTCTGAAGCCACCAGTGACATCTATGACCCCTCCACCTTCGGTGGTCTAGAAGGTAACCACCATCATTTAGTTTTTTCCAGCATTCTATTTGAGGTCCCTCCATTTTTCAACCATGGTGACTCAAGAGTGTTAGAGCGTCAGAATGACCAGACTCTAGGGTAAACCAGGGTGTTTTCTGCATACTGATGGAATAGGCACGCTATGGCTTCTGTTTTCACCCTAGTGAATGAAGAAATATTCTGAAAAGCATAGCGAGCAAAACAATTCTGAGGATCATAAACTTCTACATAGATTCAGGAGATGAGTCAAGGATCAATGGATACCAGCTGCTGCTCAAATCTCTGAACGTATGCAAATGCACAACAAGGAAAGACACTGGGCCCTCACACTTGAGTGTTTCAGAAATAGAATCAATTGATCAAGGATTCTTAATGCAACAGACCATGCAAGGTATCAGATTCACTTCTCTATCTCGTCCTGCTCCACATACACAGGTGATGAATGGTCAAAGATTTCAATACTTGCAATTACTGGGTAACGCAGAGGATCATGAGTAAGGGAGTCAAATCATACACAGGTGTCAATGAGTGTGGCACTGAAGAGGATGTTGGAATATATATATAGTACAAGTCCTTCTAGGAGAAACAAAGGTCAGTCCAGTGAGGCAGTGGAGGGTAGGATCAGGTAGGAGTGCAACAACAGCCGGCTAGGACATTGTGTTAGGCTACAGAATAAGACTTGGAGGTAACTCTGGAGGCCTCCGTTGCTTACAATAATACACACTTTTAGGAAATTAAGGAAAGTGAATAGATGTAGTGGGGCTACAAATTGGGACTCCGCAAACCTTTCTCCGCCCAAATTATTGGAAGGAGGAGTTTCTTGTAGCCTACATTCAGTTTCCAAGGAACTTTTCTTTAACCTTTAGCTTTCTCGTAATCAATATCTTGTTGATGGTTTTGTGAGTCTAGGTAGTAAGCCATGACCGACTTCGGTGATACTCTATATGGCAACACAATGTTCTCCTTTGCTAAAGAGAGAAAAGAAGAAGCCTGTTTAAATTGCTTAGGGTGGCTTCTGGTGCCTGTGTAAGATTGGGCAGTAGTGGACAATCAAAGGAGCAAAGTTAACCTGGGCCAGAATGCTTGCTAGGAGATAGTCATCAATCCATTTAATCGGTGTGCATGTTCGGGGCAGACTTCTTTGGGATTGAAATGAAGGAGACCAGGTTTAAGCTGCTGGCACTTTTGTCGGGCGGCTAAACATGAAGTTGGGACTTTATAAAGGCACTCAAGTAAATATAGGCGAGTGGTTGTGAGAGTGATTTGTATTATATATCACTTAAAAAGTCATGACAAATAGGTGCCTCCAAGTTGAAGAGAATACTTCAGTTATCTACAGCGCTTCATGTTAGTTTTCAGCCTACTTCTGAGCAGGACACTTTAGTCAGATAAGGGAATGGAGACCAAGGGCATCCCTATGATGCCGGGCAGTCAGACCGCCGACTGCTACTGCAGCCCTTTAGGGCCGCATCACATGCACGTCCATGCACCATGTTGTGCATGGCACACGGTGCACAGAGGGGAGTGAGGGACTGTATGTGCACCCAGAGACACTTTTTCAGTGGTCCACGATGAACGGGGGCCCTGTTTGGGGCCTCCAATATCCCCCTCTTGACAACCTCTTCATGCTGGTGTTCCCGCCATAAAAAGGCTGTCGGAAAGGGATATTGTAATCCCAACGGCGGTGCCTACCTCAGCACCTTCACCATACTAGGACAATGCTCCAACCTCTGCCCCGTCAGGATCTCTGATCCTGGCGGAGGCGGCAGTCTTTCATCCGACAGCTGTGGGTCCAACCACCAGCATCGTAATGTGGCGGTTGGACCAAAGGGACGTCGGTGGTCGGACCACAAATGCCAGCCTGTCAGTAACCCGACCGCCCGACTTCAAAATCAGGCCCTAAGTGTGATAAAGGGATTTTCTGATGATCACAGACGTATGATCGAATGGAGAACCCAGGATTAACACTACATTTTTCAGTGTCCACAGTTGGTCGGTTGACTACAATATCATATCTCATATCCAAGTCCAAGCAGACGATGAAAACTGCGCCCAGGTGTACAGATCCCCTGACACTTCAATGCTGGAGTATTAGTCAATTAGGTTTTGACAATTGCATCATTAGGACAGTCAAGTGGAGATTCAGGCAGTAGAGGCTGTGTAGAAGGGCTGGCCACCAAAGAGAACCACATAGAAAGCTTCACTTTTCTAATTAATGCAACTCACTTCTCTATCCCCGGGTGGTCTTTTGATGTATGAGCTGGTTTCACAGGTGGCAAGATAGGCATAAAATAAGGAATCACTTCAGAAGTTCTAATTAGTTATGCATATTTATGGATTGAGATTTTGGAAAAACTAACAAGAACATCCGAAGATGTGACTTTATACTTGGAGAAGTGTGGCTCACTGGTTAGAGTAGGCAGACCTGGAAGCAGAGGTCAGCCCGGGACCAGGGTTCAATTCCCGGCTCGGTTGGGTCATGAGTCCATAAAAATTGTCCATGGACTCGATAATTCTCGCTCCAGGGCATACTCAATTCATGGGTTCACACTCTGCGACTCTGGGCAATAGCTTGCTTAATCTCCACAATGGCCCCTCGCGGCGGGATGCCTGGCTTTCACCTTGTGGATGCCCTGCTGGGTTATCTTACAGGGGAATACCAGGACGGGTTCCCTAAGCAAGCGCTTAGAGACCGGTTGGTGATTTGCGCTATATAAATATCTGTACATTTACATACTTACAAGATGGCAGATAAAGAGCGGAGGGTTCGGACAGTCCTGTGCCCAGCTACTTGTACTGCCATCTACAGGACTGTTTGAAGGTGTAAGGTGTCATGAGTTAATATTGAGAATTTTGTGAAGATGGTGCATTGGAGAAGTTTTCGGGGTTAATGGTCTTCCTGAGGAAGTCATTGTTGTGGGCGGGGGTGACCGGGTGTCAGTAAAGTTATCTTGTTAGTGGTAAAATCGATCTGGGGCAATTTTATTTCTGGGGTTGGGTGCACAAGAAATCAGGAAGTAGCCTGGAAGATGCGGACGAAAGAGAAAATGTTGAAAAATGGAGAAAGTGTGTGCCATTGGAGTCCCTTGATATGGGCTGCTGGCTAGGTTAATACGTTGTGGGCATGCTGCTAATGATTTCTTGATGGCGGTAGAGAGCTCTTAGTCCGCTCATGTCTATGGGACAGAAATTTGATAACCTAGAGACATTTGATGGTGAAGTGATGCAACCTACAAAAGCCTTCTCTATGCAACTCCTTCAAATGTGGTGTCAGGCAGCTATTAAATCAGACCGCCCCCCCCCTAAGGACAATATTGTCGCTGTCCATAGCATCCCTTCAAGGAACTTCAAATTGCAGCAGCGTTGTGTAGGGAGAAATGCCCAGAGCTGAATAACAGGATGTTAGAATTCCATGAACAGCAGATGCGGTGGCAATCTGGATTTGATTCCCCTTAAACAGGCTTGCAATAGACCTGCAGACCCAGCCACGCCCAGTAGTCAACCATCTGAAACAACAAACTCACTCCGAGAAACCAAACTGGGTCATACAGATATAGTTACTTGGCACCTCCCCGAGATGAAGAAAAGGAAACAACTTTGTGTCAGGAACGCAAGAAAGTTGTACAATCTTAATAGAAATCTCTCCAATTCAGAGATGTTGTACAGGGACATACATGGCTAAACAAACATGACCAGGGTGGAGGAACCTCTCCACCCAAGATCAAGCGAAGAGGCAAGAGAAGTGTAGGTAGAATGACAAATGGTGAGGAAAGCAAACCCCTTACTGGTCAATATCAATGCACTGTGTGGGACCGCTGGAAAGCTGAAGGGGTGGATGTGGTTGAGGGACTGCAAATATGAATGACTTTGATCTCCACTATCCTAAAGGGTAAATAGTTGGTTACCTTTGGCATATGGCTTAAGCTATGCCATCGGCAGCACAAAGTGTACGTCCCACACGAGGAAACGGGCAAATAAGAGAAAGTTGCTTTAACAAAATACATAGAAGTCCAGTTCCAGGAATTGGCAACATTGTGAATGCAATAAATACGGTTCCAGTGCCATGGAGGATTGGGAAGGTAAATCTCACTTACTCAATATCTATGTGGTAAAACTTCTTGCACTGGTACTGTTCAAGGGGATATTCATGGCGAAAGGTGAAGAAGTCAGCACAGTTCAATGAAGTCATCTTAGACCCATAAAAGAGCCCATGCAGACAAAAAAGAAAGACAAAAAAAAACATCTTCATCCGTACAAAATGAATGATGCATGGAGCCAAGAATTCTCAAGTTTGGAGTGCCACATGATTGCACACTACCCCTTTCTTTTTCAAAATGGGATTGCAGTCGCTGGCTGAGGTGACTGACAACCGTAACTTCAACTGCTAAAGGCATCCTGTGACACTCATCTGGTAGTCACTTGTGAGAGGGTGCGGTTGGATGGAAGCACGAGTATAATTCCCACTGCCTCTGTGTCATTTAGCCTCAGAAACTGTACAACACCTTGTGACAAAGTAGTCCTAGATGTATGCAAAGGTTTTGTGGTGGAACTTAACCATGCCCTTTCCATTCCTGTGGCCTGTGAGTATGTTACTGGCCAACTTTGTCTGAACAAGTTAAAAACCTAGGTCTGAGCATGGCTTAAAAACTCTCTCAGGAGGTAGTGGTGCAGACGTGCACCTTATGTCTTCCTCGCCCTATCTCGTTGCACAACTCAGAAGCTCGTTGTTTGGATCAATCATTCTATTTCAGCATTATCGAGGAAACGCTAGACAGGACAGCATAGACAAACCAAATATCATCTACTAATAACACAACATAATTTAGCAATCATCTTTAACCTGGAACTCTGTGATCACACATGTGTTCACACAGCCTCACAGTTTTTATTTTCTCCATCAAAGCAGAGTTGAATTTAAGTCTATGTTCCTTGTTCTCCGAGCAGTGCGGTAGTGGGGGCACAGTTACCCAACAACGAGAATGGTGAAGTATGTGCCACTCACACCACTCAACGGAAGTGGTTAAAATGACCCTCCCAAGAAGTAACCTATGTTCTACATGCAGAGGACATAGTCTATCGAATGCGCTTTCAGAGGAACTGCTGAGCAACACCAACAGCACAAGGTTTTGTTATAGATAACTCACCGTTTTCATACAGTTCCAATCGGTGGGCCTGAGCCATTAATAACAATTAAATTATAGAGGGAGGGTCCAAATGTTGGTAGCCAAGACATGCTGTAAAGATTCAGGAAATATGGGGCACAAAAAAATCACCATTATATTGCATGTTGCAAGCATAAAATAGAAGTGTTGAATTAAAAGAAAGTAAACGCTACGTCATTATTTCTCCATTCCTTCTCCCCTCGGTAGGGATAAATGTCTGCCTTGGTTCACCCACTCAAGAACGCCCATTAAAAGCTTTTCTTCTTTTTCAGTGAGCTGCTGAGAGACTTTCAGGAGCTGACATGCCTCCATTAGAAGGCATAGCTCACCGTACTGAGGTTCACAAAGACTCTGCCATTGTACTCCATACTGAAGATCATGTCGCGTGTCCTCCATGAATGGGCACTCGCACCGCCGTTGCTTGTGCCCTGGTCTTCCTTTGCAATACATTTTTAGCCTTGTGTAACAGCCAAGCTGTGACCGGTCGACAGTCGGGCACCAGGCCAACATATACCACTTTGTACATCAGTCAATACAGTAGTTGAGCACCAGCAACATAGGGCCGGAAAATGCTACGCTACAGCTATGAGCAACACACACATGCAACTCGAAGCTGCCACAAGACAGATTTTTGCCTATTTCTCTGCTCTCAATGAATGACAAATCCGTGACCACCACCATTCATGCGTCACCAGGATCTTATTGTTAAAATGTATATAATTGTGTACAAATAGGTGGAATGAGTCATAGGCGCGCACGGCTCATGATGCCCGACGATGAGCAATAACAGCAATCTTGAATTTGGTTAAAGAGACTGAAAAACAGCTACAGAACCACCAACAAACACATGGATTATTAATAAGCCATGAGTCACCAGGTGACTCAGCCATACAAAGGAAGAGGTGGGGGACTGTTGGTTGAAAGCGCTTGTTTGGCCGATTCATGCGATTTCTCAAACTTATTTCTCCCAGTGTGCGTCTGTGGCTAAAAGTCTTGAAAATGGAATCCTTTGGTTTCATTGTTGGTTGAATTAGTCTCTGTCACACTGGTCTTCTGTCATTCAAGTGTTTTATGGCAGGTCTTGGGCATTAGCTAGTTCACAGAGGTCACTTTCAGGAAAATGCACAAGAATAATGGGGACAGGCAAAGATGCTGGCTCTACAAAGATCACACCTAAAACCCACTCCCCCTTTACAAAACTCTCACTCCTGTGGGTACAAACTGAAAGATATTTAACACAAGTCCGTTTAGATTTTAATTTGTTTTTAAATATTTCTTCCAGCACTGTGTACAGTGGCTGTAGCATATAACCCTGTCCTCATGTAGAGTATCTTTAAAAGGCCAGGTGTCTCGGGTAGGAATCTTTGCAACAATTGGAGAGAGGACTGGGCGTGTCTTATTGCAAACACAAAGGAGTGTAGGGCATGTCTCCTGTATCAAGAGCAGGATGTGCCGAAAGTTCAACAGATACTTGGTCCTCATTGGCCAGTCAGGCAAGGGCGATGTGGTGTAGACCTGATGAGGTCATGTTTGTTGTGGCAGGGGTGACCGGGTGGCAGTAAAGTTTACTTGTTAGTAGGGAACTCAATCTGAGGCAATTTAATTCCTGAGAATAGGGCAGGGTTGAGGTTCACAAGGCAACAGGAAGTAGGCAGGAAAAGGTGGTCAAAAGAGAAAATGTTGAAAAATGGGGAAGAGTTAAGTGAGTGCCATAGGAGACCCCTTGGCACGGGCTGCTGGCTAGGTCTATATGTTGTGGACATGCTGCTAATGATTTCCGAAAATAATCAGTATGCTACAGACATAATTTTGTGACAATAACCGCAAAGGATAACTACATTCAAGTTCAATCTAAGTTGCTTGAAGGACAAGTTACTTACCTTCGGTAATGCCTTATCTGGTAGAGACATAATCTAGCTGCAGATTCCTTACTTTCGAATATCCCAGGCATCAGACTGGATCCGGAAACTTTTACGCAAGCAATACCTTTGCGTACCGTTATGTGGCATCGCTGGCTCCATGGGGCGTCGTCGGCATTGTCCGCACCGGAAGGGACTTCTGCATCACCTATCTAGGTGCCACGTCTGCGCGCTGACGTAAGTTACTTATTAAGACTTTCCACGCCAGGTTTCTGTGCCATTAATTGCACTGACAGTGGTGTGCGAAGAACAACTATGGCCCTGATAGGGAGCAGCCCTGACGCAAAAAACGTGTCTGCAGTGCGGGGAGAATGGATGGGTTGGTAAGGAATCTGCAGCTAGATTATGTCTCTACCACATAAAGTGTTACCGAAGGTAAGTAATTTGTCCATATGATAGAGACGTCTAGCATCAGATTCATTACCTTAGAATAGATAACCCAGCAATACCATACCTGGAGAAGAGCCCATGGACAAGTTTAGACCAGGAAGTCCTCCAGGACACAGGGGACAAAAAGGGCATCCTTGCGCACTTGACTGTCCAGGCAGCAGAGCTTAGTGAACATGTGCAGTGAGGTCCCACGTTGCTTTCTGACAAATGTCAAGGAATGGAACACCAAGTTGCAATGCCGTAGTTGCAGCCTTAGCTCTGGTGGAATGAGCTCTTAAGCCTTCAGGAGTCTGTTTCTTGGCCCCAGCGTAGCAAAGTTTGATGCAGAGGACGACCCACCAGGAGATGGTCCTCTTCTGCACTGCACGACCTTTCTTTGATCCAACGTACACCGCGAAGAGTTGGTCATCTACCCGGAAATCTTTAGTGCGGTCAAGATAGAACAACAACACTCTTTTTAGGTCCAGATGGTGGAGTCGCTCCTCCTCTTCAGGGGGGTGCAGAGGAGGATATAAAGTGAGCAAGGTGACTGATTGCCCCACGTGGAATGGCATTACCACTCTCAGTAAGGAAGAGGCCCTACTGTGAAGCACCAACTTATCAGGAAAGATGATCGGGTAAGGAGGCTTGGATGACAGGAGCCTGCAGTTTACTCTGGCAGAAGTTCTTGCCACTAAAAACGTTGTTTTGATGGAAAGCAGTTGGAGGGGGCAGTTGTGCAGAGGTTTGAACTGAGTGCACATCAGGAAGGTGAGAACCAAATTAAGGTCCCACTGAGGCATGATGAATGGGGCAGGAGGGAACATATGTACAAACCCCTTTGAAAATCTGTTTACAATAGGGGATTTAAATAAATAGGGTTGGGTCTGGCAGCATCAAGAAGGCAGACAAGGTCGAAAGGTACCCTTTATGAGTGCCCAGAGCAGAGCCCTGCTGGGCATGGGTCAAAATAAAGAGAAGGACTTGAGAAAGGGAAGCAGAAAAAGGATCAATAGACCTTTCTGTACAATATTTGAGACATTTCTGTCACCAGCAGGCATACATAGACTTGGTAGAGGGATGCCTTGCTGCCAAAATCACATTGCAGACTTCAGGAGGAAGATCGAATGCTGTCAACTGCTACCGCTCCATCTCCACGCAATAAGGCATAGAGTTAACAGGTTCGGGTGGATGACCCTCCCCTGCGGCTGTGACAAAAGATGCCCCCCGAAGGGGCAGCGTGATAGGAGGATCGGTGCTCAGTTTAAGAAGCTCGGGATCCAGACTCTCCGTGCCCAGTCCAGAGCCACAAGAATGTCTTGGGCCGGGTCACTCCTGATCTTCTTGAGCACTCTGGGCAGGAGGGGTAAGGGCGGAAAGGTGTGTAGCTGGCATTAGCTCCAGTCAATACAAAAAACGTCTCCGAGCTACGGCTGCTTTGGAAACTCCAATTCACAAAACTCTGCCATTGAGCGTTCTTGATGGAGGCGCACAGATCAGATCTGATCAAGGCTCTCATCACTGCTGAAAGAGACCTTGCACCATCTCCACATGGAGATGCCATTCGAGATCCACTAGGCATTGACGGCTGAATTTGTCTGCCCTAGCGCTCAGGGAACCTGTCAGATGTTAAACCACTAGGGATACGCCCTGCTTTTCCAGCCATGTCCAGAGCCTCAGGGCCTCCCGACCAAGGCTCCACAACCCCACCTTGCCCTGTTTGTTGCAGTACCACATGGCAGTGGTGTTGTCTGTGAACACCTAAACCAGCTTCCCTTGATGGAAGGGAGAAATGTTTTCAATGCCAAGTGAATCGCTTGGAGCCCCAGAAAGCTGATGTGGAGTCCAGATTCTGCTGGAGACCAGAGGCCTCTCCCAGATGGCCGCCCCAGCCCAGGAGTGACACATCTGTCACTTCCGTGTTATCTGGTTGGGGAAGGGAGAGGCGTCTTCCTCTGACCCAATCGCAGTTGGTCAGCCATCACTGCAGGTCCTGTGCAGTTCCCTCCGAGATCTGAACCATGTCAGAGAGATTCCCCTGATGAAGTCCTCATTGGAAAGTCAGGTCCCACTGCAGAGCCCGCAGATGGCATGTGTCACTAGCAGGATGCAGGAAGCCATGAACTCCAGCAACCTCAGAGTAAGACTCACTGAAATCCAGGATGGAGGCTGAAACATTTGTATCATTGCCTGAATATCCTGGACTGCTGCTCGAGAGGATAGGCCAGAAACTGCACTCTGTCTAGAACAGCTCAGATGAAAGGGAGCATCTGAGAAGGAGTCAGTTGTGATTTTGGCAAGTTGATAGTGAACCTCAGAGAAAGCAGGAGGTTTTCCGTAGTCTGGAGGTGGGAGACGACAGCCTGGGGCGAGCTCGTCTTTAACAGTCAGTCGTGGAGATAGGGGAAGACTGTCACCCCTGATCAGCGCAGATGAGCTGCAACCACTGCCATCACCTTTATGAACAACCAAGGGGCGCTGGTAAGGCCTAAGGGGAGCACCATGAACTGAAAATGCTCATGGCCTACCGTGAACCGCAGGTAACCCAGATGAGCAGGCAGGACGAGAATCTGAAAATAACCGTCCTGCACGTCCAATACTACCATCCAGTCTCCGGGGTCTAGGGCAGACAAGACCTGAACCAGAGTGCGCATCTTGAACTTTCCCCTTTTGAAGAAGTAGTTGAGGGCTCGCAGATCTAGGATAGGATGAAGGACCTTGTCCTTTTTCAGGACCAGAAAGTAGTGGGAATAGCAACCACAGCCTACTTCTGGTGCCGGAACACTCTCTATGGCTCTCTTGGCCAAGAGAGCCCAGACCTCCTCCTAAAGCAAGGTCAGCTGGTCCTCCATCATCAGGCCGTAAGTCGGAGGCATGGAGGGAGGGGTAGTCTCGAAAATCAGGGGGTAGCCCTTCCAGACTATCTGAAGAAGCCACTCGTCCGATGTGATGTTTTGCCAGTTGTAGAGGTGATGGCTGATCCTACCACCAACCAGCTGCCCATGATCCCGAAGGGCATGACTAGGAAGGTTTAGAGGCTGCAGGGAAAGGAGTTGCCTGATTAGACCCCGGGCCGCCTGATCCACGGGGGTCGAAAGGAGCCATGCCCACAGCCGCACAGAAGTTGCTGACCTTGCATGGTCTTGTGGCTGGGAGATGGCTGGTGCAGCTGAAAGATGAAAAGCAGATGGTGAAACGGGCAGGCACATGAGGCTCAAGGACTTGGCCATAGCCTGAAAGTCCTTAAAGTGCTCCAGGGCCATGTCTGCCTAGTCTCCGAAGAAACAGGTGCCATCAAAGAGCATGTCCGTAAGGGAAGTCTCAACATTCCCAGAAAAGTTAAAAGTCCTCAGCCAGGCGTGGCGTCCAACAACCACCACTGACTACATTGCTCTGCCCAGCGAGTCAGTGGTGCCAAGATCACAACAAATGGTGAACTTGGAGCGTTTCTCGCCCGTCTGATACCACTTGCGGGAGAAAGGCCCAAGCCTCCTCCGGAACCTATGGCAGCACCTGCCCAACTGTTTCCCGAAAAGAGTGGGTATAACGGCCTAATAGGCACACAGTGTTCACAGACCACAATGCAAGGCTGGCGGAAGAGAAAATCTTCTTGCCCCAATTATCCAGCTTCTTAGATTTTCTGTCCAGGGGAGCGTAATGGAAGGCACCTTGTGAGGTAGAGGCTTGGACCACCAGGCTCTCGGGAGTAGAGTGATTGGTGAGGAATTTCAGGTTGGCCGGTGCAGGGTGAAGGCGGTAGGCAATGAGCCGAGTCACAGGAGCCCCTGTGTTGGGCTTGGACCAGGTGTCCAGAAGGATATCAGTTAAGGCCTCGTTGAAAGGCAGGAGAAATTCCGAGGAGGAGACACCCGGCTGCAGGACCTCTGTCAAGATGTTCATCTTGACGTCCACCGAAGGGAGCTGAAGGTCCAAGACCTCGGTAGTCCTTCTTACCACCACAGTATATGAAGCTCCCTCTTCTGTAGCCACGGTAGGGGGAGAAAGCAGGCCAGACTCCAGTGAGGTATCCAGTCCACTGGTCTCACCCAATTCCTCATACCAGTCCATTTTGTGCTCAGGCTGGTATTGTAAAGAGTCCAGCAACCCCTCCTTATCCTACTCCATTCCTAGCCCCTCAAAATACGGCTGAGGAACCGACCTGGGGCCCAAGAGTGCAGTCGGTGCCGAATCGGTATGAAAAGGCGCTGATCATGCTCCGGGTCGTCGGAGATAAGGATGGGATTAGAAGTGCTGGGGGGGCGCTGGCGGCATCAGGAGTCTTGGCACAGGGCCCAGCACTGGGAAAGCCCGCTGTGGTATGACCGGCTCTGGTCCGGATTCACCACCAAGTCCATTGTGGGCCACTGAAGGCTTAGCTGCTAGCACAGAACCCGATGGAGCCCCTTCTGTGCCTCTAGGGCCCAAATGTGTGCCAGGTCACCCAAACATGAGGCACAATGCATAATAGAAATTTTTAAGCGGGGTGGGGCCACTCCAGTTCTTGGAAATGCAGGGAATTGCAGAGCCGACCCAGGCGCTAGTTCCGCAGAACGAGGCCTGGAGTGTCGTGGCTCTTCCATTTCGTCGGACGATGGTCAGGAAGAAGAGGAAGCACGCTTCGTCTTCTTGTGTTTCTCATGCCTCTTACCTGACTGACTCAAACTTTGAGCTAAGGGACGAGAACTTCGGACTCAAGAGTGCCGCCCAGACCTTCTCCTCCACCGATACTGGGAACTATACTTCTGGGGTGAGCAACGTGGAGTCGAACGCTGAGCCGCAAGCAGCTTTAGGGACCGCTTCTTCAAAGCTTTTGGAGCCATGTCTAGGCAGTCGGAGCAAAACATCGAACCGTGGTCGCGCTCCAGGCACCAGAGACAAATTAAGCATGGATCCCTCCCAGACATGGCACGGTGGCAGGCACTGGATGGTTTGAATCCAGACGTCGTCTTCAACATCAAGGGAATAACCTACACAGCAAAATCATTGACAAAACATCGAAAAAACTATCAAAAAGTGGCAGAGGTTAGCTCTGTTCAAGGATCTCCGCAAGCTGGCACGGAAAGAATAGAACTGACATCAGCTAGTAGAGGTGGCGCCTATTATATAGGTGATGCGGACGTCACTTCTGACGCCGACGACCAGCGTGCAAGGGTATTGCTTGAGCAAAAGTTTACGGGTCCAGTCTGACGCCTGGGATATACAAAGGTAAGGAATCTGCGGCTAGATGTCTCTATCAGATATAGAAAGTACAATGAACATTCTAATTACATTCCCCCTCGTATCATGACCAAAAGCAGGGTGGGAGCTCCAGGCAAATTCTTTGTGGCAGGTAATTAATTTGCCTTTCAGGAGGACACTGTACCTTGTGTTAAAATATAAGCACATGAATTGTTGAGTGGAAACAGAAACATATTATTTAGCAAGTGCTTCTGTTTATCCAGAAGCTAAATTAGGAAGTGAATTTGTTTGTCAACTGGATTAAGTCTTGTACGAACCCTGTAATGGCAATGTACACATTACCATCACCGTCACTCTGCAAGAAGCCTCTACATTTGCAGTTGCAATATAGGATCAGCCTATGTTCCTAAAATAATATCACTGTATACTTGAGCCTGCAATTACTCTATCCAATAAGGTCCACCCACAGATAAGCCCAATGCTGGTCAAATCACACCACAACAATAAATTGTTGTAGCATTCAGGAGAAGAGTTAACCTCTTCAGTGCCCATGACGAGATAGTCTCGTCATGGAGCACGGTTGCGCTGTGCCCATGACGAGACTATCTCGTCATGAACCCCACCCACTAGTGCAACGCCCGGCACAGGAGGGGGAAAGGGCGTGGCACTGAAGGGGTTAAGGTGTTAAGGGCCATGGTGGGGAATGACAATGTCTATGTTGTTAAGTAAAAGAGCCAGTGTATGAACACCTAACTCTAAATAAACTTGGCAGGTCAGAATTTTCGGAGATGACATGAGCTGATCTTTGAATTGTACAAAAATGTGACACTACAGCGTCTTTCAGTATCACAAATTATCACCCAATTGATGCACAGCCGAGTAGGCGCTGTTGGGTACTAAACATGCAGCCTGCAGATTAATTTTGCTTTTTCCTGATATTACAATGAAAACTGGCAGAAGAATCCCCATTGTGTTTTGCAAACTATCGATGGAGAGAAGGCGGAGAAAAGTTGGTAATGAGAATCAAGAAATTGAAGAAGGACTGCTGTACTTAAGAAGGGAATGAGAAGAAGTTGTTATTGGTCACGCCATCGCAAACTACAGACTACAATCCAAGGCTATATTGGATTGAACACTGAAATCAACAGGAGAGGAAGGGAACAATTCAGGAGCACTCCAACTCCCCTCGAATTAAATCAAACAATCAACAGAGGAGTGTGCCAAATTTGGGGAAAAAAGGGAAGAAGAGCAAGCATGTAAATAATCACAGTAAAAATCTACTGTGGAGAAAAACCCGCTAGGTTTTCAGAAAAGCCCTCACTCATCTACCTGGTTGGTGACATGCTTCATCATTGGGCCCCACCAGGAGTGGCCGAATGCCACCCTAGTGTGCTGCGATGCCAGTATACTGGGGAGCTGGTAAGAGGTGTTCAGTGAAGAGTGACTAGTGAAATAAAAAATGTCTAGATTGTGTCAAAAAATACTTTATTAATTTTGCCAATCAGACATGAATAAAATATATAAAGTGTGGGATAAAGAATTAAAATTAAAAGTTCAGTTTTATCCCTGAGGGGCGGTCAACATGTTTCTGCCTTTAGGAGTGTTAGTCAGGCTTTCATCAGGACCAAGAGTGTGATGGTGAAACCCGGCGGTATGGGCGCGCTTAGGCCCACCCTAACCAGGGGTTTTAAGTGTTAAAAATATTAAAAAACACTCAGTGTAGATTCCATCAAAAGTAGAGAGGAACCGAGTTTATTAGTCGGTACAAAAGTTCAGTGCACCATGGGTCACGGGAGGGGGGTGGTGGCTTTTCTAAAAACCTAGCGGGTTTTTCTCCACAGTAGATTTTTACTGTGATTATTTACATGCTTGCTCTTCTTCTTCCCTTTTTTTTCCTATATTGGATTGAAGCCAACACAGGGAGCATAGGTCTCTGATCTTGATAAAGATAATACACTGCAAGTCTCTGTGCTATTTGGGAGTCAGTGCAATAAGAGGAAGCTGTGTTCACAGGGCCGGCTCTAGGGCAGTGCAACTGGTGCCACTGCACCGGGTGCGGACTTCGAGGGGTCACATCCTGTTTGCAAGTGTATTATAGTTTTAAAAGCACCTGCTGCGGCGTTCCTGGCCTCCAGGAATTTTCATACAACAAAAAAAATGTAAAGATAACTCCGGTGATTAATGTTCTTCCTGGAGTGAGATCGGAGTTTTGTCTAGTGGAAGTTTTGACTCATAGTAAGGTAGCTCAGTGGGTTAATATGCCTGCTGCAAAGAGCATGTACCATGCAGATCACAAAGTGCATATAATGGAAATAGGTCAGTGCTTTTTTCCAGCGAGATACCTTTGTTACCTGCAGGTTATAACTTAAAATCCTAATATAGAACAGTGAGCCAATAACTGTCAAAGAGATGCATGCAAACTGCAAGTTATATATTAGAGTGTTATAATGTTACCCACAGTCTTTCGTTATCAGTTCAGTTCAATAACTTTATTCGGGTAAATTAATACCCATAAAAGTACAGCATATTAATAAAGAACATAAACAAAGAATTGACAATACACAATACACAAATATTTGCAAAAATATCACTAAAACAATTCATAGCAAGTTAAAAGGAACTTCGTTGGTGATAAAATAATTTGTTATAAATAAAAAAGTATGCCAGCTAACAATAGTGCAAGGTGATCCATCCGATAGGGACTCAGAGGTCGGGCATGGTATTACGTGCTCTAATTGCAGATCTTAAAAAAGTGCTAGTGCGAAAAATCAGTTCCTCATCTGCCAGAGAGACTGAGCAAATGTAGGCATTATCCAAGCTAATTGGCCATCTTTTTTAAAAAAAAATGGGTTTAATAACCACTTTGTATAATTAATATAGTATTTACAAAAAAATAAAAAGTGTAGGATTGATTGGCCGCTCACCCCATCACAAGGGCATGGTACAAGGTCAAGATTATGTTGATAGCCAAGAGGGAAACATAGTGCATATCTGATTGTTCCTGCTCTTAGGCGAAATAGTAGGCTCCTTTCCCAATGGCTCATGTGTAGGGTGAGATATAAGGGTAAGGAATGAAAGTCCTGTGCAATGGACATATATCTGAGAACAGAAGGTTTCTTAGATTCCAGGCCAGTCCTTTCTTCGTTGTATTAAGAATACAACGCATCTCTGAGCACCTTTTTTGGCACAGTGTCAGCTATAGTTGGTTTTACAAAAATGTTTCCTTTATTGACAATACATAGGCTTTGATATACTCCACTTAACCAGGGAATTTCCATCCATTTATCACACAAGAGACAGTCATTAATGATCTCTCTTGAGAGGGAGGCAGCCTGATTCTTCCATATCGACAGCCAAAAGAGGGCAGGGCGGGCACGAATGAAATCCGAAATAAAATTAAGATTCAGTTCTCTATGACAGATGTATTGTGGTGTAGAGATTGGGGTGCCCAATAATTTCCTGCAAAACCGGTTTTCTTCCTGCTGTCCTGTTGGATACCTGGACAGTTTGTGGTACCCCAGATCTCAGCCCCATAGGTCGCAACAGGAACACACTGTAATTTAAAAAAAATTATTATGGCAGATAAAGCGCCATGTGTCTTTGGGCGGGGGAGGCTAACAATTGAATTGGTGGCCTTTGAGAACTTGCTCCTGGAGTGAGCAAAATGCTCAGTCCAGGAGCCGTTCGCAGCAAAGACCAAACCAAGATATGGAAAGGTACATGTACTTGTCAATTTCTGATTGCCCACTGCAATAGAGCTTAGCTTGCGCTTCCCAGGGCCACAAGACATTAAAAATGATTTATTAAAATTAACACATAAATCCAGACTATCCATATACTCAACAAAGGAGCGTACTAGTCTCCATAGAGAGTTCGGAGTGCGGGATAAAAGAACTGCATCATCTGCGTATAATAGCACGGGGAGGCTTTTGCCATTGATCAAGGGAACATCATGGGTCGAGGTTTTGAGCGAGTTGTTCAGCCCATTAATATAGATAATAAAAAGGAGGGGGGCCAAGACACAACCCTGCCTGACCCCTCTTTCAACCTTAATCAACCCCGAGACCGCGCCATTCGTACCAGTCCGCACCTGCGCCTGGAGATCTTTATGAAGGTGGGCTAAAAAGTATACCAGGGGTTCATCTAAACCATAGGCCAATAAAATTGCCCAGAGTTTGGACCTGTTGACATGGACGAACGCTGAGGACAGGTCCATAAAGGCCATGTAGACCGGGGATTTCCGTGCAATGGTGTATTTCCCGATGACCAGGTTGAGATTGAGACATTGCTCAATGGTACCCACCTTGCTACGGAAACCCAACTGACAATGTTCTAAAATATTGTTGTCCTCTGCCCATAGTGAATTTTTATTGTACAGCACTCTTCCTAGTATTTTTAAGGTATTATCAATTAATGAGATCGGCCTGTAATTACAGGGTTGAGACCGATCTCCCTTTTTAAAAATTGGGACAATGATGCTCTTGGCCCATGTGTCCGGTATGTTAGCGTGTGTTATACTGTTAAAAACATTTAGGAGTAATGGGGCCCAAAAGTCTGGTATCCATTTTATTAAATCAATTGGTAGCCCGTCAGGGCCAGGTGCTTTATTCCCGATGCTCTGTTGAATAGCCTCTTCTATGTCCGAGATAGTCAATTTAATGGCAGTAAAGGGGCCATAGTCCTGTGGATCAGGCGCTGTTTCTGGGGCTGCGTAGATTTGTGAGAAATGATTTACCCAAGTCTCACTTGATATATTGCAACTGATAGGAGTTAGTAGCTGGCCCATTCGTTATTCTAATGTTGCAAAAAGGGTTCATTTCAGTAAAAAAAAATTATTAAATGTAATCCCCAACTATGGTGTGATGTTTTCAATTCTGAGTTTGTGCTTGTCCAGACTAAGCACTCTTAAACTAAACTGTCTATCAATATGGATGACATGTGCCTCCTACACCTTGTAGTCCTCTGTCTTATGTATTGCAGTCCTCTGTCTTATGTAACATTCCTATACACTGATTTACACACATATAATTGATTGACTCTATGTAATCTGTGTGTGATGTAAAGTGTGACACCCTACACTGTATAAGTGGTGCTATAAACCTAATTAAATGCATCTAAGCTAGAGAGTGGTTGTGGAGACTTCAGAGGCGCTGTTAAAGGGTGGTAGTGAGGGAATCCGTGGTGAAGGTGGTCATTTGGGGACGCCAACAAACACTGTCGTACAGGGCGCCACCCACACTAAGGCAGGAGCAGCACATCTTATAACAGAGTCCGAAAAATGGACAGTGGATTTTGAGTGAGATACAGCTGTTGGCACCCAGAAAACCAGGTTTGATTTTTCAAGGAATTTAAGGCCCCTGCCTTAGCATCCTACAATGCTTTCACCTGAACAGTCAATCTCACAGCACCTGCTTCTCAGGGTCCTTATCACTGTACCCTTGAGGAAACTCAGGATAACTACGCACCATCGCAACCGTTAGGACATCGAGCGCACTTAAAACCTACATTCTCCAGAGAAATCAGGCCTTATATAGTACAAAAACAAACCCCAAAAAATAACAAGTTACTGGTTAGATTCCGACGGGGTTGTTTTCTTGATGGACTCTTGACATTTACCACTTGTTATTACAGGGCGAAATGTTCCCGCCTCTGTTTTTCTCTTTTTGGACTGAGTACACACCAGCGTTCTTCCAATTGTTGACTAACAACCAATACAGCTACTCCGTCCCAAGGGCCCGACAAAGCTAATGTATTTCGAGGATAACTAAAAAGCCTGTCACCATCGTGAAACATAAGGCACAACTGAAGGATTATTTCCTATCTGGTTGGGGACCGCTTCAGTAATGCCACTTCCGAACCCGTTATTTTACTATCACCACTTTCACGCAGGCCCGAGGGGAGGGGTCGGTGTTACTTCACAGCATTATCAAACAGCTGCTCCTCGCTGCCGCTTCTGTCAATAATTAGACGGCAGTGACGAGCACTATTTTTGTCTGCGCCAGTACGTCACGTCACGAGAGGGACAAATTCATTTTGAGAATGCGCCATCAATGGAGGGCTTTCAGTTCACTTCTTGTGGTCTCGTCGGGCACCGTCCCCTTCCTCACTCCACACCCGCGCTCTCTCCCCAAACACTCATTTCCCAACTCGAGACCCCTTCGACGATTTCTCCAGTGATTTAAGTAACAGCCTATGAATAGGCAAGGAGACATAAAAACCTATTTCTTATTCCATTTGAACCACTTATCGCACAGGTCTAGCCCACGCCCGATTAGCCTTGGCTTCAAGACGACTGTCTTTCCATGTTCAGCAAGGTCTAACGTGTAAGTGTCTCTGTTGAGAATCATTTTCCACTACCAGCTGTTGCACCAATCTCTAATGTTTTTGAGCAGTGGGCCAACTTGGTGATAAACCAAACTTGTTATTTTTACCGGACAAGCACAATATTACTTACCAGGTTCTGTATTAATTTAATTTAAACTTTGTGAAATTCTAATTTGACACTAAAGGGACCAACACACGCCACATCACCAAACAGTACACAAACAGAAGTAAGGAAAATGCATGACAGTTTCAGGTAAACATGGTAACCCTAGTAGTGGTGACAACAAAAGTAAAGATGGGTTTTACCAATTTTCAAAAACTAAACTGTTGCCACTAAAGCAAACAATGACAAAACTCATCTACGCGTAGTGCTCTTTTCCAAGACTAACAGTATGCAGGCCTTTACACCAAGGCTTGTGTGCTGCACTGTATTCCCTGATCAATACAAAGCCAAATCTCAGGGGTGCTTTACTTGATGCCCTGTGGATGCATGACTCCCACCCATGCGATTTGTAGGCTGCATGATATACCACTAACAGTTTTCCTTTAATTAAAGTTCCACCGAATACTCCTATCAGGGTGTCCTAGAATTACAACAAAAGTATGTAAATATATAAATATAAGTGATCCTGTCTCTCTGTTGCTCATGCTTTCTGGAGTCAAGAAACACACACACCTGACGAGGGAACATCGAGGGCTGTTGAGGGATTCAGGCCTTGTGGTAAGACAATGGAGACTAGCAGGAGTTCACACTCACTGGCCTTGTGGGCTGTGATTGGCCTGGTGACATAAGAGCTACTCAATTGAGGGGTTTGTAAGAACACGGGTGACAAGTGCCCCCGGAAGAGTTTGATAAGGGTTGCCCACCTCCATGGTATGCGAAATATAGATGGCTCTTTTCAGGACTAAGACCTTGTGTCAGGCAATGGGCACCAGGTATATTTCCTGCAACAAGAGAAATAGGCGCAATACACAATGCCGGAAATGGTAACCGCAAACAACCAAAACACATGCAACAATGGGATACTTCTTTATTCTCTTCGCTTTGGAAGAAAATACTAGCTAATGCAAGCAAGCATGTAGAACTATAAACACTGTTCCATTAGGCCCAATAAAATTGTACCTACATGGGGCTGCATTGCAACCCAAGTCCAGGCCTGATTGTCTACAGCAGGGGCCCTTTAAGAAGGTGGTGTGCCCTTGGGGCCTGACAGGGTTTGTAAGGATTAGGACCCCTGCAGTGGTAGGTGGGATAAGAAAGGCTGCAAAAATGGCTAAACAGCCTTGGCCCCGGCCTGGCTAGAGGGGGAAGCATATATGGCTGGCAGGGATATAAGAAGAAGCCTACGGTACATTCTTATGGGGTGAAATACATTGATTGCCCCTTCTATGCAGGGTAGGAATGATCAGAAAAAGCAAACAGCAATGCAGGGACCTTCCAAATATTGCTCTGATTAAACCCAACAGAAGGGTGATCTCTTGGGCAGGATTGCTCTCACAGTTAAGAGTCTTTGGGAGAAATCTGTTGTCAGTTGCGCCGTAAAGGTTTGCTTAAGAGCGCATGTTGTCATGAATTTGCAAACCTCAGGTTGGATGGGGATTACAGCTTCTAAGGTCTCTCAGTCCACCAGATATAAATATCAAATCTTATAGGTAAGGATAATTGTTGTTTAGGATGACTTTGTAATACAGGAAGCAGCGTATGAATTGTGTCATAGATTCTTCTGGCAGAGGTGACAGCAGCAGGAAGCAGTATATTTTGAGTGTATGATCATTTAGGTTCATCATTCACACGGACTCAAAGTATCCAAGATTAAGCGAGATCCAGGAGATTTTCACGTCAAGTACTTCCGAAGAGTAAGAGTGTTTTGGCTCGTGGCTATGGGAACATTCTCAGTATGAGATGCATTTTACCCATGCACACACATTCTCCCTATCAAATTATCAATGGACGTACGTTAAAGTTTGTAAATACAACTTGACCCAAGATCTGGGGCCATCCTTTTGCAGAAGCGATTCACAAAATCAAAGGGTTTGAGACCACAAAATTACCATGTATTAAGCCACTTTTGCAAGTCGGAAGAAAAGACTTGGGTGCAATTTGCCAGACTGCTGCAATGGTAATCTTTTCTTTCAATGATTAACTTTGAAATAGATCTGTTTAGGTAGATGATAAAATACATACAATTGTACAATATTTGATTCAGTAACAGTAATAACCGCCACCTGCAGCACTTATAAGTGGCAAAAACCGAGGTGTGGAGCACTATCTACAAATACGTTAGTTTAACCAAAATGTAAAGCCTTTGGCCGTCAAGTGTTAACTTTTGGCTGTTAAAGTTGGAGAACCATTAATGAAGTTTACATTCAAAAAAGTAAAATCACTGGATGAGTCTGGGTTTTTCTATTGTAGGCCAGTCAATGACCAACAGGCATATTTGGTAGGACTTCCCCTTCAAAACAGTGCACAAAGTGGTGCACACATCAGAGGCGCACGCCTCAAAATCAGCAGAATCAAACACACAGCAAAAATTAAAAAGATGGTCAACAGTCTGTACACACTTGCTTGATTTTTTTTATCACCTATACCAAAAGGAATTAGTCCCACTGTCCTCACAACAGGGCACTCTCACCAAACCCTCAAGTAGTAATATCATTAGTCAGTCAGTCAAAAAATCTTTCTTTCGGCCATGCAGGCAATAAAAGCATTAAAACAATACGATACATTTTAGCGAAATACAGCATGTCATTTTAAAACTATATACTGTGTTTCCCTTTTTTTTCCCCCCTAAAATCACTATAAGTATACAAATCGTGGCTGCATTCTTAAGTTAGCACCCCCAAGCCAGCTCAGTGTTCCGCAGCAGAAGATTGTGCAGTGTGCATAAAATACAATCATTTCTACATTGAGTGCATAGTGAGCAGCAATAACACGTGCTGTAACAAATGACTGTTTCGTTAAGAATTAAAACATCTTATTTGGTACTAAAAAACGTTGTTCTTGTCTATTAAATACGATAGAAAGAATAATAGGGATGCCGATTTAAAATAGATAAAATTATAGGAATTATAAAATACCTGACGGTGGTAGATTGGGTTGGGGGTCAACATGTGAAAGAGTGTGTACATACCACATTGTTCTAAAAGGTGCATAACATAACTAATAATTGCTGTAAATCTAAGAATTTCCTGTAGGAGCTTTCTCTAGAATAGCTCTCTGAGTGCACCACATGGAGTATAAAAACCCCGAGATGGAGAACACAATAGGCATATCAGTGTCATATTTAAAAAGCCTAAACACCTCGGCACAATGTCTAGTCCCCATGTTCCTACACAATTGTAGCATCCACCGAGACCTTGACTTCCCATAGGCGGGGCAGAAGAAAAGTACGTGCATTTCAGTTTCCTCTGCTTGGTCACACCCTGGAAAATCTAGAGTGTGGGAGCCCTGCCACTTATTAGTAAATGATCGAAGCGGGAGCACCCCATGTCTAAATTGGAGATAAAGCTTCTGTGCTAGAGGCGGTTGAATATAATCTAGCGCCGGTTCTAGCCTATATTGCTGTTTTATTTCCAAGAACCTGGAAGTTAGTCATCCAAGCTTGGTCCCCTGCCATAATTGGGCCAGTATAAAATCCCTATGGGTCTCGAGGAGTGCCTTTCTGGGGGTCCTAGGACAGATTTCTCCAGCTGATGGCCACATGTTTACCCTCCCCAGAGCCTGGCAAGTGTTCCTAATATAGGCTAGCCAGGGGATTTTCCCCGCACCTTGTAGCCTCATAACATCCTTCAACTCCTCTTTGTATTCGGCTAGTTCGGGGGTACTCGCCAATATAGGAGAGGTCTAGAAGAGGCTACATCTGCTATAGGGCTGATCCCTAGGTCCATCCTAAGAGGTGTTAATGGAGCGCTAGTAGGAAGACCCAGCAACTGCCTGAGAAATGAATTCTCTGTCAATGATAGAGAGGTGGGTGAACAGTGGCCCCATAATTCTACCCTATACAAGGCCGCACCCCTTGCCTGTGCCTTGTAAATTTCTGCTACAGGACCTATCACTTTGTGCGTGCAGCTCTTGTAAACTTTTATGATACCTCCCGTAGACTGGGTCCATTTTAAACTAGCTTTCTTTATTTGTGTCCCCCGTTCCATTTTATCGGTTAGTGGGATCCCGAGATAATCAAATATAGACACCCTCTCTAGGGCCCTTCCATCTAGTCGGGGATTTGGGCAGTTCGTGGTGTTTGCGTTAAAAACCATATACTTGTTTTTTTTTGTAAATTTATCTCCAATCCCCGTTTTTTGCAAAAAACGCTGCATACATCAAAAACCCTCTGTATACCCATAGGTGATTTGGAAAGTAACAGCGTGTCATCCGCAAACATAAGAGCTGAAATTTTGCTGTTCACTAACCTGGGTGCATCGATGTCTTTTCCAGCCAGCAGGGATTCTATTAGGCCGTTTATAAAAAGGGAAAAGAGTGTCGGGGCCAGAACACATCCTAGGCGCACCCCTTTCTCTACGGGGAAAGGGGCAGAAAGTTCACAATTTTTGCCATATCTTATCCGTGCATAATTATCTTGGTGAAGGCGTTTCAACTGGTAGCAGATATCATTAGTAAACATCTAATTTTTGGGGACATTCTTCTGTTCTCCTGGCAGGCCCACACGCCTGGTTTAGGCCATGAAGGCTCACATTAAATTTTAACAAACTGATATACAATATAGTCCCCCAAAGATTGCCCTATCACCAAGTGGTCCCCTCAGTGACATTAACTCGCATGTACCTGTAGGCACCATCATACATAGACATGCACACACGTTACATCAGGGGTTCCCATCCCAGGTCATCTTATTTGGGCTTTGCCATTGTTATCGGGGATCAAACTTGGAAAGACAGATGGACACTTTTTGTCTCACTTGACTGGCAACTAGCTGTACATGACATACAAATGACAGCTTCTTAGCTTCAGGGCACTGTTGCACATAAGGCCTTGTAATGAGCAAAAGAGACGGGTTACGAGTATCAAAGTCATCGTGTTTAATTTGTCTACATTTCTGTATGGTCCCACATTTTCCGCAGCAAGAACTGTAGCACCAATGATGAAACCGTTCTGAGAAGCAGTGCCTCTGTGGATGGAGTCTCTCTTTCCAACCACGGGCACTTGAACCACCACTGGGATGACATTGAAAGCCTTGGGTACAAATGACAAAACCTCTTCTCCAAAACTAGCCAGGCTGAAAATGGATGGGGGCCTCAGAAACGGGGACGGTGCCTTATTAGCTGTCCTGTAACCACAGTCACCACTTTGTCTGGGTGCCATCAAGCAGACCCGGCATCGCAGGGCCGACGGATAGCAGGTCAAACAAGAAGAGACATGTTTCAGTATGCAGTGTCCCAATACCATTACATTTCTCAGCACAGCATCAATCTTTATTTATAGCTCCAGTCGCCTCTTTGTGAGGCAAGAGAGGGGACTTCACTGAGCAATGCCACTTTAGTTTTGCTCGCTGTTATCAGGTCCCTGAGGAGAGTGCAGACAGCCGTTTCACCGGTAGGCGGTTTTAAACACACCACAGATTTTAGAGGTGAAATCAGGGATTTCAGTCTCCTTTCTTGCACTCACTCTGGCCAATCCACTCAAAAGACACTTTTAAACAAAGTTGCTTTGGGTACTCATTTCCTAACTCCTAAACAGCAAGCATTGGCAAAGACAGTAGGTTTCACCTTTGCGACCTATTGGCCTTGCCAATGGACTTTAGTGATGCTGTACAGCATTCCTGATGCTGTGCAATATGGTGCCTATGGCGCGGTCTACGCATCATTATATAGCTGCATGTGCGCACCCACAAAACGAGGCAAGCTTGCACTTAAAAAAATATATATATTATTTCCTGATCAGAGTTGAACTGGTAAATTAAAAGAAAATAGCGCAAATGTATTTTTTTCTTTTAAAAGCAAATGTGGGAAGCAACATGGAAGGCATGGGTTGGGAAAGCAACACGGAGGGCGGGGGGAACAGCATGAGGGAGGGGGTTGGATGCAATGCAAGGATGGAAGCAACGCAAGAGCAGGGGCAGAAATAACACAACATGGCCAAGAGAGCAATGCAGAGCGCAAGGGGGAGGAGGAGCACATGGGCGAGAGATCAGCGTGCAGCTGGGCGCAGAACCACGCAGGCAACAAAGCAGCACAGGAAGAGACATACAAGGGCGAGCACAACACAATGGAGAAGGAGGGTGAGAAGCATTCGGGTAAGAAAGAGCAACATGGAGCGAAGAGGTGGAGAAGAGAAGTGCACAAGGGAGACCACTGTAAAACACATGCACTCTCATGGATTACTTCACCAAAAAGAAAAAAAGTAGTGCCAGAAAATTAGGCAGTTGAAGGACACGAGTAATGAGGCAGTGCTCCAAGGGAGTGATTAAGACAAGAATAAAAAGAAAAGCCCACAAGAGCAAGCACATAAAAAGAAGCAAATGAGAGTAACAATAAAGCCAGTTAAGATAAGCAATGGGTGTGCTCGAAGGCCACTGTAAGCTGTCAATAGGTCTTTTCGCGAACAACTTGTGCTATCTGGTAGGCAAGACCTAAAAAGATTCACCATACTTCATGAACTGAACACAGAAATTCTTATTTTAGGGAAGCTGTAGCTTTCTCAGCTGAACACTCTGTGGTGTCTGAAGTAGATGAAATCTGTAGCTGTTGGTTTTTGTTCCTCATCACAAATGGTACTTCGCTCTCCTTGTTGGTGACCCCAAGAAAAGAACTATGACCTTGCTCAACATGATTTACAAAAAACACTACATTTCTCCAAAATCATAAAAAGGAGAAGAAGTATGAGTACACGTCTAGCCTGAACAAGGACAGCCTCAATTAGTAGAAATCTGAAAAGATATGTCCAACCAGCATGGTCAAAGTCAACATGTCCCTACTTTAAAAGTCCAACCTATTGGCTTTGCCACTGCTTTTAACCACTGCCAATCAATGCAAATGCATGAACATGTGCTTTGTGATTCGTACGTGTCATGATGCATGGTGGCTATTTTACATTTATCGTTCTAACATGGTGGATACGTCAGACATGTATAACACTGAAATATAATAAATAATAACATATATTACATGAGGCATTGGGAGGAGTGAACATTAAAAATGTTATTAATTAAACGCAAAAAAGAAAGAAAAAAAAAAGTTGCCTGGCAATTGCCTGATACTTGTAAAAATAAATAAAAGATAATTCTAACACAGGGAAATCGACAGGAAGCAGGCATCAAGGGAGATGGAGCGCGGAAAGACTGTGCCTTGAAGAGAACGAAGAGAGGAATGAAACCCATCCAAACACATGAAGTGCTCAATACTAAATAAAAAAAGAAACCCTTCTACAACTCATCCAATGAGAACACTGAAATGGTCCTGAGCAGGATAAACACAAGAATAGGAAGTAAAGGCATCAAAATCAGAGCAGACAATTGAGTTAGCAAAAAAAGCATCACAAACAAGGGGCGAAGTCAAAGCCAATCTAAGTGTATATTATGTACTGTAAGCAATACGTCTTGCCAACAGGGTGCTAACGCAGACTCTAACCAAGACCTAAAATCATGTACTATACGAGCATTGCAGGACAATCTAGACAGCCTCTCTGGAAAGTGCTGAGCGCTTTCTATAATGAGTAGGAAGGATTCCATAGTCACTTACAATAAAAGCCAATGAAAGTTTCCCACCAGGGAGTGGGGTTTTTATTTCCATTATCTGCGGTTCTTAATCCTGGGGGTGTGCAATGGGGATGTCCACTGTGGAATAGGTAAAAATAAAAAAGTATCAGACAGTCTGCCAAGTAACTACCCAAACCATTTCTGCCTAGCAGCAAATAATGTAAGTGCTTGAAAGAAAATTGTGCAACCAATGGTAAACACTGGACTCACAGCAAGCAACATGCTTGCGTAACAGGTGAAAAAATATCATGTATAGCTGCTACAATGTGCCTCGTTAAAATAAAAACTAGGGAAAATCCGTGGTAGGAGAAATAACAATTTTCAATACTGTGCCAGTTCAGAATGTTCATAACAACGGTACATCACATTAGACAACACACACCACATTCATCCAACACGGCTCAGATATTCCATATAGCTGGGTATCAACAAGCTCAAAACAGCACGCAAAATAAACAAAACACACGGCTGCGTATGCATCTTGGTGCTGCGCTTGGGATGCGAAGTTGCTGTGCTCAAAAAGGTATGTTTCACTAGTAAACACACAATAGCCAATAGAACACTTTAGAGGGAACACTCAATGTCAATGTCAAATGTTTTTGTAGAGCGCACATATCACCAAAAGGTCTCAGGGCGCTTTGCAACCAAAGACAAAAGGAATGTACAGTGACTAAAATCCTCAGATACCTAGATTTAGTTAGCAAAGAGCCAAGTCAACACTGACCATACAAACAGCACAGGGCAAATGTTCCATATTCTTGGGTATCACAGAATACACAATAGTAACAAACATAGTAATAAAAAATCACAACCTATTAGTCTGAACAACTTAGACCTATCCAACACAGTTCAGAGGCACAATACCGCTGGACTTCACTGAGCTCTCATATTTCCGAGGCAACATTTAACAACATTACTCTAACACACCCAAAACCACACATATAAACGGATTTATAGGGAAACTGTGGACACTAATAAAATAGCATACCAATCCCTCAGATGATACATACCCGAATGTTTAACTATCTCAGGCCACACACAGGCAGGCAGACACACACCAAGAACCTTAACCATTACGCGCACGTGCAACCAAAACACACAAGATTGGCCATTGCCACACTACCGATGGCTTTGCTAAGAGAAAAAACAGACCAGAGCTGTACAAATCTTTATTAACCTGTTTCAGTACTATCACAATGTCTGTGTCAGAAAATAAAATTACAGCAGAATTGAAGCCACCATAAGCAATGGAACTCTGAAAATAGAAGTGTTGCTCAAACATCCGAGATTGCTAACAATTATATTTTCGGTGGTATACGTGTGTGCTAATAATAGGATGCTCATCTGTCAGACAGCCAAAACTGCTATTGCAATAGGCCAATGTTGTGCTCAATGTGCCAGTATGTCAAAGATTACCATCAATACTCAAATAAACTACATTTGCTTGCAGTGTCTAAAATGGCAGATATTTTACAGACTGAGGCTTCAGGCAGTAGAAATTTCCACCAGGTTATAGACACTGTCACGTCACAGACAGACAGACACACACATACATACACACACAGACACACACACCAACCAAGGCATATATTCACACTCCAGTTTTAGTTGCCCTGTTATTTTAAACCCCAATTTCTATGTTTTTTGCCCTAACGCCTTGTTATTTAGATCACCACTTCTTCCTTTCACCGATTAATATGCGTTGCACTATTTGGGATACACGATACACGTTTCTACAATAGCCCCAGTAGGTAAAGTTCTATTGCCCATGCTTGATGTTTTCATTTCATCTTCTTCCTACTTAGGGGCCGATTCCGATCTCGCTGGGAGAAGGCTCTGTCCGACTCGGATCCGGAGGGCTTTCTGACCAACTCGTACTCCGGGGCTCCGAGCGCCCGAGTAGGATGCGAACAAGCACTGAAGGACACTGGTTGTTTGGAGCCCTATTGAAGTCAATGGGAGCCTGTTGTACGACGCGTACATAGGCTCCCATTGATGAAAAAGGTACGTTGCGCACAAAGGCTCCCCCTGTAGTGGGGATGCGTCTGTGCCATCCGCACCGTACATGCATGTGTAGGGGGACCCTTGGGTCTACCCCTGTGATCGACTCGCAAGGCTACGGGTGAAGGGGAGTCCCGCGTGGACCCCCGAAGTCCGCTTCCTGGAGCGTTTACGTGTCAGATGCTCTGACTCGATCCAGCTGTCCGATTCGTGCATCGTACTGGCTCGGTCGTAAATTGCCTCCATTGCTTGGCACGGTTTGCTTACGGATGAGACGTACGGAGCGGTTCGGACCCGGAAACGATTCGGTCGGCGATTTCGCGTTTCTCGCATCGTACTTGCTCGTTCGTACAGCTGTACGAGTCGGACGGAAAACACACGTACGGCTCGTACTTTTTCCGGCCGGATCGCGTTCAGAGCCCTTCCGAGCAAGATCGGAATCGGCCCCAGAGTGCCATGCTGGCTCATGAGAAACGAGGGGAATTAAGGATCTGTTGGGTGATTTAAAAAATTAAATGTGTATAACTGTAACTTTTACTCTTCTCTCCAGACAGCACCATTCAGTATTTACTACCACAGAAAAGAACCAAGGCTGCGGACCTTCTGAGTTCATATTCAACAAGCATTGGCAAAGCCAACAAGTCTGGTGTTGACTGCAAGCCATTTGGGTTTGTCTTTGTTTATTTTGTCATGTTTTCTGCAAGAGTTTATTGCTGGACATTTTTTTTTTTTGTCTCAAAAGAACAAAATTCAAAAGTAAGTCCCTAGCACTGAAGAGAACTATCTTGTGTGTGAATCTGTTCTTTGTGAAACCGCACCATAATAGTTCCTGGCACTGATTTACCTATCCCGTGTTGTAGTGGGCTAAAGAAAAATGTGAATGACACAAAAACACCAATGGAAGAAGAGGACTGGCAGAAAGCCCCTGTGTGTATATCGTACATAAAATGTTAGTAAAGGTAACGTGTTGGTAAAGTTAAAAAAGCCTTAGCTAACACCAGACCTAAAAACGCCCCTCGGTATCATTCTACAGAATCCGTAGCGCATCCAAACTGATCCACTTTCCTGCAGCCTGCTGATCCCTGGAGAAATACCTGGTTGCCTCCCTGGCCAGCTTGGCTGTGATATTGTTGTATTCACAAATTCAGTTGTGTCCCTCAGTTTGCATTGTGAAAGGCGAGAGTGAGAAGACACTGAAATATCAACACCAATTTTTAAAAGGAACAACTGCTGCCAAAGGGAACAGCAAACTATTGCACCTAGCTTGGTCTCATCAATGAAATCAGCAGGGAGAGCAACACGTTCTGTGATTGGCTTAGTCTTGAGATACTACTGGGTAAGGATCGCGCAGCTGCCTCTAATCTGTGAATGATACGTGGTTTCAGCTTGGGTAACACAAAAGTCTTCTGTATTTTATTTTGAGAAGTACATGCACGTAAGATGAACAGTTGAGTTTATTTTCACACATTTGTGATATGCAACTCCAGACAGTTCTGGCAGAAAAATCAACATGGTTCCTGCTTCATCTGGGCATTGTTTTCTACGATCAAGTGTTTTTTTGGAATTATCTATTTATTATTATTGTTTTCATATTGTATAATATTGTTTGTTACAAACCGTTTTGCTTTTACCGAGAGGTGAGCAGGACGATACAACACATATCCACATGTACATAACTATGATTTAGATGTCATTCACACAGAAGATAGAAAATCCTGATACATTTACATCACAGTAAAAGTTACAGAATGAATTTTCAGTGGTGGTGACAGGGAGGGAATCTCAAATTTGGTTATCCTACAGCCCTGGTTTCTTCCCTCAGGGTAATTTCCTGATAGAGATCCCTCAGATGAGTAACGGGCCAAAACTGAAGCACTGGAGGGATGATTCTACTAAAGCGTCTTGTCATCCTTCACCCAATATTGTTCTTGATTACTTTGATGACAGAAAAAACCTTCTCTCCGTATGTAACTCTTTGTATCGGAAGCCTCCTTCACCGTCCTAAACAAGAATCACATTATCTATAAACTATATTTTTTTGTATTCCCTGTGTTAATCAAGCTTCCAGGAGAGATCAAGAGGGCCACAGGTATTGTCCCCTTGGATGGCTAAACACTCTTCTCACATGGCCTTTACAACCAAATGGAAAGTTGGCCCACTATTTATAGTTCCTTTCCTTTCCAGAGCCTTATCGAAAGCCCTGCAGCTCCTCATCACAAGATATAGCATTCAGATTTTCATTACTCTTCACAGCTCTATAGTTCCTCTAATGGTGAAGGTACTCTGCTTTGGACCAGGTGTCCCATCTCCGTTTGCCCCAATATGTTTATGGCTATTCTGAGCGCTCCTTAAATTATTGGACTGGTTATAGGCCAACTGGAGTCCTTCCCTGTATAGCCCAGGGCTACTGCTAGAAAAATAGGGGCTCAAAATGGTCCCTATAATTTTTCGGGTAGGTGTATCACCCCTAAACATCATTACTGTGAAGGTACTGGCTGAACTCAGGGAACCGATCGTTTTAGAGAATAGAATGTGGTTGTCCCCAAAGGACATAGTCTACTGCTCCTTCACACCCAAGTAAAGTTCAGTACCGCCCTATGTCAGGAACAATTCGATTCCCCCTTACCCAAAGTATGTGTTGTTATTGCGAATGTGAGCTCAATCATGCCCTGCAAAATAGGCATGTGAAATGGTTGCTGTGTACTTGAGAGATGATAGTTCCTTCCCTCTGCAAGGGGATTCCTTCCCTCTGGGGATCCTGGTGTCACCCAGGTGTTGCTCACGACTACTGATCTCAGGGAGAACCCTGCCTTGGGCTTGTTTCAGGCTCCTCCTTCCTGCTTTCCTGCCTGGGTGAATACACAAACTTTCTCTCTCAGGCAGTTCAACTAAAATGAAACCGAATACCAAGGAAGCAATAGCAGGAAGGAAACGCATCAAAGATTTGTTTTTCCTGTCTGGTCTGGGTTTAAAATGGGCATTGCTTCAATCCCATACCAACTCTTGACTCGCCAAGCGCAGGAGGATGCCTATGAAAGGGCATTTCCTGCTGATTAGCTGGTGGTACAATCCTTGAATATGGCTTACAGCCTTACTTGCCGTAGAATGCTGCCCATCTGCTACAGACTGGGAATATAAGCAGAGTTTTGAGGCAACTGAGTTGCATGTAAGCTCAGGTCCTAGAAGCACCAACTGTTCATGCTGGTGCCCTTTAAAGCAGCTCTTCAACATTGGTAAGCTGCAATACACCACCATCGAGCTGCATGAACTGTTGGTGCTTCCTGGACCAGTGCTGATTGCTGCGCATCTCCTTAAGATCTGGACAAAACTTGGTATTCTGCCCGTGGCTCTGATGTTGTCTGCCTGCTGACTGGATGTTAACCAAGAGGAGATCCCCCACAGCCAAAGAGACCCGAGGAGCAGCAAAGCGTGCCTAGAAGCACTCCAGACACCATTCACGAGAGAGGGTGGATGGCTGCAACAACCAAAAGGAAAGTTGGCACAGTTAACCCGCCCACTCATCCATTCCTTTCCCACCCTCATCTTGGTCCAAAGTTGAGATCACTGATTGATCTTGTCTTGACCTAATACAGTGGGCTTGCCATGACCACCATCACATCTGTGGCCTGATCTCTGCTGAAGCAGTATCAGGGCATTTACAATCTAGAGGCACTGCACTGCCCTCATAAGCAAATAGAAGGGAAATGCCCGACCCTACTTTAGTAAATAGCACCCTATGTCTTCTACTGCAACTCACTTGCACAGCAAGTGCCCTACTTGTTCCACAGCCATTGCCACTTTCCAGGAGGCATTTCTTAAGCAGCTAACTTATAGGGGGGCAAAGAAGCTAAAAGATGGGGCGGCCATCTTTGACCCCTCTTGGCTCCTCTTCATACCCGTTGGCATTTTTAATTAAGAAATAGAATTTCCCTACTTTTTTCCTGTTCAGCAAAGGTAGGCTAGTTACAGTAGCCGTACAAAAACTCACATACGATATACATACACGCCTACAGACCTGATTTAGATGGGATACTTTTTTAGGCCAAAAATGGCATTATTTTAGGTGTCTCCCGCCTAAAATTGCCTTTGCTTCAATATAAGCCAAAGGGGAAAATACATTCCCCCGATTTTTTTCCCCAAAATCTCACAGTTCGAAAATGTTGGCATGTGTAAATGTATGAGTCCCAAAGCATCTGTCTGACGACCAATCAACTAGAAGGAACGCAGAGGAGAAGGGCTTAGGATGTGTAAGTGACAGGTGGGTGCTTTTGGTCAATGGACAACGGCGACAAGTGCCCAACCGAACACAGCTTCTTTGGCTGGAAAACACACCCATATTGGAAGAAAAAAAACTCCAATGTCTCATGTCACGTGGCTGTTCGCTTTGATCCTGTGCTGTTGTGCTGGGCTTGGCAGCATCTCTTGACACCACTTTGATTCCGGCTGCTATCCATTACAGCTGCTCTTCTGATGTAAATAACTAATGCAGACGGACACGGGGGCAGCATTTCCTTTTGCTCAGTGGAGAGCAGGAAAAAAAAAGCCCATAATCAGACAAGGCAGTGTAACAGCCCTTTATTATTTTACTGCTGCTTGTTACCCTCCAGTATTATGTGCAAGAGGAACCTGCCAATTATCTCATGAGAAGGGTATCACCTTCGGCTGCCGGGGAGGCCGCCGAAGACAAACACGGGTTTAGCCTGCTGACATGCTGTCACACAAACAGCAACCTTCCTGCGTGAACAGAGGGCGAGCAAAACAAAACAGCAAACATACAAACACGCCATGTCTCGGGGAAGCACTGGCTGGGGGGGAGCCGGGACGGAGCGGGGAGTGTGTGCGATGAATAGCTCGGAGCAGTCTGCAGGTCACACACAGTGTGCAGCAGCAAACTCAGTTTACAAAGAGACATCTGTTCCATTACTTCAATGCATTGTGGCTAATTACATCCTGGCCTGTCTGCGAAATGACAGCCACTTACTCTCCAGTGAACCATAAAATCTGTACATGTTCGATAGGAGGGAGAGAGAGAGACAGGGAAACAGATAGATGGAGGGAGCAGGGAAGGAGCACCGAGAAACATGCATCACCTCTCCTGCAGCAGAGAGAGGAGGGGCCAGAGCAGCCGCCAGAGTGGGGGAGGGGTGGATCTCTGGGTGGAAATGTACTGAGAGGCAGAAGATGCCAATTTTGAAGCTCTCCCCCAAAGCTATTGTAACAGGACCAGCAGCGAGGGCCGTGGGAGTCTAGACTGCACAGAAATGTGCGCGCTTGTTTACAGAGCAGCACAGGCGTCAAAGCGCCTTATGCCCTCCTGGAGACTTTCAACCGGTCCTGGCTTTTCAGCCAACAGCATCATGCATGGCAGGACTTTAGTTTCGCTGGTCTCCCTGGAGCACGTCTGGGCCTACAAGTTCCAGCATGCTTAGTGTTCTTGGCTGGAAAAGTAGGACTAGCTGAAAGTCACCTAAATTATATGAGACAGTTTGTCAGCTATGAGCCAGAGGGCCCGCCAGAATGTCTGAGCTGTAATGCTACACAGGGATTAACAACAAAATACACAATAAAAAATAACACATTTTAAAAAAAGTTAAACGTGAGTAAGGCATAAAACCTTTATTTCACATTTAATATATTAATTCCCCACTAATCCAGTTTGGGTTCCGAAATAACGTGCTACCAGCTGAAAAGCGCTTTGACACCTCGTTAGGGGTAGCAAGCGCTGTATAAATGCAAGCCTTCCCTCTTCTATCCCTCCACTATCCTTTTTCAATCCAAATAAACTCACAGGTCCACCGCTCAAATTAATTTCATATCTCCCTATACTAATTCACCACTAATCCTTTTTGGGTTCTGGAAGAGAAAGTATTGTCATGCTAACCTAGCCTGGTTCATTGTCTCCGTATTGACCGTACCAGAATTTGTGCTTTCATATGGAGTAGCTTGCTACTCGCCGAAAAAGCGCTTTGATGCCTCATCAGGGGGAGTAAGACCTATATAAATAAAATTACAATTACATGACAGTAATGACGTTATTGTATGGTACATCGGCAACTGAACTGGAAGTATTTTATTCAACTCAACTGTACATACTTAGTACTCTCACACAGAGGAGAGGTCTATTGTGCTAGTGTCTAGGAAGATGATTAGCAAACTGCTATCTTACAGGCCCTGGTTACTTACGTGGAGGCTTTTAGGTACAGCCGCTGCAAGACCTCTTTACAACACTTAATAGCAGAATGTGCCTGGGCACAGTACAAGGGTACTGGCTGAAAACAGTGGCTTTAGATCTCTCATGGGAGGAAAAATATGTTATACATGTGGTAAAAGACTGATGCAATATATTAACATTAGAAGTTATTGAAAGAACAACGCTTACCATTAATACACCTTTAGAAATTGAACAATTCCCTTCAATCCATGATGACACAATCCACACATTGGCAAATGATTTTAAGCAACCATTAACTGAGCAGCAGTACATCTGTTCATGTGGTTGTACCTGAGTAAGTCGGGCTGCCAGAACAGCACGTTCTTTGTGTTACTGCCCTCTTACAAGTTAGCGTCAGTGCTGATGAATACGAAAACTGACGTTTTGTTCAGTCTTCATTCATCTAGTGCCTAAAATCACACAAACAGTGGACTTGTTCAGTTTCAAGGAGCTATGATACTGGATCTGCAAGAGGGTCTTAAACCTCAGCAACCTTCCAGGTCTTCTGGTCCTTGTGCCAGCCACAAGCCCATGACGGAGCTCTGAAGGTGCACGCGACAGGCATGGAGAACAGGCACGTGAGGGCACCATAGGACCCCTTAGCTGTGACGGGCATAGAGACATCGACTGGATCCAGGCCAGTATCAGGAAGAAGGATGCAGGCATTTCAGGCTCCTCAGGCAGCCTAGATAAATGTATCAATACAATGGGCAGAAGAATCAACACGTCATCCTGAACATAGGGTTAGCCTTACTGAGAACACCAAACCAGCAGACGAGCTCCCTTTTGGTCGCTTCCACCAGTTCATGGAGCGGAAGCAGCGCCAACTAATAATAGACGCCCAAGGGCCTGTACATGGAAACATATCAAAAGGAAGGTACAACAATGAACCAACCAGATGCCCACGAGCAGTGTGAAAAGAGTAGGATTAGAAGCAGACTGCAGAATTATAGGAGCCTGATTATTCTGGTAAGTCTTGCTGACCGATTCTTAAGTATAATGAGGACACGTCTTCCTTCGGCTCAGACATGTATTCCTAAGTGACTCTGTTATACTTTTAATAAAAAGAAATTGCACACATTTGTCAGGGGCAGAACCATCCTGCTTAATTTGCTATGAGTCAAGATGCCTTGGTAGAAGGCTTTTGCTATATAAAAAAAGTAATTCGGAGAAGTAGAGCGATTTTATTCATGCATCTACTGAGGGCCCTTGTAACATAAGCGTGTCACAGAAAACCTTGGAAATCCCCCTCATTCTTCATCAGTATTTGACTAGACGCCTCTCTAGACAGTAGGCCTTACCCTTCAGGAGAATCATCTGTGAAATGCAGCAGCCGGGTCGACACTCCCATAGAATCCGGGCAATGGCCAGATGTAAACCAAGTGTTATTGACACCTTATACTACCATTCGCTGGCTGTCCAGAAAAAACATGATCTGCCAAATTCTAGGTCCGACATAGAAATTCAGAAGACAAGTTGTCTACGAAAGGAGGCAAAAACATGGGTGGACTGCCAGCAATAGCTTTCCTGGTCAAGTTTAGTCACACGTGTGCACGAGTCTTAAAAGTGTTTGTTCGAAAAATCAGCATGATTAGTATCTAGTGGAAGAAAGAGTACCACCTCGGAAGAAAAAAAAAAAGGAATTCACAATTAGTCTTCAACAGTGGAGACTTTCTGTGCCAACAGCAAACAGAGCAGATTGGTAGATGAATCCACAAAATTGTGCCTGGCTTTGGTGCGTAGAAGGATGTGTCGAATCTAAATCCCTTCGGAGCCATCCAGAGGAGTTAAGCCATTGCAGTTATGTTATCACCAGGGTTGTATCATGGATACCATGTTTGTGGTCCTGGTGTGCTTTTGAATTTTGGGTGCCTTTCTGCATGCTACAGAGATTTCTCAATGATCATCGTAAGGGTGTTCTGGGGTCATTGTCTATTGCCAGTGAAATGAAGATGAGATTGATGGATATATTGTTTTAGAATACTGTACTACGTGCATGTGTGCTGAAGAACATTGATGTGAAATTCGTGCAGAGAGAATTAATAGTTGTTCATTACTCAGCCTGAAGTCTTAGTGCAGCTGACTTGCATTTTTAAGCAGCAGTGAAATAGCTGAAAAGTTGTGCTGGGCGTGTCATGAGTAGGGTGATCAACCACTCCAGGTCATTATGGACACTCTTTCCATTCTTGAACTTTTCAACTACACATCGTTGGTTTCAGGTGTGTTAGACTAATTAGTTCAATGGAATCAAAACAAGACTGCAACATCCAGAATGCATTAGGCTTTCAGATCAAAGTCCAGGGCTGGAGACAGATTCCCTAACGACCTGGAGGAAGATGGTCACCCTAGTCGTGAGTGGTATGTTTCTGCGAGACCGCATTTATTTCTTCATCATGCGACACCAACAGTAAACGTTCGAGACAGCGCTTGTAGCTTCCTGCGTACAACACAGCACCAAAACCATATTGCTGGCTAAGACTAGCCACCACAACAATATATCCAAATCAAGATATATTTATAATCCTCCTCTAACCAACAGACACATTAAAGACCACCTGGCACCTACCCGAGTAAACATGGCATCAAAGCACATAGTTGATTAAGGATGTCTGCTCCTAGTGCACTTCAGTTTTCTGTAACGAACCCACACATCAACCATTTAACAGAACTTAACATAAATATACCACTCCCGAATATGCACAACAAAGCATCAAGGCCATTCAAATGGCTAATGATGCTTCTAACTGAACAGACATGGTGAGCTCAGGAAAACACCCACCCACCCACCCATGAGGAAAGGTAGCCCTCCACTATACACATCTAACCAACAGTAACCAATCTATTAGACAGTAATATCTACGAGCCACTATTCATTATGATTTTATTGCTAAAACTAAGTTCCACACTTCGAAATACAATGTCTGTACGCTATTTTAACTCCAATAAATGAGCATTTCAGAAAATTAAGAGAGCCAAGGCTCGACCGACCATGCTATTGGCAGAAAGTTGCTATAGAGATGCATGTAAAATAACAATGTACTGTCTTCTGATGGCTGTATGGGTGAGGATTTGTTGGTGGGGTAACAACTCTTGATTAAATAGATGACTGTGGGTGTGACTTGATCTAAGATTTTCTGTTAGCTTTACCAGAAAAGGATGACCCCAGAACACCCTTACGATGGTCATTGAGACATCTCTGGTAATAACAAAACTGCGATGAATTCACTCCTCTGGATGGCTCCGAAGGGATTTAGTGCTTAAAGGATGCACTTCGAGGGGGGGCATGCTTTCCTACTTGTAGGCCATTGGTGCAGTGTTGTGTTTGATAAGTTTACTGGGGTTTCTGTGTGTGTTACAGGACCGGCTTTAGCACTGGTGGCGCCCAGTGCGACAATATTTTTAGGCGCCCCCCCATGACCACCTACTCAGATTCCTCACTACCACCAAGGCAAAAGTGCCCCTAACCTCACCATAGCCCCTCTTTGAAATACATTTAATTTGTTTTAAAGCGATTGTTCTTTGCACCAGGCATATTAACCCACTGTGCTACTTTATGGAAAGTCAAAAACGCCTCTAGACAAAACTCGACCTCTCTCTCTCTTGAAGTAACCTTGATCACAAGAGCTAGCATAACATTTTTATTGCTGCCTGAAAGCTGGGCGCACAAGTATCTCTGCAGCAGGTGCTTTTAGATTGTACGTTATTGATTAAAACAGCACCCCCCTGAGGTCAGTGCTCCCTTTCATGTCAGCACCCAGTGCGGCCACACCGGTCGCACTGCCCCAAAGCCGGCCCTGATGTGTTATATATATTCTTTGCCATTGTGACCTGCGAGAACAATGCCAATGATGACGAGAGGAATGTGTTACTGAGATGACCTCGATTTGACAAGACCATGAGTTTGGTGCCATGTTGTTCACGAGGGTTCCAGGAGGTCTTCAATTATGTGTATGGCAGGAAGCTTGTCTGTCCACTTGCAACAATGTCAACAATGAGAATAAGCCTTTCTTAAGTGGGGCAGCTTTCAAAAGTTTACCGAAAGAATTGGAAGAGAAAGTAAACAGGTTACCAGCCCTTTCACACAATGGAGGCCAGAAAGGCATGGGGATTCAGCACTGATGTTTGATGAAATTCCACCACTGCTTCTCCACCAAAATGGTAATAGATCTCTACACAGTTTGTGTTCAGTAGCTGGTTTGGCCAAATGCAGAGACCGGCTGCAATAGAGCGGGCGTGAAGTCCAGAAGATTACCATAGTATATGTCGAGACCTTCCTGCGGCAGGGAGTGAGGACAAGGATTCCGGATCATGGAGAAATCATGGATGCATGGGAGTGGGAGAAACTACCTAACAACCATCAGCAAAGGCCGGCCCTGAACCAGAGATCACAGTGAAGCAGAGGAAGAGTCGAAAATGACCTATTCCAAAATCTAATCCGAGACTTCGTGGCCAAACCTCTACCTTTACTACTACCCTCTACACCACCTTTGACTCTGTTCCTAATTTGGACTCTGTCATTGCAGGCCCTACATGCCAATGGAAACGAACCTAGAAAATAATATGCTGTTATGATAAAAAAAAAAATCCCTATATTTCATCAATAGGCTCTACCACATCACATCCCAACAACCATCCCCCAACTCTTCTAATCATCTTTCAAACATTCAGGCCAATAACAAGAAGGTCAAAGGAAGACGTGTTCTTGATCACTCTAGTTAACATAGCCTCAAGAGTTTCCAAATAAAGTTCATTTGTAACTTGAAGCAAGGGTTGCTGCAAAATAATCTGGGACATTAGAGTGACTGAAGCTCCAAGGCTAAAAAACAGGATCATGGGTAAATTGTGCATATAGGGGTCCCAGAGAAACTTTACAGTCACTTGACACATCAATTGTCAACTTGGAGCCAGAGATCACTGTGGAGGCCAAAAGAAGGTTGAAAGGACCCATTCCAAATCCAAGTCCCAAAAGCCAGGCCAGACACACAATTCTTCCTCTACGCATGTGCAGTATCCACTGTCCTCTGAGGCCCTGTGAGCCAGTGAGAACAGACACTGAAAATTACAGACTGATGGATAGAAACTAACCACCCTAACTCAGCTGACAGGGACAGGCATGACCACAATCCCTCTCGTAAATCATTATCCCCTCACCGCTCTAAACCATCTTCCTAACTCCAAGGCCAAACACACAGCAATCCATCCTTCAGGCCCCAGACAACTCACTCAACCACCATCTCCTTTCACCTCTGCCAGCCTCAAGCCCAGTCTACGGATCTGCAGAATGTCCAGAGTGACTTACATGGTTTTGATTATTCTGGTTAGCACAAAGAAATACTTGGTGCTCCTGTTGCATTATCACTATGCTTAGACCCCCAGGCACTCATTCTCTCATTCTAAGAGGCCCCATAAGGTTCACACCACCACATCACTAACTGAATCTTCACAAATATGCCTGACTTGTTCAGCTGCTCAACGTGCAATGCAACTTGCGTAGTCCTTAACCTTGCCAGTCCTGCTAATTTCATCTATTCCGTACATACCATATGTCCACTCCCAACGCGTTTTGCTACTGTACATCTCACTTCCGTTGATTTCGAGCTGCATCTTGATGGCTCCTAAGTAATAACTGGTTGTATGCATCAGGCTGGCCCAACCTGATTCTTTTAGCACATTTGCATGTTGACAGTGGAAGAAAGAGTGGCAGGTGATGCAGGATCATCACAGAAACATAGAAATAGACGAGGGACAAACCACTGGAGTCAAAAGCAATATTGGGTGCGCGCATCCATACAGACAGCGACGGGAGACACTTGAGTCCGACCAGCAGCTATGTCATTTATAGACACAATCTAGTTCAGGAGATCATGACAGACATAGGTTTCCAGGCAAGGCGCGGAGGCCGAGTAAGTTGCAGTCTTTGAAACAAAAGGCTTTGCAATTGCCTTCTGATGGTTCTACCACCAATCTCAGAGACCTGGGTAATGAGCTTTCTTGGCAAGCAACGACCTTGATTTCTGCAGCCTGGGGCCGCTGTTGCCCCCAATCCTGGATTGGAAATTGCTACGCTGACCACTGCCCTTGCCTCCAAGGATATGAAATGGGGTTGTCAGGGGCTGGAGCTACTAACCTGGTTTAGAAGTTGCTATGCTTGGCACTACCCCTTGCCACCAAGGCACTCAAGTTACTTTTAAGGCAGAATTGACGACACCTCGGTCAACATTTTACAATTTTGGAAGAAAACAGCACTCCACATAGACTACATTTGACTATTTGCAAACTTGCCTGAATTCCATACTGCAGTTTACAACTTTATTACGGGTAGTTATTTGAGGATATGTTTGACTTTTTATTTTTTACGTCAATGGCTTCAGCTGAATCAATAGTCACTTTTGAACAGTTTTATTCTGGATACCATTCATTTTTATTTCTTAGCTACATGATTTCTGTTGCTTTTCCCCCAGTATATGCTAATTGCACCTCATCACCGCAGAAGAGACGTCCGAGTCATGCTTTGTCTACTGTGGGAAGATTCCAAAATGGCTGGTGCCTCCCAAGTCCATGAATTCTCCAATGGGCTTCTTTAATAACTGCAATACCAAGCAAGCCCTTGAAAGGGAAGGGTGGCACTTACAACTCAAGGACTCAAATCATGCGAGGACTAGGCAATCTCGTCTACAAGCTGATACAGTTGTCACAGCAACCGAGATGCACACAAGATCACGTGGACACCTACAAATGTAAGGTTTCCTAAGAATTCTATTACTATATTACAAATGTACATGTCGGAAGCGATCCCTAAAAAGAAGAGCGTGACATATTCTGGTCTATTAACCAGCCTCAACCTAAGTTGCCTTCAGGCAACAGGTGGGAAGGAAGTCTGGGTAATGGCTGGACCTCATTCTTGAACACATTTTCTTAACAAGCTGTTCACAGCACATTGAACCTGGAATGTGAGCCAGCCAGCACAAGAGAAAATTATTAACCGAGCATCTGCATTTATTTAAATAAGCGGCTCCTCCGGGTGATGTTTGGCCCCGAGAAGGGCTGCCCTTCCCCCAACTCTGTTATCTTTAGTCTGAGACGTTTGCACGAAAGCTCATTAGTTTCTCAGAGCATACTATCCATACAGTGATAATTACACTAAATGCAAATAACAGAAAAGCCACACAGTCTTCATTAACCCTTGCAGACACATCAGAAACACAGCACTGAAACAAATTGCTTGCACCCACGCTACAGTATTTGGTGAAAGAAATATGGAAATAGGGTGAGCAGGGCCGGCTGGAATACATTCATCACTCATGAGATCTCATGGGAAGAGAACCATGTCATTTTTTTTTCTAAATGATGATTTCTGAAGCCCAGACAGAATGGCTAAGCCACTAATGATGCAGGCGCTCTGTGACTACTGATTATAAGTGACCTAAAAAGCGGTGGGAAGAGGGGAAGGCAGAAGGGACAAAAGAAATAAGAGTCTTATTTAGAGCCAATATCATCTCCAGTTGTCAACAAATTTACAAAGCCCTACCTCAAGTGCTTGCGAAATGGTCCATTACCAATCAGCGATGGAAGTCAGTCATGCAGAAGAGTGTCGCTGCATTAACGAACAAAGGACGATGAAGCGCAGAGAAATGCTCTTCATGTATCCTAATATAGAAGGTGAATAACAGCAAACACTGGAAAGGAAAAGGAATGGGAGGGTGGGGAAACACGGAGAAAGAAGGCATCAAGAAGCGAGTGAACAGAACAGTGTAAGACTAGAAGGAGGCAAAGACTGGATTTGATGAAAGGAGGATAAGAGAGAATAGGAAATGGAGAGAGATACCCTTCAATGTAGTTTCATCGCTTCTTGGTGTGAAGTAAGATATTCCAAACAAGCAAAGGCAGTGGGTTGGATCATACCCGATTTTAGCCTGGATGACCGTCACTGCTAAATTTAAACTAATCAGCTTGCTCTCGCTTTAAGAACCATGCCTACCTTGTCAAAATTAAATGTTTCTGCAACACCCTCACATCGGAGCCACTCGGTGTTTATTTGCCAACTTCTCATTCGACATCCAAGTAGTCATTTACGCACACAAAGAGCAACCATTTTTTGACTTCACTGGTCATCATAGGCTGACAGCAGAAAAGAATCCAATACTGTTTATGCTTAGCCACTTTGATACTTCTGTCATGGTAATTTAGGTGTTTATTGTTCACTCCCACGGCACCAGAAGACAACTCCTACATAAAGAGAGAACAGCATGCCAGCGGGCGCAGTCTAACACCTCATCAAGAAGTAAATGCACAGGTACGCATCTGTAAAGAACTGTGTATTCAAAAGAATTGAGGTGGGCATTCTGAAACACAAAGGTCAAAAATCATGTGTGATCGCCTTATGTCACATAGCAGCGGAGTGATCAGAAAGAATACTAATTGAGTCAGGAGTTGAGTTCTATTCCAATCCACAGCCCACTGGAAGCAGGGCACTTGCATCCCAGTCAGCTACAGATTTTTTAAAAATCTAATTGGGATAGCTGAATTTACTGTTAATAACTTTGAATTTTTCTACCTTGGCAGCCCCGAGTTTCTCTCTAATTTGTCTTAAGTGTGTTGCATATTAACTGTTTTAAAAAGGTTGACAGTTCCCCAACACAAACTGTAAGGGAGGTTTTCTATAATATGCAATACTAGTAAACAATTGGGCCGACGTTTTGAGTGGCCTGGTAACAAGACATTGCAATATTGCACATGGTCTCACCAACACTGCACTGTTTTTCCACACCACTATCTGGCCTTTCCCAGTTTAGCAACTGGAATGGAAAATAACAAGAGTAAATCTTTGACTTTGCATCAATTCCCACATTTTATTACGCATTAGTGGTCGTTTTTGTCACCCTGATATTTTACCAACTTTGAGTAGGTTTAATGTCTAGGTGAATACTTTCGAGCAGTGGTATTCTTACATCACGAGTAATCCTGATGTAACTAATGTTACTAGCCTCATTGGGATTACTGGGCGATCAATACCAATACTCAGGGCTTTGCTGAAAAATGGTGGGCACTAATAACTCAAAGAAACAAACATCGCTGAAATGCTGTGGGGACTCAGCAGACAATTGAAATGCATTTTCTTGCCGCAGGAGAACTGGTTTGACTTGGAGGCATTAGAGCTTGCAAATAAGACCTCCTTGCCATCTTTGTTGCCTTGATGTGAGACCCTCAGACAGCCATTTCCTCGTCAGCCCAGCTTACTTTCTCGGAGATGAAGTAACGTAAGAGCTACATTTGTTGCTGGTTTTATCTGATTCGTTTGCGTAGTTGTATCTTTGATAACTGCAAAATGGCACTGATAATTTCCTGTAATTACCCAATGGTCTGCAGGGTTGGCTGGTGACCTTTGAAAGTGGTGAGGCATAATATTTGCTACAAGTTTACTCCCTTCTTTCAAAATATGCCTGTGGTGCATCCAATAAGTTAAAGAATTACCTCAAGTGTGTCAATGCCGCCATCTTGTCATGGGCATCCCCTTATGGTAAGGATTCCATCAACTATACCGTACCAGAATTTTGCCATTGACACAGCCCAGCTACTATGGCTGACCCATATGTCAAAAGTTATCTACTGTATTTCAGAGCAGTTATTTTATCATGGTTGGCTTTCCCCAACCCTAACTCACATTACTAAATGTCATGGTTGCTCTCTATAAGGCTAAGAATTTTCTCTAGTATTCCGGCACCAACATTTTGGCATAGTCATCTCTTTATGCCAAGAATTACTTCCAATACATCAAGGCCCTGCATTTTGCCTTGGGTGCCCTCACATATGCCAAGCTTTACCTCCAATATGCCAGGAGCAATATGCCAGGAGCAGCATGCTACCTTGAGTGCTCACACAAGCCAAGAATTGTATTGAAGATGCCATGGCCAGTGACTCTCAAGCGTAAAACACACTAACAAATACACTCTTACTCACAAACAATCTCATTCACTCATACTCACTTCCTCTCTCAATTAGACTAACTCACTGTCTTACTTACAGATTCTCACTCACCCTCACTGTCACTCACACACAACCATACTCCCACTCACTGATTCTCAATATTACAAACACACTTACACACACCCTTTCACACTCATTCACAACTGCTGATGTACATTTGTCTCTGATTTGAACTCCTGGTGCACAGGTGCTGTGCCTTAATATACAAGATTCAGTAATTACCTCGTGTATCTGGGCCCTGGTGCAGCTGCACCTGGTGCATCATTTAAAGTGAAGTCCCTCACTCCTACTCTCCTATATTCTCCCCCTCACTCCCTCTTTTGCACCCACTTTCACATATTCATAAACACTCTCACTGATTCTCATTCACTTTCATTGAAACTCTAACACACACTCACTCAATTTCCTTTGCTCTCCGTCACTCATAAACAAGCACGGGCAAATGCACAGAGAAACATTTTTATTCTTTACTTGCCTTATGTGGAGAACACTTACACATTGTAGGAAAAATTTGCCTGAGGTACACTTTGGAAAATTGTAAAACGACTGAAATGATAATCCCAGATAGTTTTCTTCTAGATTTTGTTTTACTGTGCAGTAAAATACGCCCCACTTGAGCTCCAAATCCACAGCATAATTGTGTTCATTCCCGGCTTGGCACTACTCTAAACCTCCATTGTCTATTTATTTTTATATAAAACAAAAAGGGGGTACTTTTCCCATGTGGTAAAGGGATTCAGAAAGGTTGGTATAGGTAGTAGTGAGGGGGGATCTTTCTTAATAGGAAGTGATGCCCTCACACACCCATGCGGGTGTCATGCATCATCATCTGGCTTTTTGCTCCTTGTGGGGCCATCACTGAAATGTCTCACGGGCCCCAAGAGATGGCTCTTTGTCAGAGATCTTTTTATATAAAACAGCTGTGATGATGTGTGTGAGTGTGTGGCGCTGGTAAGTGGATGTGCAAGTGGTCTAAAACTACCTGAAGGGTATCAAATGATACATTTAATAAGGGGTCCCTTCGGTAGGGTTAAAAATGGTACAAAATGAGGACGGTTGGCACGGAGTTATGAAGAGCGACTGTCTGGTATATGATGTGTAACAACTATTTATTTTTAATAGGTCAGGTCGACATGTTTCATGCCTTGCTGGTCTCGGACGGATCTGAGGCATTTCTTCAGGACCAAAAGTAGAAAAATACTCTACCCTTAATCAGGGCAGGTGTCAGAGTGCAATCATATGCAACATTCCCAATCATGTTTCATGATCCAACCCCCAATATCAGGCCAACGTGTGCATTGGGTCAAGGCAGAGGACCATGTGACTACTGCAGTTTTCAGTGGTCTAATGCACGGAGTGTCGCATTGGACCTACCCCTCTCCCTGCCTTCCAGGATTATGGAACATGATAGGGTGAGCATATAACAGGTACTTTTTTGTTACCACATGCTTCATCACTAGGGAATGTTACATATGATTGCACTCTGACACCCTCCCTGATTAACGGTAGGGTATTTTTATGGTCCTGAAGAAACAACGCGGATCCCTCCTGGACCAGCAAGGCGTGAAACATGTCGACCTGACCTATTAAATTGTTGTTGCACATCACATACCAGACATTTGCGCTTCATAACTCTGGGCCAACCATCCACATTTTTAACCCTATCAAAGGGACCCCTGAATAAATTCATCCCTGGATACCCTTCAGGTAGTTTTAGATCACTTGCACATCCACCTACCAGCTCCACACACTAGCACGCATTATCAAGGCTGTTTTATGTAAAAAGAACTCCGACAAAAAGCCCTCTTGCGGAGCCTGGGGGGGGGGGGGGCATTGCCCCCACGAGTAGCAAAAAGCCAAACGATGAAGCATGACACCCGCATGGGTGAGTGAGGGAATCACTTCCTATTAAGGAAGATGCCCCTCACTACTACCTATACCAACCTTTCACGCTCCTTGTCCCTCTCTCTACGTGTTACATATTTATTTTTATAAACATTATTAAAGTGTTTTGAGATGGTAGAGACATGTTGGAGCTATTTAAAAATGCAGTCCATACATAAAAAGGGATTTAGAATGAAGGACTCCAAGATGTGGTGTCTGAATACGCAATATAAAGAATGTATTCATTATTCCCCACAGGGAATATATAAGATGAGGGACTGGAGGAGTTGAGTTGATGATAAACGTGTTTAAAAATATTTTAATACTAATCGACTGTAAGACCCAAAGATGACTCTCTGCGTACTAACCCACAACCTCACAAAACATACATCAAACACCAAGGTCCATTAATGGGCACACACACACACTGAATAAACACCATGTACCATAACTAATCCATACACAACATGTAGTCAAAATACAATGTCATAAACGCCTGCTCTTTTCCTGCATTCATATTCTTCCTTCTTCAAACCATCAAGCTTCACTCTTAAATTACCAGCTGCTTGCACAGAGACAGGACTGAGACAACAACCGGTTTCAAACCTCTGTACTCATTCAGAAACGTTGAGAATCAATGTGACCACTGTAAAAAAGATGGCTTTATGCCACACTTAAGACCACTGGTCTAAACACATGCTGATCTGCACAATTGGTCTACTAACTACCAGAATGGAGACTTGCAGTCTGATGACAACTAACAGCGCTCGCCACCAAGAAATGCCCCATGCACACACATCTTCAACTGCCAAGCAAAGCCCGTGACTATTGACCTGCTGGATGCATCTAGCAAAACAATTGTTTTTCTCAAGAACACAATCACACACACAAGTCTTTCCAGGCTCAGCCTAGCTCACCATGCTGTGGCATTGAGCACAATACACAGTGTTTTCTAACCCTGTGGAAGCTGTAACATAAATTACAGGCGAGGCTTGTGCAAGAGTCTCTTGTAAGATGGTCAGCCCCTTTGTTATATAGAGACAAAATCCGAAATTGTTTGTTAGCCAATGAGCTGCCCTAAGATGTTAAACAGCATTTTGGGAAATATAGGAAAGCCAGGTCTTTCCACTCAGTTCAGCAATCATGCCTAGAGGGAGTGTTACTGTGCGTGGAAAGCCGCAGTGGACTAGATATCTGATAAATTTGCTGAAGAAGGGGGCATTGGAGAGGAAGATGTAGAAGGCATGTTCAGCAACATCTCGTAAGGAGGAGACACATCGATTGCCTCTGACACATGGCACCTTCCGGGCATTTGTGGACTCCACTAACATCAAATAACAGCCTGAGACTCAATTTCTTGTTTTTTGTTACAGACCATCATCTCAGGCCGTATTTATTAACAAAAACATAACTCATTACATTCATAACATCACATAAGCACACTTGTACAAAGAAATGTTACACTAATCCTTTCCTGAATAGTCTGATACTGAGTTACCTACAACCCAGTATCTCCCTGTGCAACAAAATATTTTGTGAACAATGGTTTGGCTTTCAAACTGGTTTACCTGGCACCACTAACCAATCCGGGCCCGCTAGTGGCCACATCTCAGAGCAAAGAAATGTCTACTCTTATGCAAACCCAAATTTTAGTCACTTATGCTAGAGGCCCATCATCCCAGAGCAACCTACCTAGGGAACCACCCCCCACCTTCCCAGTACCTACCGGAGAGATGATCTGGTCAACTGGGCCATAACTTGGTCCCCTGGTACTGATGCATCCTCCACTACCCTAAAGCGGCAATGACCAGAACAGCAAAGAGCAGGCATGGAAGGCTGGGAAGGGCAGCATAAGCGAATGACTCTACCCCAAGTAAAAGAGCAAGGTTTTTTTTATGCTCCAAGACTCTTTTTTAAGGTCCATGTGAAACAGATATTTTGTGTGCCTTATTCCTTGTGAGATGCCAAGGCCCCCAGGAGTGTCCCCGCTAACCACAAATTCAACCCTCCCAAATACTTCAAACAGCAGAGAACATAAGATTTATTACCTCAATCAAATTAGGATCAAAATTAGACATGACTGCATCAGTGTATACCCTGGAAAATCAAAACGAATGAAATCCCCTGCCTACAGGGGCTGCAGGGTCACAGCAGCTGGAGGCGGGTGGACGGCAGGACAAAGACTGAACCCTCGCTGTCTACAGGTGGTTGCTGACCATGCTTGCGAGACTCTCACACAATAGAGAAAATCAAGCTGGTGGGTTAGATCATAGAGGATAAAGTCTCCTGGCATGTCGTCTTGCACATACCGGCCTCGCCTCCAGAACGTTGGCTGCCGCGTATTCTGGGAGACAGCCCTTTGACAAAAGGTCTTTTTTTCGAAGGTGATAACAATAGCTTGCCTAAGTGCAGGTGTGAGACGGGGTGCATTAGCTTGATGCTTCATTATTTTGTGATACAAGGAAGAAATTGGGCTGGTGTACAGGCCAATACCCTGCTGGTAGCTTGGATGGCTCCTGTGTGTTCCAGTGTGACCAATTTCAATGGGTGAACGCACTGTATTCCATTTCTCTGACGATGCAGACGGGGAAACAAAGTACTAGATTCACAGTACAATGACATACACGTGATCAGTCATTTAACAAAAGACTATGTCTAAATCTCTGGTGATTCCCTAAAACTACAACAATTTATATTACTTAGTTAGTAATGCTTGCCTGGAAACCCCATAAAAAATCAGTTTAAACTGGAAACCTTGCCAAAAGATGGGGGACAGAAGAATAGGAAATGCAAAATGAGTGGTGACTAAGGTGAAAAGTTGAAAGTTTTTCCGTACTGCTTACGAATGTCTACCTTGACAGTGACGTCAAGTGTTTGCTGGTCAAAGAACAGTCCGGACACGAGCCCTAAACCAGGCTTAGCAATTCAAGCAATTCAAGCTGAAACACAATAAAGAGACAGTACAGCAATCACATGCCTTTGTTACACTGCAAGAAACAACAAGATGCCAATGCTGATATACAAATCACACTTTTTTATCCAGGCGCATTGACTTAAAACAATGTCACCAAACACCTCTTTTTCCGAATGATTTAATCAAAGTGTATTCAAAAGATTCACATATGAAAATTAGAGCCACACATTTTTTGCATTTTCAATTTTTTCACCAGACTACCTTCTCCCAAAACCCTACCAAATTCAATAAATCCTAAAATAACAAAAAATCGCTTTCACCTCACACAATCTTTAAACTCTCTACCATTCTGCTCAGACAAACCTACTATCACTCAACTCACAATCCAACAGTCTAACAAGCAACCAAACATCCAATTATTCAGAGTTAAATCTAAACAAAAATCAAAATCGAAATAATACATAAATAGGCCAAACAGAAATACATCTCAAAATTGAAAAATGTACAAATTCTAAATCAGTAATTTGTGCACTTGGTTTGGCCACCACAAGGTCGACGCGTTTCGAACCCCCAGATTCCGGGGCTCGCCTCAGGACCAGAAAGCTTAGTTCCTGTGGCGAGATCAGCCGATCTCTGCTGCACTAAGTACAACCAATTCATCCAACCATCATATTTTGCGGCGGTCGATCCCATGGCCGAGAGCCAATGTGTCTCAAGTGTGTAGGGGAGTAACAGACAACAGTCTTGTGGAAGGTTTAACAGGTCGTGAAGGTCCAACTCAGGGTATTCATGTGTGCCTCGGTTGAATTGTTCTTTAAACACGAGGCCGATTAAGACGGAGTGTATCTTGCCGTCGGGGAGTTTGGCAATTCTGCACGAACCGGCGGCAGCAGAATTGCCAAACTTAATTGGCCTCGTTTTAAAGAACAATTCAACCGAGGCACACATGAATACACTGAGTTGGACCTTCACGGCCTGTTAAACCTTCCACAAGAATCTGGGGGTTCGAAACGCGTCGACCTTGTGGTGGCCAAACCAAGTGCACAAAATTACTGTTTTAGAATTTGGAAATTTGGAAATTTTGAGATGTATTTCTGTTTGGCCTATTTATGTATTATTTTGATTTTATTTTTGTTTAGATTTAACTGAATAATTGTATGTTTGGTTATTTGGTAGACTGTTGGATTGCGAGTTGAGTGATAGTAGGTTTGTCTGAGCAGAATGGTAGAGAGTTTAAAGTTTGTGTGAGGTGAAAGAGATTTTTTGTTATTTTAGGATTTATTGAATTTGGTAGGGGTTTGGGAGAAGGTAGTCTGGTGAAAAAATTGAAAATGCAAAAAATGTGTGGTTCTAATTTTCATATGTGAATCTTTTGAATACATTTTGATTAAATCATACTGAAAAAGAGGTGTTTGGTGACATTGTTTTAAGTCAATTCGCCTGGATAAAAAAAAGTGTAATTTGTATATCAGCATTTGCATCTTGTTGTCTCTTGGTTAATTTTGGCTCAGCCTTGCTGATTGGAGCCTAAACCCTTTGTTGTTTCTTTGTTACACTGCGGCTCCAAGTGGAAGCCATACCCAAGAGACATCATGATCCCGGAAGAGGTCTGTAATAAATATACAAGGGCAGGCCATCACACTACGCTTCAGGTACTGCGTCACCATATCTTCCGTTCTATCCAGCCTCCTCCTCCCCAGACCCCCGGACCTCTCCACCCCTCCAAGGCTTCCTGTCATCCAACATATCCCCAAAGCCCCCTCCTCGTGCCCACCGCGCTTCCCAGGCCGAGGCTGCGCTGATTGCCCATCCATCATGCATCCTCCGCGCGCTTAATAATATTCAAGCAGTGGAGAGTGGCAGGTGAAGAGAATATGCAACAAAACAGAAAATGACATCAATCTGAAAAGCAATAAAGAGATCCCTGCGAAATCCTGGAAGGCAGCGATTTTGAGCCGCATTATTCGCCTTTATATAATGTAACCTGGGCCCTCGCATTAACGCGTTATCACCACACGCCACTAATTTATACAGCTACCCAAATGACAGCACTCACAGGCACGTGATGGGGAAGAATACTAAGAGACGACATGCTCATTTTAAAGTCCCTTTCCTTCTTCTCGAGCGTTAAATATCACAGGGTTTCGTTTGCCTCACCCGAGTACTGCAAGATATTTCAAGGAAAAAGGGGGGAGGCTGCAGAGGGCCTTCTGAGGAACATTAAAGTGAAGGAGCTCTGACAGGTTTGGAACGGGCTGCGTCACGTGCTCGCGCCACAGAGTATTCGATAGCGCGCGGCAATGTCTGCGGGCCGTTTACGCAAGCAGCCCCCCACCCACCCCTGGTCTCCAGGATCGATTGGACGGTCGTTCTCCAAGGACAATCAAAGAAATGGCCTGAGATCTGTATCAAATATATAAAATACAGGATATGGAAAGTTTCACCTGCAGCTAAGAGCGCAAGAGATTTTGTTTGCTCTTGATACTTGCACTAGGGGTGGGCGGAATTTGCGAAATTCACTTTCGCAAATTATCGTGAAAATGTTAAAAATCTCCGCAAACATGCGGAAATATCGCGAAGATGCGGAAGTTTTTTTCCCGCCCGTTCGCGGTATGTTCTGCATGGTCCCGGCTCGCCAACTTACCCATGCGGTTGCTTGCGGGCGCAGACATCTTGTTTTCACTTGTCTCGCGGTGCATGATCGCGAGAAGAAAGACCTGAACGCGCAACGAATGATGTTACTGCGGGCGCGAACTGTCGCGAGACAGCGCAAATGGCTACCAACAATCCAACATCTCGTGGAGAACGCGACCGGATCGGGAAAACTTGTCGGCGAACGCGGGGATTCAATTAAGGCGACCGTGCGCACGCAAGAATGTATTATTTTACAGCGCGAGCAAGCAAAAAATTTCCGGTAAAATGCGGATTGCGGAAATTTTGACATTTTCGCGCTCTCCGCGGAACGCGAAAATGTCAAATTATCGCAAATTCCGCGAGCGGAACGGATTTTTAGCCCAGGCCTAACTTGCACAATTGCCTCATGTAACGTAACGTTTTATTTTGTAACATGCTCACTTGTAATTTTTCTCCTTATGTATCATTACTGTTCTTATTGTGAAGCGCTCTGACACCTTCGGGTAAAGTCCGCGCTATATAAAAACGCATTAAATAAAATAAAATAAATATCTGGGGTAGTAGGCGTGGTGGGGGGGGGGTTGAGAAGAAGCGGTTGTACTTCAAGTTTTATGGACTACATTTTCGACCATACTGATTCAATGTACAACACTCCACACACACACCTGCAACAGAGCACTCCCTGTCCGAGCAGCCCCCCAGCCCCCACTCAGTACACACCCTGCCCTCCTTATAAGACAGGTGCACTGTGGTAAACCCAGGAAGTGATGTGTCATTAAGTGAAAAAATAAAAGCAGAGGAGAAAGTGTAACAGTACCATTGCACATGATAATTCCACCCCCCCATATTAGCGGGTTTGTCCTCGGCTCCTGTAATCTTTTGAGGACAGAAGTCATAACTTGTTATGCATGCACGCATATGTAATGATACTTGTATTGCAAGAAATTAGCTGGGAAGCGAAAGAGTGAAGACAGCAGCAAGAGCCCAGTGGATGATGCAATTGTTAAGTGTGGCGTGTGACGTGTGCGTTTTAGTGTGTAAGGTGGCAATTCCTTGAGATGTGTCTTCATTTTATTTCTGAACTATAAGGGGGTCAGAGTAATCCTCGTGTTAATGGGAATCTTGTTCCAGATCCTAGAAGGCGTGTCCTGTGCTTTTTAATTTCCAGCACCCCTTCATTTCCAATCTGGCTATGCCCTAACTTCAGCTCTAGTGCTGTCCACTAAATGTGCTTCGCGTCTTAACCAGGCTTGTCGGAAAGTCGTTTAGGGCGGCCTTGTAGATAATGAGGCTGTTCAGGAAGATAATGCAGGCAAGGAGGGGGAGGGCTAAAATCATTGTTGAACCTTTAGTATTGAGGTGATGTGGTTGAATTTCTTCAGAGCCTTGATGAGATGGACTGCAGGGCATAGTAGACCTTTCAGTGTGCCATGAGGAGGTCTGTGAGGCTTTGGCCAGATTGTTGCCTCCATCAAGGTGGGAGAAGACTAGGTGTCACACTGTCATTTTGAAAGCATCTTCTGCAAAGATGGGTTTCACTTTCTTCAAGTAGGACAGCTGGCACCGGGCTGTCTTGTTTACCTTGGTGTGTTCTTTGAATGTGAGGTCAAAGGATATTGCTTTTAGTTATCTGAGATTGAAGCAAATTAGATTAAAGTAAGAAAGCCAGGCTATAATCTGTTATTTTCAGCTGTTGGCGAGCACATCCCATTATTTGTGCAAGTCTAAATTAATTCATGTTTAATGTTTTAGGAAACAAAGAGTCTCATGAGAAAAATAGAAGTAAACTGTTGAGGTGTCAATTTGATTCCTCTCGCGCCCACCCTTCAATTTTGGAAGTCAAAGTTGAAAATGGAAGGAAGCTCAGCTGACTGAAATTGGAAGAGTCAAACTGGGTGCAGAGAGAGGAGGGTGGGGCTTGGGTAGATATTCAATGTGGGAAAAACAGTTCAAGAACCCTTCTGCGGCTGCACAAGTGGAATACATATTTTTAATATACTGCAGTCTATGGCCGTTATATGCCAGATTTCGAAATGTTATTTCTGGCGTACTAACATTCTGCAGCAGCTTAACGTGTAGTGCATTGCTATTGTTAGAAGACCAGGTGCAACAGCACTGGGGTCCAGGGCTGTGAAGCACATTGTGCATCTCAATTACGGTTGTTTGTTTCTTATTACCTATCTGTGGGACAAGTGAGTACATTTTCCTTACTAGCATTTGGACCTGTGGCACCCTTGCACTGCCCAGTTGCGGCCAGCATGGCCTACGGGTGGGGGTGGGATGGGGTTTGGGGGCATGGGTCGCGATTGGAGGAGGGAGCACAAATTTTAAAAAAAGAATAAAAATCACTTACCTTGCTGCCGCCGGGTCCCGCGTCTCTGCTCCTACTCTCCTGCTCAGACTTCAGGAACAGGAAGCATGCAGCCAGGCTGCTGGCCCTAAACCAAACACAACGTTGTGATTGGTCTGAGCGACGTGACACGGCGCTCAGCCAGGGGCTGGAGGGTTGGGCATGTTCTCTCTGCGGGCTGTAATGCAACCTGCATGGAGAAGTGAGAAAGTGTGCATGACTGGTTTGGGCGGCCCGAGAGGGCCGACCAAACAGTCATTGCGCACTTAGGAGTGGGCAAACCACTCCTCCCCTGCCCTGCTCCGTTAACAGAGCAGCCCCACCCACCCACAAAGGTAACATAAAATGATGTTTTTGCTTCTAGCACTGCTTGAAAGCAGTGGGGCGATGCTCCTCTGTCATAGCGGAGGAGACGGCACTGTCAATGCCTCTACCTTAAAATAACCCTTTCCCTGGCTGCAGGTTACAAAATGAATACCACGGGGTGGGGTCTCTAGTATAGCCTTATCTACTGACCAGTGATAGCCCAGCCATTGGGAGGTTGCCTCCAATGATCAGTGATGCGGCCCTCGGAGGATCATGAAGGGGTTCACTACTTGCAGAATTGGAAGGGATCAGGGTGAGGAGATCTGAAGGGAAATTAACTTGTGGAAACAGATATAAATGTGTTTTTGCAAGACTCACAAGTCAGAGAAGTGCTGGGCTAAGACTGAACTAAACGAGAATTACCAAATCTGAGGCGTGCTGCTCTCCTAATCGAAACAATGCAGACAGGGTAGGTCTCCTTTTGCCACATTGTCTTCTTTTCACTTTGAAATGTCATTCACTTCTAATCATGAATGAGGAAATTGCCTGGGAGGAAATTCTAGAAGGTCAGAAGGATATCTCCTTATGTAAACTAGAAAAAGCAAGGGTCTCTTTACAAAAATATTAGGCACGCGTATAGCGGTGAGGACAAAAGGGTAACATGAGGCAGGCTGAACCTCTCTTGTGCGGTCAGGGCAGTAAACACCCAAATGCATTGTCTATCACCATCATGTGCAGGGTGGCAGTCTTGCTAGGGTCTGAGCCACGACCTGACTAGGTCTTGCCCAACTGGGGCTGGGCGGCCTTAGAGACCCCTCAGGAGCTGGAGAGGGGCTTGGAGTGCAAACCCCTGCTCAAAAGGAAGCCTTATAAAGACTGTGTAGTTTCTACTCTGGGTGTCAGCCTTGATTGCTCGTACACTTCTTTCCTCATTTGAGATGCATATTTGTTTTGTGCATGCCGACTGCTCATTTCACCAATTCTACTTCTTGGCCTTTTGGCCTCCTTTTCCTGATTCAACACTCACTCTACCTGGCTCAGATTGCCATATGCTTCACTAGTCCTCCTCGGATTTCCCCCTCTTTCTGGGTAGACACACACGAAACATCCTGCAACCCTTCTGGCCAGGCTGGTGCTGAGAATCTGCCTAGACTTTTTAGTCCGTATTACAATTATAATCTGCACTTCCATCTCTCACATACCTTTACCCATCACACCGGCAGGAGGCGCATCCCATAACACGATAGCCACACCTCGGCGATCCTCACGCACAAAATGAAAACACTTCCCACAAAGTGCAGCTTGCTATCCGCGTGGGTAAGCACTTCAGCCCTCCCACGTAGGAGTGGTAAGCACTATGCAAATGCTATAAAATAATACAACCAATAAGACCACTCCAAACAGGCAGGTTAAAGAGCCAGCTAGTTGCCCATCCATGCAGTATCAATATGTATTTGCCTAGGTGCTCTTCACTCTCACTTCTGTGGTCTTCAGCCACACAGAGTCCCAGCAGCACATGCGACACAGGCACCATGAAGCGGGGCGCTAATGAATCAGACCACCAATGGCAGCTACTAGGAAACCGAAAAGCCTATAGGTGTTAACAACTAAACCTGGTGTTGTGTCAAGTGGTAATAAGGCCACTGCTGTTTCTACAGCTTCCCACTTCTTTTACAAGCATTGTGCGCCTCGCAGATAAAAATGAGCATCCTATCTCTGCTCTCCAAGTCGCACTTGTGAACAGACGGAAGAAACAATACCCCATTTGATAGGTGGTGTTTGGTGCCAGAGATAGGGAGCCAAATTTTTTACAAGCTGTCCATTATAGTGATGAAGCGGCTAATAATAGGCGCGCATGCTTTTTATCTTCGTTCGCCATTGTGCCGCTGCTAATGTCTTTCTGGTGCGCCTTTAGAGAAAGCGGCCTAATTACCAAGCACAATGTCTCACGCACACAGGCTTACAGACAACGTGTCCTGTCTTCAGCGGGGGTATGTCTGGCAAGGGAGTGAACGCGCGCACCACCGGATATGACGCAGGAAACATGACGCCAACGTAAACACACTAGAGATAAAAAACGGGCAAAATGTTAGATGTAACCAAAGGCCGCTCTTAAGGAGCACGCGGCCAATCAGCGAAGCAAGTACCCAGCAAGGTTTTAATCACAATCTAATGCGAATGATAAAGTGTGCACTTGTGTTTGTCAGATGCGTAACACAGGCCCCTGCAGCCCCTGCTGCGCAAGGGGGCCCAAAAACATTCACAGGGCTCCCCAACTCTTTAGGGGGCAGCTTTCAGCCCAAGGTCAAAGAATATCTGTGAGATATGAGAGATGCAGAGGCCCCCCTCATCACATTCTGAGGGGGGGCCATCATATTGCTTTAGGCCGCTTGTAGCACGTTCTCATTATGTTGTGTGAGAGGCTTCCACTAACTAGTGACTAAGTGTGAAGAGCATCAATGGCGAACATTAGCCTCCCGCAGCCCCTGTGGTGCGGGTGAGGGGGCAGAGCTCCCCCCCCCACACACACACACACACGCAGCACTATGGACAGGCAGCAGCCCCTGGCCTGAGAGCTCCTTAATGGGTCCGTTGCTAGTGGGCCCCCTTCCATGCACTTTGCAGGGAGGCACCCTCAGGTTTTGTTACCCCACTGAAGAGCATGTTTTCACCTGTGTTGCATTAAGACACGTGAAGCTGTTCGAGAAAGATATATTTTGCAGCGCCACGTGCAAAGCAACTCTGATTAAGTTAGAAAAACGGTTCTTATCAGTAGACTCTGGTGTAGAGCTGGATGTCACTGAGCAACCCCGAGCACCAAGGAGATGAGGATCTTAAAACACACAGGGCACAGTTCACAAAGACAGGGCATAAGGAAGCGAGAATAGCTCTTGAAGTACTTCTGGCTCACTCGTGAATTTCAGGAGTAAGCTCAGTCTGATCTTGGTTTACTCCTGGAACTCAGGAGTGTCACAAGGATAAGTCAGAACAAAATCTTTGTATATGGACCCCACTGTGTTTTTATTGAAGACATATCACTGTTTTGTACCAGTGGGTTGTATAAGGCTCAATAAATAAGTCTTACCTGTGGGACCTACTGTCTTTGCCACTAAATAAGAAAAACAGAGGCTACGAAATGAACAAGCTGTCTTTTTTCCTCTTTATTTTCTGATCCAGTAGGGATCAGCAAATAATAAAAAAAATACACACAAAAGTCTCTTTAAGTCTCTTTTTTTGTTGGGAAAGCAGGTGGTGCGTGAGCTACCAAGGAGGGGAATGGAAGCAATATAGGGGCAAAGTAGGCTGGGGAAGTAACCCGAAGGGGGTGTTGCAGGAGTAACATGGTGGGGTAGTGCTGGCTACAGGGGCACAGGGGGGAGTGGAACAAATGGGCAAGAGACAGCGCACCATGGGGAGCAGACTACGGGGAGAAAAGCGAAGGGAGAGAGACCACAGGTGGAACTGGGAATGGTGGGAAAGGAAATGGGTGAGAAAACAACCCAGGCCGTGGAGTACACAGGGGCGAGTGCATCGAGGAGGGGGATGAACCACAGGAGAGCGAGCGAGAGAGAGAGAGAGAGCAGCGTGGAGAGGGAAGAGAAGCACACCAGAGAGACGGATGGAAAATACATACACTCATGGAGTGCTTAAACAAAACAAAAAAAGTAGTGTCTGAAAAAGCGTTCAATGTAAGGACTTAGTAATGCGTCCATTCTCGAGGGCAGGGGCAAATATAAGAAGAGGAGGGAAAGCCCACACATGCTAATGAACAAGAAGAAAGCAAATGAGAGTGACAATGAAGACAACCAATGGTAAGCAATAGACGGGCTCTAATCCTAATGTAACCTAACAATACATCTCGTAACAGTCAGCGCAAAAGGGACCAGAAGGCTGGACTCCTGACTCTTCATTAAAGGAAGGGAGGAGATTAAGAATCTTGATGAACTCCTGCCAAAGGCCGGAAAGGTTTTCATATCTAGAACTGGATATTCTTTAAAGAGACGCTAGATCTAGAAACCGAAAAGAGCGCAGAATGTCTGAATCAATATCTCATTTAAACAAGGCCATGTTTAATCCTAATCTAGGTAACGCGCAAGAGATCTTTCTGCATCCAGACAGCTTATGTGGTGCTCGGTTAGAGAAAATGATCTTTTCATATATTTATTTAGACATTCAGTGAAACGCTGCAAATTGCCTTGCAGCCATTAGAAAGCAACGCACAAGCAGAAGATTTACAAAAATTGCAGGCAGCATCAAAAGCAAGAATAATCCAATAAATTGTTGGGTACAAGCCCCTATCCTGTATTCCTCAGTCAATACGCCTTTCACTGCAAAACATCCTTCAGGAGTTCTCTGAACCGGAAGTGGCTAGTTTCAGCTAGCAGAGAGATTTTGATCTCTGGATGCCCGGTGATATGCCTCCATGTTTCTGCCATTTGAAGGTTTCAATACTGGAAATGGTGTAAATTAGCTGGTTGTATCCTTGCTGAGTGGGGCAGGAAGCAAGATTTTTCAGGATTGGGGTGACAATGGCATATTTCCTGAGATCAAGTCAAATTTTCTTTATGAGGTATACGTCTAGCATCCTTGCAGTGTCACTGGGATTACGAATGACAACAGAAAATTATATTTTTCAACCATGAGAAATGCTTGAGAATCTTCGGGGTGTGTAAAATTAAAGATGGAATTTTAGCCTCTTCCTGACAGATTAAAATGATGCGTTTTATTAAGCTGCAATCCATTATTTTGAACTGGAGAAGCTTTTAAAAAACGAAATGTTTGGAAAAGTGTGATTCTGGAAATAGAAGTAGCTGGTGTAAACATGACCTTAAAATGAGAACTGGCAAGATTTACTAACCTTGAGCAGGATCTTCAAAAAATTATACCTTTCTTTTGACCAAAAAATAAATCATAAGCAACAGGGCCTCTGAAAAAGAAACCCTGAAAGGGTATTGCACGCCACATAGCAATTGCTACTGATGGCACCATCGTAGAATCTCACGGAAACCCGGGTATGGTGGTTAAGTGCAAAAGGGCTGAAAGATTAGCTTCAAAACCATTATGTAGAGGATACAGAGCATCCATCTCTGCGAGCCAAGGAGGAAAAGGCTGAACCTTAGCCGCCATCCCTGCACCACCATCAATCTTGAATAGCTTCCTTTTCCCATGCTACTTGTAACAGCTCACCATAACTCCTAAATGAGGTCCCGGCTGCATGTCAGTACCCATATCAGTAGCTGCAGCAATACAATGTTCATTGCCATTTCAATAACAATCATACTCAATGTTTTCCACCATGTGCAGGATGACTGCAGGAACTCCCTTTGCCATTGAAGCAAGTGTTGAGTGGAGTATGTTTCGCTATTTTATGGGCACGTTCATCCTGTTGGTAAGTTTCAGGCACAAGGATTGTAAAAGGAGCTGGAGCTTATCGAGAACTCACGGTGCTTGGACCTAACACACATCATGCCAACTTCTGAAAATTCTCTTGACCCACTAGTGGGGTTAAGAGAGGAAAGTAAGAAAAAAGCAGCTTACCCAAAATGGCAACACCTTCAGGATTTCCTCTCTGGGAATTTGCATATGGTCGTTTCAGTTTCTAATGATCCCCTGTGGCACACAATTTAAGGGGCTGCACTAACCACTAAGCAAAAATCAGCTAATTTGCTTTCCGTTCATGGGATGTTTGTACTCCTTAGGTTGATCGCATCTATTCTTGCACTTTTTGCAAAGCCTCATACTTATTTGCCGCTACCAGTCCTCCCCATAATGACAAAAGCACATCAGGTGTGGCGCCGCGGCCAGGGCGACTGACGTTGGAATCTGGGGATCATGGTTCGATCCCCGGCGGCAGATTAACCCAGCATCATGTGACTCTGGGCAATAGCTTGTTTAATCTTCCCGACGGCCCCCAGCGCCTGGAGACCCTTACAGGTGATTGTTCGCGCTTTACAAATGTGGATTATTATTATCACTGATACTTCACGCAACAAACCCAATACCCCCATAAAAGTCAAACAAGCTCCCCCAAACAAGTGAAACTGCAAACTATCGACCATTTACTCTAAAAGTGACTCTGAAAAAGATGTCAATTAGAGCTCTCAGCAAACTAATAGAAAGAGCAGCATTCACCCAGATGTCTCATTTGATTGACAATAACTCTACACTTTCTGATTTCCAAACAGGTTTCAGTTCAGGAAGAAGCACAGATTCTGCCCTAATCACCATCTGGGATGACCTTAAAAACATAGTAGACCACAACAAGGTCGCTGTACTACTTCTCTTGGACCTTTCAGGTGCCTGCGATACAGTTGATCATGATGCTCCAATCCAAACACTACGCAAAGCAAGGATAGAGGGGACTGCTCTCGACTGGAAGACATCCTACCTTCAAAACAAAACAAATGTCAGCCATACCCTTCCTTTCGCATCCAAACCGTACTTCATAAAAGCCGGTGTCCCTCATGGCTCTACCATCTTACCCATGCTTTTCAACATCTACATGAAGTCATTACCTGAAGCGTTCAATGAATTTCAGCTCACCTGCTATAACTACAAATACTTCTTAAACTGGAAAGTCCCAAAGACATTGGAAACTCAAAAATCTTCAGTTGCCTCAGAGTCGTTGATCAGTGGATGACACGGAGCCATCTCAAATTGAATGCGTCCAAAACAGAAATACTAACATGTGGCGACTGGAAACATTATGACCCACTCTCTGCCTGACGATCTGGGACCACCTCCAGAAGTATCCAAGTAAGAAGCCTTGGAATTACCATGGACTCTAAGCTATCAATCAATGCCCAAGTTAGCAAGATCAAGCTTCATTACTATGAAAACTTTGCAACGCATAATCCCCACATTTCCACACAAGGGAAAAGGTACTTTCTCTCTTGTACTGTTGACACTGGATTACACCAGTGACCTCTAACATGGATCACCTCTATCAACTATGAAAGGACTACAATGAATTCAAAACTCTGCTGCCAGGCTACTCCTACATGAAAAGCCACAAGTCCACATCTACCCTGCTTTAAGGGCCCTACATTGGTTATCGGTTGCCAGAAGATCCACTTTCAAGCTGTTTTGAATCAACCACAAAGAAATACATGGAGGAGGACCACTTTTCATCAGAAAGAAATCACAAAATACACACAACAAAGAAACCTCCGCTACAGATTGGTGCCCACCTCAAAATCCCAGCATACAAGAATAAAACCATGGGTGGAACATCTTTCTCTGTTCAAGCAGCCAAACTATGGAATCCAATACCCCCAAACAAAAAGATCCACAGATAACCTATCTTATGTACAGACGATTACTCAAGAGCTGGCTCTTTCCTACATGAACACCTTATTCAAAATACAAACGTACAGCAGTAGTATGCACAAGACACCAATGGTGTCTTGTGCATACTACACATATATATGTGTTTTTAAACTTTTATACTTTGATTATATGCATGTACTCAGATATGTGCATCTCTTCGTACAAATGCACATATTACTTAATAAAAATATATATACTCTTATATTTATGCTTGACAAATGTATATATTAGTTATGGTTAAAACTTTCACACTTATTTGTGCTTTAAATGTATAAAGGTCATTACATAAATAGCATATAAATATTTGACCACATGCTTATGCATCTCAATGTATTAAGATCATTCATATCACAACATATTAATATGATCATACAGAAAGTATGTGTAAATGTGAACTATTAATTATACTTATTAAAAGTAAGCATTAATACATAAAAAAATAATTAAAAAACAAATAATACTAATTAATTAATCGGAAAAAAACAAAAAATAAATATGGGTATGTATCTCTACGAGGGTGTGGAATTTAATAAAGTATCTACTTGTCCATGGGGCAGGTTGCTTCATTAATGTACTTGTCCTGTAACAAAATCTGCTCGTCTCTTTCGTGCCATGTAGTGTAATGATAAATGATGGCAGCAATCTCCTTATATTAGAGCTCTGATAATAGCCTCTCTGATTATGCCAGGACTCATAACATAGTAGTGTTTGAATACTAGTAATTCCCTTATTTTGCCACCTGTCGGCAGATCTACATACTGAGGCTGAAGGTAGTGGTAAGGAATAGTTCCAGGAATGGAATGCCTTTTTGAGTCTGAGCAAACCTACTAAATTGCATGTTTTAAGGGTTTTCATCAGCTCTTCGCTAATCTTTTCCCATGCTGAGAAAGGGTGGAAATTTACACTGACAATGGCAGATGTAAAACTTCTTCCAGGTTTCGAAAAAACGTGGTTGGAGGAAAAGTGAACTTGCAAACGTTCAACTATTTCCTCATGAGCGAATCTAAACATGCATGTTTGCTCTTGCTAAAATGCAGTTCACAAATATTTTCTAGGACTACGATTTCTTGACCTACTCCTGTAAATTCTTGTGTATTCATGAAAGCTCTAAATCTGTACTAATGCAAGGACATACAACGTGTGCACTTTTGAGATTCTTTTATGGCGTAAACCAGGACTTTGTGTTGTTTATAAAAATTCTCCCTCTCTATCAGCTGGCTTCACTATGAGTGACAGCATTCTGTTCTTTCACAAAGAACATATTGTCACACAAAGTAGTTTTGTTCAGTGTCAGAAACTAATGAGGCAATGTGTGCTTTTTGAAACCAAATTTTTGTTGTTGTTACTTTTTGACAATGCTTGTTATAATGGTGATGGCCCGGCAGCTCCAATGCCAATAAGGATTTACAACAACCACGCCAAAAGGCCAATTTCAGACCTATTGACTTTGCCAATGCTTGTTTCTTTTCATGTCCCTCATAATCTTGTTGAAACTGGTTACACCGATTTCCCATTAGGAATATTTTTGGGAAAAACTAGCATGCATCAACACATTTTATAAATGTAAAGAAATGGAACCTAACATTTTACAGTAGTTAGCAAAATGTTTTTCCTTGTTGCATTTTTTTCGTGAACATTTTATTTTGAAAGCAAAGAATCTTCCATCTTGCTTTCAAGCTTCTGCAAATATTTGCATCTAATCAGAGAGCATTCTGGGAGCATTTTACATAGCCTCATACTAAAACTTTGGAAACGTGTGTACACATATTTATACTGGAACCGCTGTCAAGAGTGCAGTCTGAGCTTACAACATTTCCTTAGAGCTCTCACAATAAGAATGAAGGCTTTGCATTGATGACCCAAAAATACAAGTTCGAGCAGCATTAACATACGAACACAAACATTACCTTAACTGCAGACAATGCTCTTACCTGATCTACAATGGGGTTTGTGCTGCCGGGATTCAGCCTACTTGTCCGAAGGACAAAATTGCACATGAAAACCTATTGTCCTTGACCCCAAACAATAGGTCCTGGGCGTTGGGCTATAGAAATTCCACACACCTGGTCTATATAAATATTTTAGACTTAGTGGAAGAATGAAAATAAATACATTAAAAAAATAAAGATTATATATAACTATATATATAGCTTTATCATTATATCCATACGCCCAAGAGTGGACTGCCTCTTTCCTTACAGAATGAGCACACAGCATCCGGCTGCCTCCCTGCACCTCTAAACCCAAGGACATCATTTGCGGCGCTCCCCAAGGATCATCTCTCAGCTCCACCCTGTTCATCACCTACATGGCACCCCTCGCAGACGACACAACTCATCCTCTCACTCAGAGAGCACCTTCAACGTCAAAACCAACTTTTACAATGCCATGACCAACGTAGCCAAATGGATGAGAGACAACTGCCTGAAGCTCAACTCCGACAAGACAGAAGTACTGATCTTCGGGAAGAATACTTCTGTCTGGGACCACAGCTGGAGACCAGCAGAACTTGGACCAACACCTACACAAACAGATCATGCGCGCAACCTAGGCATCATCCTCAACAGCAAACTGACCATGAAACGTCATGTCAACGGAGTCGCGTCCTCCTGCTTCCACTTCCTTTGCATGCTCTGCAGAATCTTCACATGGATCCCAGTCAACAGTGGAAAGTCTGTCACCCAGGCCCCCGTCACCAGCCGCCTTGACTACGGCAATGCACCCTATGCCGGTCGGTATCTCTACCCAGCACTCTCAGAAGACTCCAGACCATACAGGATGCGGCTGCCAGACTCATCCAGGACCTCCCCAAAGGAAGCCCCACCTCAAAAACCTCCACTGGCTCCTCATCCAGAAGAGATGCCAGTTCAAGATCCTCATGCACACCTACAAAACTCCATACAACCAACGACCCTCCTACATCAACCACTGACTGAAATTCCACCTACTCACAAGACAACTGCGGTCCTACTCACTTGACGGCACACATCCGCCCACACCCCACATCCGTCGCAGCGGGAGTCGCTCCTTCTCCTACACTGCTGCAAAAACCTAGAATGACCTGTCCCTCCATCTTCTGAACAGCACGCTCCCTGGCGGTCTTTAGAAGGAAACTCAAGACCTGGCTTTTTGGCAGAGACATGGCAGCCTCAGCGCCCAGATACCCCTAGGGGTGACAGTGCTGCACTACACAAATGCTGATTGGTTAACTGATTGATATAGAAGTAGATCAATACATTAATAACATATAAGATGATGTGTAGGCTCATGGATTTACTGTCCTATAAGACATCTGTCACAATGTGTACATATGATTCTAGCAATTGTAGACAATAAGTGATTCAATATTGAAATATCGGGGAGCAAATCTAAAAAAAGAAAAGAAACAAACAAAAATATAATTAAAATAAACAAAAATCTTAATTTACAACCAAAATGGAAAGCCTGAGTTTGAATCCATGCATGTACATATGGTACTCTAGACAGTACAACTGTATATTTCCTGAATTTTTCCATATGTGTATCCTCTTAAAATCTCTATGTATGTATAACTCTCATGTGTGGTCATATATATACATATTTTCTTCCCACTACATAAAAAAAAGATTCTCCCCAAACCTCATCAAATCACCACTCTGTGACTCATCCTATTCCTCTTCTAAAATATCACCTACCTCCACTCTTTGATTCACACCAAACCTCTTATTACTATGAACTTCCAAACAACTCTTTCCGAACTCTTCCCTCCTCAATCAATTCTTTATCATATTCATCCAACTAACGGCCTCTCTGACTCATACTAAACCTCTAACTATTATGAATTCCCCCATATTCCTTCCTAAACTGTTCCCTCCTCTTTCCTATTCATCCATCTAACAGACTTGCGTCTACCACTCCGAATATCAATTTCATAATTCCCCCTACTAATCCACCTTTGGGTTCCAGAGTAGTCTGCTGCTCCCGGAAAAGCACTTCAACATCTCGTGAGGGATAGTAAGCGCTATATAAATACAGTTTTAATTACAATTGTAGGAAAATGTGAGAGCAGGGACTGTTGCCGACCTCATCCTCGCAACAGTTGCTCTTGGGTATCCAAATAGACTCTTGGAAAGAGGAATGTGGCAGTATAAGATACAGAAAAGGTGGAAAGGAGAACAGCAATGCCAACAAGGTACTTCCACTCGCTTCAGGCTCTACTTCCATGTTTACTGCTGATCAGTCAGGTAATTTTCTGCTCACAAGACCTACAAACTTTGTAAAAAGATATTAGCCAAGAGTGGACAGAAAGAGAGGCATGCGGTAATATGCAAAAAGTTTCTTTTGATAAACCAAACACATTGAAAGAAGAAATCCAAAATGCCATCAATGGCTCCTTAAAACATTAGAATTAAAATAAATAAAATTACCTGTTAACTGATATTGTGAAAAGACCCAAGCAGTTAAATAAAAAAATAAAAAAGATCAATTTAGTCAAAATAAACAACCTAAAACGCTGAAGCAAGAAAAATATTTGAATAAAAAAAAAAAAGGGTCTGCCGGACTTCCCAGAAGACTTCTCGCTTGATGGAGTCATTGGCTAAGGCCCTAATCAGCTGACCAATTCAAGCTGACGAGGTACAGCAGTTCAAAACATGGCCATGATTTAAAGGTGATATTCAGGGTAAGTGCCCCTTTATTTCAGGAAACAGTAAGCTGGTAGAGGAGCCCGACTCTACTCCACACGCACCACTGGTTCGGTGGGAAGGAGCGGAGAGCTTTGTGGCTGGGAACCTCTAAACTCCCGCCAGCACTGAGGGCGCCGCCAGCTCACACGCTTTGGGATCAGCGCTCTCCAACTATTCACACTACACATTTCTCACTTTCCTTTCTTGGATTTATTCGACCAAGGCAGCTAAACAGGATTCTCCATGGATGCTGTTGGTAAGAAGCGTGCCTCAGACACTACAGCCATGACCGGCTAACCTAGCTGGAAAGCAAGCCGTCCTGTCTCCAGAGTATTGCCCTGCTTGCTTGCCAACTCGTTCAGTTGAAGCCAAGGTCTGGGCTGTCGATGTTGCAACCCTTGGCTCTGATACAGAACCGACATTAGCACCGGACATCTGTTCCTGCATTTTAGAGCAGAGTAGGTCTGTTGGCCCACCTGGACAACCTTTGCAGTATGTTCATCATTCGCACGGGCACCGTTCCAACACAGAAGCTGCAAAGCCGCTGGATACAACATTATTCCTCATGGTAAGCAGAGGTGGTCCGTACTAGCGGGGTGAAAAGACGCCCCCCCACCCTTACTGAGAAAGTTTTGCAAACTCCTTACTTTTCCCTTTTGCAGAGCTTCTGAAGCTTCCCAATTGAGCTTCACATTAATTTGTGAAAAGTTTTTCTGTGCATCATAAGATACATTTTCACTCTACTCAAACCCCGCCAGATAGGAAATCTACACAGATGTTTTTTTCTTAGTAAGGTTACCTGCGGATCTTTTGTATGTGGTATTTGTATAGCGCCAAAGATGCGAACCAGCAGCGAAAAGCAGTACAGGGCAGTTCACCTTGTGTAGTGCTTTTCCATGCACAATGCAAATATGCATGAGAGGAACATACTACTTCTTAAAAAGAATCTCTTAGGGAGAACCCTTTTGTTAGTGTTTTCAAAGTAAGGACCTCTGCAACATACATTGTAGCCAACTCTTGATTTTCACACTAAAATGACAGACCAAAACACTTAGTAAGATAAAAAAAATTGCAAATTCTCTATAGAACTTTGCAAAGGTTTCAAAAGAAATAAACAGCTTTGCAATTTGGTACCTTATAGACAACATACAGAAATCTATGGGTTTAGAAGCATGGAACAAACCCCTGAGCAGCATTATCGATACACTGAGCGCATACAGATGGCTTCTACGAACAGTTAATGGATAAAAAGATCCATACACTGTAGAATGCAGCAAGAAGATACAATGCCTGAGGTATGTATTCTGCACAACATGGCAACCCAAAGACATTTGTCGACGAATTACGACAAGTAATCAACGTGCAGACAGATGCTCTCGATATTCAAAATGTCACATGCAAAATCCTACTTTTTTTTACATTCAAATGTTCAAAGAAAAAATCTCAGATTTATAAGTCAATATAAAAACAGTTCCATCTTAATTGTCAAGTTGCTGATCAAACACCGACACCTGTGCATCAAAAAAGGTAATTTTATATATATACATACTAGAAAGGCGCAACAACCTCATGGGGCATGAAAAGTATCACTAGGGGTCACACCCACACACATTCAAAGTATGTCATATCTATGACTTTGCACATAAAAAATCCTTTTAGCTCACCCGGTAATTTTCTGCACTGTCTTCATCCAATCCCACTGGCTACTTAGAGAGACCCACAAATCCATTGTTCTTTCCCCTAATACCCTGTTAAGTGTGGCTAGGGGGTTACCCACAAGCCTGTTCATATACACCTCCTCTATCCTTAGAAAATGAGTGGATTAAATTGGTAAGGATTTTTGCTCAATTACCTACACTTGTAAATAGGTCTTAAAAGATCCTTGAATGTACCTATCGCCAGTTGCTCGCATTCCTTATAGAATAGGCCCGGCCTGGGTGGAGCTTGTTTTTCAACTTGTTTCTGTTTTCAGCATCACATGAGCTACCATTAATCTTCTTGATTTTACCATATTTATTCAGTGCCTGATTTATATCACCAAAGTTGGTGAACAAACTGTAGACTATTCCAAGACGCTGAGGTAAAGGATTATGACCATACTTAATTTGTCAGGTGGCAGGTTACAAATACGGTAAAACGATGGAAGCGATTTGTCTCACTTGCCTCCATATCCGCACACTCCTTCCATCTACCCATCATCCACCTATTCACCACTCCTCATACTTCCGTTCACCATCCATCAATCCACATACAAAATGAACCATCCTTCAGATCCCACACCATCCACATGCGAACACCAATTATCCGCTCACACACCCACCATCTATCCACAAACATGCAACACTTCAGAATCTAGCCCCTACACTCTATTTAACCACACACACTCACTTCTTTTCACAGAAACGTCACAGAATTTTCTGGCAAGCCAATGAGACAAACATGTGTGAAACAGGACTCCTTTAATAGCCTTGCCCAAAATGTTTCCTCGGGCTCTCCGTTAGATCCTCTCCCACACAGGATTTGGAAGGAATTTAGGCAAGAAATCTTCCCCTGGCTGCGGCAGATTTACTGCCAGTCTTTGGAAGAAGGAGTGGTTCCAGAGGTATGGAAGCAGGCAGTGGTGACCCCCCTGCTTAAGAAACCTTCTCTGGACCCTACAACTACAGCAAATGTCAGACCTATCTCCCTCCTGCCATACCCGATTAAAATCCTACAAAAAAGAAGTTAGCAACATCTTGTCTTGCTATCTTGAGGATAACCATCTACTGGATAGGGACCCGTTTGGTTTTCGTCCAGGCTACGGTACTGAAACAGCTTTGGCAACCGTAATGGACAATCTACGAATGCTTGCAATGGGAATTCGTCGGTCCTAGTGCTACTGGACATGTCGGCCGCATTCGATACGGTGAGCCATACAGTACTGGTGGAAAGACTGGAAAATATAGGGGTGAAAGGACGGGCTCTGAAGTGGCTGCAATCTTATCTATTAGGGAGACAACAGGTTGTGACCATGACACCGTTCACTTCCAGTAAGTCTCCAGTGCGCCACAGGGTTCTGCGATCAGCCCCATTCTTTTTAATATCTATTTGCGCCCTCTGTTCCCCATTATTAAGTCCTTTGGAATTGACCTGGTCAATTACGCTGATGACACCCAATTGGTGTTTTCCCTGAAAGGGAAACAAGCGGTGCCTATGGATACGTTCCAGGAATGTATGCGCCAGACTGCTAGCTGGCTCAGGAAAAACTCCTTGCAATTCAATGGGGGAAAATCAGAGGTCGTATACTGTTCCACCACCAGAATGCCTCAACATCTTCTGTTGGAGTTTAAGCTTACCCCCGAGGATAAACCCCTGGTTCCGGTCAAAACGGTGCGTAACCTGGGGGTCTTGGTGGACGATAATCTCCAAATGGAGTCACAGGCCAACAAAACAGCCAGTTTCTGTTTTTCCCTGTTGCGAATGCTTCGGCAGATCCTTCCGTTATTGCCTAGTGATACTCGACCTCTTGTAGTAAGGAGTATAATTCTGAGCAGACTGGATTACTGCAACTCCCTGTTTTTGGGAGTGCCACAATTCATCTTGCAGGGGTTGCAGAGAGTCCAGTCCATGGCAGCAAAACTGGTGTTAAATAGGCAGCGTAGGTCCTCTACGGCATTGGCCTTGAGAGATCTTCATTGGCTGCCTATTAAGGAAAGAGTCTGCTTTAAATCCCTCTGTATTGTGTTCAGAGCAGTACATGGCTTGGGCCCAGTACCACTGCAGGAGAAGTTCACCTGGTACAAGCCCAGGAGCCAGCTCCGTTCCTCTAGTGCAAATCTGGTAATGACTACCAGATTTAAGGAATCCAGGATGGGGGGGCAGGGCATTTGGTGTGGCTGCTTCACGCCTATGGAACGAGTGGCCCCAGAATATTAGACAGGCTAAGTCCCCGACTTGTATTAGGAAAAGCTTGAAAACTTGACTGTTCCCAAGGGCTGAACATTAGGCCCTCCCACTGATAAATTGGTCTATTCTCATGGTTGGATATCTTCATATTCAAAGCGCCAGGATACCCATAGGGTGACAGTTCGCGCTATATAAGTTTTATATACAATACAATACATCCACCACGGACAGCCACAAAAAGGTGAACAGAAGGATAAAACGCATTTAAGGTTTTGCCACCTTCAAAGGAGGAATACTTTTCTCTGAATATCTCACTTTCAAGAGCTTTGCAATCCTTATGCGGCCACTGCAGAAAGGAAACTGATTCAAATAGATTGTTCTTCGTGAGGACAAGAAATAAGACTTTTGAGCAGAATCATTCGCGAGAAAGATCCTTAATCATAAGTAAGCGATCACTGACCTACTTATCCACAAAGGTCAAGAGGACAAGAAGCATCCGACTTTGTGCACTTTTAATAACAGTCTTTTAATGTATTGCTAATAATGCATTACAATAAAGTATAATAATAAGCAAAATGAGTTAACCTACACCAAAGGATGCCCAGTGATAGCCAAACCAAACATTCATGAGCCTTGTACTACGGGTTGTATCCACTATGAACTCAGAGCGTCTAGGACGCTTATGGGGAGATGTGAAATATGGCTGCGGCATCTACCGTTTCTGTGCAATGGGCAAGGGTTTAAAAAGTGAAGAAGGCATGGCCAAGATTTGCACCTTTATTCCTTCCTGTATGAACAAGCTCTCACAGTGCAGGCAGTACTCAAAACTCCCAATTTTTCGATTCAGTTCAAAAGGGAGAATAATAAAACAAAAAACAATCTCGTATCACCACAGGATTGGGATACCCTACCACCAAATGCCTGCACGACCATAACCACATTGCCTATCTATAAGAAAGTAAAAATCTGCATCCTCCTAAAGAGAAATTCTGCCCGAAAAGAATAGATGCCAGTAGGGATAAAGATTCTAGACCACTAGAAATAAAAGGGAAATAAGTTCAAGTCAAGCGAGTTGAACCTACAGGTCTTGCATTGCATCCATCACTATCGTAACCACAAATCATTCACAATGACAATGGGCACTCGGAAAGAAGAAAGGTGTTCAAAGTTTAAGCCAGGAGGCACCTGCTGAAATTCTGGTTATGAAACCCTTTGCTCATTTTCTCCTTCATAGATGTTGATACCAAGAAGGCTCCAGAAGACTGATCGGAAATTGCTGAGAATCGATACTAAGTTGGATAAAAAGGAACGCAGACACCCTACTATGTTTGCGGCAAAAGTACAGATCGAAATACGGTTCAGTATAATGGTACCCTTGATGTCGCTGCCCGGCCTCCGGGATGTGGGCTTACAAGCTGTGTACGACTGCCTAAATGACCATGTGAAATATGGCACCGGCAATAGCAGTGCAGGAAAATCAAGAATGTACGCTGCTTATTATATTGTTCTGCAATAAAAACGGTTTAAAAAAAAAATAATAAAAAAAACTACGTTGGATAAAAAGTACAATGTAGTCCTAAAACTGAATTATGAATGGGGAAGACGAAGTGCACAATTACACTGCTTGAGATAGACAAGTTGGTTAAAGCTGAAACAAAGCTCACACAAAAACTAGGTGGCGGGATGGCAGAACAATGTAATCATGGAAGAAATGCTCAAAGGAAATAGAACCTCACGAGAGCAGCTTAAATCAGAGCAGTCAGTTTTTCCTAAGAAGTGAAGTGTAGGGAGAAAAACACAAAAGGACAATCCTTTCGGGGGCGACGAGAAACAGTATTTTTAGACACAGATAACTACAGAATGAAGATTAAAAAGCACGCTCCCACATACCCCGATGCAGCATGACTGACCAATGCTCATACATTTAGAACAACCGGTCTGATGAATTCAGACTCAAAGTAAATCTACTCGACTTCCGGAACAATCTAAGAACCCACCAACTTGAAACCAATCTCGACAACTGAGACCATTAACCCTACTTTATTATTTCAGTTTGTTTTGGTTCATCTTCAAGTGGAAGATAAGCCCAACTTACTTTGCTATTTTAAACAGAATACTGGACTGAGAGTTCTACAAACGTTGCTAAGTGTTTCTGTTCAGCTACTCAAGCTGGAAAAATATTACAGATTTACATTGGAAAAATACATTGTCTACAATGTTGTGTTGAAGTCTATTCAATGCCAATGAACACATGTTGGGTGGAACTTGTTCCTAATCCTATTTTTCCATCTGCCATCACGATTCAACGCCAGGTTCATGGGAATGTTTAATTCTTTTTTTTCATGACATGGATCCTACATCAATTAATTTATTGATAATAGCAATATTGTAAGTCTTTCTTTATCTTCTCTAATCTTGGGTATTTGTTAGATTGAAGTAGTGTTGTTCAAAGTATTATGCAAAGTGCATCGCTGACTATATCTGGGTTGTCATTCGTAGTTCTGGTGAGGAAAGTACTGCCAGATGGAAAGGATAAGGCTTCCCACAAAAGCAAGACATGATCTTAATACTTGCCTGAGCTTTGGAAAGAAAATAAGAACCACCAGGAACTGTGCCAGATGTTACATCTCCTGGGAAAGTGAAGAAGGCTACTATTCAGTCCTATGTAGGATTCTATTAGCAAGGGTACAGTTAAATTTAAGAGCTGTGACTGATGTACAACAGGTTGCAGAAGATTATATTTTAGGCTAACTAGCCTTTTTAGAATAACTCACCGAAAGTCTTCAAGCAGTGGTAACAGAACCTACTGTTATGAGGGCTAAAAAACAGAGAAACTTCCACTCGTACCTGTTACTACGATTCAGAGTAGGATTGTATTTTTATTTTTAATATACATGCTGAAGTTTGGTTGATTCCACACTAAGGTCACCAGAATCCAGTAACAGTGACACAAATTACACAAAAGTAGTGCAATAAATAATAATAAAAAATCAACATCACCCAAGGCAATTAGAATAAAAAAGTATACTCCCTTCTGCGCTGTGTGCACAGTTTACATGCACTGCTTTGATAACAAAAACATATTAATAAAGAAATGAATTTGCATGAAGAGCGAGCCATGTGCAAACCGTACACTGTTGACACAAATACCAGCATGGCAGGCTCTGATGTTCTGTTCAAGATAAATACTCCACTGCACTGAGCCACGGGATGATTGGCAAAGTCTCAAGCCAATGGCTGATAGAGGCTGGTCGAAGAAAGGCAGTGGATGAGATCAGTGAACCCAAAGCCCACTCTATATATATATTCAAGAAACCAAAAAACATTGAGATGTGTAATAGCAATTATTACTAAAAGAGGCCAACCAGTGTAGATCACCAAGAAGAGGAATTTAAGGTTGTGGCGTTACTTCATAAACTTTTCTTGGGTTTTGAGATCTATTGTGACATCTTTTACCTGTTGACCCTTTTAATGGGAAAGAAGTGGTTTGCTGTGGGCCACATACAAAACTGTCAATATTAGCTTCATGATTGCATTGACACGTTTGATATTAATTTAATTGCAAAACACCAATCAACATCGGACATCATCTCCACATCATTAATCCCATAACCTCCGATAAGGCCTTAATGAGCAAGCTGCTCTAGCTAAAAAGAGAAAACAGATAAGACAAAACAAATCCTGAAAAAAAACGCAATACAAGTGCCTCTTCAGCAGTCTAGTTGTTTTGTGCATTTGCCTCTTTGCAATTATGTGGACCGGGCTACCAGAGATTGAATAAAATGGTCCTTTGCCGCTGCAGATTCTGGGTGAGCTTGACAAGTTAGTCCATACACTGAAAGGAATTTTCTTTGACTTTTGGATTCATACTACTGACTTCAAAGCATGTATTCAACCGGGTAGTAAAAGAACACTTATGGATGAATGGCAGAACCAGCCTAGGAGTGAATGCTCTCTCTCTTTCAGTATGCATTTTTCTGGTTCTAGCTTCCTTTTTCTGGAACAGTGAATGAATTGATGAATGATGAACAGGGAAGGAATGGTGCACTGGATAGTGGGTGGACAAATGATGAATGGATAATGGTGTTTGCGGCTGTGCATGAATGATGGACAGTGTGTGTGTGCTGATGAATGGCATGTAGTGAGACAAATGGTGAAGGCTGGAGAGATGATGAATTTGTGTAGAGCGGTGGCTGGTTAGTGTCTGGCTATATGGACAGTAAGTGAGTGTGTGTGTGTGGTTGGATAGAGTGCGGGGGACAAATTCTGACTTGTGCCTGTGTAGATAAGTGTTGCATGTTTGCGGATCGATAGATAGTGGTCATGTGAGTGGATAGCTGGTGTTCGCATGTGGATAGTGGGGGATCTGAAGGATGGTTCATTTGTATATGGATTGATAGATAGTGAATGGACGGGTGAGGAGTGGTGAATGGATGGATGGAGGGTGAATGGATGGATAGTGGGTGGATGGAATGAGTGTGTGGATATGGAGGCAAATGAGGCAAAATCTGTCGATGGGGAGCTCGTGGGTAGTTGGACGGTCACTGAGTGGATTTGGAGCAGAAGAGGCAACAGACTGCAGCACACAAGTACGGGCGGCGCTGGAGCGCAGATTCCATGGACCAATCAGCGAAGCTTGGGAGGTCAGCAAGAAACACCACCAGGTACTGTTTAACAGTGATAAGAAACTCCCCAAACCAGAACCGTGCACACAATATTACCACATCTAAAGCAGCTGATTTACACTTCATGGAACTGATCAACTTGAGGGGCTGAAAGTTCCCAACAGCACAGTGATTTTAAATTGGCAGCTCTTTTATGTTTGCAATTCGCTGGAGGATTCTTGAGCACTGAGGCTAGTGATACTTGCACACACACAGAGAGAAACTCATCCAGGTGAATTACTGGGAGCTGTCTTCTGGGACAAGCTCGGGATCCCAAGAATTGATTTCATTATTTAAGTGTGTGTTATAACAAGGTCTTTACAGACATTTGAATCGCAGAATAAGCATGTGAAAGATGCAGTGCTGTCACACAGCACAATACCGCTTGCAGGGGTGTCAGGTTCAGGAATAACAGCAGAAATATTGTTGTCTGGGAAGGCTGATCATTGCAAAAAGTAGCTTCAGAGCACAAGTGAAGACACAATATGTCAGCAAATTTGGCAAGACGTTCGACAGACACTGGTCTGATTAGGGAGAGGAGCTTGTGTCAATCAGCCCTCTCAATATGCCCACGCCCCAAGACCAACGCGCCCACGGGCATTAAACTGGAACAAAAGGGCTCAATGTTACCTTTGGCCACCTATGATGTGCAGGCACTCGCGGAACGATTGTGTGGGACATGAGATAGTGTACACCTGGGGGTTTGGTGCTGTCTAAGAGAATATTAAACACGAAGAGCAAGACAAAGGACTCATCCTTATTTGATGGGAGAGGTATCAGAGGTCAACTATGGTGAACGTTCTGGAGACAGCTGGCTCCATTTTAGGTTCCAAAGGATAAGGAAAATGGCTACACAAGTCTGCAAGGAACAAAGACCGATCCTTGGTGCCGCAACCACACATAGAGGGCAATATGTATTTCCCTGGAAAAGTTAGGAATCACTATTTTTGTTTTATTTTGTGACAGAACAGTCACAACACCAAATAAATATATTAAAGACTACGGGTGGCATCACATCTCAGGTAGAAGACAGGTTTGAAAGATGGACAAACCTTCCACACGGAAAATGTTATGCCCAGTCACGGTTTTTATTGGGATCATTTTAGGTTAAACTGTAAATATATCACGACAAATACATGCAGAATTAAAGCCTATGGTGTGTGAATGTAGAATGCCATGAAAAACACTGGGCATGCACCTGTGCAATGTTTCTCTGGAGGAGGACGGTTTGCACCTTGTGACATTTCTAAGAGGCAGGTCAAGTGGAGTACTTAAGAGTGAATTTATCAAAAGCTGTTACTAGTGGTAGGGTGGTCAGCTTCAGTTTTCATGCGCATAGATAGACTGATGGCCACGTTACCTAGGTTGGAATTCTAGAGAACTCGCTCACCCTGGCTGCTTTGAACACAAGCAGATCGGTGATGACGGTGATTGAAAATGATCTTAGGTTTGCATATGTTAAACAGCACGGGGACTCCAGCACAAAATGAACTGCAAATGTAATCTCTGCCCTTTATTATGCCGATGAAAGGTCACACCAACCTGTACTTCTTGTCCTCTCCAAGGAACACACAAACACAACGCTCAGGAAGCTGCAGGTGTTGTTTAATATTCAGCTCTTTTACATCTGATCTTATAAAGTTTCAAATCTTATCCTCATCACAAAAAGAGGAGTCTCAAAATCCCCAAGTAAAAGAATCATGAAATATCACTAGCCGCGCATAGTGCAATAAAATACACATTCACTGAGACAGTCTACTTTCAGACTATATAATTTGAACATTTCAGTATGTCTTGCTCTCCTGCGGTGGATTCACACTGTTACAACATAAGTGGAAATTTGCTTGGGACTATAGTTGCCTAAAGGTGTGAACGGTAAAGGGGGTGTGGGAGTGTGCCAAGAACTCGAAGGAGTGACATTTAGTTGCCATATTAATCAAGGATATACGTTTTAGCCTGCCGACAAGTAGTTACTATGCAAAAATTCTTACTCACTCTGCTACGCTCACGTGTTAAACCATTACAACAGCTGTCCACCGCCAAAGTTTGGAAAAAGAGCTTTCTGTCCTTGCCTCCTCTACTGTGAAACGTACCTATTGGCATCCATTCTAAAGCAAGCCATAATGGCTGCAAGAAGTCGCTTTAGACTTGCGTTTTCTTTTAGATCTTCCCCATAATAATCCAGTGACACAATCCTTGCAGGGATATCCCTAGGGTATATGTGCACTGATCAAAACCTTTCATTTCTCATTCACTCACATACCCCAACAAGGGTGGTAAAGAATAGGAACAAACTGCTTTGGGCATCACTTTGCCTCCCAGTGTCACAGGGAAGCCCCTATTTTATACAGTGTTTAATTTGTCTCCCGTAGAGCAATGGAGGATTGTAAACTGTAATGAAGATATCTCCAGAGCCCCTGAAAGCGGCTTGCTGGCGGTCCAGATTTCATTTTTTATTTGCAACAATCTGATTTCCTCTGGACTGCTTCATCATTCTGCACGCTTGCCTACGAGCGCTCTTTGCTCCTCCCATACTCACTCATTTCCACACTCTGCTACGTAGCTGCTGAAAAGACATTGCAGAATGTTCCCTTTGTGGAACTCTACACCTGCTGTGAGAGATATTAAAGAAAATAAGCATTGGTGAAGCCCATAAGGCTTGGTTTCATGTGCCAAAGCATGCTGCGCTTGCACATTAGACCAAGATGCTCAAGAGGCAGCCAGAAGGAGAGGGCAGCGGTGGCTATGCCTGCAAAGTAGTTCCCCCATGTAGTTAAATGCAATCACAGGAGTATAGGCTGAAGGATGCACCCAAACAGCCAATAGAGCGTTAGGTGGAAGATAAATACTCCACTGGACTGAACCAAGACATGATTGGCAACGTCTCAAGCCAATGGCTGATAGAGGCTGGTCGAAGAAAGATAGTGGATGAGATCAGTGAACCCAAAGTCCACTCTACATTTTTTGCTGGCAACAGTCTGTTTGACAATTATGCTGTTAAAATCAAGACCTAAAAAGAGGCTCATCTTGAAAAATCTTGCCATGACTGCCAGAAAGGTACCCTAAATTCATCATATCAGGAGAGGGGCTGGCAGTGGTAAGGTTTTTGTTTGGCACCAATAATGTAAAGTCCATACTTCACATTTTCCCTTTCTCAATACATTTTTTCTCTAGATGAAAAAAGTCATAAAACGCTAGGACAAAGAGGAGAGGAGGCTGTACAGCTGTAATGCTGCATATTTCAACAACATAGGATCCCAGGAACAAAAGATGATTGGGCTTGGAAGGTAATCCCAGCTGAAACACTGAGCAAAAACAAACTGAGGGGCTACCCCACTAGAGCTTATTACAATTGGTCAGTATTTGGTGTAAAGTGGGCCAAAGTAGACAAATCCAGCTCTCTCACACACAAAAGGTAGGCATATCCAAGGTAAGACTGGAAACAACTCTACAAAGGGTTTACAGCCAATACAAATAGTTGGAATTTAGGAAGGTTCGAGGGGTGCGTAGTTTAACGTATCATCATAAAGTCTGACCTCCTAATTCTTGCACTGTGAACCAGGGTTTAAGAGAAAGAGGAGTCTCTTTAATCCTTCCACCCCCCAGTGCCTCTCTGGTAACTTTCCTGCCTCTCAGTGGTCGGGAAATTGAGTCTGTACATACGGTCAATAGCAACCAAAGGGCTGTGCATGCACCCAATTAACAGCAATCCTTCATATCGCGGCGCTCTTCCCTCTGAGGCAAGAAGCCCTGCACAATCGATAGACAACATGGAGGCATGATACGAAGACGTGCGCGGAATTGGTCATCGTACACTGTCCATCAAACAGGAAACCACAGAAACAATGTCTTGGCAGTATGATAGCTCTTCGGTGGAAACAGGCCAGCACATGGAGGGCTCGGGGATGCACTGTAAGGCAAATGCCGAAAAGAAACAGAAGACATACAGAGCAGGCGCATCACCCACCGCAGTGCCAGCGGCCAGCGTATGAGTGAAAATACAACCCAAAACAGCAATCAAAAAGACAATAGCTTTTTGATCAAGCCAAAGAATGTAGAAATATATTAAAACATTTGGATAGCACCTGACACTGCAAAGCAATGGAAATAAAAGGTTATGCTAATTCTGTGAAAGGTATTCAATGAACCATATCTGGACGAAAGGCTCAGCAAGCCAGTAGAGAAGTGAACCTCATAGCCTGCTGGCACTTTGCCCACGGATATCACTGGTGAGTTTAACCCACTGAGCTGCCGTACAGATCGATCACAGAGAATACAATAAATCATATCAGTGCTATGAAAGCCTAAGGTCCGAGATGAATAATGTAGACTGATGTCAGGGCCGGGAAACATCCTTTACCCCCGTATGCGTTACTCCACATGCCATTACCCCGCATTTTTTATAAAGCAAAATCTTTTACAACGCAGGGCTTTACACCTCAAACTACTACAACACATTTCCAAAAGTAACACCCCCGTGGAGTTAGAATGGTAAATTGCGTTGTAAAGCCCTGCGTTGTAAAAGATTTTGCTGTGTAAAAACTGTGGGATAATAATACGCGGAGTAAAAGTGTACGGGGTAAAGTGTCCTATTCGTCAGGGCCACAGGACAAGTACGGTGTCCGCCTCAACCTAAGAGGTTGTCTAAGACATTTTCCAAGAATTTAACTGCAAGCGCCAATGCCCTATGCTGCACTAGCGTCCATTTTCCAGCCAACTAAAAGGAATCATCACATTAATAGTGACTGAGCAAGAAAGAAAGCTCAGCAAAGTATGCCTTGATACCATGTTAATACTTACAAGCCCGGATAGGCGTGTAGGTACCTAAAAGTACTCCCTGCGATGCGTTATTTCATATCTAAAGTGTCCATTGGGAAACAAATTTGCGCACTTGTTTTGTTTTTAAAGTAAAAAGATTTCTGAATATTGAGAATTTCTTGCCTTTCTCTATCTGTTTCTTCTTACATTTCAGCACAGGAGAACACCTTGAAAATTCATCAAGCATGGTTAATTTGGAGCCTGCTCAACCCTACATGGTGGGTGAACCACCAGACAAACACGTTTATCACACAAGTTTTTTTATAAGTATTCATTGAAAATAGTAAAACTTATTTCACATACAAAATTGGTACATTATTTTGGAGACCACACAGGTTCCTAATAGAAAGCCAACAGCATGTCAAAACGTTTGCATCTGACAAGAACAAAAGCAGATGAGCATTTTATAATTGCACAAACACCCTCCTTCCAGTATATGAAGTATATTTCAAGACACCTTCCCAGGGGCTGAAGGCACTCAATTAGTGAATTTGTGTCTTACAAAGCAAGCCCTGGGTCGGGATGTGTGAAGTTGAGTTTTCACACTCCAACCTTTGGAAAATCACCTTTTGCTAAATGTATGTACCAAGTAAGTGGATTTAAGACAAATAAAATGATTATGCTTTAAACATACTTAGCAGAAAACAGTGTTATTTTCCTTCAAAGCCATTGTGCATAAAAAAGTTTCAGAAATGGTACACTTTTAGAGAAAGTTTTAAATGGGTCTATATACTTTTCCATAGTAACTGGGTTAGATTAAAGTGAAAATGTTTGCATAATATGGAAAAATAGTTTGCACAAAAAAGGTGAACTAGTACTCTTTGTATCCTTCTTTAGAGGCAAAAATTGCCAGCTCAGTAAAAACATTTTTGCGTATCTTGCTTCTCAAAGCCATTATATTTCAGAAAAGGAGCATCACTGTGTTATTGAAACGTTCTATACTATCCTGCAGAATGGTTATATACTATCCCATTTAAATAATCCCTTTCATCATCGGCATCTACATATTGCTAAACCAAAGTCATCCATGTGCTACCAACCGTAAAGAAGATCCAATGAGGATAAGATCCAATATATTTTGATGTGCTCCCTAAATAACTGATCAGTATCACAACCTGGATCCTGCAGACAGGCACCATCCCAGAAGCCTCTATTAAACAGTGCTTACTTGGCATTATCCCAAAGTCTGGGAAAGGCCATATGGGATTTAGATTTGCAGTCCTGATGACAGATCTGGCATAGCCCCGAATAGCCATTCATAATCCTCATAATGGGGCTACTAAAAGCGATGACGGAGCTGGCGAGATCTTGATAGCTGGGCTAATGTGAATTGTCAGACTTACTAGACCCCCACGGAATCCAGAGAATAGATATGGTAAAACTGGACGTTGAGAAGACAAAGGCTCTATACCTCGATGTCACCAATAACTATTGCAAACACAACAAAATTATGGACGGAGTGCTGAAACTTTTCAACCACTCACCCCCAGTCTAGAGATCTGGGTTTATTTAATCCATTGTTCTTATGCTCACTATGCCACCTAAGTTTGGACCCAAACCTATTCAAATCAGTCTTGACCCTGCTCCTCCGGGGAACAGTCCAGCCCGAAACGACAAACCATGTCCTCCCTGGACTGGAAACAAGCATCCTGGGACTGGTTTCAGGGTGTCACTGCTCTTCAGCTAGGCTAGCCTGAATCTAGTGGCACAACGAGCAAGGGACACACGTCTGGGCATACCCATGGCCACCTAGGGAAAAATAGCAAACATAACAAAATGATGGACGGAGTACTGAAACTTTTCAACCACTTGCCCCAAGTCAAGAGATCTGGGTTTAATATATTGTGCTTTTGCTCACTATGCCAAACGAGTGTGGAAAGTTTCAATACTCTGTCCATCATTTAAGTTTGTGATGTTGATGTGTGTGCCCCAAGTTGCAAGGGTGGTCCCTTGCTTGCTGCGCCACTGGATTCAAGGTAGCCTGGCTGATGAGGGGTGATACTCCGAAACCGGTCCCAAGATGCTAATTTACAGTCCAGGGAGGCCCTGGCCTAGCAGTTCAGGCTGGACTGTTCCCATGGGGAGCTGGGTCAAGACAGATTTGTATATGGCTGGGTTCAAACTGGCGTGACGTGGCAAGCAAAATAACAATGGATTAAACCCATATCGGAGAATGGGGTGAGTGTTTGAAAAGTTCCAACACTTTTCCCATTATTTTATTTTGTGATGTTACCAATAACTATTCAACACAGCAAGAATTTGCACAGTAATTAGGGGTAACATGATACATTATGGGAATTAAGAGACTAAGAACATACAGAGTGAATTATTATCTTCAATATAAAAAATGTTTGAACTGCCACAGGGCTCTTCTTTTCAAGACCATCTACAACCTGAAATAGAGAATTCTCTCTGACTTACACGGGCAGAATATATATATTTTACATTGTACAACACAAAAAGCCTTACTAACAAAGCATCCATGTCGGAGTCATAAAAAGGGGAGGCACAGCATTCACATACAAAGAGCCCCAACTTCATCTGCAATGTGCATATGCTTTGAGGACTGCAACAGGCCAGACAGAGGTGGGTAGGAAAGAAAGGATGAGCGGAGCTGGACTGATTGTGAGGGAATATGAGGAAAAACGTGTGTGGGCTTGTAGGGCGACCATGAGGGGATGGATAAGTCCCCCCCAGTGGCAAGGGACAGGCCTCGCTGCCTTTCTCCCCCAGGCCCTAGGCACACATTGGCAAGGTATCTCATTAGCATGCGTATGTGTGTAGACCTATTTTGGGCTTGCCTAGCAGGAGCACATTCATGCGAGGAAGCATCAAATTAAAAACAAATGAAGAGGGATCAGACTACAGTATCTCAACTGTTATCCTGCTTAATGTACCCGCTGAAGTAGGATGCAAGGAATGGAGTAGGTCTTAGCCCATGTCCCTCTCATCACCCCCAAACTAGCATGCACCAATCTCACACTTTACAGAGGGACGACCCAGAAAATTCCCACATCATCTCACATCCCCCCCTAATTTCCCGATTGGTAAAACACCCTGTTAACCTCCTCTCTGTCCTCCTCTTCCTACCACCCCATGTCCTTACCTAGGTCCTGCCACTGTGACTTTCTTCCTATTCCCCAGCTCTCCTCCCTCTCTCTCTCCCTCTCTGTCTGTCTCCCTCTCTCTCCGTTTCTCTTCCCCCCCAGGGACACCCTTTATAGGCTTTTTACTTATTGGAAATTATATCTCCTTGGCATGACACAGAATGAAAAATATTAGGCAAAGGAATTAGGAATAAGAATAGGAAACTCCCACCGGAATACAATTTCTTACCCCTGCACACTCACATTAGGGGCTTTTTCAAATCAAGTAGGAAGTCAAGATGTTACGAAAGCACGGAAAATGGGATTACTAATAAGGCCCACTGGAAGCTTGATGGTCCCACTTTGTATATGCATCCTTGCAAATCGTAAATAAATCCAAATGTGTTGTGTTCTATTGTCCATAAGTACAGTGGTACATTCCAGTCCGGGGTTGCCTGGAAGTCGCACAGAGGAAAGAGAAGACGGGCCCAAGTGACCTTAAACTCCTGCCCCATTTGTCACCCTGTGCCCCTCGGTATTCTGAATTCTGCTGTCGAGTTTCTAATTCGTTTTGTTCAGTGCACGAGTGGCGAAACGACTGCCTAACGTAAAATATATCCACTAAAGGAAAAAGGAAAGTGTGGAAAAACAGTATTTCACAAACGTGTGTGCAGAGCTCGTGTGTTTGAAAGCCCGCTGAGCCATGTTAAGATGCCCGAAACACAAAGCCGGTCACAATGAACCAGAGGAAAACCGGCAGAAATATGTTGCAAGGCCAGGCTAAGGACTCCTGATGTATCACTGGGGAGAAGAGAGGCCGAACAAAACCCTAATGACAAGCTGACGAATAGTCAACAATGGCAGGCCTGTGCTGCTCTGGCCTTTTATCAGGAAGCCCCGGCCCAGCTGCCCGAGGAGCGCATGCGCAGATTCAAGCGCGCGCGCGCACTGCCGCAGCAGCGGCAAAGCGTGGCTGATGACAATGTGGCTCTTGTTCGCCAGATGAGGAGCCCTCTCGGGCCGGGACTCTGTGATGCGTAACCCAGCCTCGCCCGCATTCTTCGCGGTTGCTGCCGAGGGCTCAATGTTGCGAATACTTGGAGACCTCCGCCTGAAGCACTTTATTAGCATCAACGTTAGTGGCTGACAATGAAGTGACTGCCATGCCGCCAGCTCCTAGTCAAAACAGCTCAGGTTCAAGAAGCATCTTGGCCTGCAGCTGGTACCAGTAAAGCTCCAGTGCTCCGAGAGGTTTCCTTACCTTTATTTTCCGGTAATGAGTCCATGACAACGCTTGAGGGCTTCAGATGTGGGAACTGGGGGGACATGGCTTTGCTAGAAATACACCCCAGGCCACCGAAAGGTCACCAAAGGATGGGTAAGCTGCAGTAGATGCTTTCCGGTACTCCCTCATGGAAAAGAGCAGGCTCTAGAGGTCTTTTTTGCTGCCATGATTCATGTAATGCCTAAATATGCCTTGAACAAGGCAAAAATTATTGAAGGCGAACAGAAAAAATCCCCCAAAAAACATTACTTTCTACAAGGTGGACTGTTCCACAGTGGCACCTAGCATAAACAAATTATGGTGAGGTGCAATGGCGCAGAACTCACCACAAGGAGCGGGAGCACGACCAATGCAGCACTTTTCTGTCGGGAACCGTATCCTGGTTGTCCACAAGCGGGAAAGGGAAGGACTTAACTTCCTGCCCAGTGGAACACGATCCAACCAATTCTGGAGCTACCCTCATCAGCATAAGAGTAGCTCCACGATTGGTTGGAGCAGGCTAACCCAGCACTCATTTTGAGGCTAGGGGCCTGTGCCAGCAATGTCCAGGCTCTTTCACAGCGTTTGGATTGCTGGCTCTACACTGCGCATGTCGGGCTGGCCGTCACAAGATGGCCGGCCAATCCGACATGCACACTAGACCAGTGTTGTCATCCTGCATTTGTAGGATTCAGCCCCGTCCCCAGCTTCGCGCTGTACACACCGCAAGCTGGTGCGGTGGCAAATAAATGATATGCCATTTTATTTATTTGTGTTTGCCTGCTGCGCTGGCAGCAGACGGAGCGAAGTTGCTCCGCTCTTGAGGAGGAGCTGCCCCTGCAGTAACATTTGGTTTCTCAATGCTATATAAATACCGATTTCTATGGTGTATTAGGTTAGGGGATGAGGAACGTAGATACTGTATGCCTCACCAACCCTTCATACAGAGGAAGCGCCATCAGTCCGAATTGATTTGCCTAATTTGTTGCTACGTCACTTAATGGCAAAGAAGTAAACACTTCAGAATCAAGCTACAGGCATCAGCTGCCTTCGAATAAGACATCATTCACACCACTATATCCTCAATGGAGACAAACAGGGCAAATCGATTTCGCACCATTGTTGCTTATTGCAGAGGAATGAAGCAAACAAGATCTGTCCCCATGTTATACTCAAATTTCACGTTTGCAAAATGCATACAAATATATTCCTATAGATTTCTTATTCCTTCAGCAGCAAACATTAAGCAGAATGAGATTGTGCTCAGCACTACCCTTAGACTAGGGTGTAACGTGGTTATAGTGTTCTAAAATATAACAACAGTAGTGCACACTGATGCATTCCTTAACGGTTCCACAAAAATGAACACAGTATCTTCTGTCGCAGAGCAGACATATCCATTGTCACAGGAGTTTTCACAGGAGAGGCATGCCCTCAGCACTTCAGCATTTCACTTAGCAGATAGAGAGCTGATGGTTGCAAGTACACTGTTTAGATCTTAGTTAAGTGGGATGTGCTCAACACAAGAATGCCCCTCCTATTTGTGTGCCCGATGCAACGAGCAGCACGGCAGTCGCAATTGCTCCTTTACTACTTTCCAGTTAACTTCTTTAAATGCCCTTGAGCTACTCGGCTCTCAGATATTCCTTCAGCAATACACAGATGCCCAACAGTAAATACAATTTGTGAATTGCCCCCCTTTCCACCAAGATGTTATAATAACTGTCTCCAGACCCTCTCGCCTTGATGGAAAACATTGTATTTATTATCCCATACAGAATTTTATCTGGACTGCTATCCTGGCTACTAATTCCTATGTACATGATCAAATACGCAACACCGACAAGCCATGTCTTGATGCCCTCTGAAATACCATCCCTCTTGCTGCCCAAGGCATGCAAGACCATTGGGCTTTTAGAAATAGGATTAGGACGTGACTTTTCTCCAATCTTTAGCCAACCGCCTCTCTGTCCGCCTCTATCTGATTTTGCGCTGGGACGCCCCGTTGCTGGAGCAACCATGCGCTCTATAAATGCTGATAACATAACATAACAGATGGCAGCAGTGATACAACCATATTCCTCCTTGTGCATTGTGTTTATCATTTTGTATCATTATGTTTCACATTATCATCCATCACAATTGGTCATTTTAGCTCCTCATTCATTTAGGGATCTGCTTTGACCTGTCGGAGCTCTCCTGATACTACCAGATATTGATACAAGCCACTTCTGTTGAAGATTCCTTGTCCAGATGCATAATGCTATTGTCTTAATGGCATCTTATGAGGGGTGCTGAGTGAAAGTTCTGAACCTCAATAAAGACATACGATTAAACCGAGCTTGCACCTAGTGATGAGGCTAGCTATAAAAGAAGGATGGGCACGAGAGTAGAATATACATTACTGGTCCATTTCGGTTTGCAAGAGGTTATCAATATATAATTCGCGATCTGCGGGTTCTTCAAAGTAGGTAGTCTTCCTGTTGTCTATAATCTTCATTCTTGAGGATTTTACAAAGGGGGAAGGATGAGATGTCAAGGGACTTCAGCATACTTATTAAGGCAAGGAAGTTCATCCTCGGTGCGATGCCTTAGCATAATCATGCGAGATACTGATTTTATGTCCTTCCCAGATTAGAGTCTTACTTTTCCACATTTGGTCCAAGATTGTCTCTGTATGTGGACATCAGCGGTCTAAACATTTCTGGTCTGGGGCTTTTAGAAGGAGGTAATGCTTTAGCACAGTGATACTCAAAGTACGGCCCCGGGGCCACATGCGGCCCTCCTGATCTTTACATGCGGCCCCGTGTTGAAAAGCAGCACTAGACTGCTGTTTAATTTACAAAGCACTAATGCTTATAAAGATATTAAATAAATGGGAAGCAATCGAACTGAAGTAAAAAAACAAAGAAGCACAGAAGCTGTAGTGCATCACTTGTCTTTAAAAATTAAAGTGTTCTTAAATTTATTTTAGCCACAAACGTGTAAAAATATCATAAAATCCATTCAAAATGAACAGCACATTATAAAAGTGCATTGAGATTTGTTTTTTTATGTGATAGTTTTCAAACAATAGTTTAGAAACAAACATTTATGCCCCAGCCTCCCCTTCCCACCGCCTCTATTCCCCCACACAATAATGCTAATACGCAAAGTAAAATACAACAATTGCCCAGGATCACACAGTGTGGTCAAGTGCGGAAGCTGGGATTGCTTGCAGGTGCAATTCAGCCACTAGGTTTAAATGTCGCTCCCTTACTCCCACCTCACACCCCCCAAGCCCCCGACTGCCACAATGCTAACAGTGCGGCCCTTGGTCACACCACATATTAACTTTTTGGCCTCTGGGAAAATGTTTGTGAGTACCTATGCTTTAGCTGGTACCCTTTGGGCTCTTTCAATTTTGAAGTCCCTGAAGGAGGACATTCCGAGAACTTCTGGGATCCATGGTTCTAGAAATGCGGCATAGGATCTTGAATTGTTTTCTGCGTGTTCCAGGGGGCCACAAATCCTAAAATTGCCTCTCCTGTTCTCTACAAATTTGGCCTTATAAAGTCTGACAAATGCTGGAACTGCAGAATACAAACTGGTGCTCTGGCTCACATGCTCTTCAATTGTACAATACTTAAATCCTACTGTATGCAAATTGCAGGCACCATTAATTAGATATTCCACACAGAACTATCATTTACTTACACCATCATAGCATTAGGCCCTTGTTCCATCATGCCTACCTTTAACATTAGTAGACACGTTTACCTCCTAGACCTTCTGATAATAATAGTAATCAAAGAATCCTGTGTGAATGGAAATCATGAAAGAAACTTTCGTACCACACATGGATGGCTTGGATGTCCTTCACTAGAAACACTGACAACAATGCACTGAACAACAACTACAACATCCAGAGCCCACACAAGCTATAGAACAAACTGGACAAATTCGCACAAAGATCCTAAGCATGTGTAACTATCAACACAATCGCTCCTGCTCCAAAATCGATATGACTCCGCCTACTCAGCCCTGAACAATATATAACCTACCTCTAGGACTCCTCGTGTGCTTGTATCTCTCCTTATTGCCCGCACTCATTTCCTCACCCATACCCCCTTCTCTTTCTATTCCTTTTGTTTTCTACTTAAATAGTCTATGACCTGCAATGCTTACTTTTATTACATATATTCTTGTTAGCATTTTAAATACCTTTAGTCAAAGTCAAAGATAGCTTTATTCGATTTCAATTGTTAAAACCATAAAAGCACATAAAAGTACATACATAAGAACACAATAATAAAAGATCAAAATACATAACAATCTGAGTACTTCATAATAGGGAAGACCTAAGTCAAGAAGGAAGCCAAAATTTAATTCATAGAGGATCTACATCGAATTGCAATTCCTTTAGTCATATGCTGTAACAAACAATTTGCATCCTGATACATTGCATGTTGCCTGTATAATTTTGAATATCTTTATTTCAAACTTCAATACACATTTTTGAAACCAAAGATTCCTTGTCCAGTCTGACTTTGCCTCCACACAAATAACGCTCTAATGATTCCATGACTATTGCTGATTTTTCTTGTGCTGTTTTTCAGTATCGATCACCGGTCGTGTTATGTCTACCTAGCGCCTATTTTTTAGAAAAGGAATCTGTTGGAATCATTACTTTTTCGATACCAAAAAAGGATATCAGCATGTCAGGTTTCCTTATCAAGGAGTTGCTGCATGTTTAATGGCAGGAAAACAGACAGTTAAATACAAACCTGGGCAACTTTTGCTATTCTATATGGAAACAAGGTTCTTAAGCCACCAATTTTGACAGTGAGCCAATAGTAATGTATTCCCTATGACGCAGATGCCTCCACTGTTATAAATGTAAGAGATAGAAGTTGACAAACAAAAATTGTTGCTGTCAGCCATGGATCCAAGGTTCCACATTGCTTAAAACAAATGGTTAGGAGGAGAAAGATGACAGGAGAGTGGGGCGATAGGAAGACATTTAATTAGCAGGTTGGAGACTTTAGAATTAAAGTATGTGGAGTCGTTGCAGGGCAGTGCATTTGGAGAAACATCAGTATGGTAAGGGTGCCATCACAGTCACTGATGTGGCAGGCTTAGCCCGGCCTTCCTTTTAATACTTTATAGTCTGCAAATAATATAACCTAGGCTAAGACGGGGGGAGCAGAGGATAAAGGCAGGTGGGCAGGACCGGGTAGAGAGGCACGGTAACGGATTTTGAGGAGGAATGGTGCAAGAGTTTCAGCACTCCAGGAAAAGCAGCATTTTTCATTATGAAACTTCCTGATACACTTGCAAAATGCAACTATTTGGGGTTTTGGTTCCTTAGCCTTAGTAAGGAGCAGGCCCTGGCTGTGAGGGCAGAGACACGGATTACTTGGCAGCTGAGGACGTGTAAAATTAGACGGAGGAGTACAGAAGGCTGGAATAGAAATGAGGAGAATTATATAAGGCCAAGTATCGGGGTGAGAGAGGACTAAAGACAAGTGATTGGCACTGGATAAAAAGGAAAGGCGATAAAGGACTGAACTAGAGGAATTACTAATGGGGGCAGCATGCCGGTCTGCAAAGAAAACAGAAGTACAATCATATTTCCTTTCATGTAGCGCCTCTCATTGTGATACAGGCCTGAGGGCCCGAGTCACCTATGCAGACACAATCTGGGAGCTCAAGCATGGAGCAAACTCCCGGCTTCTCTCAGATCTACGGTTGACCAGGCGGTTTTTGAGAAATCTCTTAAAACTTGGTTCTTCCAGTGCTAGGTGTGGTTAGTTCGAGACTATTAGCGCTGGGACACTCTTGCTGAGTAGCCATGCACTCTACAAATAGGCTTCATTCATTCATCTACCGCCCTCCTCACCATGCCTCCAGTGAATACATCAACCTGAAGATGTTCTATCAATATCTATGGCTTAAGTGCAAAAAGGTTTCGAGGCATTATTTCATGAGGTCAGATGTGTAGACTTTGTAAAGGGTTCTTAGTTCGAGTGTTAATGTCACATCTATGCCCAAGCCTTACCAGAGGCGGTCTCTGGTAGGGGGATCGCTGCACACGCACCGCACACTGAAACAGCGTGCTACTGGAAGCTGGCCCAGGCTGTAGCAGTGTCCTCAAAGTCTGGGCCGCGCTGACGGCTCGGTGGCCACGGTTACATGGAGGAATGTTCCGCCATGTTAGTGGTTTGAGGGATTCCCGAGAAATCCAATGGTACATGCAGAGGTGGGGCCCGCATACCATAAATTATGGGAACATTTTGAACGAGGGACAAAAGGGAGTCGTGGAAATAATCTCAGATAATGAATAGACTTGAGTAATTTTTTAAAAGAAATACAATGTATGGCCAACTCTGAATATAAAAATTAAACATTTTCAACTGTATCAAGTGGGATTTGAGAAAGCACACTCCTCCTTCACTGTGGAAACATTGACGCAAGTTATGCACGCGTGTGGTAATAGACACCTGTATGGTCAGACAACATAAAAACAGTTTCTTCTGTACAGAATATATTATTTTGTACGGATCAGCAGTCGTGAACCCATTTAGAGAAAGACATTTTCGTTTGCTGCAGAGGTAGCTTTCCATTAGGGCTTTAAGGCGCTTCCTCCATTCTTTTCCCTGTCAGTCTGAAGCTGTGCAGCTCAGCGTAAGACTTCCAGAGTGACAGTGAATCAGCATATACAAACTCGGTGGCCAAGTCATGTGCGGTTACTGTGTGCTTTTTCTCCTGTCAGTGTGAGAGTTGCTTCAGACTCAGACTCTTGGACTGACAAGGTAAAAATTTTTTTTTTTAAAAGCAGACCAGACTCCAAGTACGGCATTTCTTGGCCAGCGAGGAGAACTCACCCAGGCTGTCATGCACAGTATATTTTGAGTGCTGTCAGGCAGTGCGCCTGTTTGAGCAGAGGTGCTACTTTCGGAGCTGTAACCAAGAGCATGGTCCAGAGGCACACTTTTTGAGTGTAATTGGGGCCAAAGCTGGGCTTGCGCTGTCAATCACATGGTATTTGTGACTGGATATACACAATGCAATGATCTATACATAACGACATGATCAATGCGGAGTAGAATGCTCTACACAACTTGCAAAGATGGTCCCCTTTCCTTACATTTTTACTTGTGCAAATCCTACAGTCCTCAAATCAGACACACTGCATTAAATGACACCTCGCATCACCAAGGGGCAGAGTAGGATGTCGAGAAGAATAGGTCTAATCATGGCTGTTAAAATCATCAGGAGGTCAATGCCATCAACCGCCAAATGGACCACCAAAGATGCTACAGCAAATAGCATGTTCCTGCATGTAACACCTGTCCACCTTTCCTATGCCCCTGCTTGGAAAGGACTCTGACATCCGTCTATCGGATGTTTTCAACCGCCCCCCCACTGCCCACTTTCTCCTGCATGCGATACCCCTCATTAATAGCCAGATGCTAAATCAAATTTCTTTCTAGCCCTAGATACAAACCAGCTCCATAGCATATATCATTTCTTTAACCACATACTACATTTCTGCTCACCTAACTTTACATTTGCATAGTCACACAAAACTACCGCTAGTGTTAACTTTTCCCAACTTCTGTAATGTAATTGTTCACCTTCATTTTTAAACTACTAAACGAATCTAAGCTCACTAAGTTCTACGACAAGAACGTATGTATGAAGTGTATCATCTTAAAAAACACAAGGCAACAACTTCAACCACACATGAAAATACTAACAAAAAAGAATAGATGAATCCACAAACCCTGGATAATCCCCTGAATACACTGCTACTCACAGAAAACGTGCTTCATCATCACCTCGTCAAGGATACAATGTAGGAATCTCAACCCGGTGTGAGAGCTGAGGGCCCCATGGCCTCAACTTCAGAAGTGGAGCACTGTCTGGTAGCAGAGAAGAAAAAGAAACAAGCATTGTCAAAGCCAACACGTCTCGCCTATGTAAGAGTTATTGTCTTTGCCAATGGGTTTTAACCATGTTGTACACCAGCGTGGCTGCTGTTCAACATGGTGGCATAGAGTGGGGTGTCATAGAGTGGTTGCGGAGTGGCGTGGACCAGAGTAGAGTGGCGTAGTGTCCTAGAGTGATGTGTGCGGTAGAGAGGCGTGGAGGGAGTACAGTGGAATGACGTAGAGCAGAGGGGCACACAGTGGAGTAGAGTGTCATACAGTAGAATGGCATAGAGTAGAGGGGGGTAAAATGGCCTGGAGTGGCATAGCGGGAGTTTCATACAGTGGAGTACAGTGTCAGAGTGGAGTGGCATAGAGTGGAGTAGATTGTTATAGAATGGAATGGCACAGAGTGTCGTGGATTGGCACAGTGTTGTGGAGCGGCATGGCGTGGAGTAGGGTAGAGTAGAATGGAGAGGTGTATAGTGGAGTGGCAGGGAATAGAGTGGCAGGACGTAGAGTGTTGTACAGTGGAGTGTCATAGAATGTCGTAGAGTGGAGTGGCATAGATTGTTGTGAAGTGTTGTGGAGGGAGTAGAGTGTCGCAGAGTGGAGGGGCGCAGAGTATAGTAGAGTGTTGTGGAGTGGCATAGAGTGGAATAAAGTGTCACAGAGTGGCATAGAGTGGAGGAAAGTGGGAGAGAGTTGTGTGGAGTGGCAGAGTGGCATTGTGTAGTAGAGTGGAGTAGTGGGTCGGACTAGAGGGAGTAAAGTGGTGTTGAGTGGCATAAAGTGGAGAGTCATAGAGTGGAGTGGCATAGAGTGGAATAAAGTGTCATGGAGTAGAGTGGAGTGGTGCAGTGTACATTGGAGTATAGTGTTATACAGTGGAGTGTTGTGTTGCAGAGTGTTGTGTCACAGAGTGGAGCGGCGTAGAGGAGAGGGGCATGTTATAGAGTGAAATGGTGTGTTGTGGAGTTGCATAGCATAGAGTGTCAGAGTGGAGGGGTGTAGAGTGGAGTGGCATGTCGTAGAGTGGAGCAGAATGTTGTAGAGTGGAGTGGCATGGCATAAAGCGGAGTGAGGTAGAGTGGATTGATGTGGCAAACACAAAGTTCCCTCAGAAGATGGAGCCTAACGTTTGACCTCTGTCTTTGAATGCACAGCAAATGTGACAAGATAAGAACGAGATTTAAAGGACTCTTTATAGAAAACGAGCACCAGGCAAGAATACAGTAAATAGGCTATGCTCCACGGGAGGGACAAACTCAAGCTGGACAGCCTAAAACAAATACAGCCAGCAACCAGAAAACAAGCAAATGTGAGTTACAAAACACAAAGTCAATGGTAAGCAATGGGTGGAATGCATTCTTGGGAAAGCTTTCAGAATGTCCCCACATTGTAGCTAGCAAACCAGAGAGCTGGGCTGTATGGTAGGCTTCAACCTAAAAATAAATGTCAAATACTGCATGAGTGTGTCTGAAAGAGTGATTAAAAGAGAAAATAACTGAAAGAAAGACAGAGTGAGTGACAGAGAATGAATGAGTGATAGTGAGTACCAAGAGAGTGACTGTGAGATAGAGTGACAGAGAAAGTGAGGGACTGAGTGACTGTGATATAGAGTGACAGAGAAAGTGAGGGACTGAGTGACTGGCTGAAAGGCAAGTAGAGTGACAGAGAGATAGTGACAGAGTGAGAGAGTGACAGAGAGAGAGAGAGAGAGAGAGAGAGAGAGAGAGAGAGAGGCAGACAGTGGCAGAGAGTGATAGAGTGACTGAAAGATACAGAGGGAGACTGAATAACAGAATGCCTGAGAGACAGGGTGGTAGACAGCATGACAAAGAGTGGCAGAGTGACTAAGAGAGAATGACACAGTGGCAGTGTGAGGGAAGGAGTGACAGTGATAGGGATAATTGTGTGACAGTGAGAAAGAGTGACTGCAAGTTACAGATAGAGTGAGGGTGAGTGAGCATGTGACAGTCGTACAAGTGTAGAAGCTGGTCTGGGAATGTCTAAGTAAAGAAGCTGGGATACAGAGGATGTTATCTTTTGTTCACGAGACCCTATGAGGAACTTATGATTTAGTGAACATCAGATAAAGTGCTCCGAGGTGTATCAGCAAATGAATAGAGCTGAGAACACCTGAGAAACTCAAGGGCTGAGGGAGTGGGAGACCAGAGTGTGTTAAAAGCCTAGTGAAGGTGGTTAAGGAGCTGAGAGAAGTCTGATACATGAAGATCATGGTGTGACTCAGAAATACAAAACTCTATGCGGCATGAGGAGACTGGGTGGAGCACAGTCTCAGATGGGACTGATAAGTACTATAGAAATAAGGGGTAGAAGGAACATAAAAATGCTTTGCTCAAGGTAATTAGGAGTACAAGAACAGAAAGCGTGATGGTGCTCAGGAGGTTTTGCTGAGGTGATGGACAGATTGAGGAGCCTGAAGAGTATGGGGAAGAGGGTTGACAAATGGGATTGAAGAGGAAAGGGCTTTAGGAGTCCAAGGACTGTAGATCGAAGCCTGGGAAAACCTTTTATTATTAGGAAATGTATGTGAAAATATGAAGTAAAATGCAATTTTTGATCCCATATTTCCTACATTTTCTCGGGTAAACAACCTCCTTGAATTCCCCTTTTGCCAATTTAGTTCGCTTACTGAAATTCAAGGACAGGTGCTATGTTTCACCACTTTCAAAGATCACTTATTGTCACTAGTTAGCTGGTTGGCAGTAAACTCTTGTAGGGATTTCTATTACAAAATTTAGTTTTGAATCCTTGTGCCTTTTAGCTCTAGGTTCAGTGATTAGTTGGAGGCATTAGTTGATGTGGGCAGTTGTGGAGCTTCGACATTCGGTAGCAGACGAAGGTCTCTCAACTCCGTCGTCTTCTTTGGATGTTAGGGTGATGCCATAATTCTGACGGAAAAAGCGTGCTCAAACCTATGAACTACCCTACCCAAGATGGTAGACTGTCCAGAGAATTTATTGGTGGTTACCAATACAAAATGAAGCAGGAGTCTTTCCTATGATATCATTTCCTGCTCGAATCATATATGGAGGAGGCAACTATGAGAATGTCACAATGCATTTGTTTCCTTTTTTTCACAGCATTCATCGGCCACTTATTTTTTATTTTGGCCTTTATTTTTGCATTTTGCAGTCAGATTCCCTTTGGATTTATCTTGTGGATTCCTTGACCTGGCCTTTGTCTTCCTGATAACAGGGGGAGATTGGTGCCTAGCTTAAATACTGCAACATCTCAAATCAAGAACTATTGGAATGCCAAAGAGTTTTTTACCTCCTAACTGTGACCATCTTAAGGAGACACCTCACATCTTTTGCATGCGTTATGCTGTGCAAGGAACACCGTGCCGACTAGGAGAAATGACTCTGTCCTCTGGAACTCAGTATGGAAATTGAACAGACCTTCACCACGCCCATTCAATGAGGTAATCTTCGTGTGACATATTGTTAAAATTGCATAGTTTTTTGCAGAAAGTGATTAAAGGATGGTCCTGTGGATTAAATATTGTGTATAACTGAGATGAGCAGTGAGTAAATCTGTTCCATCAAATACGTTTTACTGAAGTTCGCCATGAAATGCCATCTTTTAGTGTTTCATTGAACCAGAATTTAAATAAATTATGTTGCTTGATAAATTCTCAGTTCTCTTTTTCAACACAATTTAGGTTCTCATTTCTGCTTGTGTGAGGGCAGTAGACGCACATGGCTGTAGGTCTTTCCCCTCTTTTGTTAGTTTTCTCTTCAGCCAGAGATTTAGTTTGCAATGGAGCTCAAGGGGGAAGGAAGGTTCACTAGGCAATCAGGGGAAGTTGGTTCAAGAGGAGGTCAACGGGCATTGATATTGGCAATAATGGGGACAGGTACTGTAAAAATAGTGTACTGTTCAAAGTGAACTTGAGGATAACTCAAAGCATATTAAATCTTCTAACACAAGTGTCACTATAACTGTTTTTAAGAGCCTTGTCCAAAACAAATCTATTGGGAGGACAACTAAAGGTCTCTGTCTTGCTGAAAAGATCCATTTTACAGGAAGCTTGCTGTGCTGGAGCACTGACCTGAGTGTTCTATGTATGTCTCTTACCCGAAAACCATGATTTTGGCAAACTGACTATGGAAGGAGATGTCCATCCTTCAAACTCTAGCACTCACTCTGATGTTAGTTAGCCTTCCAATACTGCATGTGGCATCACTCTGAAAATAATATATTTATTAATTACCTACTGGCGGTCGCCAGTAGGTAGTAGTAGGACCTAGTTTACGTAGGAAAAGCATTTTTTGTTTTGCCAATAACTTTGGCGCCGTTAGACGAATCGTAACAAAACAAATTTGTCAAAACTAGTATGAACCTGAGATCTGCTGCTGTCTGGAACGTTTCAGGGTTATTCATCAAGCGGAGCCCAAGAAAAAAAGGGGGGTCCCAAAACACGTTTTCCACATGAAATTTCACATAGCCATTTAAGACACAACTACAGCCCGAACCGCTGAACGGAATTACACCCAATTTAAAAGACAAGGGGCAGGGTAGGGATATTCTGACCACCTAGGCCTGGTGGTGGTGTCCCTCAGGGACCCCACTGCCCCTTCCTGCATGAAAACAATCACTCCATGACACAGGCATCCTTGCACCATGCCTGCGCTGGCGCATGGCAGCAGTCTGTGCGCCAGCGCAGGGGAGAGCACAGGAGTGCGACATATTATTGTAAATATGTCGCTTTCCTGTGCTTTGGAAGTGCAGCAGCGTGGCGCAGCCAAAGGGCTTGCGTTGCCGCCCTGCGGGACTTCCTTATACATCTGCCCCCTAGTGATAAGTCGAAGAAACAGCTAACCAACAGTGACCCCTGTCGGATGCCAAGGAAACTGCTGCTATGCTGCGCTCCATATTTCACAAACGTGCTCCCTGTGCTATGTCTTTCATTTAGGAAAATAAGGATTTTCTCAACATTGCGTCCCACTTTTCCGTCCCCTTTTAACACAACGACTCACCTGGACTGGGTAAGCTTTTCAGAAGGTTGCGAACTCCACCCGGCGGGTTTCAAAGCGCTAGTTGGAAAGTAATGAAAGATTCTGGATGAGTTTGAAAGTGAGACAATGCTGAAAGGGGGTGGAAAAATTGAGAAGGGGTGGGAGAGAGAGAGATTTAGAGAGAGAGAGAGAGATTTAGAGAGAGAAATTTAGAGAGAGAGAGATTTAGAGAGAGATTGAGAGTTTTAGAGAGAGAGAGAGAGATTTAGAGAGAGAGATTTAGAGAGAGAGAAAGAGATTTAGAGAGAAAGATTTAGAGAGAAAGATTTAGAGAGAGAGAGATTTAGAGAGATTTAGAGAGAGGGAGGTGTAGAGATTTAGAGAGAGAGAAGCTTAGAGAGAGAGACAGAGAGAGTTATTCAAAGAGATTTAGAGAGAGGGATTTAGAGAGATTGAGAGAGAGAGAGTGATTTAGAGAGAGATATTTAGAGAGAGATTTAGAGATTTAGAGAGATTTACAGAGAGATTTACATAGAGATTTACAGAGAGAGAGATTTAGAGAGAGATAGAGAGATAGAGGGATTTAGAGAGAGATTTACAGAGAGAGATTTACAGAGAGAGGGATTTAGAGAGGGATTTAGAGAGATTTAGAGAGATTTAGAGAGAGAGAGAGATTTAGAGAGAGATTTAGAGAGAGATTGAGAGATTTAGAGAGTGATTCAGAGAGAGAGAGAGAGATTTAGAGAGTGATTCAGAGAGAGAGATTTAGAGAGAGAAAGATTTAGAGAGAGAGAGATTGAGAGAGCGAGAGAGAAAGATTTAGAGAGAAAGATTTAGAGAGAGACAGATTTAGAGAGAGAGAAAGCGATTTAGAGAGAGAGATTTAGAGAGAGAAAGATAGATTTAGAAAGAGAGAGAGAGATTGAGATATTTGGAGAGAGATTTAGAGAGAGAGAGAGAGAGAGAGAGGGAGAGAGATTTAGAGAGAGAGAGAGAGATTTAGAGAGAGATCAGAGTTCCTTCCTACATTAATCAGGATAGATGATGGTAGTCCATAATGTCCGTTCCCAATTATTTTGCCATTAAAACTGTAGCCACAGTTGCGATGGTCACATCAATACTTTGCTTGTTCTGCATTTTTCCTGGCGTTGTTAAACATTATTGCCAGAAGATGGAGAGACACACGACGATTTTGGTTTAAAATAAAGTTATACCAAGATTAGCTTACATGAATGGCAACGATTACACATGTGGAGAGAAAAGGCAATGAAATGAGCTACATGCAGACAAGCCCAGGAGTGGTGCGTGCGCAGTCTGCTCTTTTTGGAAGCACATACTCGTGCTTGTGGCGCGCCCGTGCTCGCTCCCGCAAGGTGGATGCTGCCACAAGCACGAGTATGTGCTTTCAAAAAGAGCAGAGCGACGGCTTAAGGTCCTCCTATGCAGCGCATGCGCGATGCGTAGGCGAGACCTAAAAATGGGAGGGAGCCCCACTGCACCTCTCATGGGCAGATTTCGGCTCGGAAACCCCCATTCCCTAGGGCCCGGCCTTAGGAAAAATGTGAGGGGTGGGCTTTGTTCGCCCCCCGGGGACCCCTTTTCTACGGGTCTGGTCATGCTTCAAATAGTGCGGGGGGGCCACGCGGGCCCACTCCTGGACCCATTAATGGTCCTGGGGACCCCTAGGGTGCCTATAGCTGGGACATAGAGGTTTCCAAACCTGCACTGGCACATGCAGGAAACCCAGTGTTTGCTCTTGCTTGGCGGGAATTTCAAAGCTCCCACCAAGCGAGAGGAAGCACTAAATCCACTCCCTCCGGGCGGGAGCATGAAAAATGCCCCTGCCCACTGGGAGCAGACTTTTCATCTGTTTCCCTGTCCGCACTGAACTGATGAAAATATTGCTCCCGCCCGCATGGAGCAGTATTTTAGCTGCTCTGTGCGGCCGGGAGCAATGTTGGCTCCTGCTGCAGGTAGGGAGTCAGCTGGGTCTGTGGGGGCCTTCGGCCTCCCCTCAGAGCCCCAACAAATATGCAGTAGGTGCCTTGGGAGGGCTCCAGGGCACCCACCCTTTACTGTCCGGGTCACTGAGGATGAAGTACCAGGGGCTGAAATCGATATGGGGATTGGGGCCATAAGCCCCCTCCTTAACTAATTTGCAGGGCCCTGGGGGATGTGGTCCTCAGCGCCAAAAATGGCCCAGGTTTACAGCCGTCCCCCTCACCCATCATTTATTGGTCAGGCCCCAAGGATGGGGTTCCCGTGGCTGATATTGACCCGGGGAGGGGCTCTACATACCCCATTCCTATTGAAAAAGGTGGAGGACCCAGGGGCATGGAGTCAGCTGGGCCAAATTGGCCCAGGAGGGCTGGCTGATTGTCCCCTCCCCTTTTATAATATGGGTAGTCATCGGGGTATGGGGTCCGCAGGACCAGAAATCGGCACGGGGAAGGAAGGGCTGCATACCCCCTTCTCATTTACAATATGAATGGGTCTTGGGAGACAGGGTCCACTGGGCTGAAATCAGCCTGGGGAGAGGTACTGCATGCTCCCCTCCCCCATAAAGTGGTGGGCCCGAAGGATGGGGCACCCAGGGCACAAATGGCCCATGGTGGGGGCCTTGTACCACCCTTCCCTAAAAAAATGTGGCAGGCCCTGAGGGATGGAGTCCACAGGGCCAAAATTTGCCCAGGGAGGGTGGCTGCGTTTCCCTTCCCAGATTGGCTGCCACTGGACGTATGGCTGCAGGGACGACCACAGGCCAGGCCCTGTGGCCAACCCCTCGCATCACGCGGCCGAAGGCGATGCGGAGCATGGGGTTGGCTGCATGTGGGGGGTTGTCGACAGGCCAGGCCCTGTGGGGTTGGGTGCATGTGGGGTGTTCGTCTGTGCTTGACGGCGGTTGGATTAATGTATGGTAATTAAATATACTTTACATTTAAAAAAAACTAGAAATTCACTGGAAAAAAAAAATAATGTTACAGGGATGTTAAAGTTAGGAAATACCATTAAAAAACCATAGAATTCACTGAAAAAGCAAAGCTTACAGGAACATTTTAGTTGGGAAATAGAATAAAATAAACCTTAGAAATTCACTAAAATAACCAAAGGTTACAGGGACGTTATAGTTAGGTTCAGATTTTACACACACAAAACCATAGAAATTCAGCAGAAAATATAACTAATGCCCTAAGGTAACTAACTTCAGCCCTCGCCATGCACTACAAATTATTCCACCTCAGTTATGACATCTTTTATTACTTCATTGATGATATCAATGTTACATTTCCAATAAAACTATTGATGAGGAGGGGGCGCGAGTTATAGTTACCTTAGGGCATGAGTTATAGTTTCTTGAGATAATTAAAACTTACCTGCTGAATTTCTATGGTTTTGTGTGTGTAAAATCTGAATCTAACTATAACGTGCCTGTAACCGTTGGGTTTTTTGTGTGAAAAAACATAATGTATATATATATATATTATTCGTCCGTCTGATAAATGCGGTAATATAGTATTAATGAGTAGGCAGATGTATTTCGAGGAGGCGAATCGACAATTGAGTGATCATAGATTTTACTGTCCTTGTGACACTAAAATATACAATGCGAGTATCATGACAACGTGGAGTAAGCTTGCCGAATGGCAACAGTCAGGTATTATCACAAGGCAAGAATATTGTTTTTTGAAAAAGGATTTTCCTAGACTGTCCACCCTGTACCTTCTCCCTAAAATCCATAAACACTCCACTATCCCTCCAGGTAGACCCATCGTGTCTTCAATTGGAAGTGTTTTTGAAAATACCTCAAAATATGTTGATCACTTTTTAAGGGATCGTGTAAATTCATTACCTTCATATGTTCGAGATACCAAGGATTTCCTTAAAAAAATAGAAGGTATCATTTGGGAGAAGGAAGACATTCTGATCACCTTGGATGTAACACTATAATCGATCACAGCCAAGGGATAAAAGCATGCATGTACTTTTTGGGCACCAGACACATGAGTTATTTTGAACACACTAGGAAGCTTAGCGATATGATGCTCATGTGCCTTACCGACATCATTTTTATGTTCAATGGGGGGGGCTTTACAGACCGGTGCGTGGCACGGCCATGGACCAAGTTTTGCGAACCTCTTCCTAGGGATGTGGGAAGAGGAGATCCGCTCTTCAGCCAGACTTTGAGAAAGTACAAGTCTGGCTGAGGTATATAGATGACCTGTTCATCATTTGGAGAGGCAGCGAGGCACACACTGTTGCGTTTATTGAGAAACTCAACACGAATACCTACAACATAGCACTCAGTCACAACATGAGCAGACAGAGTATCGAGTTCCTCGATATCAAGAATGAAGTTGCCCAGAGTAGTTTGATCACTAGTCTGTATTGCAAAGAAACAGCAGAAAACAGTATCCTCCACACCCTCAGCAGTCACCCAGATGCTCTTAAGTGTAGCACTCCTTATGGGGAGTTGCTGAGGGCGAGGAGGAACTGCAGTACTGATACAGCTTATTACAAGGAGCAAGAGACTATGCTCTCAAGGTTCAGAGAACGTGGATATCCTGAATGGGTTCTCAGAAAATCTGTTGAAAAAATTGGTAAGGTCACACATCAAGACTCCACTGAGGTACCGATCAGAGAAAAGGAAGAATCTGAGAGTAGGGTCATAATGACATATAACAGGCAATCTCAGAAAGTACATAAAATATTAGCTGATAATTGGAATATCCTCAAAACTGACCCCATAGTGGGGCAGAACTTATCCAAAAGACCCCTGGTTACGTACAGGAAAAGCAGGAGCTTGAGAGACATGCTAGCACGGAATTACATCATGGAATCATGCCTAGCAAACACACATAACCTCAAGGGTTTCTTCCCGTGTGGGCATTGTAAAGCCTGTAAATTCAGCCACATGGTGAAGGAATTCAACATTCCAGGACATAGCAAAAACAGAAACATCAATCAGTTCCTCACTTGTAGTAGCAACTTAGTGATTTATGTCCTTGAGTGTCCATGCAGAAAGAGGTATGTAGGAAGTACGACCTTAATAGTTAAAAAGAGGATCCTAGAACATCTTAGGGCAATTACAATTAAGGACATGCATTAACCGATAGCCCGACATTTTCAAGATTACCATCAATCCAATAATTCTCTATTACGCTTCTTTGCCATTGAGCAGATCCACATGGGACACAGGGGCAGCAATAGAGAATTGAAATTACGCAAGCAGGAATCCAAGTGGATCCTTGTGCTCGAAACTAGATTCCCGGGTGGTCATAATTTACATGAGGAATTAGCAACTCACTTACATGAAGATTAATGTACCTGTGTAGTATATGTTGTTTCTAGTTTCTTCCAGGTCAATTGGATGTCTGTATGAAATAATGGCATAAATGTTTTAAAATGTTCGAACTAACTTTTTATGCACTGATAGTAGAGTGTTCATGAACTCACGTTCATTGTCTCTTTTCTTGTATCATTTTCACAGGAGGAAAGGAAGGGACCCACTGTAATGGACGGGCACTTCACGGGTTCCCTAACCTTTTCTTCCCGGCTCCTGATCTTTGCACAATGGACAAGATAAGAAACTTTTTATCCGTTCTTTAGCCACTTTTAAAAATGTATTATTTAGAGTCTGGTGTGGAGTTATCATCACAATATATATATATAAGTTATGTGTTTAGCAGGACTGGTTTGCTATCAACTGTTTTGTATTCTGCCACTTGGCGAATTAAATTATGTCTTCAGATATTAGTACTTGATGTATGGCTAGGTCAGACATACCTATGTACCAGTGCTTGTCATATATAATACCTACTTGGTACCTTTGAATGAATTTGTGTATTTGCCACTGGGCGTATATGAAACTACAGGCCAATTGAGATATAGCCTTGTTTACAACAGACTATGCAGGTCGGGTTACTATATCACATGACCTGTCCCATTATGGCACTATGCAACAGTTAGAATGTGAGTCACAAATACTAAAGACATAGAGGACGTTTACCTATTTCTTTATTTAGGTATTTAGAGCACCTGGCATCAGTCACTTTGACATTTTACTTGTGTTAAAATACACTCCAATATGGCCGCCATAGTAATCTGGATGATTGAAGAAATGTTAATTTCAGTCAGTTTTCTAGGTCTCAGGTCTATGTATGCACTGCAATGTCGCTGCTTCAGCGTGTGATCAAGGCAATCTTCTGCCGAAACGCGTAGCGTCTCAGCAATAAACTTATGTTGCACTAAGCTGTGGACTGTTCAAGTGTGCGCCTTACTTTGGATATAATTTGCTATTTATCGTCTGGCTGTGGTTTCCGCCGGCATTACGCACCACCAGGCTATGGGCTCAATCCCAGGAGTAACCCATCTTTTGTGGCAAATATATATATATAATTTTTTAATATGAAGAGGGGCCATGCCTTTAGTGGGTCATGAGGCCCTACCCTCCCTCAATAATTGTAATAAATAGCACATCATACTCTGTATATATGGATGGTTTGCGCATGGCATTTTTTCAATTGCATTTCTAGTTGGTTGATATTTAACCAAAACTAGTCCGCAAGGGGTTACATTTGTGCAGCAATGTGCGTGAAAGAGCACTGACAAGACCTCATGACTATTAGGAGAGTTGTTGCTCTGTGTAGAGTAATTGTAATATGAATCCCTGAGGCAGTAAATAATGTATTCTTGTGTCAACTTTGCTTTAGTGCGGAATTTGGCCATTTTGCTGCAGTAATACATTTGTGAATGGGCATTTATTACTACAATACGTGTGTGTATTCGTGTACATGTTTAGATATATATAAATATATGTGTGTGTGTGTGTGTGTATAAAAATATATACGTGTGTGTATACTGTGTGTGCGTATATTCATATAAATAAACAAACACATACTGTTTGCGCCAAATGCTATGGATTAGCTCGTTTTTATTTTAACTGAACTTTTACGAAGTGAACTTATATGTACATAGAGCAACAAATACATTTTTGCAAAATCACATAAAATGGGATATCCGATAATAAATGTCAGCGCTCTTGGTTACCAATCCAAAATCCTCATCACTAGACCAGGTTTCCTTTCTACTGGGAGTTTGGGTCTGAGGAGTCCTCATGAAGGGATCATGGGTTTCTTTAATAGGAACATGAAGAGGAGCTGAAGTACACCCATTCCTAGGGTTAGACTGGGACAGAAAATCCGCCGGGCACCAAATGAAAGTGGTCCCTACTAGCGAGTCATACAGCTAAAAAAAAGAAAAGCGCCCCACATATGCAAAGAAGGGCAGTTTCGAACTTGTAAAGACAAGCTGTATATATGTTTTGCGACATTGGGGGGACTGCATCCATTTGAGCTTCCTGCAGGCAATGTTTGTGGTAATACAAGAGAACAAACCAACCCACCAGACCATAAAGGAGGCCCACAATCGGCCAAAACAAAAAGTAAAAACGGCACACACACTGACCTGTCAGGCCAGCCCCTTGGAGACCACAAGATTCCTTATTGGCCAGTCCAACCCTGATTATCCCACATAAGTAAACTACCCTGTTACTACAGTGTTCCTGTCTTCTATGTTTAAGTCTTCCCTTGGCAAAGCTTGCGCTGTCTCTTCAAGACATGCTGTATTCAGGTATGGACTTTAAGCTCCGTCAATTTTCCGCCCATCTTTTCAATTAGCTTCTATTACTGTCCTTTGTAAATTGTGGCTTTTGATTTGTAAATAGGCTTAGTAGTCCCTCCTTAGTATCTCCCTCCCTTCTGTTGTTACCTCCCATGAGGACAGCCCCTCTTACATGTGTCCGAACTCTCTAACTTTCATTAACAGTTAGTGAGCACTATTTAGTTAATTAATGTTGTGCTGAAGAAGGCACAACATGCTGATTGGCTTTTGCAACCCCGGTTTGAAGTTGTTGTACAAGGCAGCATATGTTCAACTCGAGACGCTGCATGCTGTGAAATTTCGAACGTCAAGTTTTTATTACTATTTATCTATTTACTTAGTATTCACGGCACGTTGCGCTTTACCATCAAACGTTTAAAGCTAAAGCGCGGCATGAGCTTCAAAAGCAAATCAATAGAAAAAAATACGTCCACACGCCTTTTTTTCCAATTTCTTTACTTTTGCCGCACGCCCTGCTTTAACTTTAAACATCTTAAGGTAAAAGGGGGGGGGGGGTACCGCGATTGCTTCAAAAGTAAATAAATAGGGGGGGGAAGCATGCAGCCGCCATTGTTTACTTTTGTAGAAATGGCGGCACCCACGCTTTAGCTTTACATGTTTAAAGCTACAGCACAGCATGCCGCGATTGCTTCAAAAGTAAATAAATAGAAAACAAGCATTTGCAATACAAATAGGTCTTGCATTACAAAATTTTCAGTTATTGGAGTTGCAAATAATAATGCAACGTCAATAGCTCAAACTTTCAGTTTTGTGAGACCTATTGCATTGCAAATGACTGTTGATAGGCTGTCTTGAGCAGATTCCAATGGCAGACTACCTCAAGCCCCTCATTCCGGGTGCAGGAGACCAAATTCACAGTGCCATGCACTGGGTTAACAAACTGTATTCTTGCTTTGGAGTGACTGTGTAATACCTATTTTCCGGAACAGCACAGCCAGGAAATCCTGAGTGAACGTTAGAGCTCCTGGTACAAAGAGGGGCCAACATTGTTTTTTATTTTAATTCTTGCATATCCTAATTTATCCTTTCTGAGGCTTACAATTTTCATAGATAAACATGTAATTTCTGGTGATCCTATTATAATCTGCAATTATAGTTCATTATCTCAAAAGGTATTCAGAAAAGCGCACTGCAAAATGTTTTCAAATGATGAATGACAAAGCAAAATGAGCATGTATAAATGTTAAATGTGGTTGAGTGACTTAACCATTGACCCCCTTTATTGAAACTACCAAAGTTCGCAGGTGAAAGGCAAAATCAACGTCCAGGTCCAATTTGCCGGGCCTTTATTGGCAGTGTGGGCTCTTGCATCCCCTGTGCCTTCCTCGTGAACTCTATCACAAAATAACACCATCCGACATAGCAGGTCTTCTAATTTTCCTAGCAAACAATTTGGGTAGCACCTTATTCACCTGAAAGACCCACTCAAAACTTCATGCCCAAGGAAAATGTGGGCAGTACATTCATCTGCACTGAGTGTGTTAGAAGAAACCATGGGGAGAGGATGTGGCCTTACGGCTAAAGCAGTCGACCTCGAAGCTGGGGAACCGGGTTCGAGCCTCTGCAATGACTATTAACACCCTGTGATTCTGGGCAAATCCCATAATCTCCCCGTGCCTAACAAAAATGAATGTGTCCATCTGTAACGTAACTAGTGCTCACGTAAAGCGCTCTGACACCAGATGTCTTGGGTCTAGTTCGCGCTATATAAAACTCTCTCAAAAATAAACAAATAAATAATTAAACTTAGCAGATCATCTACCACTGAAGGAAATCCACAACATCTACCACTGGAGGAAATCCACATTTTAAAATACAGCCTCAGACCCTTAACTAGAATACCAGAAGCAATCCTTTCAACCAGAACATGAGTCCAAAGCGCATAGACTGTCAGAGTGGGGAGGAAATTCCTGTAGGTTTTCCATCTTCCTGAAATCAGCGCGGAGTAGACTCCCTTGATATCATAAGCAGTCAGTGGGACAGCAAATACCTCTGCTCCCCCAACCTTCGATGGTTTCAATAGCAGCTGCACTTGTTTGCAAGCTGGTCTGGGCAATCTACAACTATACAGTGAGGGTTTGTATTTAGTAGTCTAGCCACGTCCCACCACTGAGGACTTTTCAGATTACATATAACTAATTGCATGCAGCAAGCACATATGGCTGTTAGATGCATTGACATGGAAAGGAGGCACAGGGAAAGGTGTGCTAGGATGCACATACCCTGGCAACAGACACCGAATTGGTGCCAAGAGATGGGTTCTGGGGCATGTGTCAAGGAGATGGTGACCTTGACATCAGGATTTTACAAAAGCTAATTGAAGAGAGGTGCACGAGGGAGAAAGAGACCCTACATATTTCATTTAGCTTGCTCCCCAACCTTCAGATATGTTGAAAAGACAATGCAAGCAATCTGATGTACTTCTCTAATTCTTTATGAAACTGGAGTATGATTTTTTTCAGTATTTTCTGCGGTTCTCCCACATAGTTTTGAAAATATTTTTGCAAACGGTCATATAATTTTCCGCAAATTGGACTGCCCCTTCCCGGGGGTTTCTTCGGGATATAACTGAGAAGCAGAGTCGTAGAAATAGCAGATAGCCACAAACACATGCACACCCTCCCCTGAAACGGATTAAGGCCTTAAGGAGAGATGAGGGAAGCCAAGAGAGGGAGAAGGAACACACTGAGCAGCCAGGAACAGATGCTCGCCTTTGTTTTCCATGAGACATCTGAGTGACCTGCACACAGCAGAGGCGGGGAGATGGCATTGCTTACGGACAGCAGCCAGAAGAGGTTATTTTTAGTTACCACGAATTAAAAGCATGCGTGGAGAAAGGATGGAAGACGCCCCGAGCGCCGAAAACAGAAAGAAAGATGCAAAAGCATAGCTCCATAAACCCACTCTGCGCATAAAGAGAACGAAAATGTGAATTCTCTTAAGAGTGTTAAAAGAGTTTAGGGTGAGAGCTTCCACATAAACCTGACGGTCCGTGACGAACTGCTTGGAAAATGCAGCAAAGAAAAACGTTTTTAAAGAAGTTTCATTAAAAAGATGCACATATAGGGGGTAAAATAAAATCACAATGAAAACTAAAGAAACAAACATTGACAAAGCCAACAGGTCTCGCCTTTGTGACCTACTGGCTTTGCCAGATTTGGTTAAACTGCACAGCATCCTCAATGAAGTGCAGCGTGTGTAAGCAAAATCAAGAGGGTGCTTTTTTTAGGGCTCGCCTGACCCAGCGCATGCGCTGGTCTGGCGAGATTTATTGAGAGGGCTCCAAAAAGTGCTACCAGGCCAGCATAGAGCTACAGCGCATGGGCGCGCGCGCCGCGCTTTACCGCGATTACTTTCACTTTTGCGGCCGCTTTGCATAGCCAATAGGTCTCGCTTTTCGGACCTTATAAGTATTTAGTTATGCAACTGTTGTATAGCTAAACACTTATAAGGTCCCAAAGGCGAGACCTATTGGCTATGCCAATGCTTGTTTCTTTTTGGATACAAACTCCTTTTTATTTCCTTTTAAAGCAAGCGGGGGTGTGGGGAGAACCGAAGCAATAGGAACACAGAAAACCTTCTGGAGGGCATACGCATGCCGAAGGAACAATGAGGAGAGGTAACATGGGGCTTGTTGTAAAGCAGCACAGAGGCAATGGGAGGGACAAACTAGATTGACAAGCTAGGACACGAATAAGAGGCAGGCAAATGATAGTGACAAGGAAAACCAACAAATAGTAAGCACAGGGCAGGTTCCAAGCCTCTCTATGTTCTTGGCAACCCACAATATGCCTCACAACAGGCAACGCTTGCTCGGTCTAGTAGGCTTGACCTAAAAAACATACCAAACAAATCCAATAATGTAATAGCAAGCCACACTCACCATGGTAAGGTCTTACTTTTAAAAGGTCCTATAAGCTGAAAGCAGCTCCAAGCAATACTTAGTAAATAGTACATTAACACGCAGAAGTACACTGAGCCAGTTTCAGAAAAGAATAGATACGACTGTGAGTTAAATAAACCACATTTGGACTCTATACCCTCAGAAAAAAAGAAAAACAACTTCATTCTTCACCTTTAGGAAAATCCCAAGACCAATCTGTTGATAAAAAATTCTAAATTGAATGGCAAATTGTCTACGCTTATGAGAGACTGTAGGTCCAAGACTCGCCACTTCTTCTCAATTTTCCCATTTGTTTTGAACCATCGTCACCCCTTTGATGTATATTGCTCATGTTCTTCATCAAGCTCCATATCACCTATTGGTTTGAGCACGCTATATATAGTGCTTGAATAAATACACATAGTATGGTTAAACATGAATACATATGTAAAATGTGCAAATTACTACCTCTTTCTCCACAAAAGAATTAAACCTATTTCCAGCATATCGTCCTCAGGTGACTTACCAAAGGGAATTCCTACAGACTAAATTCAATTTCAAGAGCAAAACAAGTGGAAGTCTGGCTTGAGGCCAGACAGTGTAAAAGTGTAATCCTGGAGGTAGGGGAACACCTATTCATTGACACAACTAAGCAAACATGCTGGTCTTCAGACACATGTAGCTTCTTTTCACACCCTAGAGACCATCAGATCCCGTGGAAAGACATACGAGGGTGATGCTTCAGGTGAGTTTCTTTTGCTAATTAATTTAAATGGCTAATATCACACAGACAGGCACACGCCGCAACTTAAATCCTTACTTTTACCGTTTTATGAGGCATCCGCTCCAGCTACAAGGGGCTGTTCCCAAGGTAAGCATGGGCTTACATTACTATGCACCGATCCCCTAAAACGACACCATTAGCCGACATGTGTTATATTTGGAAAAGTTAACTCAAGATGGAGAATTATTGCTTTGCGGCTAAACTGCTCAAAGAATGGCATGCTAAAATGTCCTTACGAACATTACCAGGGAGAGAATCCATATCACCTTTGTCAGCTCCTTTGAGGACCCTCGCCTTAGGGCTTGAACGTAGCTTCACAGGCTGCTGCCAAGGGTTATATGGTTTGATAAACTCCTTCTTCAATAGTTAAAAGGCCTGAACCAAGGAGTACGGCCCCTAATAAAAGAGCAGGCATTTAAAGATTGGTACAGTCCAAGGCAGAAAGGTAATAATTACTATTAGAACATTCCACCCTTTGAGGACAGAAAGTTCCTCATTAAAAAAAAAAAAAAAGAGGAAAAACAAGAAAGAAATTATTGGAATGTTGGAGCAGCCAGACCTATATTAGCCTTTTGCTTCCCAACAATCTAACATTTTAATTAAATAATGTAGTGCACAGTACCCTTCACACCCTGCATAATGGCTCAATGTGCACCCTGTGTTGCACCACCCCGAATGCATTACTGCATAATGGCTCAATGTGCACCCTGTGTTGCGCCACCCTGAATGCATTACTGCATAATGGCTCAATGTGCACCCTGTGTTGCACCACCCCGAATGCATTACTGCATAATGGCTCAATGTGCACCCTGTGTTGCGCCACCCTGAATGCATTACTGCATAATGGCTCAATGTGCACCCTGTGTTGCGCCACCCTGAATGCATTACTGCATAATGGCTCAATGTGCACCCTGTGTTGCGCCATACCGAATGCATTACTGCATAATGGCTCAATGAGGGAATGGACTTCAAATACAGAAAAGGTCTCCGCCACACACATGTGCCCCCTACTGCATTTCAGACATACATACCTCTGGGGGGAAAGTGACATTTGTTCTTCAAATATCTGGTGGTGCATTGTTTTCTCCCTTCACCCACTTAGCTCTAATTTCCTACAATGGAGCTAGCTGCATGCTCGGTTGATGCTCATTATGAAGCCGCCTGGGAAAGGGAGGCAATCTTCACACCCACAGAGAACTCCATTTTTGAAAACGCTCATCTTTTAAGTTATTTCACTTGTGGATATTCTGACATGTTTTTCACTTCAAAATGCTTTATTTTCTTTTGTAAGCAGTAGGAAGGAGTAAATCAATAAACTAATTTCCCCACTGCAAACATGCATACATATATGCATGTGTGTATGAGTTAGTCAGCGATAGCAAATTTATGAATCCAGGATTTGTGAAGCACAGCAAATCACCCCTGAGGGTCTCAAGGCGCTGAATTGTAGGCACGGGGAGATTAAGCTATTTGCCCAGAATCAGAAAACGCTGACGCCAAGATTCGAACCTGGTTCCTAGGTCAGCAGCTCAGGTCGTTACGCCACATCCTCTCCCGTGAGGTTATGGTTAAGTCAATTCTATAGGCAAAGTATTTTTTGATCAGATAACTGTGACCCTTTTGAAAAGCCTGCAGAAACCAAAATGATGCATGCACATATTTTTTCAAATGTGTGTAATTTTATGCAGCTTTATGAAGGGAGGGCTACTGGAGGCTCAATAAAGTGGGTTTCTATTTCGAACTTGTTTAAGAATATCTGCTCAATTTCAAAACGATAAAAACATATTTTATTTGCATCAGCCATGGTCCAACTTGGTCTCCTGGAATGGTACAGCAGTGATAGGTGAGTCGCTTTTGAAGAAAAAGGAGAAAAAAAAACAATAGTTATAATCTTCTCGGAACCAGAAAACAAACAAAACCAAAATTGGATTGTTTGACATTTTTTTCCCCGGATCGACGATTTTGCTGTCCATGAATCAGCTATCCTGGCTTACAAACGTCATTGTCCTGGGGGGGAGGTAAGCACATGCCATACCCTGGAAGGCAGATGCGAGGGCCTGCCGTAGCTGCTAATTCAGTTTTTTCACCCAGAAAGGCAAAAGATGTGTGATCAGTGTACTGCTGCCATCTTGAAATAGTAATTGTAATGATGGTGATTACAAAAAAGCCTCTCCTGACAAATTATGGCCTTTAAATATTGCAAACTTTAAGAGGCAACAAATTCTAGTTAGTGGAACAGGGTTATAAATCACCTTACATACCCTTGAAATAACTTTAATTACACTTTTAGTGAGGTTTTTTGTAGGGGGTGGCGGTGGAGCGAGGTGGTAGTCAAACAGTGTCTTGGGAGGGATGCTGTGTTTAGAACACAAGCTAAAAAGTCATCTTATTAATGTACCGATGCAACCTTAACTCCTAGGGTCAGCCGTACACTTGGAAATCTACAACCCAGACTGACTTCCATTGTGTGATTGATGGGATTTAGTAAATTCTAACCAATGGGTAAATCTATTAAAGTCACAGGCATCAGTCGATAACTTGTGAATTCACCTGTTTGTGTACAGCAGACAAACGTGGACCTCTAGGCAAATTGTATGCATGCGCCTACGAATGGCAGATTTTGTGGCCGAGGACATGTAAGATCATGCCTATTCTGCGGATGTCCATTTCCTATGTTTTCAGCCCTCTATCGATAAGTTAAAGGCTGTGCAGAAACTTTGCCGCAAACAAATGGTCAGAGGGCTAAAGCCAAAACTTGGTGCACCAACAACTATGCCTTCTTTTCTATTGTCACCTTCCGTAACACCCTGTTCAATATAATAAGCTTTGCTAGTCCGAACGCATTCTAGCGCATTGAGGGTAGTGGTCCAGCTCTTGGAACCATATTGACCTAATGTGCATCTGTTCTTGCCCCATCAGTTAGACTCAATACAAACTGCTCAATTACTTATGATCATAGATTCATAATGGAGTTACATGGCCTCTTGTCCAATTAGAAGCTTTCCATTTACTACATAAGAAATAAGACTCCTCACAAATCCCAGGTGAAGAGGAACCTAAGAACTAGTCCTCTAAGCTGAGGTGCTAACAAGCACTATTGCTGCTCTGAATAAGCTTGAACACTATCCCTGAAACAGTAGCTAGTGCATTGCATGTGTCCAGGACAGCTAGACAGTAGCCCATCTGGTAAGCTCGGCCTCCTCTTTTTAGTTAAAAAAAAAAACAAGTGCCCCAGGTAATACCAATAAAAACATATAAAAGTGTATAAGGTCGGATGAGGGGTTGGCATGGCTCACATCTGATTCAAACACTGCCTCCTCTCACCCGCCAGGAAACAAGTAAGACTTTCCACACTCAATTGCTGCAAACATTCCATTGTTGGCAAATTCGATGGGCACTGTAGTTTTACGTGACACCAAATCTCCATTTTTTATTTTTTTTTAAACTTTTTTATTATTTTCATTTTACAATCGTCATCTTAACATCCATATATGTTGCATACAGTGCATGGTTATTAATTGCTCTCTGCCCCTTATGTGCTCAGTTGTTGCTCTTCTCAAACATAAGCGTACACTTTATTATCCAGGCAGCTATTTACGGTGTCCCGTAGTCTCCCAACAGTTATTACCTGCTAATAGCTGCATCCCTGAACCCCCCCCCCCAACAACAGAACTACTACCCTTCCCACCCCTACCCCTACCCCCCCCCTCCAGTGTGCTCCTCCATAGCGCACCTTTCCCAATGTGATCTGTCCTATAGGTGTCTGCCTACAATGTGCCTTCGCTGCAGCGCAGCCTCCCTCCCCATGTTATCTGGCTCTTTCTCTTCCTACTGCGCTTCTAGTCCCCGCGTTCCCTCCGGTGCTCCCCGTGATCCTCGGTCCAGTGATGGGTCAGGTTCATCGTCTAGGTCCCTGTCAGCCCTGCGCAGTGCTTCAACTAAGCGCCTCCCATGCAAGCGCCACTTCCAACATCGTCTCTTTCTGGTACCTATGCGCCAGCCGTAGCTTAATCACACTTTCACTCGCAGCCCACTTAAGGAATTCGTGTTTCCATCTCTGCACTCTAGGGCCCTGGCTATGCTTCCAATGGCTGGTTATCTCCCTTTTAGCTAATATCAGTCCCAAGTCTATAAATTTGCTGGTCACTTTATTGCGTTTGGTATGCGGAAACCAATGTAACAAACTCACCCCCATGTCCTTGTTAAGTGTTCGCTCCGTTGCCAACTCCAGTGCCAAGATTACGTCTCCCCAATATAGTGTCAGATTCGGGCAGGACCATAGCATATGGCGAAAGTCCGCCTCCTCCGTCCCACATCTAGGGCAGTCAGCCTTTTCTACTCTAAAGAACTGTTTAATATGCTTTGGGGTCATATATGCCCTATGTAGCACATAAAATTGTATTAGCTGAAACCTACTGTTCCTCGTGCTTTTCCATGCTCTTTCCACTAGCTTGGGCTGGAATGTCCCTCCCCAAGTCCTGCTCCCACTTCTCCTTTAGTCTATCCATCGGCTGCCTTCCTTCCTGTTCCATTCTCCTATAAAGGCACGTGACAGCCTTGAACGTGCCGGCCGCCATAGCTACATATTGGCAAATTAACGACGTCTTTGGTTCTGATAGCCCCATCTTCCACCTGCGCTGGATCGCCGCTACCAGTGCCGCGTGCAATAAGTAGTGTCCCCGCGGCAGATCATATCTATCTCGTAAACTCGAGAACGGCACTAAGGCACCGTCGTCATAGAGGTCGCCCACCATAAATATTCCTTTCTCCTCCCAATCCCCCAATGCGGACCAGTCTCCCCCATGGGGTAACGCTATACACGCCCCTATCGGGAGTTCAGGTGCGTAGGGGCACTCCACTCTAAGTTTTTTGTGACTCCTGATCCAGCAACGTTGCAATGTTCTCTCATTCGTGATAGTATCTCTACGCAGTCTCTGCCCCAACAGGATATAGGAGAGCACATGTCTCGGTATCCAGCAGTTATTGCCTGGGTAGGGCCCTCTAAACGTCGCCGCCACTGCCTGCGTGAGCCATTGGAGCTGGGCCGCCAGATAGTACCTTTTAAAGTCGGGCACCGCCCGACCCCCGGCCGCTCTGGGGCGCATCATTGTGTCTAGGGCAACCCGTCTCCTACCAGTGCCCCACAGGAAATCTCCCACCATCGCTTTCAACTGCTTGAACACCGCCCCAGGTATCCATATTGGGAGAGTCCTAAAGAGATATAACAGTTTCGGCAACACTACCATTTTTAGCAAAGCCACCCTTCCTGCCACCGACATCTTCAAGGCAGTCCAGAACTCCATACTCCCTTTAACTCCACGGATTGCCCTACTAATGTTACCTTCCAGGAGCCCGTCTTGTGTATGATAAATGAGGACTCCCAAGTATGGCAGGCACTGTGCCTCCCATCGGATCCCTTGCACCTGGGTCAGCGCCGGTAGGTTCGGTTTCGCCGGGAATAGGCAAGTCTTCGACCAATTGATCCGCAGCCCCGATCTATTTCCATAGCCAGTCAACAGGTGTTTCGCCTTTGTTAGAGCCTCTCCAGTGTCCTCCAAGAACATTAAGAGGTCGTCTGCATACCGCGAAATGTATTGCACATCCCCCTGTAGCACTAGGCCCCGGTACTGCTTTCCCATGCGCGCCAGCATAGCTAACGGTTCAATTGCTATTGCAAATAGCAGCGGGGAGAGAGAGCAGCCCTGTCTCATCCCTCTTTCTATATTGTATGCCCGAGAAATTGTTGTGCCCGTTCGCACTCTAGCCGTGGCCCCATTATAGAGGATCCGAGTCCATCTCGCATAGTCGTCTCCTAATCCCATTTTCCCCATCGCATAATGTAAAAAAGACCATTCCAGGCTGTCAAAGGCCTTTTCGACATCTATCGCCAATACCGCCGCTCCCGTTGTAGTGTCTCGGTGTTCCTCTAAAACCCGCAGGAGACGTCTGATATTGCCGGCCGTATTCCGTTTGGGGATAAACCCCCCCTGATCACTGTGCACTAAGGAGGCCATATAAGGGACCAGGCGCGTCGCAAGTATCCTACTTAATATTTTATAATCCACCGTTAACATTGAGGTGACACCAAATCTCCATGCTGGTGAATGTTCATTTACAGAAAATAACTAAAGATGCGCCAACAAGGACTGCTTCAGACCATGAGACAGAGCTGAAAGTGTAACAGCATGCGTCGAAAAGGGAACCCAAGTACATTGTAAAATCCATACAACTGTACGGATTACATACCATCTCAAATAAAATACTCCCATTTTGCATCACACTTTAAGGAACACAGGTGTAGGAGCAGCTCTGATTAAGGACAGTGTCATCATTGCGAGTATAAATGGAGACTGCGGTCAGAAAGCCTTGGTAGTATTCAAAAATAGACATCTACTGCTTGAGGCCAATAAAGGTGACGGGACAACCCCACTTTACTGCATAAGCAAGAGACAGTCTTCAAAAGATGTATAGAAAAAACACCAATGCAGAAAGCTGCATCCTGGAGAGAAAGCAGGGAATTACAGACAAGTACTGCACAACCAGGGGAGCAGGTGGCACACTCCGGTTCTGTCTGTACCTTGCAGCGTGGACCCTCCCATGTTCTGGGCGCATATAGTCAGTTGCGGAATCACGAAAACAGATTAGCTTCTGCCAACACAACATTGACCTTCGAGGTGATTGAGAAGGAACCGAGGATGCCCCTTGAAATGTGAATCGCCGTATAATGCGAACCCTTGAGAAGGCTAATGCTGGCTCCACAGGGCTCACTGAGGCGGCTACCGAAAAACCTGCTGCACTGAAGACTTTCCCATCTAATCCGAGGGCGAAAGACGAAGAAGATGGTATCTGGAATGAGCAGCTAAAATGATCATTTATGATGACTACTAAAGTAGGTGCTGATGTCCTCAGCTTCGAGGGGGCTTTTGAGATAAGTGGATGCTGCCTTGGTGTGCGCGTTTCCTCAAGACCTGCCAGACTCTCACATTTACATTGAATTGGAGATTTTATTGGGGAGAGGAGTTGGCCTAATGGCTAGGGCGGTCGACCTCAAATCTGGGGAAATGGGTTTGAGTCTTGGTAAGGACACGCAACATCCTGTGATTCTGGGCAAACCGCTTAATCTCCCTGTGACTAACAAAAATGAATGCGTCCTCATGTAACGCAACTGGTGCTCGTGTAAAGCACTCTGATACCCAATACCTTCGGGTAAAGTTTACGCTATACATAACTCCATTAAAAAAAAAAGAGAGATCAAGCCGCTGCAGTGCTGGAAAAAGTTCCAGTCGCCTACCCCTCTAGGAAATTCAGCTGTGCCGCAGGAGTGTCCCCAGAATTAAATGAGAAAAAACTTTTCTGGCTGCAACACCACTGACGTCCCTGGGCCAGAAGCCTGCATGGCCTGCTCACCTTACTGGCCTAGGATGCTCCAATTATACACCTGAATCAAAACTGGCTGTGCAGCGCTATCATGCCTGCCACCACAGCCTCATCCCCGATACTCCTTCAACAGCCTTGTTACTTAAAGTCGCAGATTCAGTGCCATCACACACTTCATGTGGCAAGAAAAAATGAAGTTGTTCTGCTGCTTAAAGGTCATGTACTTCTCATACAAATCAAAGGCTGTTGAAAGACATATGCTGTTAACAACAATTATTTTTTTTTAATGACCATTTTTTCTTGCAATTGTGTGTCTGCTACCTTTAGAAAGCAGCATTGTTTTATTTATGTGGCATATACATGCAACAAAAAAAATCTAATAGAAGATCAACCATTGCACCAGCTTGCCAAGGGCAGACCTACGGACTTTGACTATGCTTTTATTTATTTTTATTTTTTAGGAGGTATCACTAATCACTAGAACTTCAGAACACTGTATGCTTGGCCTGAGAGTGTCAACACTCATTATTCACAGGTAGCAATATGTTATGGTTTACCATTCCAGAGGATATTCTTTGCCCAAACAATTACAGTTGCTGGAGGACACAAATGCCTTCTCCTTTGCTCCCCAAACCCTCTTTTTTTTTTTTTTACAAATGGTGGATATAAATAAATAATACTGTAGGCAAACATGCTGCAGTGCAGGTGGGCTTTGAAGACTAAAGTTTTCTGTTTTGCTCTGGCTCCAACTGTTTGGCATGCGTGCAATGGCGTACCACAGGTACTATCCATAGGCACTAATGTAGACAAAGAAAAAAGGGCCCATCTCTCCCAGGGTTGAACACACATAAAAAAACAAGCATTGGCAATGTCAATAGGCCTGGCTTTAAAAGCATGTTGTATGGTATTGTGAAGCATTACGAGTAAATAGCATGGGAAGGGATATGTATGTGTGTGGAAGCAAATAACTAGTGTTGAATAATACTGGGTTGGGTTACAAGGTCAGGTGGCAAGCTAGACCTAAAAATCTATGTAGAGCAATGACTGCCCTCCTTTCATCTGTGCTGCTGCCAGAGTAAAACACCATCAATCATCTATTTATCTGAGCCCTTTTAAAGCATTACAGTGTCATGTGTGGGCCCTTGAGAGTTCAGGCTCAGGTAGCTGAACCAATAAACAAAATGATCACAGCTGTGTGGAGGGCAAGCACTTTTTTGTGGAACTTCTGCCCAATCAAAATATGTACTCCTGGCTCCCAGCATGTGGTCAGAGACAAATCCCCTCTTTAGTGTCGCTCACATATCTGTCTGGCGACAGCTGCACTGTCAAGCAAGACCATAAACAGCAATACTGGTGCGCAGTGAACCCCTCAAACTCATGGACCCTGTGGCTACTGCACCAATGACAGACAGCCCTGCTTGTGAGGTGAAATATCAGCTGTGTTTAGAAATACGCAACCGATTGCCTCTTTCCTAAGTTCTCACTTCTAGTTAAACAGACTTGCAGCGTTACAGGATGTCTTCTACACAGTTAAGAAAAGTAATTTGCCTTTATATTCGTCCATTACACGTGTCCAGCACTACCGACATATCTCAATTCACACTATCAGGAGGGCCCTGGCAAAACACTTTACTTGAAGTCACCTTCCTCACTACAAAGCAGAAGTGCCATGTTTCACAGAGTTTCTATAACAAACTAGTTTGATATCACACTCATTTCAACCTTCCAGGCCTTACAGCATTGTCGGTGCTGCAGAGATGGACACAGGAAATTCTACAGATGTGAGGAGAGCACCTTGAGAAACAGATTAATTTTATGGAAACGCTACTTGCCGCAAAATATGTCCTGTCTAGATCAGTGGTTCTTAACTTTTTGACTTCTGTGGACCCCACTTAATCATTACTGGAATCTGGGGACCCCCACTGAATCATTATTGAAATCCAGGGTCCCCCACTGAGTCATTAATGGAAATGGAGGACCACAGCTTTAGCAATTTCAATGATTTGAACCTCAAAACAATACACAAAAATGCAAATGTTCATTTTAATGGGAAGGTCGGGCTTTTCTAGATTCAAATGAGCCCTCTCATCATCCATACCGTATTCTGTTTGATGCATCTGCTCTGCTCCCACAAATCAATTTGAGGATATCATCTTAATCTATAGCCTCCAATTTCAAAGTCCTTCACATTTAAGCAACGTGTTCACATTTTCAACTTTACATTTTTCTTCTTTATTTATTTATATGTTAATAATATTTCATTTTCCAGGCTTTTGCTGACCCCCTGAGTAGGTATTGTAGGACCTCGGGGGAACCTGGACCAGATCAAGAACCACTGGTCTAGACTGCTTTGAAAAAAAAACACCAAACCTTAGTTTACCACTCGAATTTTCCGCCCTACACAACATCAATACAAATCAAATATAGCACGATGCCACAGTTATACAGACTTACAATCTCTAAGTCACACATGTTGTCTTTTGGGGACAGACTGAAAAGGCTAAATTACTTCTATGTGAATAGCTGAATCAATAAGCGAGAAAAACATTATTTTGCAAAGGCACAACATTGCTCATGTCAACCTAAATGGACACTGCTTTTAAGGATTTGGTTTGAAGTTAAATTGAGCAATGATTTTCCTTAATTTGCCCTTTTCCTCGTCCTTACACATAATACTAACTTGTACCTTAAACCTATCCCCGATCTGATCCTTGCCATAACCATCACTCTCACTCTAATCCAAAGGATACATTTAAGCATAAACCACAATCTAGAATAGGTGTCCTTCACACTTATCTTAGCCTTCACTCAAGCTTTCACCAAAACCCTAGGCCTAACTTTAAGCCAATCCCTTCAGAACTATAAACCTCACTTTAGCTTTGTGTGAACATATTTTTTGCTCCTTTTCTTTTTTTTACTGTTTTCTACCTTTTCTTTTAAAGCATTTGGTCACATCAGCATGCTAACCTAACCAAATGATTCTAATAGGTCCCTGATTAGCATTTGTTACGTTTTGAAACCCTTCTGCAACCCCTTTTTTCGCCAGGTGAATAATAAATGTCAGGGCCATCCCAGCAATTTTCTATTTCATACTACAACTTTCTAGTTAAAATCAATGGACAGTCCGTAAGGTTTATGGGAGTTAGGTCGATATAACATACTTCCAAGGTTTACGCTCTTCAAAGCAGAATATAAAGTATGTGGTGCTCCCTGCAATATATTTTAGGGGATTTAGAGGGACGTTTTGGGGAAACTAACTTATAACACGCTATTGACAAGAATTGAGCAAGAAATGAGCACCGTCTTAAAATCCTCTTCTCCATAGCAAGACCCTCAACAGTAAAATGTAACCAACTTGTGTAAATGTGCACTAACATAGTACATCAGGTCACATGGCACTCAACTGACACATGTGTGGCCTTTTTGAGGTCATAACGCTCTGGCCTCCCTTTCACAAGTTTGACTTGCGACCTTCAAAGAGACCTTGCTCTGGCAGGACAATGTTGCCACAACACACCTTGCTACAGGACATAACCTCTGAAAAAAGGACCACAATCTTTGGAACAATTAAAACATGAAGAAACAAAATTTGAGGCTCTGATGATGTCTACAGTCAGAAGAACTGTGAAAGTGGAATGCATCTTTTAAGAGTCAGTACCGTAGGGTGCTTCTGAAAGGGCAAAGTCTTGCCTCTAGAACCACATCACATCTTTATTTTGGTGGAATGACAGTAAGCACAACAACCAACGTTCCAGAGTCTGCTGCTCACTCACCTGACTATGAGATGAAAGAGCTGCATAGGCCATAGACTGGTTTATAAGTCCCTTCTGCTTCATAATCAACAGGCGTTTCTGCTCCTCACTCAAATGTGCTATCTGGGCTGGTATTTGTGGTGCTTGTTGCTGCTGCTGTTGTTGCTGCTGCTGCATGTAAGGAATCATGGGATTCTTGGTTGTGCTGGCCATCGGTGGGGTCACTCTTTGACTCAGGTCCACATTATAATGGGTCAGAGGTTTTGTGTTGCCATAACTGAGCATGTTAGGCTGCTTGTGTACAGCATTTGCCCCCAAATTATTTGGCTGCTGGCTGATCATGTTCATATGATTTGGTGGGAGGTAGTTATTCATTGTTGTTTTCGCAGGGTTGCTTGCCATTTGAGGCACAATAGAGTTTTGGTTGTTAAAGGCTTGGGGATACATCATTGGACTATTTGGTTTTTCTGAACTATATGGCCCTCCATATGGACTAGTTGGTGGTGCCACTGGTGACCAACTTGCTGCCTGGCTTGCATGCTGCTGCTGCTGCTGCTTCTGCTGCATGAGCTTTGCTCTTTGTTGTTGTTGTGCTGCCATTTGCTTGAGCTGTTCGGCTGGAGACAAATCTGCACTGGTTACAGTCACTGGAGCAGGCCCAGCACCTCCCCCCGTTACTGGCCCAGTTGAATTTATCATATATCCGCTTCCAGGACGTGATTGTGTTTGCCCTGGCGTATGAGCCTGGTTTGGCGTTTGGGGAGAGTGAACAACACAGGAGGCTGGTGAGCTTGCAGAGATTGAGGAAGGAGGAGCGCTTGAAGCAGAAGGCATACTGGAGGCTGTGTTGACATTAGAAAACAGAGGACCCGAAGAAGACGGCCGCACCTGAGGAGACCCTATCGGAATATGAGAAAAAGGTGAGTGGGCAGGATCACTCTTCACACTCAAACTCTCTTGGGGGATAGGAGTGTGAGATGTGGGCCTGGGGAAATCAAGTTCCTTTTTCTCCTCAAAATCCTCATTAAACAAATCCTGTATGTCATCTTCCGGAACAGTGTTGGCCAGTTCATCAATCAACTCCTGCCATTCCTGGTCATTTAGATTGATATCGGAAAACAATTTATTTTGATTGGAAAGGGAGGTTTCCGAGCTGTCTATACATGTGGGGTCGTCCAAGGGCTCTTGTTTCAGATCCTTGCACTGGAGAATGTTAAAACCGTCCTCCAAGTCACTGCAGCCATTGGCTGGAACCTTAATGTCAGGAAGCCCGCCGTTCTTACCCACGTCCTCCAGGCCGCCTGAATGAGAGCCACTGTTTTGCAAGGGCAAAGATGGCTTGATATCCAGCTGCTGAAGAGGAGAGACAGAAGGCATGGGCATATTATTGGGTAAATTGGTGATTGGGTCAACTCCGGGGATCTCTTTCCTTGACCGCTTGTTGGTTGGAGAGAAGTCGAAGTCACAGATCCCATTCTGTTGCTCTCCATTGACGGGAGAGCGTGCTCCTTCCAACTTCCTCTTTACGGTTTCTTGTAGCTAGGAGAAATACAAAATGGAGATGGTCAACAAACAGATATGTCCATGCAATCTTTTAATTAAACAAATAAGTCAAGAACACAAACCTAGCTAACAGCGATCCTGTACACAAAATACAAACACTTAAGGACACAATTCGAGTGCTGTTCACCACCGGCCATTTCCGTGTGATAGAAGAGACATAATGTGTTCTAAAGCACTTCTTTTTAGTGCTATTTTTACAGCGCTATTAAAACCTAATAGAAGGGCAAATGCATGCATCATTAATAATAATTTGCAGCCCATTTGTAATAATGGGATATCAAATTTATATCTAGCATTGAAGAACTGTCCTATCTGCACCCTCTGGTGCTGTAAACACGTGTCCACTACTGGGTGGTAAATTAGATATTTACACCAAAAAAGGTCTACCCTATACCCTCATGGCTATGAGCCTCTCCACGCCACCTTACTGTTGTTCATTGATACTGAATTCTAATTCCACTTTGGTGCCCGGCATGCACGCCTAGACGACGCGATGCAAACAAACCTCAGACATTACCTAATCATGCACTGGTCATTGTTGGGGCATCTTTACTGCAGGATCATCAACCCACATCTGAAAGAGCGTATTATCATTCTTGGTCGACAGGAAATCTGAGTGATGTCCTGCTAACTCTTCCAAACCACTAGGAAAACACCCCAGGGCAGCTTGTTTACCATGTTGCACCCTGTGGGTACCATGACAGAAGGGAAGCCATACTATACAATCAAATTCAACCCCACCCCAGAAAGAGCAGTACTAACTGCGTTCTTGTACTTCTTGTACTCCATTTACATTCTTCGCAACAGAAACTTACTCGCCCTTTATTTTTCCATGAAATACATGGAGTTTCCTGATTCTTAGCGGGAGAACTAAAAAAAAAGCAGCATAGAACAGCACATCACATCTAGGTGCATGCTAAACCATTAAGGCGAGTTGTGATACGTCCAAATAATTCTCTGCCCTCATTAGCTCTATAAGCTAATTTAACACACCACAAAGGAACAAAGCTGTACTGAGGAAAGTGGTATGTCCAGCCTGGCTATTTTGCTACTTGGGCAGAATGGCCTTTCTGAGGCTGGGCTACAAGCATGGGGATGATTTCAGCGCTGGATGGACTGCCATGACCCAACTATGAAACACCTCCATGGCCCAGTTCTAGTCACGGTTTCTTGTGGTGTGGGACTGGTTGGAAAGTTCTTGCCAGGGCTGATTTTTGTTTCAGGTTGCGGTTAGTGGAAGGTGAAATGACAATTGGTGGGAGAAGTGGTGAGAGGAGAAACAGGTGAGGTGCAAGACGGGAGAAGATAACGTGGCCAGTCACAACGCAGCCTAGAAATATGTAGTATGGGGAAACAGCTTTCAAGCACATGTAGCATGGATGGGACTAGTACCACTCTACCAATCCGAAAACGCATTTTTGATTTTACCGAGCTCAAACCAGTCCAATTCATGCCTTCCGCACTGACCAGCAGCTGGAGCTTAGATTAAGCTGTGAAAGCATGCATGACTGAAAACGCCAACTGGATGAAGACAAACTGTCTGAAGCTCCACACTGACGTGACCGAAATCGGGATCTTCGGCAAGAACACTTCAATGTGGGACTGCAGCATGTGGCCAACAGAGCTAGGACCGATACCCACCCCACCACCCACACTAAGAACCTCTGGATTGTCATCAACAGCAAACTTGACATGACTGCGCAAGTCAATGCCATCACTGCCTCATGCTATTATACCCTGAAGGTGATGAAGATTTTTAAATGGTTCCGAATCAGCACCCAGAAAACCATCACACGGGCCCTCGTCACAGGCAAGCTGGACCACAGGAACCAAAAAAAAAAGACCTCAGAAGGCTGAAGACCATTCAGAACTTGGCGAAAGATTCACTCTCAAGCTCCCACACCGCACTCAAATAACACCACACCTGAAGGAGACTATTGGCTCTTCATACAACAACAAGCACAATTCTAACTACTCACCCACACTTTCAAGGCAATGTATAACACTGGACAAGCATACCTCAACAATTGCATCTACTTTCACAAACCTTCCAGACACCTCTGCTCGTCTGGACTCCTACTTGCACACATCCCACTCATATAGAAACCAGATCTGGCTGTTGAGCTTCTAAAGCACGGAATCACCAGCTGGTACACATAAGAGCCTCCTTCTCACTTCTTGAATCCTTCAAGAAGCTGAAGACCTGGCTTTTCAAGTAGTCCAGCTAGGACCTATGTTTGGCTAGACTCACACCTGCTTATCCCAAATGTGCTCTACAAATCTGCATAACATAACAACTGCACTGTTTTAAACTTTATTAGGGAGCACACAGTGTAAAAATAAAAAGTGAAACCATGCTTGGCGAGGTAAATGTCTTTGGGAGAGGATGCAGTATAAATAATGAACAAAATGTCAGTTAGCTGAAAGTATTTTAGAAATATCCAGAGATAAGTTTAGATTACAAAAGGAATAATCATTTCTTACAGCAGCTTGCTTAAGCTGTGGTGTGGAAGAAGGGTGAGCATGTTCCAGTCAAGGATGTTTCTTCAAATTCTCAGTTCTTGGATAATTTGATATACCATGGTTTGACAGGAGCAGAGCTGAACACAGGATGAAGCACCTATGAAATATACTGTTAAAGTTATGCTACTTGTAGTACAGTTGGAAGAAAACATTTAGTCTACTCATCTACCTCAGACAACTGCTGAAACCTAACCAATTATCATAGGAAGATAATAGTGTTATGTATGCCACCATGTTTCAAAAACAAAACAATCTTCATCCGGTCCACAGCTAATTCAACAATTCTGGCATTTGAACAAATAAAATTAGCAAACATGTGCATTTATCAAGTACATGCCTAGGACCTTTGCCAATCTGGTGCAAGTACAGCACTGGCATCTAGCCCAAAGAGTAACTATTCACACAGAGGAAAACGTGTGCTTCAGCAACTAAGGAACGTTCATTCCGGCCTTACCAGATGCCTAAACATTCTATATATGGTACCCAGGTAGAATAGGTACTTTCTGCATTCGATTCCTTAGTCATCGTAGAACTCGCCATTACCCTGGCACTGCAGGTATGCTATAGGAAAGATTTCAATAACAATATGTATGTATGTAGATTTACATAATTATATAGTATTTCTATGGTGGAAACCTCGCCAAAAGGCTGCAGAGCGCTGTACATGGTAAAAGGCAAGCTTAAAGTTGATGAGTAACAGGAGGGGAAGCAGAGTTGTGGATGATAATTGTATAAACAAATATATTCTTTATTAACTTAGAAGTCACTTGTTCAAATCTACAGAAGGCTATCAAACATTTGTTAATCTCCTTACTGTGAGAAGATTAACCCAAACTAGTTGTGCTATCATATGGATAAAAGCCTTTAATTCGACTTTTTAAAAGGGACTTGGGGCTTGTGCAATATGCTTGTAAAAGTATGGCTTTATACCGAAGATGACCGCCAATAATACTGCAGGATAATACACACACTATTTTGTATGACCAGTGATCATTTGTGTGGTGTCTACATGCATTCCATTGGCCATTCCTGCCATACTCTTCAAGTTAGATATTTTGAACTAATGCCTTTAGGAAGGTTTGTTTAGTGTGGTAAGGTATTCAGGTCAGCAAATGAAGAGATTGCAACCTGCTTCAATTGATAAAAGGCACTGCAGCAGATCTGACCATCAATGGTCAATCATTTCTAGACTTAGGCCTGATAGGAGGTTCATATTTGCAATTTATCACTACGACTGCCCTGTTTTGCTCTAGTTCTCCTGTTAGATTTTGTGGTAGGGGCTAACCTCGAACTTGTACCATCAGGCAGGAGAGACTGGAAGCCAAAGCTGAAGTAAAGATTTACCACAATCTATTACCTGGGATTCATAGAATGTGAAGATGACACAAAATACTTTTTTGTCACACCTTTCAAGGGGCTTGTCGCCTTGCCCTGAAACTAGGGTGACCAGATTTTCAAAACAAAAAAACGGCACGGCAACAGACATAGAAATAGGAGCACATGCTGGCACTCCCATTGTCACTGAAGGACTACAATAAAAATATTGAAGACTCTTTACCAACAGAGGGTGTGGGGGGGGGGGTGTACAAAATAAACGAAAACTCATTTATATAACAGTAACAAACTCAATTGTAAGACATTAAAAGACTCTATCCCCCATGCTTTGTTCCCAGGGCAGGCTTGCGATCCCTGCCTTGGGTGCTGAGCTTTGTAGAAGCTGATTCACCCCTCGATAACTCCTGCTGTGCTGCCTGAGAGCCACCAGGAAACACAGTGGAGACACTCTGTGATCAAGCTATCTCTGTCTCTCCTTTGATAAGAGGGTCATTGTAAACATGAGCCTGCACATACACTGTGAAAATGTGCATACTTACCCAACCCTCTTTCAAAAACCGGGATATCTACTAGTTAGTGAAAAATGTGTTGGGACGCTAGTTTAGTCATTTAAAAACCGGCACTATCTGGGCTTATCTGGGACGTCTGGTCACCCTGCCTGAAACAACCAATGGGAAGCCCAATCAATCAAAAAGCATTTGCAGACTCAAAAAGCATTTGTTTGTAGAGCGCAACACTGTCACTCCTAGAGGTATCTGGGCGCTGTGTCTCAGTCGAAGAGACAGGTCTTGAGGGGGCTGTACAGAGCTGGAGGAAAAGGTCATTCCAGCGATGTAGGTGAAGGGGCAGCCACTGCTGCAAATGATGCAGGGGTAGTGTGTGAGGGCGAGTGAAGAGGTGCACCGGTGTCTAGAGAATTGATGGAAGCTCAGTCAGTGGTTGATGTAAGCATGGCCTTGGACGTAAAGGGCTTTGTAGGCGTGCATAAGGATCTTGAACTGGCATCTCTTCTGGAGCCAGTGGAGGTCTCTCAGGTGGGCGGCAATATGGGTTCTACTCCACAACGGCCACCCTGCCATTGATGTCCCAAAAGTATGAAATGTACCCACAGTTCAATATCAATCAGACAAAAAAGATCTGAAACTAGTTGACCCTTAACAATCGTGCTCCCATCCCAGATACAGCAAATATACTAACCTCTTAAAGGTGTAGGACATTGTTCTAAACACTGCGGTTATCTTCATATTCATCCTCCTAGATGCCTTTGTTGCATTTGAAGCAGATCACATTTCACTCCTACACTGTCTTCATCACAGGGATCACATCTGTCCAGAAAGGCATAACTCAAAATGTCCACCAGGGGCAATTCGCCTAGCCCACTACCACAGTAAATTGAGGGTCCCTCTAAAGTTTTAACATAAGTCGATCCTCTAAAGGCCTCTTTTGTTCACATCACCTCAGATTTAACTTATACGCTAACTACACAGAAATGCATAGGTCCCTTGTAAGAATTACCAGAATTACCAGATAGCCAGTTACTGGGGGGTGGAAAAGGAGGGAGGGAAGCATCTACTCACACAGTGCGCCATTTGTCACCATACAATCACCCCCTCCCCAGCAACTCACACTACACGTACTTGACGTGCTTGACTTGTTGGAAAGAACAGCACAAAGACTCATCTTGGCAACCAAGTTCCAGGTCAGGGCTATGCAGCAAAAGCATGCCAGATTGGAAAAACGACATCGTCCGCAAAAGATTCTAGCGTAATATTTATTTGAGCGATTTCTCGAGTACATTACTGAACTTTTGAGTTCGGAACAAGGTCTACTGAGAATAGGCTAGGACTTCCAGACCAGTGCCAAAGTAAATCGGCCCTCGAGAACAGGGGGACAACATAAAAAAGCTCACATACACTGCCAAGAGACAAATGCTAGCCGGTTATTGCGGTGAGATAAATATGCCTGCAGAATATTCTGACTTTATAAATAACCCCCTAAAGTATTTGTCAGGATAAAGCTGCCCCCAGATTAATCAGCTATGTAAATATGCCTCAGAATCCTGTCCGCTGTAAATATGCCAGCAATGATAAGTCCCTCTTCACTAAAGAAACAGACGGTACAACGCAGAGGAATTTTAAATTAGTAAGACATTATACAAGAATAAAGTGAAGTGAGAGATCACAAAAGCAAAATATATGTAGTAAAAAACGCTAAAAATCACTTTGGAAGCCAATGCTCCTCAGTACACAGTCAGACAGAGAGCAGGGGCCCTCATTCACTTCTAGACCTGAGAGAACCCAAACTGTATATGATGGGCGCATGTCTATGGGACTTGCTTTACCTAAGACTCTTGAGTGTGTTGCCAGAGCCGAAACACATGCAAGCACACAAGGAAATCCGCCCTTCAGCAGGAGGAACTAATGTTTCTGATAGAAAACTTGCTTTCCCACTTTAAGGTCCTTCCATTGTGCAGCAAATCGTTCCAGGGAGCTTTCACAAAAGTGAAGGTGGCAGCATTTTTGCACCCCAGAGTTGTTGGGGCTCATACTACCCTTATTTGCAAGGCCTTCAACCATCTTCCAGAAATCCAAGCTCACTCCCCTTAGATGTCCGGTATATCGGGCCTTCCCAGTTTCAGGAGAGGCAAGCATTCCGGCACTGAAACAGAATTCTGTCTCTGCTCTCTTAACGTCTGCTGTTCTTTTTCAGGGGAGAACTACAACAGCATGAAGGATCTAGAGTCTCAGGCCTCCAGCTTTTGGAGATCTTCTGCCTATTCTTTCACTCTAAGTGCCGAAAATTTGAAATAAAGTCCACCCCAGCCCACATGAAGTCGAAGAGCCCATGCCCAGTCCTCTCATGAAGGCTTGCAGAAGGCAGCCTACCACAAAATGACAGTGAGCTGCCTCTGTGAGGTAAAAGCTCGCTGTTAAATCCCTGTTCAAAGCTGAAAACAATAGGAAACAGGGCAAAAAGATGCATGACGAGAACGCCCAATCCATGGAGAAATAGGCCTTCTGAAGCACAGATTCAGTGTCTTACAACAACTTTTGAAAAAGGTGCTTGCACTGAAGAGATCCAGCTTGAAAATGTAAATCCACTACCAGTACGCAAGACTACGAAAACTTACTCCAGACTTGAAAGACAATACTAATACTTATCTGAAGCTTCCATTTTTTTTTTTTGAGGGGGGGGGGGGGAGGGGGACACTTCTCAAAAGATTATGAATAACCAGCACAATACTAAGACTATGCTTGTGAGAGTTTCGGGCACCTTTCCACATCTTCCAACCAAGCTGGAAGTTGGAACAGCTCCACATCCTGCAGGAAGAGGTCAAAGCTTCAGCAAAACGGTTCAAACACAACACCCTTGAACAATTTCCTGATTCCCTCTTTCTTGACCAATTCCAAAGTGATCCTTATGGGAGGCTCAAAACTGACTTCATTTTCTTCACTCACGACATCCCTTCCTGGTCCACCAGTTTCTATTACTCCTTCAGCATCACCTCCTTCTCCTCCTCCTCTAGCCCACATGGGCAACAGTTAAACTTCCCCTCTAATTGTTTTAATGGCTCACTCACTATCTCACTCTATAACAATGGTACTGTCTTGATTCAAGCAAAAGACACTTGTCTCTCTCTTTTCGACCACCTCTTCCCATCCCTTCTCCCCAGCCCTGCGACCGTGATCTCCCTTGATTCTTCATATACCTCCTCCCTTTACTCCCTATCTCCTCCCCTGACCCTCCTAAACTCCAATAGTCCACTCTACCGGGAGGCACTGGCCTCCCCCCTAGCCGACCCTTTGCCCCCCCCTCTCCCATCTCCCACTTCTCCAAATCTTCCCCCTTCCAGATGGGACGTTACCTTCAACACATCAGCCTTACTTACCTATGGCTAACACTCTCCTTTTCTCCTCTGCACCATCCTGGAATTCCGTAGTAAGCCCCTCCCCCCTAACCCTGCCCACCACCCCCTTATTAAATCCATCTTTCTAACAGCCTGATCTCCCAGTTAACTGCGTACTTTCCCACTTATCCCCCCCTTTTCTTCTACCCTACCCGCTCTGCCCCTCTCCTTGTATCCAGAATTCTGCCCAAACCCCTTTCTTCTCTCCTCATCCTCCCATCTATCCAGTATTGCTGCTCAACCCTGTATCCCCTGCCTGGCAATCTCTTCCTTTTCCCTCCCCTGGGCCTAGCAGAACCATACTCTCTCTTCAACTACCCTCTAGGTCAATCCTCCCTGCTCTACTTGGTGCCAGTCCCCTTACACTCCCCTTTCCTAGCCCACGTGGCCTCTTCAGCCCCTTCTCCCCTCTTTTCATCTAACCTCCTGCCATTCCATGACTTCCCTCTTTCCCCTCCCCAATTCCGCCCTTCCTCCAATTTCCACACCCGTCTCCTCCTAAATTTGAACTCAATTGTTCTCCTCTATTCAACAGCTGCAAAGATAACTCTCTTTCCACCTCAGATGTACCGACAACTTCTTTCAACCACCATCTATCTCACCATCTATCTCCACCTCTCACTCCTGTACCCCATTATTCCTTCCTCACCCCCACCTCTCCCTGCCGTCCCTTGCCAACTGCACTGCCTCCGGGAACCCATCAATCCTCCCAACATTCTGTGCTCAGCCCTACTCTCTTCAGAAAACAAACTAGGATTTCTCATCTCCTCCATCTCCCAGCTTGAAGCCACCACCTCACTCCTAAGTACTAAAATGACCACCTTTCCCAACAACCCAATTCCCCTGGCAAGCACCCACTACCCCAAGCTCCCGAGGAATACCTTGCTCCCGCACCCCAAAAAAGCCACACTCAATCTGTCTTCTGCAGACATCGCTAATTTACTGGCTAGTTAGAAGACTTCTAACGCCACCCCCCTTCCCCTCTCCTCTCCACTCAAGTCTACTCTGTGCACTATTCCGACCATCTCCTCTGCCAGAACTAAACATCAGCCTCATTTTACCCTGGCACCCTCAAACAGGAAAATTATCCCTATCACCCCTATAAGCCCAAACGCCCCCTTCAGCAAAACAGTCTTGTCAGAGTTGCGCTGGTTGCTCCACAACTGCAGATCTGCAATTAAACACAAGCTGGAAATGTCTGACTCCATCATTCTTCACATTCTTTTCCTCACTGAGACCTGGTTCAACGACACCTCTCATACTATTTGATCTTCTGCTACCCACCGACTACTCCATCTTTAGAAATGACAGAACATATAAAGTTGGCGGAGGTATTGCAATCATCTTCAGAAACTCCCTTCAATTCAAGGTACTTCCTAACAGCTCCTTCCATACATTTGAATGCCTTTCTCTGGAGCTTCAAGTGCAACACTGCTCCCCTTTCAGATTTCATACCATTTATCACCCGCCCGGTGACTGCTCCTCTGTCTTGGAGGAACTAACTGACTACGCCAGCGACCAATACTCTCAAAGTGACAGATAGATTTTTCTGGGAGAGTTTATTCTTCACTGGGGCTCCTTGGAAGACTCAGCTGCCAATAGGCTTGCCACTTTTCTCTCAGCTAATGATCTTATCCAACACTGCACGGAACCAACACACTCTAAGGGCTCAATTCTGGACCTTGTTATATCCAAAGCAGATATGCTAACTATTGCTGTCTCTATTCCAGTAGACTAGTCCGACCACTTCCTTATCCCCTTCTCTCTTCACCTATCTCACTCTGTAACTATTGGCCAACCTAAAAGGACTACTACCTGGTTCCATAACACCAAAAACATGGACCTTGACATTCTTTGCGATTCTGCTATGCTATCACTTCCCATGCTAGAGCCTAATTCGGATGTCAATGATCTTACCTCCCAAAGCCTCTCCAGCCTTGCAGTCGTAGTTGATAACGTTGCTACACTTCAAAGCAAAAAGAAAAGGCCTATTCCTTCTGCTCCATGGTTCAATAAATCCCTTTAGGAAGAAAGGAAGAACCTGAAATTCCTGGAGAAACAATGGAGACAATCTCAATCCACCACTAATCTCTCTGTTCTGCGCGCAGCAAAATCAAAATACCACAAACACATCTTCCATGAAAAAGCATAACACTTCAGAACCCTCCTCGACTCAGCCAAAAACAGATGCAAAAAACTTTTTGACCTCATCAAAAATACAAACTTCTCTCCCTCAACCTTCAAGCCTGACGATCCTCCAAAGAAAGCAGCAGAATTCTCTACATTGTTTGATGAAAAATCTACACCCACACTCTTTCCTATTGGACGAGTCTGGTTAACCTCTTCCTCAGCCGAGGCTCCCTTCCTGGTGCCCTTAAAACAGGACAGGTTACCCCACTTCTTAAAACACCCTCCGCGGATGCAAATGACCTCAACAACTTCTGCCCCATCACCAACCTCCCTTTTCTTGCGAAAATCACAGAAAGATGTGTAGCGAAACAACTTTCCCTACATATTAAGGACAACAACATTCTCGACGAATTCCAATCTGGTTTCATGCAAGACTGAGGCACTGAAACAGCCCTGCTGCAAGTGATCGACGATGCCCTGCGTGTACTTGACTCAGGGGGAGTCTTGTCTTCTGATTCTTCTAGACCTTTCTGCAGCCTTTGTCATTGTTAATCACAAAACTCTACTAAACACTTTAAAACAGAGAATGGGCTTGGAAGGCACAGTGCTTAAATGGTTTGCTTTATTACTCTTCGACAGATCTCAAGTGATTAAAATAGTGACTAGCCTTCAATGGCAGTAGTTCAAGGCATTACTCAAGGATCTATACTCGCACCCACTTTGTTCAATCTTTACTTGGAACCGTTGGGAAATCTCCTAAGTAAATCTGGGATACTTTACCACCTCTATGCTGATGACCCAAATATACCTTAATGTGTCTTCTGCACACAACACCTCAATCTTCTACACTACTCTCAACACTATTCAAAACTGCATGTTAGCTCATCAACTCATTCTGAATCCCTCCAAAACTGAATTCCTCCTCCTCTCTACCTCACTCTCTCCTCCTGTTCAATCTTGGATGGATAAGCTGAATTTACTGAACAACAAACCTATCGTTGTTGACAGCACTAAAATCCTAGGCTCAATCTACACTACCACATAAATTCCATTGCAAAGAATGCACGTTACCAATAGCTCCTTCTCTGGGGGATTCAACGTTTCCTTCTGGAGCAAGACCTAAAAACCTTGGTCCAATCTCTGGTGCTCTCTAGATTGGGCTATTGCAATTCTTTCCTTGCTAGCCTCCCCAAATCCCACCTTTCCCCTCTTAAATCAGTGCTCCATTCAGCGGCTTGTTTTGTTTTTGGGGCCAAAAGAAGTGACCACATCACACCCATACTGTTTTCTCTTCGATAGCTTCCCATCGAAGCAAGGTCAATCTACAAGACTGCCTGTATCACCAACAAAGCCTTGCACACTTCCTCCCCTCGAGTCGATAACCTGGCAAATAAACTTAACATCTCTGGAGGTACTAGACCTTCACGCAATGCGGAAAATTTACTGCTTGAACCCCCCCCCACCTTCAAAAGGTAAAGATCGATGGCTCAATCCTTCTCAGGCGATGTGGTTAGAATCTGGAACTCGCTTCCTCCACTACTCCGTACCACCACCTCTACCCGGACTTTCAAAACTGACCTCAAATCTCTCCTCTTCCAAAGACACTTCCAGAAGTAATACATCCCTTTTTGTGTCCCTCAGGGTAGTTCTTACAATGTTGTAAATATGTAATCTATGCCTGTATGATCCTAATGTGTTTTTGATTTTTGTGTGAGCCACCTATTGTTTTATTTTACTTTTTCATCTATCTCGTTTGTATCTGTAACGTGTAAGTATGTAAATTTCCACATGTAACGTACTTGGTTCTATTGTGAAGCGCTCTGACACCTTTTGCGCTCTGACACCTTTTGGTAAAGTCAGCGCTATATAAAATTGCATTAAATAAAAAATAAAAAAATAAAGGGATATTTATCGGAACCACCTTATTCTAGTGCTTAGACAGAGCTTTGTTTGAGAAAGATAGTTAAAATTTCGAAAGCAAAATCTGGTGGTGGCAAGAGGAAAATCAAGTAGTCGTGTGACCCTAGAAGTGGCATGCATACATAGCACTTGTTCAATTTACACTGCAAAAAAAGCCCTTTAGTCCGTCCGGATGGCTTTAATTTAACTGGGACCAACTGATAATATCAGGAAATCGTCCTCTCTCAAAAATATATACCAGCCCTCCTTCCACAGTGTGTGTGTGTGTGTGTGTATATATATATATATATATATATATATATATATATATATATATATATATATATATATATATATACATATATATATATATATATATATACACACACACACACACACAACACACATATATATATACATGTATATCTATGTATATAAATATACACATGTATATGTATATGTATGTATATATATGCGTATATATATACATATGCGTATATATATATATATATATCGCAAGGCAACGGGCGCAGGAATGGCCTCGGAGCCACTTCTACAGCCCCCGTCTGTCCTCCTCTCTCGTCCCAGTTCTCTCCGGCTGACTTCATGGGGCAGCTATTCGAGTTGTGGCGAGGGAGCGCGCAGCCTTGAATCTGTTTAGCCCAGCAGTGCATCTCCACGAGGCCTCTGCTTCCCCTCCTCCTGTGGCACGTCACGCTTGCCATCCAAAGGTTGAGCAAGCACCAATGGCCGCGTTCCTAAGCCGCCCACGTTTATGACGCAAGCCCGCTCGAACAGGGCTGGGGGGTGAAACCAGTTTACGCCACCTCCACTCAACTCTAGACATGGGCTCCCACATATACTGCGAGATCAGCGGAGCTACCGGCGATAAAAAACAATATTTAGATTTACATTTCTAAACAAGGACCCTATTAGTCCCATGCTCAGAGTGACGCCACGCTTGACAACAAACATAGAGCAGCTTCTACTACAGGGGCGTAAAAGGGTGGCGGGCGTAAAAGGGTGGCGGGCGGAGGGGTGGGGAGGGGTTGCATAGGCACCCTTCAAGGCGGGGTGAGGAAGGCAATTCAAATAGGAGGCCAATGAGTGTCTGTGAGATAAGGGAGACCCAGGGGGCCACTCCTCATGTTCTGCACGGGGGGGGGGGGGGGGGCATTCTGTGGTGTTACCTCACATTCTCCCTGCATTCCTCTGGCCTGCTGTGCTGCTCTGTTCCAACAGACAGTTCCACCAGTGCTGCACCACATGGAGACATGGCAGCCTCTCACTCTGCTCTCCAGAGGCCTAGATAGATCCTGCTCCTCTTGGGGTTATAGGTGGCAGGGGTCTGTCCCGACCTGCTGGTCCTGCAGAACAACCCTGGACAAAACAAGCATGGTCAGTAAGGTGACCCTTAAAGGGAAGGTGGGGGTAGAGAATAGAAAATGGGTTCTTTCAGACTAGCCCCCCTCAATAATTTTTTGGGGAAAAAGTGCCAAGTTTTCGATTTTGGAGCAAAATATGCGGAAGGCTGCATTGAGGGGAAGCAAATCATATATGTGCCTATATGAAAAGGATGTGCCAGATAGAAGGTAGTGGATGCAAAGCAGGCTTCAGTGCAAAATGGAAGCTAATGTCTGCACGCTCAGTGAGTTGATCACGTACAGTTGAAATCCGATGTGACTTGGGGTTGACCAGTTCGAATCTTGCATGGACAATATGGCGTCCATTCTTTCGAAGCCTTTTAACTGACTGCCATTACATTTTGAAATATTTCTTATGTACAGTGCTTAGAAACAACACAACTATGTTATTAAGCACTATGCAGGATAAACTGCTTTTGCAATGACACTGGGGTTGTGCAAACACTGCAAATACAATCCAATGTCATTAGCCGACAGAATTTCCAGATTTTTAAGGGCATGCGTGCATTTTCTACCCATCTAAAGTGCACCTTCATTTAGAGGAATGCTCCACGAAAATTTCTCAAAGACACTTATGTCCAGCATGGCCAGTAAAGAGAAAAATGTCAGATGGTCTCGCCAATCCCAATCAAGCAGCTTCGTCAAACTAAGTGCAATGATCCACACACTATAAATGACAGCAAGCATACTGCTTCAAGGAAAATTCAAATTGGGATCTAAGGATTGATCCAGGGATCAAAAAACTACAGATAAACATGAAATTAATCAATATGGGCGTTGAATGACAAATTTCTAGCACTATTTTTTCCTCAATTAGCAGAGTTACAAAAAACAAAAAAAGTATCTATTGTAGCAAACTCAGCCTTTATGCTACGTTTAGTGTAAGTGTGTCAGTTGTTTGGTTTAGGACTAAGATCAAAAAGCAGAGTGAGGATATTCCATATGCACAGCCCAAAAAGTGTTTTCCAATATATATTTTGACCCACACCTCATTTCTTTGATTGACCAAAAAATGAACAAGAGTTAAAAGAGCCACTTTCTTCCAACTTCAGGTCAGGTTTGTTCTTAACGAGTCAACATTTATTCGTGGAAACAAAGTTATGACTGATTTTAACATGGTAATGCTGTGGAATTGTCTCCCTTTGGCCATTCGGTCCATGAATAATGAGTTGAGCTTCCGAAATCCCTTAAGACCTGGCTCTTTAGGAACGGATTCTCAGGTAACATCTGTTCTTGGTGTAGTGGTTCTCTGTGGCCACCAGCGCAGGGATGCCTTCAGCTCGCCATGTGCTTTATTAATCCCCTAGCATAGCATGGCAGGAATAGGCTATAGGACGTGAACAAACCCTCCAAGTAGAGACGATGACCATGTGGCGTCCCATGAAAACAGGAGCAAAGTCTGCTCCAATGAACACAAATCAACATGCAGTGCTGCAGTGACTCCCCTCCCTGGGGCAACTGGACCACGGAATGCTTCAATTATGAAGCGTCATCTCTCGTCACCAAAACAAAAATATTTACTTTCTAAAACTTCCAACAAACTCTCCCTATACCTAAAAGGACCCCACCCTAAACCAAACTAGAGTAGATAGAATTCATGTCGACCCTGTCCTCAAAGCGTAACATCGATAAGCTTGGGATGGGTTTATATCTTTCTCCGTTTCTTTATTTTCGAGAAGTGCTGGCGAGTTAGTCAGCTGGGTCACTTGGAGGTGTGCGGCCAGCCCCACGCTAAAGTATCAGTCATTAGTTTCACTGTGATCAGTCAAATGGAAAATTGTGGAGTAAGTGACCCTGGAAATCTTCCATTATACCCAAGGTCAACACACCATGCCTCTCACTTCCAAAGCATTAGCACCTGGCTCAATTTATTTCAGCCAGGCTTGCATTGTGACTGCAGAAAGATGGAAAGGATCTCTCTCTTCAGGTCCACCAGTCACCTTTCTAAGTATACTTGGGACCATGTTCATGCAGATATGAGTGACCACGGGCACCTACCTGTTAGACCATCATAGGTTTTAGAACCAGTTTGTGACCTTATTCTAAACTTTCCCCATCTATACTGTGTTTGAAAGAGGAAAAGCATACCAGCCATTGCATTGACACTGTTGCCTGTGGTTGAAGTAAGCAGAGGAGCAGACCGAACAAAGGCCAGAAGTAACTTAAAGTCTATATAGTGCACGCCTAGCCTGCACGGCGGTGAAGGGCTTGTTGCTGACTGGCTAAGATGCACTAATTTCACCATGATATCACTGAACCAGTAAACAACAGCAAACAGTAAAGTAGGACAATTCTAGGCACTTGATTCACACAATACACAAAGGAATCGAGCAAAAAAGATCTAGGAAGTCGAATAGGGTTATGAGTGGTGGGGGGGAGCTATAGAGCAGGAGGAGCAAATAGGGTAGATTTAGGGTCAACTCAGCCAGAGTGAGCATAGCTCTCAACCTCTCCTTGTTGTAATGAGTGGTATTTCACTTCTGGTACTGAAATGCTGTTTCAGTTTGAACTTTCTATTATAAAAGTTTGGATGGAATGCAGATTTTGAGAATCATCACAGTTATATATAGATATAGACAGTAATGGAGAACACAGGGAATAACAGGTTAGTTTTTAATCATAGCCGGAGCTTAATATGTAACATTATATAAAATGCTGCCATGCAATGCAAAGGGTTCTGCATTAGAGCACTGCCATGCCGTCCTGTCACCACCTGAATATTCAGGTCTGTGGAATCCAAAAAAAAGTCTCAAAAAGATGGTTAATAATAGACAAAGAGCACTGAACTTCAACTCACTAAAGACGGCCACCTGTTTTTACTAACACATTTTGCTGCTTCGGTATTCGTAACTAGTTTCCACCACAAGGGAGGTGGTGAAAGCGTGGTCTCATCTGAAAAGAAATTTAAATCCATTTGAGGAATTTGATTTCGACCTGATAAATCTAAACAAATCCCACTTGGAAACTGCAAAGCCTCTGATTAGGGAATATGCTAATGCAGTCCGTAGTGAATAACATTTGCAGCTATCAGGGTACATTTGTGTGACCGTGTAGCTTGTCTCAGATAGCACGAGTTGGTTTGGAGTCTTTTAACATTAAGCGCCCAAGGTGGTCAGAGGTTTGTTTTTTTTGGAACATTTTATTTGATTTAATATACGATCTACAATACATTTCCTATACAGGAGAGAATATTCGGGCAATATCTCATCGAGCAATAACATATACAGTGGTGGACATATTATAAAGTTTTGCTTATTACGCCTCATCGTCTGGGTCATGGTCTACGGCAGGAGGGGTACATGTATTACCTCTGTATTCATTCCATTTGCCCCTTACCCTCATGGTGGTCAGAGTTGAGTAACTGGCCGATGGCCTAATCCTTACTGCTAACGGGGCAGCTCACGTATGTTGATGCTGTTAACATGCATGGGACCTGTTCCTTCTTACCTACAGATAGACTCTTATATGTTTAAGATGCTTATATGTTTAAGTGAAGTTAAACACTAGAATGGGCACGAGGCCTTTCTTTTTTATCTGTTTTGGACAATGTCTTGAGAGACATCCAGCGAAACCTGCACAGAGTGGGCAAGGGCTGACCAGATGTAAGACTCACCTCACAGCAAGACTCTCCAAATAGTGGCAAATGGCACACGCAAAAAACAGGAACAAAGACGGAGGTGAAGAGGATTTCTATTCATATCAAATCAAATTTCGGACTGGGTAAGGGGGTAATAAACATGCACAGCCTCCAGCAAACATGGGCGAAACATCACTTCATGATTGGTAGTCGAGGTGAGCTGGTAGTTGAGGACAGGATTGGTTAGGCAGGGATGTCATATGCTGGGTCAAGATATGTTTTTTCTTCTCATCGTCCATTATTTTAGAACCATCAACACATTACAACGATTAATAGTTATTCTCAGCAATAATGCACAATTGCGAATGTGAGTGTACAACACCTTATAGGTATGTATGTGCCTATGCACGCCAGTGAGTGTTTAGTATATTAAATAATAAATACAGGTGTCCAAAGTTTTTCTCCGAAGCCTGCAGCTGGCACTGATGAATGTCAAGATACCCAAATACCAAGGCTGCATAGTCTTGATTCCACCTCATGCCTCTTCCTTCCACTACCCTATCTGCTGGCCTTTTTATTTCTCTCTTGCAGGTTCTTTCTCATTACTGCTTCCCACCTTTGCCACTGTTTTTCTGTCTTTCTTTTTCTCATTCTTTCTTTTTTGTGTGTTTTTCTCTCCCTAGCTCAAAGTCTGGCGAAGAGAAGTGAGTGCTGGTCCCCAAAAATAGGTGCAGGTGAGCCCCACCTGCAACCACTGGCTCAAATTAAGCACTGGCTCCAAGTCAAAGTGGAGAAAAAAAACAGCTTGAGCCAAAGTAGGTGGGCTATAAAGATGGAAGAGTGGCAAAACCAAGAGGAGGCAACCAAAGGCACGAGAATTCAGATCGAAATCTGTGTTCTGGAGTAGCGTGCTACTCGCAGAAAAAGCGCTTTGACTCCTCGTCAGGGGTAGTAAGCGCTATATAAATGCAATTACAAAACAATACAATAAATTTCACTCATAGCCAACATGCTGATCAGAGGAGGGGGTCACAACATAAGTATAGAACACATGATGACTAGTTTATGGCACGGTAATGTTGGGTGTCCACATTGTTAGACCCCTTACACACCGACTGATCACTAGCTCGGATCGACACTGCTTTGGGAAGGGGTGTTTGCTCTACAGGTTTTTCGCTCTGCGCAGCATACATTTCCCGTCCCGCGAGGTTCCACATGAAAGTCGCTTGCCTTGTGTATTATCTGCCTCGGTTTCCACGCTGGTGGCCTCCCCTGGGCCTTCGTCTCTGGAAGCCTGGGGTAATCAACACACGTTAGCGCTACAGCTAAATTGAATTCCGCTGGCAGGCCCCACGCACCGCAGAGAGCTCTCCTGTCTCTTAGCATTGCCACACAACACCAACGAGAAACAAGGTTAGAGGCGTGCGGTAAGCGAGGCCTTCGGACGCATTACTGGTGGGATGTTCACCACAAACCACGGTACCCCCACAGATGTTGCAGATCAAATTAGACATACAGCCTTGTCTCTGTTTCATTAACTTTGTTGATAAAGATAATGGGGCGACCCGGTGTCCCTCAGAACCTGGGTATCAGTATTAAGTAAAACAATTGGTTCTGTTGGGGATTCTCAATTGCTTAGAATACTCAAGGAATAAAGACTTATTTCTAACACATGTATCAATAAATGGTGAGGAGACATGAAATAACACACACCAAAATTAGGATTCAATAATGTATTCAAAATTAAGTATCAAATATTTAGGGCCGTCACAATTTACAAATTCAATTGTAGTGAGGAATAGGTGACTGTGGTGATAAAAGTGACATATAGTGATTGGTGATATTGACATTACACTATATACAAGACAAATAGACATGCGACACTGAGCTTGGAAAAGAGGGTGATTTTGTTTTGTCCTTATTATTTTCTCACATATGCTGTAGGATCCATTGATAAGTTTAAACTGTGATCAGGAGCACTGTGCGGACATATGCAACAAGTCGACGTTTCGACCCTGTAGGTGGCACAAATGTAAAATCCATCAAGGCGGGTCTTCCTCAGGACTGGTAGGGGGGGGGGGGGGAAATTGACAGTCAATGAGCAGATGCTTCAGTAGATGAAATCTGCAGGTTGTGTGATTCCTCTTATTTAGTATAAAGTCAGGTCTCCACCAGCCGGTTGGAGCCTCAATTGTTTCTTCACTTAACTTCCACCAATCGGTTAGTGTCTTGTGAATGTAGCCATTTAAGTTATTTACGTGATGTGGCAAAAGCGCGTCTGTCCGGCAGCTGCCGGAAGGACGCGCTTTTGCCACATCACGTAAATAACTTAAATGGCTACATTCACACGACTCTGACCGATTGGTGGAAGTTAAGTGAAGAAACAATTGAGGCTCCAACCGGCTGGTGGAGACCTGACTTTATACTAAATAAGAGGAATCACACAACCTGCAGATTTCATCTACTGAAGCATCTGCTCATTGACTGTCAAACCCCCCCCCCCCCCCTTCCAGTCCTGAGGAAGACCCGCCTTGATGCTATTTACATTTGCGCCACTTACAGGGTTGAAACGTCGACTTGCTGCATATGTCCGCACAGTGCTCCTGATCACAGTTTAAACTTATCAATGGATCCTACAGCATATGTGAAAAAATAATAAGGACAAAACAAAATCCCCCTCTTTTCCAAGCTCAGTGTCACGTCTATTTGTCTTGTATATAGTGTACTGTCAATATCACCAATCACTATATGTCACTTTTATCACCACAGTCACCTATTCCTCACTACAATTGAATTTGTAAATTGTGACAGCCCTAAATATTTGATATTTAATTTTGAATACATTATTGAATCCTAATTTTGGTGTGTGTTATTTCATGTCTCTTCACCCTTTATTGATACATGTGTTAGAAATAAGTCTTTACTCCTTGAGTGATTTAAGCAATTGAGAATCCCCGACAGAACCAATTGTTTTACTTAATCATTAACTCCGGTGCCAGTCTCTTGCACCACGAGGGTGCCTTCCCGCTGATGGTGTTCATTCCTTGTGCATAGAAAATAAACCCAGGGTCGGACTGGGGCAGAAAAATGGGCCAGGGCACCAAAATTAAAGTGGACCCCATTAGTGAATTCGAAAGCTAAAAAAGTGGCCCATGTTTGCAAATTGGTGCCCTGTTGAACTTGTAAATAAACGCTCTATCAATGTTTTGCAAAGCATGGATTTGAGTTTGCTGGCAACGTTTAATTTAATATTAAGAAAATCAGCAGTAAAACCTGACCCACCAGACCATTAAACAAGCCCACAACAGCAACAACAAAAAAACACACAAAAAACGGTCATCACACTGATCTGTCAGACCAGCCAGTGGGGCACTGCCAATCAGACCCAGAATCAACCCCCTCAAATCTAGGCACTTCGAGGGGTAACAATGGTTGCTCTCCCCCACGTTATACTGGTGAGTGACGCTCGAGTACTCAATCCTACTTCTCGGCTGAAGACCCTCCACACGCAGAAAATGTGGGGTTTTCAACTTGCAAAGAAATACAGCTGGAAACTGTCATGTTTTTTCCAACATACATTTTACAGTTTAGAAAACCCACAAAAAAGGAAGGAAGAACAAAAAGCCACGACACTGTCTATAAATCTAACCGACTGTCAAGTGGCTTAGACATACACAGGAAGCCTTCACTGTGTTTTTTTTTTTTTTTTTTTTTTTAGATGATTTTCCTCCTTGTTGTCGAACGTTTGTTTCCCCTGCAAAGATGTAGGCTCAGAGGCTGTCCTCACAAGGCGGGGTATGCGTTTCTTTGACTGCCCCCTCTATTTTGCCAACCTTGAAAGAATCTGGAGAGGGCAGAGGGTGGAATAGAATGCAAAAAAAGAAATTAAATTTTAAAAAAACTGAGCAACCTGAATTTAACAGACCCGAGTGTTCTGCTTTTTTCTCCAGCGCTGCAAAGGTTAATGCAGATCTGCTGGGAGATTGCAGTCAAACTATAATGAGATATTAATGAGCTGTGCACATATCCTTGGCCACCACAGCAGTTTCCGGATTGATCTGCTCCTCCACCCCCACTTCCTTCTAAAAAATACAGTGCATAAAAACCCCTACCTTCTCGCGGACCGCTTGCTTAATATAAATCCCTCTGGGCCGCAGGAGTGAGGCATCACCCTGATCAAAATAAAATCGACCACTTGTGAGGAGGACCAGCCAATCGAGGCTCGAGCCACCTGCTTGTCTGTCCCTCCCTTTTTAGGTCTGGCCTAAAGCTAGCCTTTAGCTGGCTGTTACTGAATAACTAATGTTCTAATACCAATACTAATAGTGGGCTTTGGGTCAGCTCATTGCTTACCCTTGGTTGGCTTTCTTGTCAATCTTAATGATTGCTTCTTATTCAATTTTCTTTCTCTTCTTGTGTTTGTCCCTCCCCTTCAGCATAGCTACTTTATCATCCTTTTCATTGGATGGCTTATATCTTTCCACAGTTCCACATGACGGAGCTTTTTAGGACTTGCCTACCAGACAGCATCAGCAGTCTGTTTGCAAAAAGGCCTACTGTCAACTAGCGTTAGGTTGTGTGGGCTTCCCTTCCTCTTCTTGTGCTTGTCCCTCTCCTGTAGCATGGCCTCATAACTTGTTTCCTCCACTGCTTAATTTTCAGGCACTACTTTTCAGGTCAAGCCTGCCAGACAGTGCAGCTGTCTAGTTGTGCAAGACATATAATGGGCTTACCAAGAACATAATGAGGCTTGTAGCCTGCTCGTTGCCTACCATTGGTTGGCTTTACTGTCGCACTCAATTTCTTGATTCTTATTCAATGGCTTACGTTGTCCATCTCGTGTAGGTCCTGCCACAGGAGTATTACCAATTTGCTTGGGTCCTTCCATTGATCCCTTTTAGGGAACTCCATTTTTCACTTGTTTGGTAGAGTGTGCATGTGTTTTCCAGCGCTCTCCCTACTGTGTTTCTCTTCCCCCCACTGAACTCTATATTACTCTCTCTCTCTCACCTGACTGCTTTTTGTCCCACCACAGACCCCAGTGTCCTCTCCATCACCTGTTTGATTTTCACTGCCCCCCAGCTGTGCCCTCCAGCAGGTTCCTTCCCCACTACATACTGCTTACCCAGACCCACATTAAAAAACAAACCACTTTAGACCTTTTTCTTTTTATTTACCAAACCAACTTGAATCAGTAAATAACAAGAAAATAGCGTAGGCATGTGCATGCAGAAGCGTCATAGGTACACCATGAGAGTGCATGTGTTTTCCAGCTGTCATCCTCATGTAATCCTCTTCTCCCTCCACCTCTACTGCGCTCCGTGTTGTTCTCTCACCTGTGTGCTTCTCTCTGTGCCAATCCGTGTTGCACTCACCCTTGTGTGCTTCTCCCCTGGGTTACATTCTCGCCTGTGTACTTCTCCCACAGCTCCATGTTCGTCTCTTTTTGCCCCTGTTCTTCTCTTCCCCAGTGCTCCACATTGCTCTCTTGCCATCCATTCTCCTCCAACCCTCCCTGTTATTTTCCACACCCACATCTGTTTGTAAAAAGCGTTTCTTATTTTTTAACCGATCCAACTTGGGTCTATATGTAAAAAGATAAAAACCTATGTTATTTTGTTGGCCTTGATGTGCAATCAAAATGACGCAGCAGCAGCGTTGCAGCACCTTTTTTGGGGGGATTCCTCTTAAGCCATACTGCACAGAATTGGTGATGCTGTACAGCATTGCTAAAAACATTGGCAATGCCATTAGGTCCCAAAGGCAAGACCTATTGGTTTTGCCAATGCTCGTTCCCCCCCCCAGAAATCTATGGAAGTGCATGTGTTTACTTGCTGCCTCCCCTGTGTGTTGCTTCCCCATCACATCCCCTCCCCCTGTACTCTGCGTGTATTGAGTATCCAAAGCTAGACTTCAACAGGTTATTTTTATTTTGTATTTTTTTTACAAGGTTCGCTCCCACAAAATATTAAGTACATCTCTGCTTCTCACCACCATAGCCTGCTGGGGACATTTCAGTGGGTGGGATCCCGTGGGATAAAATACCATAAAAGGCGCAAGGAACATACATGGAAAGGAGGGTTGGAGGTCTATTACAATTCGCCTGACTGCCTACCCAAGTGGTAGGCTCAACCCAGCTGAGTTGCACGAAAAAGAGATGCATCTGAGGACAGTGGCTCTTACGGCAGAGGGCCTGTCAATACCAAAGTCCTACTTCTGTCATGACAGCTTCCTGTTGATATTTCCGGTCACCTTCTGAGGTATTAGTTTTTCTCGGGGACACCCAACAACATTATAAAATGTCCCAAAAGAGGCTGAGCCCTGAGAATAACAGGGAATATTTTGTGCTTTTTATACTTGAGGTTTAATTTCAAAGCGTTTTAGAAGAAATGCTATATACAGGATCAAACTTCAACGGTCATCTTGGCTAACAGCATCTATTTGATTAAAGTCAGTCCAGTCACGTCAAAATACACCGATGTGACCTGTGGTGTGCTTAAAGATCCCGCCCCTCGCTGGCTCTCCAAACCATATATGGCTGCCCTTCGAAGCTATGGCTACCCTTCGAAGCCATGGCTACCCTTCCAAGCTATCTATTCTCAAGAACGATAGTCGGCTACGCACCAAGATGCTGCATGGACCTGAAAATGGATAACCGTGTCAAATTCCCTCCAACCTGAGCAAAAATATTTAATTGGCTACGCCTGTACAGAACCAAAAATGAAATTCTACTCAACGGTCCAAAAAACCTGAGACGCTCACCTCGATCTGGCCTCAGTCGCTATGGATTCCTCGGATGCCCTCTAAACCAGTCAGAATCCTGAGTCATATTCAGCAATTAACTATCCTTCTCAATGCAGATCAAGTCTGTCACTAAAAATATATTCTGCTTCCATTGACTCAGGAAATGTAATGCCTGCTAAAGAGTTGGGGAGAGTGGGTGAATGCAGAGGCTCACCAGTACAGGACTTTAAAGCAAAGCTGCAAGTCACTTCATGTGAGACTGCATGGAGGTGATCTGGTTTGGGAAATATTGTGACCTGAAAGCATTAGGGGAAGTTATGAGGGTATTAACAGGGGACCTGCAGGTGTTCAGGTGCTTACGTTTTCCCTCATCCATGAAGAAATTAGGGTTAAGTTGAGAGAATGCTATAGGAGTGGCATCCCTAGGTGGGCACACAACGGATGATCCTGGCAGTAATGTGCCATTGAACCAATGAAAATGGGAGAGTTAAAGGATAGGGAAAAATCAGTATGAACTAGTAAGCACCAAGAGGGTCAGATAAGGTGATGGGAGTTTTAATAAGGGGTGCTGGTCATGTGAATCAAAGGACAGTCAGATGGGGAGGGGACAATGATAGGAGCAGGATGAGGTAAAGGGACGACAGAAGGATATGGTCAAAGTGATCAGAGAGAGAATTAGGCTTGTGGTAGGAGGGAACATCATAGTTGAGAGAAGACACCTGTGGCTGTCATATATATCAGGCGCAATGCACTGTTCATGTTTACACCATGGCGCACCTTTAACGCGAGTGCCAGGTGCAAACATGGACTGTGTGCCAGAATATGAGCTTCACAGCTGCCCGGGGGGACAGCGCATTCAGTGAAATACAGAGCAGCTGCTTTAGTCAGCCCCTCCATGTTTCACTGCACAAGCAGCACCCGCCTGCACTTCAGTGACGGGACAGAGATCCCCCTGCAGGCAGGTACAGTGAGCGCCGGCACCTGTCTTCAGGGTGATGTTTAGTGGGTCCATGGGACCACCTTAGTCTCCTCCAAAGGGCTGCTCTTAGAGGAAGCACCGACAGTGGGGCACCTTTTTGCAAATGAGGGTACGCGCTTTCACACTAACGCTTGTGCTATTTGTGCGCCAGCGCTATTAGTAATACAGAGGGGGCCGCACAAGTGTCTGTGACCCATTCTGTAATACCAAAGTGGCCTGGGACACAGTGTGCACACACACACCTGTTTTGCACCCAGGGCACTTTGTGTTATACGTTCCCTGCTTTTGGGATACAGGGCCGGATCTCTCAAGGTTACAAAGACACACACGTCAAGGGGATGCCAGGGCATCAGTTTCAGGGTGTTCTTCTTACAGAAAGGATCTGAGGGGGTTCACAAAGTGAAGTCAATTGACAAATGACTTGTCCTAATGTGATATCGCAATGTGATATCATAAGACACCCGTCAAGTGTTATTTGGGCACCTGCATGCCCAGTCCCCAAGCTATAAACTCGCACAACAGACAAGGGCCTAGGAGAGGGCATATAATCATTGGCCCAGGGTTACAAGCTACTAAAACACTAAGAGGCTCTATGGCAGAGTGATTTAATAAACACATGAAGAAAATGAGGAGAAGTATTGGAAAATTGAAAATAAGTCTGTATACTTCCCAGCCAGCCGTGTACGGCTCAATTACTTTCAGAGGAGCTCCAAACATTCCCATGCTGTAATAAAATTGATTACATCCGTAATTCGTTGCTTGGCTCTTTATACAGCGTGTGCTTGCTTCTGTTTCATGCTTGCATGGCGAAGGGCTCGCAGGCCCAGCCAGCCATGTCAAACCTCTGGCTCTGAACGTTCTGGCTTGCCAACCTACACCAGAGAAGCAGCTCCCGCAGGCTGGCACGGCCCCCACATCCGGCCCTAATGGGTGCTTGTTTAAACACCGGCACTGTTTGCCTTGCTGCGGCTCGCTGCATGTTAAACACCGTCCTCTGAAACCCTACGCCGATCCAATAAGGGTATCAGCAGTTCAGCGCGAGGAGGCAATTACTACAAGGCCCCGAGAGGGCCTTCTAAGCTGGAGGAAGGAAAAACGGGATCGAACAACTAAAGGGAAAATCTGATTCGGCTCAGCGTCACGCGGAGGGCAGAAGGCTCAGCTGCAGCCGGGTCTGTGGAGGGTGGCGGGAAAAATCAATGGACGAGGCTGCCAAAGACAGCGCGCGCTGCTGGGGGGAGGCGCCCAGGGACAGCCGGCTCGTGAGGGAGGAAGCAGGCTGCATCTTGTCCTCTGATGTCCCCAGTACCCTCCCACCACCGTGGAATTTTATTTGAACAAAGATCGACACGATATCTAATTTGTTTAAACTTCCCCATCTATCCTCTGCAACACCAATTTGAAAAGAGGATTAAATCAGAAGCAAAACAAACAAGCACGGGCAAAGCCAATAGGTCTTGTCATTTTGATCTATTGGTTTTGGCAATGCTTTTTGCCAATTCAGTGCAGCATTGACTAAAAGGAAAATTGCTAATGCTGTGCAGTATTAGGAAAAATAGGAAAAAAAAAAAGGTGTGATGTGGCTGTCATTCGCAAGGCATGTGCATAGGTGATGACCTGTGCACACACATGACTCACCACACATGCATACACCTACACAATGATGTAGTCTCCATTTTCATTTGCTTTTCATCTACTCAAACAAAATGGTGGACATCACTTGGATCGGTATATTCAAAATTACATTTTACTTGCACAAAAGCTCATTTTGACAAGACATAAGGATGGCAAAGGGGCTATGATCCAGAGGTGGGACAAACACAAGAAGAGGAAAGCAAGCCAATGAATAAGCAGCAAGCACATAAGAGTGACAGTAAAGCTAACCAATGGTTTACAATGGGCAGGCTCTAAGCCACGGTAAGTTCTCAATCGGTCTTTAGCAAGCGGACAGCTTCTGCTGTCTGTCGGTCTATAAGCTGGAACGCGATCGATCACCTCACCTTAACGGCAAAAAAATTGCTAACCTTAGTATTTTTTATTTTCCCTTTAGTTTTTCTTGTTCTCCAGTTTTTTTTTATCATGTTGTCTACTTGTGAAAAAGACTGAGAGGAGGACAGCCAACACACGTTTCACTCTTAGATAGCTCGCAGGCTTGTGGCTTTTTCAAGGCTGTGAACAATTGTCGCAAAAAAGTCAAAAATACATACAGTTTGGGATACAGTACTCTGTGTAGGTGATTACCACACTGGTGTAATACCGCACTCGTGGTGAGATCCTAGTTATATCAGAGCAGAGGTGAAGCACTCATGTTGTTTGTGCGAGCACATCAAAAATTAAAAAGTACAGTTGTGTTTGTTGGTTGATAAGCGGGAGGGAATGTGGGGTTGCAGAATTGGAGTGGGGTGAGGGTATGGACAGCACAGACACTGTCCATTAGTAATTATATAGACACATGTATTTGAATTTTGGCATGGTTGCTTGTTGGAATATTCAATACTGAAGCCTATGTTTAGGAAAGGTGATATTAAATGTAATGGCTACATCAGGTCTTAGGAGAAGTACAGGTGTCTAAGGACCTAAGGGTCTAGTTTTATCAGAGGAAAAGATCAGCCAGGTTACGAGTTGCTAGCAATGTTGTCATAGGGAGTTACATTATAATATGTGTAAAGACGGACTTTAAAAGCTAAGTATGTCTCAATGAGTACTAGTCAGCGGTAAATATATATTGTCCTGCTGATGAAAAGGAAACAGAAGAATAATGGGTGCTACATGTGACTGAGAGGAGGTGCCTTCGGTATATGTCTAAGTCCTGAAAGTTAGTATTGATCAAACAGTTCGGGTAGCTCTTAGAGGCCAGTTGGCCAAGCATTTTGCTTGTATTTTGCTTACCAAGAGTAAAAGAATAAGAAGGATAAAGCTCCTGCTGATGCTTGGCTGATTGTGGGGGCGGTCCTTAATGCAGTCTGGGCAATAAGGCAGTTAGTTATAGTGTGTGCTTACATAGCGCAGGAGCACATGTCAATTGAAGGATGGGCGTAAGTCACCGAGCAATCGTTAGTAGCAGCCATGTTGGGAAGGGAGTTCTATGGGCAAAGAATAATAACGCTCATATTGATAAAAACGTGTTACTCCCTGAATACTATTCATAATCTAAAGATTTAACCGTAAAGGGGTATTAATACGACCTAGAATGAGCAAGGTATAAGGTAGCGTTACTCTGAGCACCCCCCACAACAATAAAATAAATATATAAAAATGTATATATATTGAGGATGCAATGCCAGATTTGCGAATCCCGGAACCTCTCAGGGTCCCGCACATCTTCCAGGGCATCTAGCACAGGATTCATGAATCCAGAAATGAAAAGGAAAAAAAACTACGGTAATTCAGTGCACTACAGCTTCAATTGGGCAACGGCCACACACAGGCATTTTCTGCATGCAACTGGTTGGGAGCATGGCCAAGCCTTGCTGCCCAACTCCGATACGCGCAGCCATTTTAGATGTCATCAATTATATAATTTGACATGTCTTACATGTTGTCATATACAAGGTCATTAGCAGTGCAGGACGGGGGTGCAAGGTCTGGTTAGTTTACCAAACCACATCTGGTGAATTTCAGTGTTTTTTTTAGATTTGGGTTTGTAACCAAAACTACACTTTAACAGTGCGTTTTTCAGTAAATTTCTGCATTTTTTTAAACATGCATTAAGGTTTTCTTACCAAAGTTAACCGTAACTTTACTCTAATATTTTGACCTTAAGTGGCAGAAGGGAATTCAGTGCACATAGGTGATGGCAACCAAATTAGAGAAGAAACTGCAAGTTTGTCCTATTGTCCTCAGCCTCTCAGAAACAAAATGAAGCATTCAAATGTTTGCCCGGAAGCACAAGTCAGGGTGCACTGTGAACGAAGATGACACAGGCAACCGGCAGGCCTAGGAGCATGAGCATGGTCAGTAGCACGGTCTAGGTGGGCAACCTCCATTCAACCAAAAGCAGGCTAAGATGGGCTGCTTATGTGTATTCAAAGTACTGTACTTCAGTTTCACAGGGTCCAGGGAATGCTCACGCTCCTTTTGAATATCAGCAAAGTCAGCTTCTAATGGTTTTCCAGGAGTGGTGTAAGCACTTATCGCCAATAGAGTTTGAGTAGTGTATTTATGCTGATGAAAGGAGTGGTGCTGATGCACTCCTGTGCCAGAGTGGTAGAATTCGCGTCACCAAAGAAACCTGCCAGTCTGAGGCCATAGAAGGGGCTTGATGCTGTAAGAAAATCCCATTTTGAATCTTGGAGATTTGTCAGGAAACAGGACCCTAGCCTACGATGTGTGTAATATGTCCATAATAAATACATTTGATATTACCGAAGGTGCAATATTCATATTAGAAAGACCATATTTATAAAATTATACTGGTTTGTCCTTTGGTATGCTCATGAAATTCTCATTCACATCTCATTAATGCATATATTTAATTTATTGCTTTGTCTTTACTATAGCTTTTGCACACAAGTAGCAGAGAACACGTGTTTTGCTACCAGGTGGCACGGTCACATGGTTTTTTTTCCAAGGCTGATTGTAGCAGTAAACAGTTTTAAATGGTGCTCATCTCGGTAGGTTATATTTGTGTCTCGGTGTTGTGTTGGACGGTCTCATGAAGTCTGTCACAGTCGGAGGTCACACCATTTAAATCTTGGACTTGGTGTTCACCAGTAAGACTTATCTAGCTCATTCTCATTTCAGGCTATTCTAATTAGGGCAACCGTGGGGGCGGGTTCACTTACTAAAGCCCTACTCGATCTTAATAATTTAATTTAATTTTGTATTTGCGGTCATGCCGAGGCAATATGATTATTCAGAGCTACACAATAAATGCTTATTATTATAATAAGTGTACGCACAATTTTCATACCCCCAAACATGCTCCTTGAGCCATCCCAAGCACCTTGGGAAAAACACGAGCTAGAATGACGAACTAAAAATGTGTAACATGCACAGATTGCTGCTCCATATCAGTGAGGGCAGTAGTAACAGATTTGCTGACGCAACTGATTGGCCCTCACATTTTCCCAAAAGTAGATGCAGGGTAACCGGACCTGGCTAAACACTGCAGATCCTGAGAGGAGAAGCAGGATCCAGGAAGGTGAGGGAGAGGCGTAGTAGTTCCCCTCAAGGATGTTGCATTATATCCCGGTGGGCCCTATATCGAATATGTGCCCCCGGATGACAACTGGGATGGTAAAGAAACCTTCCGGACTCAGATGCACTAAAGGGCCCCCAGACATGCAGACAACTTCAAAGGAAGAAGTGCAAACTGACATGGTGGCACAGAAGAGGTTAGAAGGAAGCCATTCCCACTTTGGTCACCATTTTAAAGAAAGTGAATGTGGAAAAATCTAGCACAGCAATAGACTCGTTCCTGTAGGAAATGGAGTCACAAATAGTGGGCAGAGGCTGGATCACAGCAACAGAGACCCATCTGAAGGAAAAATGGATTAAAGTGGATGCCTCAGAAACCCAGCAAGCCACAAACAATGGGTAACCAGGGCTCTTCTCTTAAAACTCCAAGGAAGAAAGGCAAATGCACCAAGTGCTGCAAATGTATGGGCAACTCAGAGCTAGTAGTGTTGAAGGAAACATTGCTAATACCTTTTAGAACCAGCTATAGTAGGGAAGAGTTAAAGTGGATGAACTCCAGTGTGTCCACGCAAGGATCAGGGTGACAGCGTGGTGGAGCCAGAAAGAACTGCTTATAAAATTGAAGGAGTATGAGGGTGAAGGCATTGCTATCTTTCTTAGCGTGAGTGCTAACAGAAGATGTTTTTCCCACCTGCAAGAAAAAGCTATATGACTTGGCATTCCCTTAGCGAAGATGGCCATGCATAAGAACCAATTAGGAAATGTTAAAAAAAAAGGTCCAATACCACCACACTGTTACAGTCACACTGTACATAGAAGCTAGTACACGGAAGCAACCTATTTTTGCGACTCAACTCCGCCTACACCGTTAGTCCAATTAGGCTCTTAACTCCACCCTTGGAACTGGATTTACATAATCCATCATCCTGTACTCACTATAAAACACTCCAGAGAAATCCTCAAAAACGACCCAAGTCCTTTATAAAGTCTTTGGCACTATTTAGATAGATCTACCAAAATGTAATTTTTGTTGCTTATTCTGTGTCCAACTGAATTTAGCAATTTTGTTTTTAAAAGCCCTTTGATGGGAATCTTAAACAATATTAAGGCTCGTGAGTACTATTAGTAAGTGTATTTTTCAGTACAATGTAATCAGTCCGATAAACAAAATGTAGGCCCAGGCAAGTTCTGTAATTAGATGTGTAAATATCCGCGCAAATAAAAGCCTTCGCCATGAATGGTCGCCGACCCCTCCGCGTCCGCCTGCCCAGGCCCCGCTCTGAACTCTGCCGGGCAGTTAATCACTCTCTAAGAGACGGGGTGAGTGAATGGTGCCGCGGGGACAGCTGGGCAGGAAGGGGGCGCAAGGCGAACAATGCGGACAGAGACTGGAGGCAGAAAGGGTGAGGGGTGGACAGGGTGGGGGTGAGAGTGCGTCTACCAGAGAGAGCTTCGCAGAGACAGAGCGTCGCACGGACGTTAACAATTGCTAGAAAGAGGGCCAGGTGAGAGCAGAGGGGCGCAGCCCAAGCAAGGCCGGGGTAGGCAGCAGGCCGCAGGTAGGGAGGGAGAGTACAGGAACTAAGAAAGTGTGGAACGGAACAGTTAGTGGGAGGAGAGAAACAAGAAGGCCACTGGGAGCAATTAATTAAATGCATAAATGCATTGTTTGTGTCTATTTTGGATAATTCACTCACGTTCTACGACCTGCTCCCCCTCCCAGCAGAATTGGTTCAAACACAAATTGACAATGAGCACATTGATTCAAATGGAGAGGGCAGCAAAAGGCAACCGTGCAGACCGAGAGAGTAAGCAAGGGTTAAAGCAAGAGGCAATCTAGAGACTGTGTTCAATTAATAGGTAGAAAATGGACAGTTGGAAATGGTCAGGATATTCTTACTTTCGGTTATGTGCACTCATTGCCTGTCCATTTATAGCTTGCAGGAGATCTGCCTTCAATATTACAGAGTCGCAACTGAAGCTTTGCTTGATATGTCTTACATGTTTGCAATATTAATCATCCTTCTCAGAAATGAACACCTCAACCTGGAAGTGATGTCACGAACTGTTTCCGGGGATGTTTCGTCACCTCCCGTTTTACAGAACACTAGCTCCCAAAAGCACCGTGATACCCGACATTCACTGCTTTATGCGAAACATATCAATTCTGGTGCTGCGGTTTGCCATTTTTGAGCAAACACACACTATACTGACGCCATTTGGTTCAAAGATTACTGTGGCAATAATTAAGCGCTATTTAAAATTTACATACCAACCCTCCAGGTTTAGGAGGGGTGCCACCACTTGTGGCTAGGTGAAAATGTCAATATATTAGCTGTGTGCCTCGAGTTTTTAGTTGTTTCCAATGCAAGGTAACGAGAACATCGATTTCTTAGGTTATTTTCCCTAAATCTTCCTGTTATGCCTTTTCAGTCTTTGGCATGTATGCTATAATACGCCTGAAATGAACAGGGATTGAAAGGCTAAACTCATCACGTCTCATACTTGCGAGATGACAAAGAAAAATAAGGGGAAAAGCAGCCAACAAGTCCTTGTTTTTAAAAACAAGAAAAAGTGCAGTATGTGGGGAAGAAGAGAGACAGCTGTTCTCAGAACAAAAGGCTAGTAAAAGACATTTTGGTAAACAACACAATGCACGTTTACTTTGAAAGCCAATGGCAAAAAACACTTTCAGGAGCAAAAGAGTGGCATGGACCCAGGTAATCTTAACATATTCAACGAGAGGCGAAAAACAGAATTCAGTATTTAAAATGTAAAAGGCTTTTTTTAAGGCAACAATAAACCTAATTCTGTCAAGACATACCAGGGACATCAACTCTGGAAAAAAGTAAATGAGTAATAACCTTGAAGACATGCATCTCTATTGTACATAAAAAAGACAGGTTTGCAAAGTTTGAGTAACCGGACGTTCAAATGCCACAAAAATACAGGGCTTGTCCTTATTAGAGACATCATATGGCACCAATAACGTCTGCAATGTCATCACTCCCCTCTGAGCATTTCTGATGTGACTAGTACTGTAATCATGAACGTTGTTCTGTCAACTACAGCTACCTATTTTAAGAACCGCTTTTTAGGTCGAGCCTGGGCAGCGCATGCGCTGCTCTGCGAGGCATGCTGTATTGGAGTATGGACATGAAGCCACGCCCACACTCGGACCATATTTTTCATTATCTTCTGTCATTGTCCTTCCTAAACGCTGGCTTCTGATTAATTAATAGGCTTGTTAGTCCCTCCTTAGTACCGCCTTGTCTTCATTTGTAACCTCCTATAAGGATGCCCCCTTTAATATGTGTTGTTTCTCGGTAGGCTTTAATCATAGCATAGCATACACTATTTCGTTTAATGGTTTTCTCCTACCTGCTGTTGCAGGTAGGACATGCTCTCTTGCAATGTTTGTTATATGACCTATACAAAAATCCACTATGCACTTACTTTTTGAAACTAATACTTCAGCACTAGCAATCCAGCCTTATATCAAAATTTATAACATGTGTCAATACCATGGTGAATGTTGTGTGATTCAAAACAAAAACACAACCAGCCAGTGCTGAATTTGACCAGGTGGTTTCTGGTGCTGGCACTTAATTGTCAACAGCAGCAGTCGGCCACATGGTGGTGGTGTTTGTCTACATTAGAGGTGAGCATAACAGTTGTTTTATTAAGACCATATACATTAAACAATGACTAAGACGTGCTGCCTAAGCTATTCTGATACCAAACCCTATAATGATAGCTAGCCAGGAAAACCTTAAAACATTATCACAGGACTTCTGTCCATTTCCTAAGTGGTAAAGAATTGAAGCAACCATACCACAATCCATTTGTGCCAGGAGCACTTACCTGGGTTATCTGGCCTTCCCATCTTGAAACATTACGATAAAGCCTTTACTTGGAAAGTATCTTATAATTGGCTACAGGGGGAATGTGGTAATGTATGCAGTGTGTGTGAGACGTAAAGAGGTACACACAACATAAGAGCTTCTTACGAGGACGGTAGGGGCAACGTATGATCCTACGATGCAATCTTAAATCACTAGTGTGTAGATTGGAGTCATCCTCCATTCAGATCTGAAGAAAATCTGCTCCACCACTTTTCATAGTATCTCAGGGACTCTCATTGACGCATTCTGGAAAGCGCCGTAAGCTACTGGACTGCGCGAAAAACAGAAGTGGGAGGCGGGCAGAGGCAGGAGTCTGCACTTAAAAGAAGGCGGCACAGGAATGGCGCACACCACCATTGGCAAAAACAGCCAACAGGCATGAGATGGGACCTGCAGCATAGGAAGCAGGAAAGACACACCGAGGGGTCAAGGAGCATCACACTGCAGGTAGTACTCAAAGATTGCCCAACTGGGACACCTATAGGTCAAGCTTTTTCCCACTGAGTTTATTGCTTCCAATGGCGATGCATTTAAAAACATATAAAATCATCAACAGTGGAGGAAGCGATAGTGTGAAAAAACTGGTGGATTTTAAGAAAAGAATCTAGTACAGTGCTTAATTTGAGTAGGTACTTACGATTGAGGACCAGCAATTATTCTTTAACAAATTAAGCAGAAGTGTTATGGGTGAACCCAATGATTATACTGAAGAACAAGAAGATATGGAGATGCTGGGTATGCAAGCGTGTCAGAACTACATAGACGCTTAGACCAAAACACTATTTGCAAAGTTCCATGATCTCAAACTTGTCCCGGCGTGATAGAAAGGTACTCCACAAATCCGGCCCGGAACTAGCAACTGTTTACAGGTAGTTTGTTGGATAAATTATGGGCTGTTTCGGAGGTGTGCCCTGCCAATACAACCGCAAACAGCTTTGCCGGATTACTTTTTTGTGCTTTTGACGCAAGTGACATTTTCTCATGAAGTTAGTCAAGAATCTCCGTTCCCTGCTATCTTCCTCACGCTTGCTTGTCACTTGGTTTGGCGTGACTTCGGTCGGAAAAAAAATCTTTTCCATCCGATCTTCAACCCCTAGGGATGCCACAAGGAATACCATCTCAACCTCCAAATTGAACAAGAGAAATGCTCTATGTCCTATATTATCGGGAAACCTGCCACCTTACCCTCCCCCCACACACTCATGAAATCACTCATAAGTATGGCAACTTCTGTTTGGCTCCCAGACAGATAGGAAATGGAGTGCAAGATGCTGGTGGTCTGCTTTAAGTAAACTGCAAATGGTATGAAGAGGAAAACAAGGAGGGTGAGTGAGCCTTCTCTGCTCAAGTACCACATCCCTACCCATTAACCTATCCCGGAAACTGATACATATTTGAACTTACGCAGAGCAGTGACGAGCATGGCTCTCCTATAGAAATCCAAATATTAAAGCAGTGCCAATTTCAGTTTGGTAAAGATATGGCACTCAGATGTTACTTACTCTAATGACAGACCAGGTTTTGCACATTACACAAAATGCCAAAAACGGTCATTTTTAGGTTTTGCCTTCTCCTACGGCTAAAGCAGTCTGTCGTTGAAAGATAGATTGTGTACATGACCAATATTTACAGTGGGCTCTGGGTCAGCATACTGCTTATCATTGGTTGACTTTCCATTCAGTCCTGTTAGCTTGCTTTATTTTTGATGATTTGCCCTCCTCTCCTTGGGCTTCATACTGCCCTGAAACATAGTTACCAAGGCCTCCATTTCAATGGATAACACATTCTTCCACTGATTATATTCAGAGAACTATTTTGACTTTTCCACTTCTTGGGAGTGCATGTGTTCTCTTGTTCTCTCGTCCTCCTATTTTGTGTGGTGCTCCCCACGTCACCGTGTGCTCTCAGAGTTTCCCATCCACAGTTCAGCTTGTGTTTTAATAACTTCCATTGTCCCCTGCTTACCCCCTTTTTTTGTTTTGAACCTTTTGAGGAGGGCATGCAGCTGCAATTTGCTTCCTGGCCACTCCTTTCTTTAGCACACCATTTATTATTTGAATTACCTGTTCCAGGAAGTCATGATTTTTAATGTTTTTTTGCTATGTTGTTCAACACTGTCAACAAGCTTTGGCAAAGCCAACAGTTGGTTTCACGTCTTTCAAAGGGACCCATCTTCTGGCCTTGCCAAGGTTTGCTCTTTCTGTGCTGTGGCGTTAACATTGAAAGAACAAATCCCTCGGAACGCTGTGCGGAGGAGCATGTAATCTACGGATCAAGAGATGTACTGTATGAAATCAGCACAGAGCTTAGGGGAAGGAGGCACAGTACTGATCAGCTCCTGCATCTCGATCATTGAGAGACAGATAGAGATCACAGATGGGGATTCGGCAACAGCTCGTCCGCGAGATGTCTCGGTGCACATGGGCAGTCCGTTATTGTTAAAGTTGAGCACTACTGTGGAGGGGGAGATCAGCAACAGCTGAGGCAAGTGGAAGAAAGCTCCTTTTTCCAAGAAATATATGCCAAGATTTGGATAATTCGGTGGAATGTTATTGGGTCTTGTTAGTCAATAACTGATACAAGCACATAATATAACTAACATCTATCAGGTAAGACATTATCATACTGCCTCCATCTGCATATTGTGGGGGGGGGCAGAAGATAACCTGCTGCATAGAGAAGAATTTGCTGAGTATTCAACACAAAATAAATCCCCTTCATACACCCTCCCAGTTAGAACAGCATTTCATCAGTGGGCTCGAGCGTGCCCTCACCCGGCAGTAACTCCTCTTTGGGGAAGATTTATCGGTCATATATTGTCCCCCACAGTGTTCTTATCAAACGGATCCACTGTCACAATGAGGTGTCGCTAAACGCGCCAAATGGCATCCAATAACTTCTTCATAATCTCATTCGTGTCCCATATCAGTGCGACAGCACACATTTAATGGCATCAGCGGTACGGTGATCAGTATCCTGGATCATCAGACACAGAGACAGAAAATCTACAGCATGCCCAAGAGAGGCTGCTAGGAAACCTCCAGCAAGCAAAGTCAAGGCACTGGAAGAGATGAGACGTTTGAAGGCGGATGTGAATTATCAGAGCAGGGAAAGAGATAGGAGATCACAGAGGAGGTCTGTGGATCGGATCATACATACAGGAGAAGAGATGTGAGGATGCAGGAAGGCCAGTGGGTAAATGTATGAAGTGGAGACCAGTAAAAAAAAATAAAGTGAAACCCTGAAGTGCTAAGCGCCTTTTGGCACCTCAACCTTGCCCCTCCCCCCCCCACCCGAGTAGAAAGGCCTTTTTAGCTTTCGCCTGAAAAGTGCTTGCGAAATCTCGTGAGGGAAAAATAAAACTTAAAAGGCACTTATATTCCGTCTGTTACTTACCTTTACTTCCACTCCCATCTCACTCTTGTTTCCCTGCTTCCTTTTGGTTGGTGCCTCCTCCTCACCTCCAGCTTCCTCCTGGGCTTCAGTCTTCATCCCTGCCATGGAGCACGGACCAAGCACTGCTGCCTGTGGACAGTGTCCTTCAACTGGCCAATGACTCCTTCAGGTACTCTTTATTACTCTTCTCCCTCCCCCAGTCATTTTTTTTAACCGACTCACCCCCCTGCGTTTGTTTCCCACCATCCTCCCATTTTTCTTTTTTGAAGGATTCTTTAGCGCATATTTGACCAGAAGGTATTGGAACGCTTTGCATGAGCATTAGTTACATTACACAAGGACACATTCATATTTTTTTTTTTTTTTTTAGACGCGGGGAGATCAAGTGACTTGCCCAGAATCAAAGGATGTTGAGCCGATGCAGAGACTCAAACCAGGTTCCACAGTCGGCAGCTCTGGCATCTCATAGGCGAAAACTTTTGGCTTTGCTAATGCTTGTTGACACTAGGGACAGTCAAAACTTGTGCCTTTCTAACTTTTTTTTGTCCACAAATGGTAACCAGGCCAAATTATCATCCCTATTCACGTGTTGCAGATTGCGAAGAGGTGAATGTTTGGAATTCAGCGTAGAAGGTCTGAGAAAATAACCAAAATAAATGCTGGGCAAGAAAAAGCGATTGTGAATTTGCTGTACTAAGTCACCCTCTTTGCATCTGTCTGAAACAGGCAGAAGAAATATATTTCACCATTATAGTCACACTTTTGCAAGTTGTGGCCAAGCCTCCCTTTTTTTTTTTTTTTACAGTTTCTACATGCTTACGAATTAGCTGAAAATTGGTGTGAAGCCCATCGATAAACCTCAAGTTTTATATTTCTGCAAACGAGACCATTTTTTGAGTTCAATAGGGGGTCATTTGCGTTCATTGCTCAAGGTTTCCAAAACAAACTAATCACTGAATTCATAAAATAGTGAGTGCAAGTCCAGGTTGGGGGAAGGGGAGGGGTTGGGACTGTGAAGAGAAACTGGTGTCAAGATCTGCTTCTGCAACGTTTTGTACTGATGGTCGAACTATAAAGGGTAACATAACACTCTATTCTACAGACTCTCCCGCTCAAAACATGCAATATAATTTACAGATAGCTCAGAAAAAATCCTACCCACCAACTGCATATGGTTCAAACTACTGCCACAAGTAGAGAGCTGCAGCTTCATGACACCTACCACCACCCTCATCCCTGCCGCCTTGCTTCTACTTCTCCTGGATGCAGCTATGACATTAAGGTCCGACATATTGTTCTGGAAGACCTGTTCGACATTTATCTGGTAAAGCTCTCACCCCCCACGATTCTACCTTCTAGAATACTATCAATTTGAATGTTTATTTATTGGTGGTGGTTGCCTGTCTGTCGAAGAGTCCATATGCACAGGTAACTCTAGATGCCGAGCTCACAAGGCGCCTTCCCAATGCTTCTGTTTAGAAAGAGTGGATTCTAGGTAACGGGTGAAGGGTTATGTGAATGCCGGTTTGCCAACATTGGCAAGACTTAAGAGAGTGTTGAAGAACTTTCACTCAGTACAAGACAAGTGAACCTGGATACAAAATCCTACAAATTTGGAATGAAATAGAATTTGCAAACCCAGAGCTGTTATTTACCCAAATGTTCTATTTGGATGGTATAATACAATGGACTGAGTGTTGCCAAGAGTGTTCAGATTGTTTTCTAAATAAAACATTTTCTTCATTGATAGACGTAGGAAAGTAAACACAATTATTTCCTTTTGGGTCAACACAAAGGTGAATTGATCACAAGTAAATACACATGGCTCGATTAACAAGGCCTTTTTCTGCAAGTCTGTCTGACCCTGTGAAATTCAAGAGTTACAACTAAATCGGAAGTAAGACACAACTATCTATAGACCAAGCATCAGCAACGCCATTTGGTTTCAGGCTAGCAGTCTAGCTCTCACAAAAGAAATAATCGCCTGCTACAGTACAAAACAATTAAAACTAGCATTGGCAAAACCAACAAGTCTCGCCTTTTTAACCTACTGCCTTTGCCAATGGTTTTTGCCAATGCTGCGCAACAGGAGAAACAGCACTGCAGATTACAGCGCAGGCAGCTCAGCGCATCACGCCGCTGAGAAATCTCATAACCACGTTGATGTCCAGATTGCGAGAGCACTACAATGACAGAAAGACTTAATACAAATGCTGGTGAAATAACATAGCATACTGCAATTTCAGCTGTCAGGGGTAAGGTGACGGGCAGAGTAGCAGTAGAGGGCGAGAGTCTTGGGTTCGAGGAGGGAGACAGCGGGAAGATAGTGGGAGCAGCATCAGTAGGGAGCTTGGCTCTCGGGTCAGAGCACAGAAAGGAGGGCTCTGGGAGGGATCTGAGCTCGGACAGGGCAGAGAGAGAGAAGAGGATATGGTAGGGATTGAGAAGGGAGAAAGAAGGGGTGGGAATGCGGTAAGACGTGAGCAGGGAGTGGTGTGAGACCTGGTGCTGCCCAGATGCCCCTCTACACTCTGAGTGTTGAGGGGCATCCTCCCATTCAGCTGCTCTCAATACTAATACACAACTTGGAAGAGAAAGAAGATTATGTAATTAGTACTGGGGGGGGGGGGTTGGATGAGAGCAGTTAAGACAAAGCCATAGTGGGGTAGGGGAGAAGTAGGGGCCGTGGTGATTCTCCTGTCCATTGCAATTGAAAATAACCATTGTTTGACATGCAGCTGTCAAAGTGGTCTGTTTAGCTATAATTGTTATTCCGCATTATTTGACAGATTAGCGGTCATCAGCAGCAAGCACTGTCGCTTTAACAACTGTGAAACGAGATAGGGGGATGAACATCACATGCTCTTCTCGTGTCACCTGCCCAAGGCAGCTAAAACCTGCAAGAACATTGACTAGATGACCTGATAATCTCTCATGGAGTGTGACCCCACATGTCAGATAAGAAACCCCAAAGTTGTCCATTCCAGCATACTAGAGAGCGAGGATGTTCTCTCTCCAACCTCTGAAAGAATCTAACTTTTCATGTGTAAGGGAGAATTCAAGTCATTACATATTATATAGTCGGAAAAGTGGTTTCACTTCCCCGTTCTGCTTGCAGCTGCCACATTTCTACACTACACGACTGATCATTAAATTATAAAACACCTGGCCAGAGGAAGAAGCGAAAATTAAATCCCTACTACTGCGGCTCACATAATTCTCTTTATTTTCTTATCTTTAACAGCAACTTTGTGGTTAAATGATGAATAAATGTAATTTAACAACACAAAAAAAAGCTCTGCCACTCTTTTTGTACCACCCTCGTGACGTAGAGCATCTTTGAGACCTCACACTGAGATGGACATCTCTTCTCTGAGCCGTCCAGCAAACAAGGGTACCTAGCAGAGCTGAAGCTTGTTCTCTAGACCACACGGGTCAGGGTTAGCCCCACACTGGGGTCAGGGTAAACCGCGCACTGGAGGCTGTACCCACCAGCCAATGGAATGAGGTCCAGTCTTAGGAGGAGGTGCTGTACATGTGGGTTCAGTTACCCCATGTAAGAAGGCAGCACTGTGCCGCTCAAGATCTCGCTTTTGGGACCTTATAAGTATTTAGTTAAGCAACTGTTGCATGCCTAAACACTTATAAGGTCCCAAAGGCGAGACCTATTGGCTATGCCAATGCTTGTTTAGTCTTGCATCGCTAACCCTTGGCTCACAGTCAGATTATTCTAAATGGAGGAGCACCACCTGTTGGAAGAGCAGAAGCCTTATTGAATGCTGAACCTCTCAGAGCTTCTCTGCAAACTGCACAAGTCCAGTGTGCATAACGGAAGTAGCCTCGTAATACAGTCGGCCGACCTCCTGCTGTGCTCCGTCGCCACTGTGATGAAGACCAGGGATGTCATCAACTGTGTTGTCGATTACAACTTATTTGCATTTTTCTGCAATAACAAGGAACAGAACACCCAGAAGTAAGAGAGCCCCCACTACCAAGAAATTAAATGAAAATTTTAAAGTAGGGGTGGGACATAAAGCAGCTGAACTATTAAGGCAGGCCTTTCAAGAGTAGTAAGCAAGCACGGAAATACATCTTAAAAACAAATTTTCAAACAAGACAGACATGAGGTCTATGAGAATAACTGTTAGCTACAAAACATCAAAATGATTTTGAAATACAAATGTTAATAATTTCTTGACCCACAAGTGGACATAAAAATAGCACTGTTACGCTTCCAAATCCAGGACGCAGCTGTCTGCAGCGGGCGGTAACAACAGCAGCCGTGAAGAGAAACAAATTATCAACCTCCACACGGTTGTATGCTACCCAACCCCAAAGAGCCAGGTGCCACTCTGAATAATGGACAACCACTCTGGCACAACGTGGCAAGATTTTAGACACCGAGTAGAATTGGTTATGAGATGCTAATCCTGGAAAAAATACAGCAGGCCAGCTCAGAAACACAGAAAAATTTGCATTGACAAAGCATATAGGTCTGGCCTCAGCAAAACTGTGTTTTTTTTCTGCAAACATATGCAATAAATATAAAAAATGTAAAAGTTATAGAAAGTAAAAATGCAGCAAACCAAAGGTTGCATGCATATCATGTTTGCAAAAAAGCTAAAAAATGTTTTAATCCAAAAATATACAATAAAAAACAGGAGTTGGTCTAACGGCTAGGGCGGTCGACCTCGATTCTGGGGAACTGTGTTTGAGTATCGGCAATGACCATCCTGTGATTCTGGGCAAATCACTTAATCTCCCAGTGCCTAACAAAAATGAAGGTGTGTCCTCATGTAACGTAACTGGTGCTATGTAAAGCGCTCTGATACCCGATTCTGGTCAAGTTCGCGCTATATAAAACTCTGTTAAAAAAACAAAAAGTAATAAAAGTAGAACTAAAAAAAGTGATTGGCCTAGAAGTACTGACTACGCTTTAAGTGGATGTTCCCATGTGCATGAGAAAAATGTCATCACTCAAAGTGAAAAATGCCAATAACTGGAGGGTTGACCCATTGCCCCAGGCTGTATAATGTTGTGAGTTGAAGAAAAAGGTGAATGGCACTTGAACAAAACTTAAGGGGTGAAGAGGACTGGATGTAAACTCCTATGCACATATATAGGTATGTATTTTTACTATGATTTTATTTTTAGGAAAAGATTAAATCGATGAACCTCCTAAAGCTGTCACCACAGCAGACCGCAAAAGAGTAAGTATAACTAAATTAAAATAAACAAGAGTGACAAACAAGTTAAGGAAGAACAACAAATCATTTTGTTTCTTCCTAGACCACATAAGACCCAAGTAGAGAAGAAGAGAAGAAGAGACGGAGGATCAACACAGGAAGGATAAACCGAACTGGCTCAGCTGACCTAAGCGGCTAAGCGAAAGATGAGAAAGACGGGGATGGTAATCTAGAAATTGCCCTTGATGAGGAAAACCAAGTACTGTTGCTCCTGAACGGTCACCAAAAACACATGAAAAACATTGGAGAATCAAACATAGAAAACATTTGCGGTCAAGAGAATAACAGCAAGGAGGCTTACCAAAAAAAAAGCATCATCTGTTTTTTTAAGTTTTTTTTTTTTTTACATTTGTTCCCTTTCTTGGAGGACCCGGCAGTTGCAATTTGCAACCTCCCGATCAATTATAGCAAATGTGCTTTTGTGCATATTTTTCTTTATTTACCACTATAAGATTGGCGTCAGTCATCTGGGAATTGTAAATTAAAAGTTAATAAGAAATTAGGCTGTATCATAACGCATACGTGTGCATGCATGGCAGCAGTTTTTTTTTGCCTATGCAACAAGCAATTTGTTGTTTTTTGCAAATGCAGAGCAGCACTAGCAAAAAAGCAAAATGTTGTGTAAACTCATTAAAAGATGAGACATCTTGGCTTTGCCAGTGCTTTTAATTCTTGCATTCCTTGATTGTGTACTGTTTGCTCACAAAATACTGCACTAAGTATGATAAAGGTTGGCTTTGAAAATAATGAATTGAAGGTGTATGATAAACTAAGTTAATCGAACGCCACAAAAAAGTGTCAACTGTGTGCGCCCGCTAACTAAAAAAAAAAAAAAGTATGAAAAAAAGTAAATGTGAACAATTGTGTTCTACTTATTCTCAGTAACTGTAAGATTTACACAGATAATGGCGCATGATGAAATTATGCATTTGCTTTATATACTCAATTATTTCTCTTAGCCACCAGCTCTTCCTACTGATGCACAAAAAAGTAATATAAATGTATTTAGAGCACACGTGGGAGAAGACAGCACTGTAAAACACACAGCTCGGAAAAGAAAGAGGTGGAGACCAATTTTTTTTCTTTATTACACCACAGTCGAGGAATGGGATTGCAGAGACAGTCAAGGCTAATCCCACACAAGAGAAAAACAGTCAGGAAAATGAAAGATAAATCGTATTTTTCCAGCACAGGGTCAGATACAACTACCAGGCATGGCCAATACGAGCCTCTTGAAACCGGGCATAAAAAGATAGGCCATAAGTAACGTCTAACTTGAACAACAAGAAAACATAGTGCGTTAGATTTAAAGATTTTACCGGAAAAGACAGGGCAAGACAAATATGAACAAGGAGATAGAGTTGCACAGTTCTGCGAAAACAACGTAGTTGCAAGGCTAATCAGTGACATCCTACAACATTTAACGAAAAGGCCTTATGTTAATTATGCAGTGGAGCAAGATGGGGGAAAGTGGAAGCAGAACAGAAAGAGAACACAACCCCTGTGGAGATAAAGCCATTGGAGAAAGTCAGTACGAACAAGGAAATGGAACTGAAAAACAGTGTACAACAAAGGAGCTAGAAAGGACAAAAAAAGTAGTACATGAAGCAGACAGACGGAAACTGAGCAAAGAACTTGAATGAACTGAAGAAAGGACGTGGAAAGAAAAGTCAAAGAAAGAAACAAGAATGTACTAAAGTAAAAGAAATGAAAAACAGAAAAAATGTAAATTTCACATTCCTGAAAAGCCAAGGTTTTTTTATCCAAGAAAGAGGATTCTATTGTTGCTTATTTGCAGCAGACATGTATTCTATCAAGTGTATCACGGCTGCTCCATTAATCACAAGCTTGAACAGTGTATCTTCAAGGTCTATTGAATCAGATACCAGTAAAGCGGATGGTTCCTATTCTGCATATCTATATGGACGAAGGACCTATACTAATACCTCTGCTCACCATTAGTGGTTTTCTAGGGTGTATGCATTCCTTGTTGCCCTGAGGAAGACTCAGTTTCAAGTATATACGAGTTGAAACATCAACAATGAAATAAATTATGAGCTTGATGCAGATTGACTGTTACGGGGTAAAATAAGGAGTGAAAAAATTGCTCTTGTTTGACTAACTTTGAACATAATAGTTCACAGGCTCTTATTGATGTAATATATATGTTGCACAATGTTTCACTTTCACATGCATTGAGCCGATCTCACCATGTGGAACACCCATATATAATGTTATCTTACAAATCTTAAATATAGTGTGTTTTGGGTAAGTGGGGTGTTCTTGAAGTCACTAGACAAACTCTTAAGGGTGATTCTTCAATAGAATAATTCTGGAATTACTTCTATAGCTAAAATAGGCATGCCAGCTTAACATATATGTTTTCCATAGCCTCTAATATTTGGTTTGCATTACTGCATAAGGCATGGGAGAGCATGGGGGCTATATTAGGCTCAATCTGGCATATTCCAAACTGAAGCCCCATTTAACGGCTCACTATATTCTCCTTATGAGGTCACAGACGTTAAAGTGGATGGTATACATTTTCTACCCCTTTCGCTTTCCATCGGATATATAATCTGGAAAGAGCTGCAATCTGCTGTCAAGGGGGCATTAGTCCTACTCCAGGGATTTCTGCAAAGCTCTCACACCTGGCACCTGTAAACATGACGAAGGCTGAAATCATCCACCGATGACCCACTGCCATTTTGCTGTGGTCGCCTCAGTGGCATGGCCCAACCTTTCGCCATTTACCGCCTGCTTGCTCATAGGATTTTAAAAAGTGACCACAATGATGAGGTAAACACCTGAGGCACTCTGGCCTTCCGTACCTGGGACTACAGCTCGCACAGGCCGCCAGGGAATATCCGCTGAAAGGAATCAATAGTTTTGTTTCTACTTGAAACGGGCTCGGTTTCTCTCACTCCGCTCGCCACCACCGCTTTGTTGCTAAGGCTGCTATTTCTGTGGCTGACGCATATATGGCGGAGGCATGAGCTCCAATTGAAAAATTGTTTTCCATTTTCCTATCTCCTGCACTCCACCACGGTGACTTTTCAGTGACATAAGCACTCCTTTGAAGTAGCTGCAAACCTTTTTTTCCCCCTACTTTGCTGTTAAAAGTAATAGCTACAAGATAATAAAAAATGGCTTGTGAAAAAGGCTAAGTGGCAGGATAAGAGGCGCTGAGCAGACCTGTGCATTAGCCAACGATGCGGACCCCCATCCTGTGCAGGCCTTTCAAGCGGCTTCGCCCCGCGAGAGGCTCAGTTGCCAGACTCTGCTTTGCACCAGATGAAGCTTTCAGAGAGTGGGGCGGTGAGGCGACAGAAAGACCACAACTGTGCTCTAAAATAATATGATGCAGTGATATGTCCCTCCTGCTGGGATGATACGGAACGGTGTGATTGGCACTCGCGTTCCCATGAGTTGAGGTTTAGAGCAGGTGAAGATAGGCAAAGCAAAATGTCAAGGGAAAGATATTCTGAAAACCGGTCTGAACAGGGCACTTTTCAAAATAAACCCTACATCATAAAACGTCTTTGACTCTCATTGGGGAACACTTAACTGCTATAGTGCTTAGATGTGATTACATTCACTTTAAATGGAGAAAAGAGCATACAAGTGCAGTCCATCCAAATGCACAGAGGGGCCTCTGGTCAGCCCTCTTCATCAGCTGCTCTGTTCACATCCACATCCCCAGCGTGAGACATTAGGTCAGCCCACTTCACCCACTAGTTCTCTTCACTGGAAGCATTTTGCTCTTGCACATGCATATCTACCTAGAAAGTAGTCTACTTCCTTGTAGGGCTGGTAGGCGATACTATGCTTTCATTTCATGCTTTTTTACATTTATTTTGGCAATGGGTCATGTTTGTACTTATTTTATTTTTTTTGCAAACAAATGCACACCACCTCTAAAAGGAAGTCTTTTTTATTACTGTTGCATGCTTAATGTCTAGTGCATATGTTGGCAACAAAAACAAAAAAAGAACACTCCAGGCCCACCAAGGTCAAGCCAATTTACTTTGCCAATGCTTGTTTATTTTGCAATAATTCATTTTAAACGTTTTTTCCCACCAAAAACGCACGCAAGATGTATATATTGTTACTTTTTATTACTTTCACATTTTTTTTATCTCAAATATGTATGTTTGCAAAAAAAAAAAAAAAGTAAAATGCAGCTTTGCCAAGGGCAGTCCTACTGAAATGGTCAATGATCGTTTCCTCTCTAAGCCACCTATTTAAGGATAGAAACAAACTTTGAAGCTCCAAAATTATCCTTCCTGCCAGTGTCCAGATCTCCGTTAAGCAATCGGTCCCCTGTTAAGCACCCTATATCTATACCTCATTTAAATGCTCAGACCGCCATTCACCATTAAACACCTGATCCTGGTTAGACACCAAATCATGACCCAGTTGTCCGTTATGCAGCTAGGGTCCTCTGTTAAACTACAACGGGAAGTGATCTCGTTGGCACCTCGCCCCTTCTACCCAGGTGACACTCTGCAATAAGATCTGCGTATACAACCAAATATCCTTCAGAAACAACCATGGTTCTCCCTCATCCACATCACCCCCATGTTAAGCAGGAGCCCGGATGCCCTCTTTTGCACAGTGCTTGGTTCTTGTTGGAATCCTACCCATGCCACCTATTTTGCTGACAAGCTATTTCACGAGGTGTTGAGCGGCAATCGAGCTCCTGGTGTCTTGGGGTTATGGTAGGTATACTTTTCCACACATGATGGCTGGCAAACCCGCTGAAATGAAGAGATAGGGCTACAACAATAACACATTACAGAAGTTCCAACTCAACAGCACAAGTGAAACAACATTTGTTTCAATGGAATGCTAGATGGACCTGAAGGGGAAATACATTTCACCAAGGTCTTTAATGTGCTTTTTGAGTGATTTGTTGGTAATCCAACAACTGTATTCTGCATTTGTAGGCAAATGTAACTGCCTGACAACAAATACTGTAAATAGCAACCCTGCACTGCAACCCTCACGTATGAGTGATTACAAATGGACAGGACTACTGTCCACAGTCTCCAGAGAATCTGTGCTACTAACAGAAGTGCCCTCTGCTCTCTTTATTAGGCGGTTGTCAACAACCATATAACAAAACAAGCATTTACAATGCAACGGTCTCGGCATTGTTAAAGTTAGAGCTATTGGCATTGCTCATGACAATGCCGTTTCTTTAAATGTTTTAAAAACAAAAACATAAACAAAAATAATGTCATGAGCAATGCTAATAGCTCTAACTTTACCAATGCCGAGACCATTGCATTGTAAATGCTTGTTTTAAAAAGTGGACAGCTATTTTTTCTTCTTCTTGGTTTTCTCTGGTCCAAAGGAAGGAATCGTACAATGCATTTGGCAAACTTTGATGCTGAGCCATTGCTGCACAGTCTTGCAAAATGAAGTTTAAATCTTCCTTTGTACTTCTTGAACATAATAACTATTTTCTGGAATAACTGCTATTCCTCGAGCAAAGCCCGTGCCACCATGCAGCAGGAATTCTAGGCACGGTATTTTTGCTTCTTCATCACATGGTGTATGACATTTTGCATGAAGTTTGTAAATAGTTAGATAGCTTCCGACTTTCATTGATTTCGCTTCTTGTGCATGGTTATCGAAAACCAAAATATCTATGGTCAGATTTCTAAGCTGGTGAATGATTTCAGGATCCCCTTCCACGCCACCATTTCCAACACACACCTTATGTGGATACTGGCATTTTGTGCCATCCCACACCTTGAGAAGAAATGAACAACTATCCACCTCTGCTTTACCCACAAGCTGGCACATGAGGTCGAAATATGTTGAAGGTTGAACGGCAGAAAGCATCACGGATGACCTGGACGAGGAAACCAGACTACATGCCCAGGTTCGTAATACTTCCACTGTGTTGTGGTCCTCTTCACAAAATCAAAACGTTTTACTGGAGGTTCGAGGAATTACGGGGGCTCCTGGAGTGCCATCAAACACGACTGTTCAAAAGAAAAAATGTTTTTTTCTGCAACTCCGATGACGTTAATTACTCCCCCCTCTGCCCCGCCCCTCTGGAAATTGATGCCCTTGCCCACGACCAAAATGGCAGGTCCCGGTGCAATTCTGTATAAAGTATAGCTGGTTTTGCCCACACTTAACATGGCGACTAGCAGCTCCTCCCTCTTATAGTACATATTTTACAAGCACCAAACAAGGATTCCGCCCGAGCAGGAACCCTTAGACTTGTTGCCTCGTGCTTTAAGGGGCGTATGCTTTTTTCGAAGCAGTCATTCTAGTGGATCTGCAACGGATTACAATGCTAGATTCTGTTAATGCAGCAACACTAGGGGAAGAGCAGAGCAACCAACGAAAAGGCCGGCCAAAGGGGTGAGGACACTAGCTGGTCTGTACGTCAAAAGCACCGTTTACTGCGTGATTTGGTAAAAACCAATAGGAGGGAGAGTGTGTTGTAGGGCGGTGAAAGTCGTACTTGCGACCAGGCGAACTCTAGTTGGAATGAAGCTGTAATAGCCAATAGGAAGGAGGGGCGAGCTCTGGGGGTGGGTCGATGACTGCCAGGGTAGGCTGCGTTACACTAACGCAGGCTTCTGGGTTTGTTCCTGTCCTGTGCAGGCTCTGACAGCTGGAGGGGCCTCAGCACTGCTAGGTGCGGGTTAGACGGTAAGGAACGCGTGGGGAACAGACACCTCGGGCTGGGGACATTTGGAACCCTGTAATTCTGAGTGTGAGCCACATACGCACAAGAATAAGGTGTTCCTTTGGCCGAAACTCAGAAGAGCCTCACATAGCACGGAACTAGTCATGCTATCCATTCTAGATGAGCTAAGGATGCGAGCTGATGGAAAAACACCGTGCGCCCTGGTACTACTGGATCTCTCCGCGGCGTTTGACACCGTGTGTCATAAACAGCTTCTGTCGCGGTTGAGAACCTTTGGCGTCGTGGGTACAGCACATGCATGGCTCACATCATTTTTGCAAGGTAGGACACAACGAGTGCAGCTGGGGGATCTACTTTCCACCCCTGCCCCGATTACCTGTGGGGTCCCACAGGGCTCTGCCTTGTCCCCCCTACTCTTCAATATTTACCTGCAGCCATTAATTGCTCTCTTGAACAGGATGGACTGCCTAGTGTACAACTATGCTGACGATACCCAGATAATTATCCGGCTGGATGATGGCCCAGGAGCATCCACTAGGCTACAGGACATATTAAAAACCACAGTCAATTGGATGTCCGAGAACTCTTTGAAAGTCAATCCGGACAAGACGGAAGTATTGCCCATTTCCATCTCGGGTAACCCTTGGAGCGAGAAATTTTGGCCTAGGGAGTTGGGTGCACCACCTAAACCGGCAGCTGCGGTTAAAAGCTTAGGCCTATATGTGGATAATAAACTTTCCATGGAAAAACAAGTTGCCACTGTAGTAGGCACTAGTATATGCCTGTTAAGGCAACTAAGGAAGATCTCTGCCTTACTTTCTTTCCCTACTCTGAGACACGTGGTCTCGGCCACAATTCTGGCTAGGCTGGACTACGGTAACTCCCTCTACTTAGGTCTACCACAGCGGTTGCTGGACAAACTACAGGGAGTTATGAACGATGCGGCTAGGCTAATATTCAAAAAACCCAGGACTGCCCATGCTTCTCCCTTGATGCAGGAGTTGCATTGGTTGCCAACTCGGCAGAGAATTGTCTTTAAAGGACTGTGTATCGCTCATAAGGCTCGGTATGGCAAAGCACCAAAATACCTTAAATCCCGACTATCCCCCTATATACCGGGTAGGACTCTGCGTTCGTCGGACGCCACTCTTCTGTCCCAGACCCGTTTCAAATTGTCCACGGTGGGCGGCCGCGCTTTCTCCAATACGCTCCCAGCTATATGGAACAAATTGGACCCAAAGCTCAGGAAGGAAAGTAATCTACTTTCCTTCAGAAAAAAACTAAAAACGGTTCTGTTCAAACAAGCATGGAGCAGATCTTAGGTACATAGTTGGTTTTCCAAGTGTATGCAACATCTTTCACGCTAATTTGGTCAGACTGCGCTTAGAGACCCCTGTGGTTATAACGCGCCATACAAATTAAATAAATAAATAAATAAATAAATAAATAAATAAATGTAACCCCTTTGCCTTCACTCTTCATTTAAAGCTGTCTTCATGAAAAGCCCTCCGTTATCATTGGAAACTTCCGCCCACTCACCTATAGTTGGGAGCTCTTGCCACTTAATAAAGAACACTTGACCTATTAGCATGAAGAAGACCTTGATCATACACAGTGTACAAGAAGCCCCCTCTGTGCACGTTACTTACGGCCACAAAATTAAGAGCTTCTATTTTGCAACACACAGACCACAACATGGGCACCAGGAAGACACCACCGCCTTTCTCCGAGGCAAAACAGAAATGCCTCGGAGAAAGGCAGCGTCGTTTTCGGATTCGGGGGCGTGTTTTGCTGTTGTCTCCTCCTTGAGACTTCTTGCAAAAAACACGCCCCCCGATCCGAAAAGGACGGGGCCTAATCTGAATGACTGACCTCTTCTCCAATGGCTGGCCAGCATTCAAGAGGCCAGCCAATGGAGAACAGGGGAGAAGAGGGGCGGGTTCAAGCCCCTCTTCTCCAAGTCATTAAATCTCCGACTTCCGGTTCTGCCTTTCGGCAGACCGGACGTCCTCGACCTAAAAATAAAAGTGCTAATTTCTGGTAAGCTCATAGGATGAAAACGGAATATATGAATTAAATAACATCTGAATTTCACAGTTTTAAATTTCAGTTTCCATTAATAGCATCTCCCTGCCCATCATCTTCATCTTGAATTAATGTATCCCAAAAAATCTGGTCAGGTATACTCATTGCCATGACATGACAAATTCCCTTGCAGTCATTATCGTCCACTCCAGGGATGGACTGACCTATGGGGCAATGTGGCAGTGCCAAAAATGCTGCTCTGACAAGTCATTGAAAGGGCCTGTTTTGGGCTGTTAGTGGGGCTGTTTTATGGCCTGTTCAACTGTTTCAACATGGAGCAGTGACCTATTACTAGTATCCTTTTACTTGTGTCTATTTCAGTCTGTGTACAAGCACCATTTTTTTGTTTCTTTCAGCTATTTTTTTTTAGGAAGGTTCCTTTTGTTTCTTTGCAGTGATGATGCACCTGGTTCAGTTTCTGTAAACAGACCTGTAAATCTTGCCCTTATCTGCCTGGCCATACCACCCTGAATGCACCCGATCTCATCCAAATCTTGCCCTTATCTCGTCACATTTGCTATTTTCCGAGGGGGTCTGTTTCGTCCACTCACCCCCTCCCTCATCAATGCTTGCCCCTTCCGTCGTCGGGGCTCTTTCAGTTTCCTCCGCTCTGAGGCCCACTTTAGCCTCCCGGCCCCTCATTACAACTGCTACCAATGGAGAGCATAACATAACACGTGTATTTGTAAAGCGCACGTTCACCACTACGGGTATCTTGTCGCTGAATAACAGATGTTTATTGTTACCCAACTCAATGGTACTCATTTTATCGACCTCAGATGGATGAAAGGCTGAGTGGACCCACCGGGATTTGAACCTGTGACCATGAGGTCGAACACAGGCCCCTGCAGCAGACGCTTTAGTCCACTGAGCCACCAGACCCGGCTTCCACTGAGCCCCCAGACCCGGCTGGCAACGGGTACATGTGAGACGCCAATCAGGCACAATGCGTTAACAATAATTATCGCAACCATATATGCAAACTCAAAACTTTAGAGCTATGTATTTTATAAAACAAACTGTTAGTGCACAGTCTTATGTTTACCACGCATGCTTCAAATGTTAACGTTCAGGAGCAAGGAAATCAGTTGTAAAGCAATCCACTTCATCTTCTTCGCACTGCATCACATGACTCAAGTTTGCCGACGGGTTTCACAGAGACAATGCTGCAAGAGGTGATTGATTTAAAGACATTGATTCACATGCCTACGACAAACCGCATCAGCAATACTTCACAAACCAGCTACCACTTCTATCATATGTTGTGATGGCTCAATGCTACCCTTGTTCCACTTGAGCAGCACAGCATGAACCACAATCTGCCATTGGGCCATTTTCTCACTTACCAAACTTTGCTGGCTGAACTACAGAGCTACTGGCAAATCAAAGATCAGAGCCAGACACGCATCCATCCCCTAGTACACATATTGCACATAATGGGAAGTGGACGTCGCCTTATCACGTGGTTCATAGGTGCCTAGGCACACTCCCAGCAAGACTTGTCGCACCACATTAGAAAGGAATGGGAGCATGACATTGGTCGCGCCTTGTCACTGAAGGAGTGGGAGAAAGTTGTTTTATACCTGCATAGGTTCTTTCATAATGCGAAAGTTCGATATATACAGCACAACATTTTGCACAGAGTACCTCACACCTGCGTGCTTGCACAAAATATATAGCACAGCACCAACTTGTCCTAGACGTAGCTCTCAAAACACTGATATGCCACACAAGTTTTGAACTTGCCCAGAGGCAGTGTCATTACGGAAGGCGGTCACGGATGCCCTGACAACCATCACAGGGAGGGAGAACCTATGCACTATGGACGTGGGATTACTGGGGCTACATAGGCGTAGAAAGGCGGGCAGTGCACTAATTGCTTTATAGACCTGGCACTACTCATAGCAAGGACAGCCACTGCATTTAAGTGGAAAGATGCCCACCTTCTGGCACTACGTTAGTGGTATGCGGCCACCCTGAAATAGGGTAATAAAGAATATGTTGCACTCCGTAGGGAAGACGTAAGGGGATTGCGCAAAGCCCCCATAGCCTTGGAGTGGGACACACTTCTTCATGAGCTACAGGTACTCTCAGATGAGCCTTGAAGTTCTGCGGTAGCTGGGTAGTTGTAGCACCCGATAACACTCTTTCGCACACCGTGAAGGTCTCCTACAATTCTCCCCTTACCTGCCCACCCTGCTGTCTCTTGGTCTGAACAACATGTCAGCAGCTTAACTGCTCTGCCGTGTGAGTTTTGCATTATGATTCAACTTGTATTTGTATTTAGATCCTACAGTGGACGCCAGCAAGTGCTGCTACAATTACATATCATTGGTGCAGTGCTCTTGAATGTCTAACTGCTATGACCTGCCAGTTATAACTGTTTCTACCAGTTTATTGATGTTTGTAATGTTTTTGAACCACTACCTCCTGTAGTGAATGATGTTACCACTAAGTATATCTGGACCCTTTGGGAACCCGTAATATGATGTAGATTATGGCTACCTACTGTATTAGACGTAAAATTGTCTGCATTGATTAAAATCAATAAAAATGTTTTTTACAAATCTTATATTGCGATGGCTCTTCCTTGAAAATATACAGAGCTCCGATGCCTTTCAATTAGGCTTATATATAAATTCCTTATACATACAACTTCTGTACTGAATGGAGGCTAAAATAACCCCCCACCTCCCCCCCCCACTGAAAGAACCAAGCCTCTGTGTGCTGTACTAAAATGGCTTAACAAATGCATGTACTATAGCTCGCTGAACACACGCCAAAGAGAGTTTATGTAATCTTAAGCAATGATTTCCAATGCCATTGAGGTAGTGCAGGGCATTAAAGCTTCTGCTTGATAACTACCATCGATAAAAAAACATTTGCAAAGCCAATAGGTAACAACAAAAAATAATGTGTGCGTCTGTAACACAACTGGTGCTCATCTAAAGCGCTCTGATACATTCAAGACTAGTTTGCGCTATATTAAACTAAAAAAATACAAAAATAAAAAATAGGTCTATAGAGGCAGACCGAACATCCAACATACATCACTTAATGAGCAAAACATTAAAACCTACTTTATTAACACAATTCACACAACTACAGTTGAATAGTTTTTTTTAACAAAAACAGAACCTCTCGCAAAGGCGAGACCTATTCGCTTTGCCAATGCTTGTTTTAATGTTTATTCCCCTTATATTACCACAAACATTGCCTGCAGCAAGCACAAATGCATGCAGTCCCCCATACCTTCCAAAACACTTATCCGCCATGTCTTTACAAGTTCTTAACCACCCCCATTTCCAAATGTGGCCATTATATTTTTTAGGTATCTGATTCACTAGTGGGGACCTCGGACCTATTTTCTGACTCTGTCCAACCCTGGTCCACTCTTCCTTTGTGGCCGCCAACAGTAATACACGACAGTTTTCAACAAAATAATGTAACACAACAGTTATGTATACAAACAAGACCAATTTCGTATTAGTAGGAAACTGTTTCTCACGTCCACTAATGATAACTGGAGGAGGGAAAAATTGTGATAATTGAGCAATATACTGATAACTTTACATTCTGTTTAAGACTGTTAGGCTACTAGGGGATGACAAGAACTGCATTCTAACGCAAATCAGGCGCAGATCTACTCTTGAGGCCTGCATTTAAGTTCTGGTTTTGCTGGAGTGAAGATAGTGGACAAAGCACAGCAAAGTAGACCGATGCAACTAAGTAATACTCTAAACTTATTTGGACAAGCACAAAGGTGAAATAGACTGGGAAGGCGGGGGAATGCAAACAATGTACATTCCTCTCGACTGATCATCAGCCATTGTTAGGAACCCCCCCCCCCCCCCCCAACCCAGTATTCCAAACACAGAACGGACCATAACCATTTCACCATTATTGCCAAGTTGTAAATAATTTACAAGCAGAAGTCAATCGGATGTTTCCCTACTATTAGGACTGATCCCATTGGCCTCTCCAGGCACTTCTAATGCCACAGTTGGATTGTAATATAGCAAGTTCTCATTCCACGACAAAGAGTAGTGTTTTCCGATGTATGCCAACCTTGAGTCACTTGACCATTTTTCAAAGCTTAAAAAGCTCTGAGGCTTTTCAAGTTCACATTTATAACATGAGGAACTCTATCGAGAAGACCGAGTGTATGAGCAACAGTTCAAACAAGCATTGGCAAAGTCAATAAGTCTGGCTTGAATGTACCAATTCACACAAGTACAGGCATTCATAAAGGCAGTTTACATTTGTTACATGCACAAAGGATGTTTATCATAGTGTAGCCTGCCCGAATGGCTTTGCCAATGCTGGGAAAATGTAGCAACACATGGTTGTTTTCATAATACATATAAGAGATTAAGAGTTGCATATAGTAAGCAGTATGATTTCCAAATGTAAACTAGTCCCTGCAGCACCAAGCAACCAATGGCATGAGTTGATATAGAAATACTCCTCTAGGTGAAGTCAAAGCCCACTATATACGTATTTTAAAGAATTGGAAACAGTAGATCAAAAGACGAATGCACTGCCAAGTCAGACCTAAAGATCAGCAACAAAAAAGAATACTTTCAAGAAATCGGGAATAAATGATTGAGCACGGATGCATCTTTTCCACTTTGTGAGTGGCCCACAGGTCAGTGTCCAGCAGTAATTCCCAGCGCCACCTATTAAATAAGCTAACCTCGAACCAATGATGAACCTCACTGTGTCACAGTATCTTCTTGTGCTTCTGCACAATCCTCTGCAAGTAAACACATTTTTCTTCAAATGTGTGAACTCCGATGTACATTGGGGTACTTCATCGCAAACTGTTGTAATGACCACAATCTCTTCTACAGTGAAGAAAAGTGATGGCTCTAACCTATGTCTTATGATCATGTGTGGCATGCAGCGGCATGAGACAATAGTTCTCCATTTCACAAACTGCAAAGCCAACCCTGTGTGAATTTCCATCTCCTGTTCTTTTTTTTTAAACAAACTTTATTGAGGACCTTGACAGCACATTCAATGCAGAGATTCATACAAAAGGCCTTTTTTTGTTTTCCAACTGAAGACAGTTACCATAAATACATTGCATGAGTCCAGTATACTGTGTTCAAACAGTACGGCAGGAGATGTACTTCAAATACTTCCAAATAATAACAATAAATTTCCAGAACATTGCAGTGATGGCACATAAGTATCCATATCTTAAAGCATGTATTTTCAAATAGCTGAAATTAAAACAAACCCAACTACAGCCCCTCCGTCCCAAACCCGCCCACCGAGTCTATGCTAATGGCAATAGTAGCGGAAAGGGGTCTAACAGGGTATTTCTAGAGGGTCTATATTACCCATGAATTGTAGTATCTGGGCCAGAATTTATGAACTGTGAGTCAATTAATCATAGAGTGGTATCATAAATAATGGTGTTGGGGTACCCTGTGGGGGCAGTAAATCAAGTAATTCGAAGTTATGTAGCAGGAGATCCCATTCCATTGAGATGGGTTGTTTTCGGAGTCCTTTTTCCTCTTCCCTCCGAAGGGCTACACTCTCAGCTTTCCCCCACTGTATCATGTCGTTTTGCCAGCTAGATAATGTCGGGCATTTCCATCTCCTGTTAAAGTCCTGTTAAAGTCATTCTTCCATCGTGCTTGCTATGTTGTAGAGGCGCTAGCTGTGTGGCGCCTCTGCTTCACGCTGGTGTGCCTCAAAACGTACACTGCCTCACTATTTATCCAGTGCTACAAAGCATGAATTCAGTCACCGCCCCCAAAGTTATAAACAACACCGACTAGTGCTCTCAAATCAAGGAGAATGCACTCACTAGCTGTTTCCAAACAGCATTACAGAACTTCCACAGATTCACCATCTGTGACTAAAGTTCTAAAAAGTGTGCAGTGATTCACAGGTCTCCAAACTAAAGCCCCATGGACCCTGCATTGACTTGGTGTCCCCAACGAGAGTACTGGACGGTTAGGAATGAATTGTCATCTCCAACTGCAGCATTGGAGCTCTGCCCAGCTTATGCCCTAGTAAGCCTGCACGTATCGGCGTTTGTCAGCCGGACTAACTATGAAGACTGCAATGGTTTGCCAACTCTAACCAAAGTGATACTATCTTCTTTGACTACAGTGCTGAGAAGCAGTGACGGCTCCTCTGCTACAACGGAGGAGCTTCCCCCACTGCTTTTCAGCAGTGCAAAAAAGGGACAAGAAAATGATGCTAACATGATGTTATTGTCTTTTTATTTTTCGCTGCTGAAGCAGTTTTGCGTCTTTTATAATGGGGTAACCCAGTGCTCCTCAGAACCTGTGTGTGAAGTTTTAGAGATAATGTTGGTTCTGTCGGGAACAGAATTGCTTTCTAGCTTCACTGAAAACAAAAACTATATACATATATATATACATATATATATATATATATATATATATATATATATATATAGCGTCATCAGGAGACAGCAATAAACATCGATTTTTGCCTGAAACTTTGGTGGTTCGTGTATCCTTTGTGACGGAGGAAGCGTTGACTACGCGGTCAGCTGACGAAGGATTATCGGTGATATATATATATATATATTCAATGAAAAAACCATAGGTTTCACACATGTTATAGTTAGCTGGACATTTTACTGATAAAAAAACCAATGAAATTCCCCCGTTATAGTTAGTGCAGGCAACTATAACTCACGCGACCGCAATCCACTGCTGATGCTAATACTGTATTTAGACACTTATTTGCCCATGTCTTCTTCCATTAAATTTTAGCTATACATATATTACAAATATTTTTTTTTCATAAAGACACATATGTCATCAGCAGAGGATTGCGGTCGCGTGAGTTATAGTTGCCTGCACTAACTATAACGGGGGAATTTCATTGGTTTTTTATCAGTAAAATGTCCAGCTAACTATAACATGTGTGAAACCTATGGTTTTTTCATTGAATTTGCAAGGTTTTTTAAATGCTATTTCCTAACTATAACGTGTGTGAAACCTATGGTTTTTTCAGTGAATTTGTACGTTTTTTTAAATGCTAAGTTACTTTACGCCATTCGTGGCGTGCGCGCCCACTTAACGCAGTTCGTTCCGTGCGCGCACGGTGCGCTTCGCGCACCGTGCGCGCACAGTGAGCACGCGGTGCGCTTCGCGCACCGCGCGCCCACTTTACGCAGTTAGTGCCGTGCACGCACGGTGGGCACGCGGTGCGCTACGCCCACCGCATGCCCACGTTACGCTAGATGGGCCATGTACGCACGATGCGCTTCGCGCACCGTGCGCACATGGAGGACATATTATGTGCTTCGTTGTGAAAGGTAATCTTTTACATTTTCTTTTACAAAAAAAAATTGCCATGCACAAATGGTGCCCTACGGGCACGATTTGCACACGGGGTGGGGATAGTATGGATATTTTTTATTTTTTAAAATTTTTTACCGTACGCGTACGGTAAGCGTAATCGGCGAATTTTTCAAAAAATATAAAATTGCCTTTTTGGCCTTGGGGGATCTTTGAGGACACCATTATCAAGGCTATGTGCTTAGGAGCTGTCAAAACAGCCCCTTTACATGTTTATTGCCTTTGTTTTTCCTCCCCCCCCTCAAAGGAAAGGTAAAAAGGTAAGTGTATTTTTTCTCTCTCTTTCACACCCCCCACAACCCCCAATCCGTGCCAGCTGGCATTGCTATGAAGCCTGAGCTTGCCCACCAAGACCAAAATGATTATTGCAAAATTCCAATCATTGTCATAGGGTTGGGGATAGCTTACTGTACCTTCAGGTTTGTCCTCCAAAAGATAAGAGAACCTTGACTTATACCTATTTCCTCTCAACAGATTTTCCACCCACAGTCCTTCATGGTAGAGCCTTTTTAGGTCTGGCATTAGCCACAACCTTTTGATTTACTAGAATTTTAGTTATAATATATTTACTTGAAGGGGCTTCACCCAGCCCTACTTATGCACAGGTTGGTTATTGTGTCATTCATATTTTCCTCTGCCAATATCAGCATACAGCATGGGGCAATGGGTCAGCCAACTTCATCGACTGGCCAACTTCATCGACTGGCCAACTTTAATGTGACTGACGGCATTCTGCCCTTTCACAAGGAGCACAACCACTCGCACAGTGGTTTCCTTCAGTGCAGGGACCAAAATGGTTATGTGTTTTTTGTGACTGATTGTTTGATGGGGAACTGGCAGCTTCCCTCAACAATATCATTTTGAGAGAATCATGACAAAACGAGCATTGACAAAGCCAACAAGCCTTAAGGTACATTACACTATAGTGTTCATCCCATAATTCCTCTTGCGATGTCATTAGTTTAAATGCTGAGGCATTCAAACAACTTGTTGACCAATTCTGAATTATTTGCAACTGCGTCACTCGTTTAATCAAGTCTCAAAATAATTCTGTGTAGAAAAAGATAAGTCTCCAATACCACTGTACAAAGAAGGAAGAACAGTTTCTATAAACCTGCAGATCTCACACTTTATGAAAAAGTAAAAAAATGCAAATGAGAAGCTACTCAAAAAATTCTGCATTACACACCACGGTTGTCTGGCCTAACAAATCGTACGTCACCTGCTGTGAAACCTCAGCCCGAGCAGCCCCCATCTACCTCAATAGCTTCCCATTGTCCATTGCTTCAAACTCAAGTCGTCAGGAGCATAACAATGACGCAGACTGGGTGTGAAAAATAAAGCTCTCTAGCAGCATCCCATGGAAAACAACAGGTGAAAATATTACTTCACCTCAACCGCAGAGAGCAGTTTCCAAGAGTAAACAAGGTGAGGCTACCGCGAGACAGGCAGGGAAGTTAATCGCTCGCATATCCGTCGCTGGCAAACAAGTCATTCATTAGGCGTCCAGGTTCGAATCTTCGGAGTGCGAATTAACGTTTAGACCCAAAATGAGCAGTAAATGGAAAATTACAGTTTAGAAAAAAAATCTTTTGAGGGAAACAGTAAGTGCGAGGAGGATCCTGTCTTTTTTTCCCCATCTTGTGCGAGAGAGCTGGCACCAACCCTGTATGCTTTGGGAACTCTTGTTTCTTCTAGATGTGCACCAAAATAGCTTTCAGCTAACTAGTGGTCGTACCTCATGCGACCATTTCAACCCCAGAGGGCTCACTTTCTGGTACATGGGCACTTCAAATAGGCAGAACCAGACTGTGAGCCAAGAGCGGAACAGGGAAATGTTCAATACTAGTTTACTTGTAGTGAAATTTATATTTTAAAAAACTGTGAAATTCACTAAAAGCAAAGGTTACAGGGAAGTTATAGTTAGAAAATGGCATTAAAAAAAACATAGAAATTCACTGGGAAAAACCCCCCAAATATTACAGGGACGTTATAGTTAGGAAAATTTAATTTAAAAAAAAACCTTAGAAATTCACTGAAAAAAACAAAAGATACAGTAACGTTCTAGTTAGGTTCAGATTTTACACACACAAAACCATAGAAATTCAGCAGTTATAGTTACACCCACAATACACTGTTTATGACCTCACATATTACATCACTCATGACATGGTCAGTGACATCACTCATGACATCTGAAGTGACATCACTGATGACATCATCCAACAGAGTAAACTTCAATTTACTTCATTAAAAAAATGTTTTTTTAAATTAAATAAGAAAAGTAGACAGGTGAGAGATGTACAGCAGAGAGCTCACTGGGTACACTCACTTAATGACCCAGGAGAGAGTTCTCAGCGAATGGTCCCGTCTCTTCTAAACCACTGCTCTAAACACTAATGACCAAAGTATACAGGCTAGTCTATCACAAACCACAACACTATTCGTCAACCTGGAAAGAGATTTTAGTGCAGACGTCAGTTTTGCACAAACCACTACAACACACACCCAGTACAGAGGCCTTAGCAGACAGGCCATTGAGTCACAAACCACTAGTAAAATTATACTTCATCCCGGTAGAAGGTGTCAGCAGAGAGGTCAGTCTGTTGCAAACCAGTGCTACACTGAGCCATCACCCTAGAAGGAGGTCTTAGTGAACAGATGAATTTATTACAATTCACTATTACACTACAAAGGATAATAACACTCATTCATCACAAAGGAGAGAGGACAAAGCAAAGAGGTCAGTATGTCATAAAACACAACTATACACAGCCAACACATATGGCGTGGAGTCTCAAGGAATAGGGGACATGTCAGTATGGACTCTAGTTCACTCATAAATAGCACACCCACTTTAAAAATGGGATTATACTTCAGATGGTATATGTTGGAAATACTAACACTCATTAATGTTGCAGAAAAAATAGTAATTTAACTTAGGCAGTAGCTCAGTGAGTATCTTTCAATTTCAGAAGCTTTTACAGAGCACTCATACTCACTGGATGATATAAACAGTGATGTCCTTTGAGATGTCACTGATCATGTAATGAGTGATGTAATATGTGAGGTCAAAAGCAGTGCATTGCGGGGCGTGTAAATTCTAGTTAGCTCAGGTTACTAGAACTGCTGAGTTTCTATTTTTCTTATGTTTGTAAAATCTGAACCTACTTATAACGCCCCTGTAACCTACAATTCTTATATATATATATATATATACACACACACACACACACACACAAACGCACATATGTATATACATTGATATTGTTTTTTGCTAGCAGAGAATCCTTGTACTCGTACAAGCACAAACAGAAGATCCACTTGGGCTTCTGGTGGTCGCGGTTGCTGCCCATGGCGGCTGGAGGTGGTGGCCATGGTGAGGAGGGCAGGACAGAGTCCGAGGCCTACTTCACTGCACCTTTTATCTGAGATAGCCGGAGGCCACTACCAACAGCCACTGCGAGCACTCCCTGTGGCGTAAGGTTCCTGCAAAGGAAGGTGGCCTCCCAGACCCAATGAAGGGCCATCGTCTGCTAGTTCACCATCTTACCCTGCAGTCCGACCCTGCTGTGCACTCCATAATGTCGGCTCTTCCCATTTTGGGGCGAGCCTTTGAGCATATTCAAAACCTACTGAGTAGTGCACAGGCTGTGCAGCCAAATCACCAAAGTGCTTTCCTTGGAGTATGAAGCACTATATAAGTAGCACTATATTAAACAAGTGCTCTGAGGTGCAATTAATGTTTAGCTCAGGAACACAACACTACATATCAGGGCAGAAAGCCATCAACAGCACCACTGCTGGTACTTCATTGCATAAAACAGAGGTAGAAAGTCGCCAAAAAAGGTTCCATCGCTTGTCTTTGAGTAAATAGTTTATTTCTGATATTCCCGAGACTTGCACAGTGCACCTTACAGAAAAAAGAGAAGTGTAACTTTTAGTCTTAAAAATGAAAGGGAATGTGCTCCACGTTGATTCGATTAAAAGTATCCCTCGTTAGAATGGTTTACGTGTGAGGTACCAGTGCACCCGCAAACAATGAATGAACATGTGGCGGGCCTTGCAATGAAACATACATTCACCAATAATGATGGACCGGACACAGTTCAACACACTTCGTTCAGTAGAGAGCTAGGCCAACATACAGAGGGTATTAGATGGCGAGTCATGGTAAGGCGACTGATAGTTTCGTAAGGTGATCAGAGGTTTCATCTGATCAATCCGCTAGGGCCAGGTCAGTACCAAGTACTCCAGACAGCAGGAGGCAGACGAATCAGGTGGGGTGAAGTAGGTTCAGAGTTACCCTAGATTACATGAAAGCCACATGACCTTCAGTATTAAGCATCTGATGTCACCCAATAAAATAAATATCAATCAATTACATACCTACTGAGTATCCCAATTTGCAAAGGGATAGTTCCTTTTTTGAAAAATAAATTAGCAGTTTTGTGTCATGATGTTTTTTTGTCAACCTAAAATGTCACTCTGCACAACAGGTGGGACGGAGGCCTTTCATTTCAGAACACAAATAAAACTCTTTATATTTCTAAAGTTGGGGATGTGCAAATGTACAGCAGGGGTTTGTCAGATTGTCTCTAAAGGAGAGGTCTTCAAACTTTGTAACGATGAACCCACGTAAGAAAACAATTTTCCCATCAGTCCGCGAGACCCTCATCAAACTGAGATATGAGGGAGAGGAAGAAATAAAAAGTTGGGGAGAGGGAACTGTGTTGACGGATGTAGTAGAGTAGGATCTGCACTTATGTTGCCCCCACTTTTTTTCTGATGTTAACACTGGTTTCTGGCTATAGTCTGGCTGGGTCGCTGCTAATCAGGGCCCCAGTCTCTCTGTTCTCTCTAAACAACTTGGAGTGCATATTAGATGCACTAGTGATTGGATACTGTGGTACCTTATGAGCCCCTAGTATATGGTACCTTAGGTACCAAGGGCATAGGTACTTCACAGGCCTACCAGGGGCGGACGCATGTATTATGCCACCCCTGGGAAGCAGACTAAATCTGACACCACAGGCCTGCTACTGCAGCCTGGGTGAGGTAGTGTTAGCACTCCTCACTGAGGTATAGGTTCCTATATCTCACCATACACACACATACATATAAACCTATCTATCACTTCTAAGGCAGGCCCTATCAATCCTGAGGGCAGGGTGCTTGGTTTACAATGTGAGGGGGTGCCTCTGCATGAGCAGGACCCCTCTGCAGCTGGCAGAGTCTATTCTCTGTGGCTGTTTGTGGATGACGTTAAACAATATACTATTAAGTGCATTATAACCTTCCGGTAAATGCTAACTTTGGAATGACTGCATCAAAACAGGTCGTGTTTGGTGTCAAACAACTTGGAATCATACCTCCACACCAGTAACTGGTGTGGGAATATGATCCCACCCTTCTAGAGGGGACGACATGTACCTACTGTGGAAACACGGTAGAAATCTGAAAGAGCCCTGGCATCACAAAATGGATGCCACGAGCACTGACACTGGGCTGCCCTCCTGCTGCTGACTGAAACTCGCAGTGGAGGAGGCCCAACAATAGGCATCCTGTCACAGGGAGGTGTCACCACCTTCCAGACAGGATTTAGTATAGTGGGGCTGGGTGGGTGCACTCCTAGAGTGCTTTGAAGTCCTGCACTGGGGGAGCAGTAGGCTTCTCTGTGCATATGCCAGCTCAAACTGGTTTAGGGGCTACCTGCCCCTGCTCTGGCGTGAAACTGGACAAAGGGAAGTGGGTGTAACCACCCACTCCCGTGTAACCACCCACTCCCCTGACCTTCCCAGAGGAGTGGTCATAGAGCTAGTCCCTCCCTTCCTTTTAGTATAAGTTAGGGAACCCTTGCCATTGCAAGCTAGATACCCCTGGACGACGCTTTACAAGAAGAATCCTGGCCCTTCGACGATCCACTACCTTTGGAAGACGGAAGAATCTCCCTTGGAGTCAAAAACTTGAATCAACGGTCGCAAACTTTCCCGCTGGAGTCCGAAGTCCCTGCAGCCCTGGAAGTTGATTTCCTGACATCTCGACGGCCATTGTGAGTCCCCAGCAAAGCTGTGGCGAGTGGACCCCATGAGTGGCGAGGAACAGCAATACCTGGGTACCGTGCACTATTGTCGAGTGCAACCCCTTCACGACGTTCTATGAACTTGTGCTTTGGACCATTTGTGGCCCAAGCCTCCAGCAGGTTGTGCACCGAAAATCAGAGGCCTACCCCGTCCCGAGTGACCGTGGGCTCCTGCAAAGCATTTCCTCATGAGGAGTCTTCACGATCCCTTGCCCGTTGGCTTGTGGGTCCCCTGAAGACTTTCTTATTGAACCAAAGGGCTCCCTGGTTGCTCCAGGCCAGCCCCCACTCACCCTCGCTGGGTGAGTCCCTCAGACCTTTCTAGTCTGCACCATTGACTTTATTCACTTTTCACAAGACTTGCTGTTGCAAAGGCTTGTTGGCTCCAATCCGGTAGCCGACACCTCAGTCAGCTGCAGACGTCATGGGACACTCCGAATCCAGCTGCTGGTCATCGTCGATCTCTCCTGGACCTCGTGGGCGAAGAGTCAAAACACCCTTGATCACCTGAAATCACCCGACATTCGTGGGCATCCATCTTCCTGGCCCCGGGTCACTGGCAAGTGACTGTGAACATTGTCCCTTCTGCTTTCAGGTCATCTTCATCTTGAATCCAGCCTTGGATTCCACCGGACACTTCTCCAGTCTTCGCAAACAGCAAATCTTCTTTGGCTTTCATAGAAAACAGCGACGCGACCCGACACCAAAAGACACCTATGCACCCGGCTTCCCTGGGTGAGGTAACTCGTGCACTCCGGTGCCCTAGTGTGTGTTGGCCCTCGAATTACTTACCTTGTAAGTGACTTGCTTGTAGACTTCCTCAAAGTACCCTTAAACTTTAAAAATCCAACCGCGACTTGCTCCATTGAAATCAATAGGGAACCCGCGGCTGTGTTCTCTCACTGCACGCGTCTCCCGTGGGTCTTTTACTTACCTGCCTTGGGTGGATTAGTGAAGCCCCAGCGATTCTACAGGCCCTAGGCCTTGTCCCCTTGCAAGTCGACTTTCCTAAACCTCTTTTTTAGTATATGGTCTGGTACGCCCCTAGGGCCCCAGCCATATTTGTGCTTAACTTATTGTGGAACGTTGATATTTGAATGTGTTCCTGACTTCTAATCTCATAAAGAGATTAGTAGAGTGTGTCTAGAAATAAATAAATATTTTTTAAATATATATACCTGTGTGGTGTCCTTTCATTTGGTAATTTAAGAGATTATAAGGTAAAACAAGCTGCTTTACATTCCTCTGAGACTTAGCCTGAAGGCTGCTCTCCACAGCTACCCCTAGGATAGCTTTCTTTAAAAGGTTGTCTTAAACCTATCTACCATAAGAGTCGAATTGGGCTGGTGCAAGGTGGCCACTATAACTAGTGACCAGCATATGCCAGGCCAACTTCTCACAACGGAGAAGTTTATTAAATTGTTTGCACACTAGGAATTGTACTTGGGCATCTGGGGTACAGGCTGCACCCTTCCTCTGGCCTCACTCGACTTACTTTCTATAACTTCTCTTCTTATTGCCCATTTTTTCTCATTGATGCATTTCATAGACACCTCTCTTTTCATAGTCTCATCTGGCAAAAAGGCACATCTATCCTGTTACTGCCCACGTCACCACATAAATATCCAATAATTGTCCCTGTCTCCCAATACTATCCACTTCTGTCACTGCCTAACTCTTCCATGCGGTTTCTCATTCTCCTGTAACTTCCCCACTCCCATAACTGTCCACCTTGCTTGCCTCTTTTTCACCTCTCATGTCATAGCTCCCTTTCTTTTTCCTTTTTACTGTTCACCTGCCACTTGTTCGCTATTCTCAAACTCATTCCATTGTTGCACTTACTCTTTCCTACCACTCCCTGTAATTCTTATATATCTTCCTTTAGCTGCTTGTCACTGGCCATCTCCATGTCACTGTCCATCTCACTGCCCCTCTCCTATAAGTGTGCTTTGCTGGGGTCATTACCTCCTTGGTTAAAGCGACACGTGCAAGCTAAGAAGAAGTGGTGTAAGAGGTTATGTATACTAGTCCTGCATGAGCAATTACATGAAAGATGTAGGACAAAGTCCCATTTTGCATGGTCACTCACATTGTTTTGCTAGATTGTCTTGCTAGCTTTTGGACTCTGCACACTGTGACACTGCTGTCAAGTGCCCAGGGCATGTGCTCTAACCCCTAAAACATGTTGAAATTGGTTGCACTCCAAATTGACACATTTAACTTACCTACAAGTCCCTAGTGTACTGCACAAAGTGTACCCAGAGCATGTAAGTGAAATGTCACTAGTGGACTGCAGCACATTGTATGCTACCTCAAATGTGACAATACAAAACATGACTGCAGGCCTGCTACCAGTAACCTGATTGTTTGTGTAAGTTTAAACTGCAAATTCCACCTGTCAAAATAAAACCTTTTGACAAGTTTAAATCCCCCCCCCCTTATTAATCAACCCTTAGTAAACCTTAATGCCTAATAAGGCAGGAGCCATGGTATGTAAAAGAAGGACATTTAAAAAAGTTAATGTAAAACATGTCCTTACTTTGACAATGGCTCAACAGCTATTTTCGCTGTAGCAGGGTTAGCTGTTCCATAGGAAAGTGTTGGAAGTAAATATTAAAATTGAATATTGTGATCTCTGCAGAGGAACCAGTCAAAAATGTAATTATTGTACTTTTAAACTATTTAGTGCAGTGGGGAGGTTTGGGGTTTTTATGGCACACTGCATGGAGTCCTATATAAACATGGCCGAAACACAGATGTAAGTTTACCTCTTTCTTTTTTGTTCTTTTGAAAATGCCAATAAAGAAATTTAAGTCAAACTATTTAGTACAAATCCAGTTCATTGGCAAAGTCTGAATTGTACTAGATATTTTACAATAGGCACTTTTTAAAAGTCATCCTTTACCTCCGTAAAGCTATTAGAAGCCCATTTGCATGAGCTTCCATCATCCAGGCACTGAATACCTCCAGGATGGGGTGTGAACTAGCTGCCAGGGCTGTGACAAAGGCCTTGGGTGTGGTAAGGTGTTCTGTTCCTCTGACAGGATTACCATCTGAGCAGTGCCCAAGAACTTAATAATGTCTCAAGAGGCCTACCCAGTCAAATGCAGATGTAGATAAAACCTGGCCCCTCTTTTGTCCTGTTAGCCAGCCAGGCACCAGTCCCAGACCGGTTTTGAGTGACCATAGAGGAGGGGCTTCCCATTTCCCTTGCACACCTCTAGGGTGCGTACACAAGCTCTGCACGAGGGAAAAAAGGTTCAGCCATCGTGGTTTTAGGTTGAGGGGCACTGTGGGACTGTTTGCAGTAGGGCACATAGGAACTGCTTTGAAAATAGATAGGGTTACCCCTGAGAACTTTTCCCTATTGGTTAGGGAGCGGCCAGGAGTCACCCGAGACCTGTGAGGAGAACCCTAAGGGCTGGACCTGCTTTCACTTGAGCGCAGGACTAATTAGACTCCAGTGGTCGGTTAGGGGACCTCTCGTTAAACTAAAGGGTCACAAAAGCTGAAAGAAACCCACTTTCCTGGAAAAGCCCAGCAGACTAATTTCAAGTAGGCCTGCCCTGGACCTTATTGGTGGCTTCTGCTCAAGTAAGTCTTGCCCGTCAAGTCCTGTTCCTGATGTCCTGGAATCCTTAGCTTGTGTCAGAGTGTACTCCTCCAGCCCAAAACTAAAAAGCTGCAACTTAGAATCTTTTTGCCTGGAGAGCTGTTGTGGGGTCAGGACCAACCTCCAAATCCATTCCACCGAAGGCGCATAAACAGTTGGCCTGCCTTTGCCGCAGCTCCCACTATGTTTTTCTGCCTAGCAGCAAATCTGATTCAGCAGGCCCGACGCTGACCGGCATCCAACAACGCTGAACCCTCTTTGGCTACAGCCTTGCCCTGCTGAGAAAATCTGACATTCAAAAATGAGTCTAAGTCCAAAGGTAGAAATCTTCACAGGAACAGACGCCAAGCAGCATCCAATTGACATATATGGCTTCCTGGATGTGAACTCCGGACTTTCCCACTCTGAGCTTTTCCCGCCTTCGTGGACAGCTTCACAAGGACACTATCCCTCGTGAACCTACTGCAGATGAGCCAGTCTTCGAACGCAGCCTCGAGCCTTGCCCTCCTGAGGAATCTACCTTCTTAAAAACTTTTCAAGTCTGGAGGTAACTATTTGACTGGGGCCAACCTGGTGCTCATATTCGACCCTGGCTCCATCGTGGTCAGCCTCAAATCTCACCCTTATCCCAGTCTAGCGCGATCAATTGCCCACAGGTGACACTTTGTGCTTTTTTGTGCTATTTTCATTTAAAAATGTAAAAATGTATATCTCCAAATTTCCTTGTTAGATTATTTTAATTTGTGTCATTTTATTAATTAAAATGTTATATCTTTTTTTTTTTTTTTTAAATATAAATTGTAGTGGTATTTTGTGTTGTTTTTTTTGACTTCTTGAACGCTTTAGTACTTGTAAATGCCCTTCACATTTTCTTAAATTTTCTCTGAGCCTTAGCCACCAGGGGTTGAGCTCAGGCTTAAATTACTGAAACCTTTAGTTGACCTAACAAGAATAGTGACATTATTATTTGTGTTGGACTACCATCCACCCAACTAATAACACACTTTCTCACACACTCATTTCCTAGGTGCTGTGTACAACTAAATGGTACTCATTTCAGCAAACACAAAAGCATGAAGGGTTGAAATGATGCTGCACTGTCTCAAGCCTATGACCTGCAGTCTGCCATCACATCTCCGCAGCAGGTGCCGCGGCAAGTGAGCTATCCTACCAAAAAGTTGCCAAAGCTACCTTTTTTTGACAGTCGCACTCAGAATATTCCAACTGTCATGCTTTTCCTGTTTCCTATAAATAAAAGTTACAATTCAGCGACGGATGCAAAAAAAATATTAATGCCACATATATTTTTGGGGTTCTCATACATGGACGAGGAACCCGGTGCATAATCAGGAGTATTTCACTCAGACACGAAAATCCATGGAGGGGAGGGGTCATAATTGAGTCCGAGGGAGTCGCAGTTAACGGTAACGTGCTTCACAACATCCAAAACACATAGGATGTTCCTGTCTCATGAAAGTGTTGTGTCAGGAAGCATGTGTCTCGAATCTGACCATCCGGGGGATCTTGTGGGAAACAAGTAACTTTAAATTCTCAATCTATGGCACAAAGCAAAACCGGGCAGCTGTCCTAGGCCCTGTGTGCAGCTAGCCGCTAAACTAGCTAATTGTGTCAACCTGCTTAATGCCTCTTGAAATAGCAGGTTTTAGAGGAACCCTTTAGCTACACCCACGTCTCCTATTCTTCTAAATCCACTTGGAAATATTTGTTTCTTTTTTAATCTGATCTCGTGATTCAACACGTCTGACCCTAAATGACGTTTTCAAATGTATCTGTAAAACCTTGAGCGCGTGAAATGTCGTAGATGTTTATGAGCAGGCATAACTCATGGAAATGTATTCCTCTTCTAATGCGATGCTGAGGATGTCATTTTAGCATCATTCTTGGAATATCCTTTTCTAACCGCTGCCTCTTATTGGAATCCCTGTAGTATCTTCTTCCTGGAGGTAAGCGCACGATATGCTATGTAAATCATGATAAATGCAAAAAGAACGCTTGATGGACAGAATGCAGAACAATGTCATACATTCACCCCAGTACAGCGATCTGGGCCTAAATCCATCGTTTTTTTGCTCACCATGCCATTCCAGCTTGGACCCAGCCATATGCAAATCAGTCTTGACCATGTGCCCAATGGGAACAGTCCAGCCCGAACTGCCAGGCCAGGTCCTCCCTGGACTGGAAACAAGCATCCTAGGACCGGTTTCGGGGTTTCACCCCTCTTCAGCCAGGATAGCTTGATTCCAGTGGCATGGAGAGCACGGGACTCACGTCTGAGCATACCCGTCCCACTAGGGGTGACAAATGCAAAAAGAACTATTGATGGACAGAATGAAGAACAATGTCATACATTCACCCCAGTACAGCGATCTGGGCCTAAATCCATAGTTTTTTTGCTCACCATGCCATTCCAACTTGGACCCAGCCATATGCAAATCAGTCTTGACCATGTGCCCAATGGGAACAGTCCAGCCCGAACTGCCAGGCCAGGTCCTCCCTGGACTGGAAACAAGCATCCTAGGACCGGTTTCGGGGTTTCACCCCTCTTCAGCCAAGATAGCTTGATTCCAGTGGCATGGAGAGCACGGGACTCACGTCTGAGCATACCCGTCCCACTAGGGGTGACAAATGCAAAAAGAACTATTGATGGACAGAATGAAGAACAATGTCATACATTCACCCCAGTACAGCGATCTGGGCCTAAATCCATATTTTTTTTGCTCACCATGCCATTCCAGCTTGGACCCAGCCATATGCAAATCAGTCTTCACCATGTGCCCAATGGGAACAGTCCAGCCCGAACTGCCAGGCCAGGGGACTTGTTTGTGTATTACAAAAAATGAAGAGGATTAAATGACGCACAACATCTACATGTACATCATGACCTGTAGGCGTCGAAGGGCCATAGGGGGAAACCAGTTGACACCTTACGTAGTTCGGCGCGGGTTTTCTACCATTAACCAGCCTCCGCGGCAGAGATGCCAAGGGGTGTGCACTATGAGTGACACATACAACCCTTGCCTTTTGGCCGATAGGGCTTTGCATATAGGACTTGTAGTGCCACCTTTCACATTGTAAGTGGGGGCTCAAAAATCCCAACAGGCAACACAAAAGGGCTGGGTGAAGTCTTCACGCGTGAATTGGGGCAATCGCGCAATAAACAGACCACCCTGATGTCTTTAAGCGTAAAAGGCCATTTATTAGGACCAGGCTGCATAACAATAAACAATAACCAAAACAACATCACATCAATAACAAACCCCCACATCACTCTTCATCCATTCACTCCTTTCACCCACTCCAAACTCACATTTCCTACCACTCCATGCCCCTTCCGTTCCTCATCCATTTCCACAAATCTAGCATCCTCCCCGATATCATCTGGCATTCCACTCATGCCTCCATCTCCCCCACCTCGTTCACTCTGCCCCCCCCCCGAGGGATGGGTGCGCCCGCTTATGACTCCCCCCACCCCTCCAAAGTACCGCCAACCCCGCAGCCCGTCCTAAACTGGCACGCTTCGACAACCCTATCCCCAACCCTAAAACTGCAGGATGGGTGGGTGGCCTTCGCAAAAACCCCTCCCGATGGTGCCGTACGCAGGAAGAGGATGTCGCCTTTCTCCCCTGCGCTCTTATACCCATCTTCACACTCCACCCCCTGACCCTGCCTGGTCCTCCCCTGCACGAAATTCCCCGGGGGAAAAATAGTCTTCGACTCTGCTTCCCCTGGCGCCCAGTATTTAGCAGCTATGTTGGGTGACCGCGCTTCCCGGATTTGCTGGGACATCTTGGTTTTTCACCAGCTGACCAGCAAATAAATGTGGCTCATGTCCCGGTTTATAGAAAAGGCCAACTGAAAACAATGAGAGGCACTTTTGGGAATTCCAAAGTAGCACTAGTTGGCATCAGTTATAAGTAAGCAATTTAATTAACTGATATGATGCGGATTTAAAGATGACATTTTATGTATTTTCCTAGTGACTCTTCAGCATTGATGAGGGCGGTCATTCTTTACCACTTCGTTGACGTAAAAGTGTAGTCCTTCCTCTATTTTTGCGAAATGTACCGGTTTATGGGTCGCAAGATCTGGTCACACTTATGGGAATAAATACATGTTAGTCTCCAGATAAAACACCAGTCATTAATAAGATTGAAAATCAGTTCAGGGGTGTGCCTGGACTACGGGAGAAGCAAGCCCGCGTGCGGTCTGTAATGGAGGCCACACTAAGCATTGGCTCCATCTCCGCGTCCTCGAAGGGCTCTCTCTCGTGGCGCATTATTCAGAAACGCTGCATCCTGGCGGCGGCCGCAGCCGTCTTCGCTTGGCAGGTACAGCGTGTCTGTGCACAGACGGCACCAGACAAACAGGAGGAGGATGGGAGGGGGGGAATGTGAGAGGAGAGGGATTTGGGGGGAGGGTGGAAGGTGGAGAAGAGGGAGGGAGGAGGACGACAAGGAGGTGGGGAGGGAGGGGAAGACGGGGACAAGGAGGTGGGGAGGGAGGGGAAGACGGTGGTGAAGATGAGTAGAAGGGTGTAAAGGGGCGGGGTGAGGAGGGGAGAGAGAAGCGAGGGCGGCGGGGAGGAGGGACGAGGAACACTCGGATTAGCGCCGAGGTCTGAGAGGTAGGAGCCGGGCCAGCCGCAGACAGCAGTTCTGAGCTCCTTAGCGCAGTAAATGAGGGCTGCCGCGCTCCCCGCGGGCCCCGCCGTGATAGATTCTGCTAATGACAGGGCTTTGTGACTCTTCACTGGCGGGTAATGGCGGCCTGAATGGGGAGGGGAAGGAGCTGGCTGTGCAAATAACTGACTCGAGATGTGCGAGGCCGCCTCCCTCCCTTCGCCCCTGCCTCTCTGCCTCCCCTTCAACCGGATCATGTTGGCACTGGCCTGTCTCGTGCTCTGCTCCACGGTAACCCCGTCTCCGCGGCTCACGAGCGCGGCTCGTGCACGCTTCATTTGCATGGCAAGTCACCCGGCATGGGTAGAGTTGATGCACGTACCGCAAACGTGTAAGGTGATTAAACTGTCAAATTGGACCATGGTTCCAAACTGGCATTACTGTTTTAAGTAATGGGGCCTTTAGTCTGCACGGTTCTTCCCTCTGGCGTTCTAGGCATTGCTGCCTCTCCCGGGGCCTGGCCACGGACAGATTTAGTCCACCACAGTTGACATTTCCGCTGCAGGTACTGGTTCAACAGCGTGGCGTGTGGGTATGGGCAACACTTGTAAGTGCACTTCCGGCATTTCAAACATTTAGGCTGAGGAAGAAGCGACTACCCCCATTAAAACGCGGAGGGCTTTGCTTCAAGCCCTCTATTTCACTACCATGTCCTGGCGACTGGAAGCTCATTCAGGGCTCGAGCTCTTGCGAGGTCATTGCCAGCCGATAGCAGCTTTAGGGTCCAACTCTAAACCCCTTCTCGCTAGCACTGCTCCCCCGCCCCTAGCTGAGTCGAATCTCACTTTTAAAACTGTTGGGGAGAGTGGGGAGAGAAGGTGCAGGTGGAGCGAGGGGTTCGTTGAAAATGTAATTGCTATATTTCCGTGGCAGTCTTTTGTAGCACCACGCCACCTTTTCCTTTTGAAGCGCTACAAAAAATATAGAATCGAACGACAGTTGCAGTAAATGGTACTGGATCGGGCACTCTTCGGTCACCTACATTGGTGAGGTAGAGATGCCTGGTCACCTTTTCCAACATTTTTCTAAATTGATGGTGAATGGAAATGGAGAGAAAGGCCGATAGAGCACTGCAGCCTCGGTCCCCGCCCCGCCCCCTCGGTCCCCTACCCGGCCCCGCCCCCTCGGTCCCCTACCCGGCCCCGCCCCCTCGGTCCCCGCCCCGCCCCACAAGCGTTCCCTGCACGTTTGAGGCTTTGGAAGCATTACCGGTCGTTGAGATTAATTGAGGCATTCCATTAATCCTTTTATCCAACTCGCAGCACTTAACCCATAAAGCCATATTATCAGTTAGATATATATTGTTTACTTATTACTTCTGTATTTGGAGAGGGTTTATGATCTGATCACACACTCTGTACCCCAAGCCACTTAGCGTCCCTTGCACCATATATTCCCACTTAGCTAGCGGGCTCGTTTCCCTGTTGTGTTCATCTATTTCAACGGGTGTATTTGTGTTCCATCCACTCCATGTGAACATGTCTAGCTTGGTTGGTTAACAAACCAGGCAGCGTTGGAGGATGTAGGATTTATTTCCCATTCATCTTGTCTTCTGGAAATCAGCGCTGTGCAATTGTTGTAAAGTTAACTTTTAGAAACTATGTGAAGTTTATATAAAACCGTTTTACGTTCAAGAGGTGGGGGGGAGGAGAGCAGCAATCCCTAATTTTTATGTGACAACAATATTTGAAGTCAAAATTCACATGCTGAAACTTTTCACAGGAACTTTCGCTCTCATGTGAAATATGTACAAAGACAACAAACTTCCCAAGTTATTGTAGTTTGTTTCCGCCACAAAAAGGAATCTGTGAAATTGTAATTTTTCACACCCATACTAAAAACAAAAACACACTTATTAGAATGGCCTCCATATTTTCCCCCTACATCGGTAAGCCCTTGTCTAAGAGTTGAAGCTCACAAGCCTCTGACAAAATTAACCTCTTTTTAATACTTCATATACCCACAAAAATGTTAGATTCTGTTCACACGAATAACAGCAACACAAGCCTACACAGAAGGGAAAAGCCTGTCTTTAAGGTAAGCACCACAAGAGAATGTAAGGCCACACATGGGTGCCTTTTGTTCTAAGGTGATGTGTTTAACAGAAACCAGAACAAACACAGGGAAACCAAAACTTGTGTTTCGTACGGGAGAAGCGAGAACATTTATTAAGGGGAAAGGATACGTTCTCCCAACAATGTCAAACACCTATAGACAAGGGTATCCTCACCCGCTATCTAATGTTAGGACTATTGGACCGGTCACAGTCTGCCCAGAAACAGGAGTATTTCTTTTTTACGATCTTCATCAACTCTAGTAGGGGCATGCTTCTTTTTCATCGTCTCTCATCCTGGTCCCTAAAACACCAGGATGGGCTCGACCATTTTCCAGGGAATACTTTGGATAATAGTCAGCAGCCGGGGTCTGTAAAGAATAAAAATATAATGTAAGCAACCCAGGTATCCCCTTTACTGGTGGTTGCTCAGGTATGGTTAAAAAAACTATGTGGTTGGTAACAATGGGGATAAATGACAACCCTATTCACCTGCTGACAGGTTTCAGCCCTTGGATTGTGGCTACTAAGGGTCCTTGCGTTTTCATCAGGACAAAACGAGTGCCCTGGATCTTCCGTACCCCTGACTATGTCAATGTCTGTGGGTGTAAACAAAACATTTAATATATAAAACATGCACTCAACAGGTACATTATGCTGCTATCCAAGATTGAGTTTAATCAGAATAATTAGAATTAAAAGTGATTCTATTCTGGAAGTAGAATACTGTGAAATATTACTAGGTCCACTAGAAGGGGCAGTGCCTCATACATCCCCATTCTCCCCGTCACACCACTTACTTCTGCGCTCTCTGACAGTATTTGACACTTTTGCCAGTTTTCTATCAACATCTTTCTGAAATCCTCCACCTGCATATATTACACTTTAACACAGTTACAATTGGCGCATATTCGACCATCGCTGTGTGTGGGCTACAGAGGCCAAGGACTGCATGTGCCGGGGGTTTTCACACCTTCATGATCCACTCTAAGGCACTGTGAGAAACTCCCAATGTCTTCAGCCCCAAATTCAAAAGCTCAGAATCGGGCATCATCAGAAAAAGCCACCCACGATCTGAACTCACTCGGGCACCTGGAGGCGATTCATTTTACAGTATGTACTATACAAGAGTCATGTTGCATAAAAAAAAAAAATACAGCAACTCATCTTGAAAAAAAAAGTAAATACTCTTATGGAATGCAAGGTGAAGTAAAACACGTGAAATGTAAACCGGTATTGCTTTGCTGATATGGACTACCTTAAGGGTTTTTACAGTCGTTGTTGAGAGATGAACAGTCTTTAGTTAGTAAAGTTAATGACATGGATATAGAGACATGTTACAAAACTAGCTTTCAATTTCTGTCTGCTCTGAGCCTTAAAACCCTTTGTGGAACCCCTGTTGCCGGCAACCTTGTGCCAGCCACGGTGGGTGCCAAGTCTTGCCATGCTCTAGAACTAGTTTTAGGAACCCAGTCTTATTAACTTCCTTCTAAGGGATAGCCATGTTATTGATCTTGAAAGGGTAATGGGCTGATGCAGACCGGTAGCCTAAGCTGAGAGGCTGGCGTTGCACAAAGACCTCCAGTGCAGGTGGTCATCCTTGTGGCGCGCCTTGCAAATGCCAGGTAATCAATACTGAGAAAGTATCTAGGCATTTCCAAAAATAATGTGGATTTACTGCACTTAGAGGAACAACACCTTTACTGCATGCCATTGGTAGTTTGGTGTATCCTTCCACCTACTCTAGACAAATTCTTTCCAACAGACATGAAGTAGGGGTTTGACTCCACCCAGAGGAGTACTGCCCTCTCACCTCACACTAATGGATGTTTGGTGAATCCTTCTTCGCCTGAGGAAGTGCTTTCACTGGAACGAAAGAGGAAGTGTTTTACATCAGAAATTATACTCAACAATCACACTGTTTGCCACATTGTATTCTTTACTTCTTCTATGCACATTCTACTGAAAGCAATCTTTTTTGCTTATTTTTTCAATGCATTAGCAAAGCCCAAAGGACTGGCTTTAATATCCTAAACAGCATTTGTGCATGCAACACACGTAAACATCATGTGTGAATGCCCGTGTGTACACGATCAGCACATTTAGGCCAGACCTATTAGCTTTGACAATACCTTTTAGTAATATTGTCATGTAAGGGCAAACAATACATGTTATTTTAACTAGGACACAATTCCCTCTGGCCACACAATGTGAACAATGTATCTAGTACTCCACTGCTCGGAGAAACCATGCAATTGGCAGGCACAGTGTGAGCTTAATACCTGAGAAAAGAGTTTCTGTACACATAACCAGCAGAGCCAGGCAGACATCTGATGCCCTGGGGCAGGCAATCTGAAGCAATGCTACCCTTTGGCCATCACATTACTGCAACCTGTGCTGTCATTATTGGGGAGAAGTGAGAAGGGGCCTCCCTACTGCTTCTGACTGCAAAAAAACACAGTGACTGCAAGAGAACCACCACCACCACCGCTCTTGAAGCTGCTGCCAGGATGGCGCCATGGGGATTAGGACCACCTCTCTCTTTGGGGGCCGATAGGCTGCAGAGTGACTATAGGATCAACTGGTCCTTGTATTGTAATACGCGAGAGACAAATATGAGGAAGAGAAGCAGAAAAACACATTTGGTGGATCTCACTGTAAAAGATCATTTCAAGGTCACGCCAAGGACAAAGATGTTTTACACCACATTCGCGCTAGGCAGGCACAATTCAAAAACCTTAGCCCAGATCTTAGTAAATGGCATTTTACAGTGACAATTACTGTATGTCGATATAACCCTGGATGCAGGTTGATGTGCAAAGATGAGCCAGAAAATAATGTTTTAAGTCTCAAAATTCGCAGGGGTAGGAAATGTGCCAAACGCAGGCAGGTTGGGAGGACAAACATCTCTATTTTCAGGTCTGCTTATGGTCTTGTGCCACACTCCTTTCACAGCAAGCTTGCAAGAGCTCAGTTGAGCGATTAAAGCCCTAGCGGTTAAGTCCTGCAGCCCACAAGCACACAACACAACGCAGGGCCATTTTAGGGTTTAACTGGACAGACCAAGGTTTGGTTAAAATGCTCTGCGTCTAGTTGCTCACACATCTGCGGGCTTCCATGTCCAAACTGCTACCACACAGGGAAACTGGCAGAAAAGTAGCAAATCGGGTGGAATGCAGCAGATGTTATTTAAGGAACAAAGTCGGGGTAGATTTAAAATTAAGGAGTTCACGTTTAATGAAATGCGGTGCAGAGTAGACGAAACAACTAATTCATATGTTGATTTGAGTTACTAACCGTTAACGTGAAGTATTGGAGACAAATGACCTGTCAGCATCAGTTAACCACCACAAACTGTACATATTAGGAGGCTCATACACTTATGTGTTCCTTCTTCAGCACCCACAGACCACGATTGTAAGCACACTGGGGCACATTAAAGGCAGAGAGGAAGCTTGACTCTCAAGCAGTCTTGAATCCTAGTGCTCAGGTAGGACAGACAATCTCTCATATCACTTGCACCATTTCCCTACATTCAGGGCCGAGTTATCAAAGTGACAGTCTCTTCCCCAGGAATCAAATAATCCGGCTACTATCTCTTCTGGTTCCCAACACCACACGGGCCATTAGAGCCCAGAAGTCCCCCAATGGAGACCACTGTAAAGGAGGTGGTTCTTCTCAGTTCCCAGCCAAGCAATGCACCTGTGAAGAAGAGTAAGGACTCTACTTATGGGCCTCACAGGTTCAGTAGCAAATCTCATGCTTTGAAAATGTGTTTGGAGATCACTGCTTTACATGCGGTTATTTCGACAGGAGCGAAACAAGTTAGTTCACTCACTATATCGTAATGCTACACAGGCCTGTACAGAAGAATACAAACAAAGCTGAAAATCTCACACCTCCCAGTAGTTATTTGATCACGAGACAGTCACATCTTTGAGCAAGGAGAACTTTCTCCCAACACCATACAGAAACAGGAGACATCTCATGCTGATAACACTGCACCAGCCCACCATACGATGCATGGGGTAGTGGCGATCTTATTCTAAGGCCTAATACACATTAATTCCCCCATTCCTCTACACATCACATCCTTCATAAAGAGAGCTCTCCCCATAAACAAGGCGACTGTATGCACAATTTCGCGGAGGAAGGGACTTTCTCAGTGTGACCTCATAATCTACAGGCAACGTCACTTTGGCCTTCTCAATTAAGACAAGACCTCACTCCAAAAGGTTCAACAGTAAGGCCCACTCTAAACTCTACCTGCATGACATTGTTGTGAGCAGGTTTGAAAGTAAATTCAACACAAAACGGAGAGAAAAGCAATTTTAACGCCATGTAAACTTATCCGTGATAAACTTTTATATGCCATGTTGTCTGATTTGTTGCCATGTGGACTAAGCTGAGAAATAATGTTGAGAACAAGACCACAGTAACCCAACCCAGAGTATGTTACAAATTCTTTTTTTTTTTTTGCACTGGCTTGAGACTATGTAGAATAAAGAGGATTTCTTCTGTTTACTTTACTTTAGGAATGGGATGCTCCTGCCGGGTCCTCTCAAGGTGTTTGCCACTATAGTCGAGGTATGTTTGTATCACTACCCTCCTCCAATTTATAGCATCAGTTTAGTCATATCCCTGTTTAGTCGGTTCATGAAAACAGGGAGTGCTGCAGACGATCCCGTATATATGCAGAACTGCATATACAAGCATTATGCAGCCCATCACAAAGCCAATCCATACCAAAGGTGAACACGTTGACTCAATTGCACCACCATGTTGAACCTCACCTCCCATACACCACTCCTTGTCAATTGGAGCAGCTATGCTCCCATCCCCATCACCTACGTTTCCACAGCTGATTCAGTCAAATAAATTCAATAAACATAATGAATAAGTCCTTTAAGAACGCATTCTTTTGCTAGCCTGAGGTTCGGACAGTCTCCTCCAACCCAGTACACAATCCGTTCCCTGCTTTGAGTAATCAACCCCACCCTAGAAATAATAGTTGAAGTTCACAACCCAAACAAAGCGCACTCCTTAAAGCTGCAGCACCATGATGCACAAAGAGCTTTTGGACAGCAAATGCACAGGCAGATGCCAAGAAAAGAAGTGGAGGAAAACAAAGTCCCAAGATCACCAATCAGCATTTCAGATCTCCAATACGGATACAGGGCGGACATCAAAGGCTAGGATGGCCTACTGAAAGCCCATCTCCAGCATGTCCTCCAACAAACGCAGGATATTTTTCAAGGAAGTCAAGCACTGCGAGGACCGCACCGGGCCCCCACTTGCCTACTCCAAGGAGAAACAGACCGCAATCTACACCTTTTTCAAGAACAAAATTGGAAAGACAGCACACCTCTGTTTATCGGCTCCACAATGGTACAACCCACAATGTGTTTCAAAAAGCCACATCATCTGAAGACAGTGTCATCCCTGCATGAACCCTGGAAGCAATATGCAAAGAAACCCCCAAATCCCTATGAACATAGTCCATGTCTAATTCAAGGTGCCTTATCCAAAGCCCTCAAGAGCAAACAGTTTTTGTATTGTTTAAAAAAAAAAAGCCTAACGTGAACGATGAGTTTGCAAACTACCACCCAAGCATGCATCCATCTGCCTTTTCTAACTAAGCTCTAAGAAAAATGAAGAGCAATGCCCACCTGCATGCCTACCTATCCGAATTCAGACCACCGTGCATCACCAGGGCAGCCATCATTCAAGTGGTCAACGACAGCCCCCAGATCACAGCCAGAAGTGACCCCTCTCTTGTCATCCCGCTTGACCTCTCGACAGTCTTCAACTGTGCCAAGCCTGGCTTGACACGCTCCCACTCAGACAGGTGATCAGAGACATTTTTATAAAATGGTTCGAATCATAGCTGAAGCGCAAACCACGGCTGTTCCATGAGGTAGTCCAGATTCAAATCTATACGCCGGTACTTATGATTCCATCCCCTCGCCAGTCATTACCCATCCATATTTATTGACCTGAATTCCTACTGGCTAGAAAAGGCATAGACGTTCCCCAGTAGGTGTATACACTCATATCTGCATTAAAGCTTAATTTGGCCAGATGCTTGCTTTAAAATGGCCTTTAAAGTGCACCGGACTCTTCACACTTGCTGACTCCTGTCGAAAATGTGAGGCCTGAGCAGAGGCCAAATAGGCCTCACGAGGATGAGTCGCAATCCCTATCCCTCCTTATCAAAAGGTCGGTTTTCATGGCCCTGGATAATCTTTTTGGGGAGAGCCCTCTCGCAAGTAGCAGGTCCATTTAGGAGTTGAAAATTATATTTCTGCATTCCGCACCCACTCCACGAGGAGGAGCAGTTGCATGCCCCCATATCAGCAACACTGACATTAAGAAGCACCCCAAGCATGCTGGTTGGCACTCCTTGGCACACTATGCGGTCTAATCTGCACCACACTGGCTCATGGCACACACAAACATACAGACATGCTGGTTTGAGGAGTGAGTGCCAGATGGCAAGCTCTCCCTTTTATTAGGGGCTGCGAGCGCACACATCAATGAGGCGTGTGGGTACAATTGCTCACTCCCTCCATAACAATGAACAACATCCAAGGTAAGAATACAGCACTGTGAAGTCACACTAATCAATCACTGCCTGCACGCACACTGGCCATCTAGGCAAATGTCTACTCTACTTTAATTTAAAAATCCAGTCCTTTGGCATCATCAAGTACATCGCGCACAGCTAGCCAGGGCTTTAACTAGGGCAGGTCCTGCCGCCTCTCAGACCAATAAGACCCTATATTCATGGCCTTAAAATGACATGTGAAGCCACTGATCCATTTCTGAACTATGACTGTAAACACCCTTTTAGGTATTCCAGGTCAGCGATGCAGTTCCTATTTACATTAAACGCCTTACTTAATCTTGCATTCCATAGGAGTTAATTTTTCCAGATGTGTTTCAATACTTTTTTAAAAATCATGCAACATATGACTCTTGTATAGTGCAACTGTGACGTAAGTCGCATCCAGGTGTCTGGCTAAGTGGAGATGTGGGAGTGGGTTTATGAGGGGACACTACCGAGACCGCTGGTGCTGGAGGCTGTGGGAGCTCCTCACAGTGCTCGTCCTTGTGCTATCGAGGTGTTCGGACTAAATGCACCCCCAATCCTTGGCCTTGCTGCTTAGCGCACAGGGAAGGGGTAATGTGCCAATTGCTATTCTATGGGAAAGCGCGTTAAGGAGGAACTATTTGTTGAAATACTGAGAGTGCCAAAGGAAAAGAAAATGCTCTGTTTGCCGGTGAATGGGTGGCGTGTATGTATAGAGGTGAGGGTGAAGTGGAGGAGATCAAAGGAGCTAATGGAAGGAATGTTGAAGAGGAAAAAGATGGCATATGATATATGCAGATGGAAGATTTGGGGAGAAAAGGGGTGCAAGTGTCTAAGCGTGAGAGACTGCAGTGGAAAGAGGAGTGAGGGTGAGTGCAGGGGTGAATGAGAGACTAGGAAGACCGCTACCCATTTTACAGGTCACAGTAATGTTTAGTTCACTATCTCTTTTTCAGAATAAAAATATTTTCAATTCTTATTATTCACAACAAAATTGTTGTTACTCATTTACTTGATATTTCTAACAAGCACTTACAAAGTCAATAGGTCTGGCTTATGTTAGGCATACGCCAGTAGTGTTTTATGCCTGAGTGCAATAACTGAAAACTCATAAAGGAGGGGTACGCAAATACTGGTCAGTTGGCATGCTGTGTGAAGCACAGGATTTAACTCTACCTGTTTTAAGAGCCAGGCCCTTCGTTCCATAGGCCACGCCTCTTTGAAAGGATTCCAAGTTAAGCTTCTTTGCCACCTCCCTTTTCGAGTGCAACTACCTTTCTTATCCCACTTAAAGCACTGCTGCTGGCACTTGTGTGACCTTGAAACATGGTTATATTGTCCTCGAGTACATATTGGCGCATTCTGTCTGGGTGGGAAAGGTGTTGGTTAGTGTGATCTATACATACCGAAAAATTGACCCACCTGCTGAACTTATGGGTTTGTGTGGATGCAGAGTTGAGTGGAGCGCTGCGCAAGAGGCAGCAGGAACAGCACAAAGTATGTGTGAGAGGCTGGCAGTGCATGAGGACTATGCAAGATGTTTTCTTTCCTGCCTAACTGTGGCCTGTACCAGATGAGAAATTCCAGTAATCATCCTTATTCCTGAATACTGAAGGTTTTAGCATTAAATGCTAACTTTCTATTTTCAGAAAATCTTATTACTTAAATCACCTACCACCCCTTCATTCTTTTGAGCATGCCGACCCCAAACCTTTCTTTCCTCTAAGCTTGCCTCATCTCCTTTCCTTCAAACTAGCCCCTCGGCTAGCTATAATAAAGTGACTGGTCAGTTAGAAGGCTCCGGGTGGATTTTCTCCTTCCTCTGGTGTAGTCAGTGTCCCACATGTATTAGCCGCCCCACGAGCACAGCCAGGTCCCTGTCTTGCCCGACTATGGTTGGAACACAGGTCTGTACAATAATATGACCCCCATGATGTACACGAAACTTCTTACTCCCACACTTTAGTCCTCAGAGTTCCCTTTCCACCACAGCAGCTGTGTAATTCTGCATTCATTCTGTTTCAGTTGCGAATATCTAATTTTTTTTCTCCATGTCTCATCTAATTCCGCACGGTCTACCTCCCGATAGCAGCACTGTGTGCCTTTGTGTAATCAAACAACGTATAGTTTATTAGCTGTGAAGCGAAGCGCTCCTTGTCTTGTAGCCTCTCTGATTATATTATGACATTTTCAACAGACATTAAAATCAAATATTGAACACGGCTGAATTAATTCTAAGTCAACATAATGCTCTGTATAACATGTGCAAGTCACGTGTCAATGTATAGTCATGTGAAAGACTCGTATTTGAGACACATTGATCATCAGACAGCAGAATACCATGTTTATTTCCCTTCTGTCTGAAACGTTTAATAGTAAATAGGGTCTAGTAACATATATATTAAGCATGCAAGATTATAATGAATATTTGAATTAGGTAAAGGTCAGATTTATTACAACATTCAACGTCATATTCTGTTATAGTTTAGGAGGTCTCATCTATACACCATATACACACACAGTGACCACATCTCCATAGAGAAATGTGCTTTAAAACGTGTCCCTTCATGTCGCCTTTTCCCTCCTACGTTTGTCCGTGCTGTGTGCAATTAATTTTTTATATATATATATATATATATATATATACATATATATATACAAACACACACACAGATGAGGTTACAAAAATAAAGAGTTGTAGTAATCACCCTCGAACACAATCTTTATCCGTCAGTAAATAAATATATTTTCCCTGAAACGGGTCTTAAGCTTGTTCTCTATTTCTTAGCAAAGGGCCCAATCAGTGCAAGGACACACAATCTGATGACTGTATAAACACATTGCAAAGTTACAAATGTGTACTCAATGAGTGGCTTAACTCTTTTCAACTATAAAAACTGAAGTGAATTTAATTTGCACGTCTTTTCATATTTCTAAAAGTAAGTATGTGTGGAATGGGGTTGTGCCTTGTGACCATGACTGGCCTCCTTAGTTACCTCCTAATTTGTTGCTTGTCTTTTATTAGTGTGTGTGATTACCTGCTATTCCAGTTTAGTAGTGTACAGGAGTTAAAATACTCCATCTCCCCTTTCATTATTGGACCTCTGGAGGTTAAAGCTGGTCAGCTCGCATAGCGGGGGAAAGCTAGGATTTGGTCCTATGTCACTAAATCCTGGGTATCCCATATGGATTTCACATGAAGTCTGGCGGATTTTCAGGATCCTCAGATAATCTTTCAAGGGGTAAAAACTTGATAAAAGCACAGCACCAGGATTACCCACACTGGCGGCCCTTGCAGGGCAGCACCTGCTGCACTCCTTCGAGACAGTAGGCATCACAGTGGTGTTAATGTTAGCCCATTCGCAGTAGGATGCTTGCATTTGAAATTCGGTCTCTGTCAGTTCACCCACTAATGGGGTTATTCTGTGACTGCCTACATGAACTAACATAGCAAGCCAGAAACGTAATTTTATTTAGCATTTTACAAGCCTGCCAATTGGCACTACACCAAATGATACTGTCAGCCCTTCCTGGCTTTTCAGCCAACAATAAGTTGCATTGTGAGGCTGGTGGTTTTGCTTTTAACAATTTCACTATTGTCTGAAAACCCCAGCATTCAAAGCGCTAGTGGCTAAAATTCCAGAATTGGCCAAAGGTGTTACACATGACTAGAGAGATAACCGAGTATGTGACTAGAGTTGATGAATGGGCCACAGATGCACACGGCGCCAGTAATAGTAAATTTGAACAAAACAACGCACCCCTTCTACTCCTTCGAATTCTATAGGATTGATGACTGTAAAAAGGCATTTTAAGAAATTTGAATGTATGGGTGAACATGGAACATGGAAAAGTTGATAAATCTGAATTGAACTTTTATATGGAAAAAAACCCAAAAACTGTAGACTAGCAAAACAAAAATATTACTAGAACAAAATCTAAGAGGAGGAGAACTCAGACAGAGAAGTCTTTTAAATAGTGAGAGATTTGTGTTTTTCCTCCTTTTCTAAAAGGGAGATGGGGGCTTCTACAGTCTTGTGAAACCTTTGTGGCGTTCTTTCATAATAACATAAGCAATATTACAAAAATCTTTACCAGTCAGAATGTTGGGACTGAGGCATCTTGGGATGGTTGTGCTATGCCACACTCGATATTATCTTACCTTGAACCACTAGAGGTTAATACCGGAAAGCCTTAATACTAGCAATAAAATCTGGTTCCCCATTAGACCCATGGCCAGCCTTTGCTATCATCTTGCGGTGGATTCTCTGGCACCTATCATTATAGATTTTTGCAATCTGTGTATCAGTTCAGCAATCTGCCCTCGATAGTGTAAGAATGCCCAAATGCTACCATTTTTAAAGAGACCATCTGTAGACCCGCTTGAACTGTCGAATTATAGGCCTACCTCAAGGTTACCTTTTGAGGGAAAGATAACAGAAAAAGTTATTGACTGACAATCGAAAAAGCATTTGGAGGTCAATAAAAAACTTGAGAAAACACAAGTGGGTTTCCGACCCCTCCACTGTACTGGGACTGTTCTGGTGTCAGTTCTGAACAACTTCAAGATGGATGATGTAGCGCAGCCTTGATCCTGTTGGATCTCAGTACTTCGTTTGATACGGTATCGCATAGTGTTTTGGACCACCAGAGACAGCAGGAGTGCAAGGTAAAACCCTAGCGGGGCTCTCTTCATTACTATTCAATCGCTCTTAAGCAATGAGAATGGAAAACTTTTCCTCTAATGAAAGACCATTATTACGTGGTATGCCCCAAGGTTCTGTATTGAGCCCCATCCCTTTTAATGTCTATGTCTCTCCCTTGGCTTCATTGATGAAAAAAATATGAGTTAACACTGACATATTATGCAGAAGATACCCAAAGTGCGGTCTCAGTGGTGGATTCATCTGAAGCTTCCTTATATTTGCATGACTGTCTGACCTTAGTGATGAAGTGGATGTGTGCCAACACACTAAAGCTAAATGTTGATAATATAGAACAGCTAAGTTTTGGAAAACTGGCTATTACTAATGCACCAATTTGGTGGCCCTTTGATTTACTACACTACAAGCTTTGCTTCCTCATGAAAAGGTACAATGTGGGAGTAGCAAAGCAAGCTTCCCTCTCTTGCAGAAAGCAGCAAGTGTAATCTTTCATTCCACACAGAACACGTAAAAGGCGCTGCGCAATCTCAGCCTTGGCACTGCACCGGTACAAAGTGTTGAGGGCTGCCACTAATCGCGCCCTGTCGTACCTTGCTGCACATGCAGGCTCCTGCCTCCCAAGCAAAACGGTTCATTTGAAAAAAAGCCCCAACACAGACAACATTTACATGTGTCCTCAACTGGGGATGTTGAATCCAGCAAGAGGACCAGCACGATGTTGCGAAGCTAACTTTGCTCTGCTTTGGATCAATGGCGTGCAGGCTTCACCAATGAGAATAGACGTGAAAAAGCTTTCTTACCTGGTCGCCGCTGCAGAAGATAGGCAGCCGCGGCCTGTGCAGATAAGAGCGGTGGGACCAAGTGGGGGGGATTTCGACAGACTACAACGAGGGAAAATGAACTAAATAATTAATTTCCCAGAGGGAAAATTAACTAAATAATTAATTTCCCCTTGTCGTTGTCTGTCGAAATCCCCACCACTCGGCACTACCGCTCTTACCTGCACGGGCAGCGGGTGGAGGTAGGTGAGCGGGACATAACACTGGTATATTCAGACGCTCACTACGCATGTACAATCTCAAAGCAAGTAGCAATAGCGTGTGGAATTGTGAATGAAAATAATTCTAAACTTGTTACTATTTTCTGGCTGAACTACTTTTGTGTTGCAAACCAGCAGCCAGATGAAAAAAGAAAAGCTGCGGCTGTTGTCGGCATCTACATATCCTTCCCAATAGCGCCAATGCCACCATTAACATGCGGTGCATGCCAATCAGTCGCACGGTGCACCATATCTGTAGGCCACGTGCACTGCTTATCAGTGAGATCTTTTGTCCACTGCAGGCCACCAGAAGACCCTGACAAACTACTCTAATGACTTGTGGGTGGGGGGAGAAAGAAAGACGTGCTGTTATAACTGCTCTTAGAGGCTGCTTTGGTGTAATTACTGATAATATATCATGTATTCCTCAGCTGGAATCGCAATGAATAAATCATGACCATGCAATCCTCCCACCGACCTGTGCATCCCCCGGCAAGACACAAAAACAGAATTGGCCCCGGGAAGCCACGGAGCTAAGGACATGCAAACCTCAACCTGCCCATGCATCCTCTTCGCGGTAGCAACAAAGGCCTGCAGCAAAGACAACATGGCGCCACACGAAGGTACATTGACGGCCATTTTCAAGTGTCACATGATCGGTCTGCTGAATAACTGAGCCAACCAACAACCTACACCTCGCACACCAAGAACCTGCCTGCCTGTCGAATTTACTAAAACCCGCCGTCACTGCCCCTTCCCCCACACATCAGAGCATGGCTTGCGCATTTATCAATGGCACTCTTCAGAAACAGCCAGCCATTAAAAAAAAAAAAAAAAAAATAGAGGAAGCGTGCCCTCACACTGCTTAGATCTGACTAAAATGATACCAACTCAATGATAGATGTATAGCGTGTGAATCCACTAAATGCTGCTTGCTTTATGCTTGATTTTGACAACTTAGCTGGTAAAATAAGTGTGACATTTTGAAAGAGCTCCAACGATACAAACAAAAGTTTCCTCCAGAAGTTCAGAGTTTATCAGAAAGCAGCTCCTCTTGGCCTTACTATACCCCATTCCTATCGGTGTAAACACAGACAGCAAGTAAAATTAAAGAAACTACAAGTCAATCAGATTCTTCCCATGCACATCACAAATGATGCAATAATTTTATTTTATAAACAATGAATGTCTCAGTAGACTAATCGATGAGCAGAAAAAGAATCTCTATGTTGACAGAAATAGCACAAATTAGAAGGCAAGAAAAAACAGAATATTTCAGTGTGAACTTTTTAGCAGGGTGTTCCCAAGCTGTAGCAGTATTGAATTCCATTCCTGCTCCTCCCTGCAAAAGAACCTGGGATAGAGCCTGCCTGAAACTAACCTCTATCCCTGCCAATGTTTTGGGGGGATTATGAAATACTGCCCCCTGTTCGTGGCCCTGTTCATGAATCGATACCCATGTAATAACACATAGTGTGTCCTGCTGCCCATGAGCCAAATTACGCTCGGTGTCACTCGAGAAGTCACATGCCACTTTCTTCTTTCAGCATCTTGGATAGCCTTCTTCAATTTTATTTAGAGACCCCTAAGATCCAACAAGAACTTTACAGAATCAACCTCAGACTTCATCGCTTCAACCTTTGATCTAGCACAACCAACCATTTAAGCTACCTAGTGACAGCAGCGCAGAGAGTATAATGGAATCTACACACTCATCAACATGCTGGAAGTCAAGCAACTTATCTCTGAACCAACCCACGCCAAATACAACCTGCTCACTTCACCCTAAGAGACTGTCTCAATCCACTGCAAGGCACCAATATTGTAGAATTAGATGGATCACAATCGCCTTCTCTATACTTCACAAAATACCTTCACATCGAAGTCAACAGGAACGAAAAAAATGAACATTGGGAAAGAGAAAAAAAAACATTGGCAAAGCCAATAGGTGTCAGGCTTAAGGCTGAGCTACTGGCTTTGCCAATGCTTTTTTATTGGTCATATGCAAATATGGCAGTTTTCAATGTAGGAGAACCTATGTAGGACTGTGTCAGAGAAGCCAAGCGGCTTAGTGTGTTATATTCAGCAATCCTACTGTGATGGCTTTGAGGATGTGTAAGTGAGCTTGTCTTTTGGGGCTAAGGCCGCTCAATACCAGGTCCATTCATGCATTCATTTAGGATGGCCACCTGACTCCACTTCATAATGGATACTTTTCCCAGTCCTGGGCTTTCATGTGAAAATGTAATGGGTTCTGGGGATTGTAGTCCTGGTTGGCTTCCATTCAACTAATTAGAATAACACAACAGAATACTATGACCCGTTGAGTAAAAGATCAAGACTGAAAAGTTATTATCATTTTATTTTTGTATTCAGCTTGCAGCTGAAGCAGTGGGGCGACGCTCTCCCGCCTTAGCGGAGGAGCCGCCACTGGTGAATAGTAGGTGTGTATATCAAGGAATTTACTGCAAATTTGCAGATCCACTGCAACTGTTATTTTCTTTTTAATAGTTTTTGGTTGGCCTGGGGGCGGAGGGGTGTCTCTGCCCCTTATATGTTTTCAAAACCTTTTTTCAGGACAGGGGACCAAGTCCTAAAATGACTGCTGCCACATCTTTGTTGATGTGGCGTGAGACAATCAGATCTTATATAGAGTTCTGTCTGCTCTGCGGATGAGCTGTGTCGCGAAATATCTATATTTGTTTTATGCTTAGTTTCTCAAAAACTACTCGACCAAGTTACACCAAATCACAAAAAGCATAGTTTCTGGACCAAGATCTAGCTTTCTGCCAAATTTGGTGTAATTCCGTTCAGCTGTTTCGGCTGTAGCCATGTCTAATTTACTTAGGGGAAAGATGAATGGGGAAAACGCGGTTTGGGACCCTCCTCTTTTCTTGGGCCCAGCTTGACGGATCATCCAGAAACTTCCCAGAAAGGAGCTGGGGTGGAAGAACATTTTTTGGGTAATGTTTCATTAAGATTCATCAAACGGTTCCAAAGCTACAAGCAAACCAAAAAATGCTTTTCCTATGGAAATGTGGTCCTAACTTGAATTTGCCAGTGTCAACCGTAATGTGGTAATAAATATAATATATATATATATATATATATATACATATACACATACACATACACATACACAGATGCAGAGTGTAATATTCTAAATATGCTATTTATTACCATTATTGAGTGTGTGGCCGGCCTTGACTCGTGCAAAGTGAAGCTTCAAGCAGACATGGCCCCTCATCTCCCTCAACAAAGGGAAGAAATAGCATACAACATAAGCATATACGGTTTATGCCATTGTATATTTTCATGTGTACTCAGTTTAACAAGAGATATTTATTAAAAACACATTCAAGAGACCTTCTGACTAGTGTGGAGAGTTGTTTCCTTGCGTAAAGTAATTGCTACATGCAATCTGTGAGGCAGCAAAACATGTTTTTCTAAGGTCAGACTTGATGTACTGTGATAATAAACTACATTTGACCTTTACACTGTAGTAATAAATGTGTCAATGTTCATTTATTCGTACAGTTGCGCTAAATAACGTGTTTGGGCTATATTTATTCTCGCGGCCATGGCATACAAACACATATACACACACACACTTTTTTTCTTATTTTCCCAGGCTGCGCAACGCTTCGCTGTTACAGACACACATTACTACAAGTTTCTGCTCCTTACCATGCAGGGCAGGGCCGAGCTGCATGTGGAAGCTGTTGCTTGCACAAGGTTAATGCGCATGTAGGACTCAACAGCTCTCCAAGTAGCTGCCTCTTGAATTCACAATAGGCTTATCATAATGCTTCCTCTTATCCGAGCCAAGAGCAGAGTTGGGCTTTTTTTTAAATATCCCAGAATGCGTTGGGAAATCGAAAAGCAATTATGTGTCTAAATGTTCCTCGGAGCTTGAAGTGTAAATATCACAGAAGTGGAGCGGATCTTGCCTTTGAAAAGGAACCGGCGAAACACAGTACACTTGGAAGGGGAGAAGAAAAGACGCGTAATCTCTGCTTCTCGCAACTCTCACAATGTCAGATCCTTTCTCCTGCACAGTG